>NC_089840.1:164185940-164832317 GCF_035609145.1 Eleutherodactylus coqui
GTACGGAATCTAATTTTCTCACTTCCCAATGTTATAGAAACTTGAAATTTGGAACGAGCATTGATTATGTCATAATTAGGAAAAAATAATGGGTCCCAACTCGATTATTTGATTCTAAGTGCCAAAGAATTAGCGTCCACATTTTACGCACAGAATCTAATTTTCTCACTTCCCGATGTCATAGAAACTTGAAATGTGGCACGACCATTGATTATGTCATAAATAGGAAACGTTCAAGGGTCCCAACTTGATTATTCAATTCTAAGCGCAAAAGAATTAGCGTCCAAATTTTACGTACGGAATCTAATTTTTTCACTTCCCAATGTCATAGAAACTTCAAATTTGGCACGACCATTGATTATGTCATAAATAGCAAACGTTTAAGGGTCCCAACTCGATTATTCAATTCTAAGCGCCAAAGAATTAGCGTCCAAATTTTACGTACGGAATCTAATTCTCCAATTCCCAATGTCATAGAAACTTGAAATTTGGCACGAGCCATGAATATGTCATAAATAGGAAAAGGTAATAGGTCCCAACCCGATTATTCAATTCTAAGCGCCAAAGAATTAGCGTCCAAATTTTACGTACGGAATCTAATTTTCTCACGTCGCAATGGCATAGAAACTTGAAATTTGGAACGAGCATTGATTATGTCATACTTAGGAAAAGATAATGGGTCCCAACTAGAGATGATCGACCGTGTCCGTTACGGACACTTACGCACCCGGACACCGACTTTCCCGAACACTTCAGTGTTCGGGCGTAAATGTTCGGGGGCCGCCGGGGGGCGGGGGTCGCCGTGGCAGCGCGGGCGGCAGCAGCGGGGAACAGGGGGGAGCCCTCTCTCTCTCCCTCTCCCCCCCACTCCCCGCCGCACCCCCCCGCGCTGCCACGGCGACCGCCGAACATTTTTCGCCCGAACACGGAAGTACTCGCAAAGTTCGGTGTTCGGGCGAAAAGGGGCGGGGCCGAACATGTTCGATCATCTCTAGTCCCAACTCGATTATTCAATTCTAAGCGCCAAAGAATTAGCGTCCAAATTTTACGTCCGGGATCTAATTTTCTCACTTCCCAATGTCATAGAAACTTGAAATTTGGCACGAGCATTGATTATGTCATTAATAGGAAAAGACAATGGGTTCCAATTTGATTATTTGATTCTAAGCGCAAAAGAATTAGCGTCCAAAATTTACGTACGAAATCTAATTTTCTCACTTCCCAATGTCATAGAAACTTGAAATTTGGCACGACCATTGATTATGTCATAAACAGAAAAAGCTCAAGGGTCCCAACTCGATTATTCAATTCTAAGTGCCAAAGAATTAGCATCCAAATTTTATGTACGGAATCTAATTTTCTCACTTCCCAATGTCATAGAAACTTAAAATGTGGCACGAGCCATGAATATGTCATAAGTAGGAAAAGGTAATAGGTCCCAACCCGATTATTCAATTCTAAGCGCCAAAGAATTAGCGTCCGAATTTTACGCACGGAATCTAATTTTCTCACGTCGCAATGGCATAGAAACTTGAAATTTGGAACGAGCATTGATTATGTCATAATTAGGAAAAGATAATGGGTCCCAACTCGATTATTCAATTCTAAGCGCAAAAGAATTAACGTCCAAATTTTATGTCCGGAATTTAATTTTCTCACTTCCCAATGTCATAGAAACTTGAAATGTGGCACGACCATTGACTAGGTCATAAATAGCAAACGTTTTAGGGTCCCAACTCGATTAGTCAATTCTAAGCGCCAAAGAATTAGCGTCCAAATTTTACGGACGGAATCTAATTCTCTCACTTCCCAATGTCATAGAAACTTAAATTTGGCACGAGCATTGAATATGTCCAAAATAGGAAAGGCTAATGGGTCCCAACTCGATTATTCAATTCTAAGCGCCAAAGAATTAGCGTCCAATTTTTACGTACGGAATCTAATTCTCTCACTTCCCAATGTCAAAGAAACTTGAAATTTGGCACGAGCATTGATTATGTCATAATTAGGAAAAAATAATGGGTCCCAACTCGATTATTTGATTCTGAGCGCCAAAGAGTTAGCGTCCAATTTTTACGTACGGAATCTAATTCTCTCACTTCCCAATGTCACAGAAACTTGAAATTTGGCACGAGCATTGATTATGTCATAAATAGGAAAGCTAATAGGTCCCAACTTGATTATTCAATTCTAAGCACAAAAGAAATAGCGCCCAAATTTTACGTACGGAATCTAATTTTCTCACTACCCAATGTTATAGAAACTTGAAATTTGGAACGAGCATTGATTATGTCATAATTAGGAAAAAATAATGGGTCCCAACTCGAATATTTGATTCTAAGCGCAAAAGAATTAGCGTCCAAATTTTACGTACGGAATCTAATTCTCTCACTTCCCAATGTCATAGAAACTTGAAATTTGGCACGAGCCATGATTATGTCATAAATAGGAAAAGGTAATAGGTCCCAACCCGATTATTCAATTCTAAGCATCAAAGAATTAGCGTCCAAATTTTACGTACGGAATCTAATTTTCTCACTTCGCAATGGCATAGAAACTTGAAATTTGGAACGAGCATTGATTATGTCATAATTAGGAAAAGATAATGGGTCCCAACTCAATTATTCAATTCTAAACGCAAAAGAATTAACGTCCAAATTTTACGTCCGGAATTTAATTTTCTCACTTCCCAATGTCATAGAAACTTGAAATTTGGCACGACCATTGACTATGTCATAAACAGCAAACGTTTTAGGGTCCCAACTCGATTATTCAATTCTAAGCGCCAAAGAATTAGCGTCCAAATTTTACGTACGGAATCTAATTCTCTCACTTCCCAATGTCATAGAAACTTGAAATTTGGCACGAGCATTGATTATGTCATAAATAGGAAAAGCTAATAGGTCCCAACTCGATTATTCAATTCTAAGCTCCAAAGAATTAGCGTCCAAATTTTACGTACGGTATCTAATTGTCTCACTTCCTAATGTCATAGAAACTTGAAATTTGGCACGAGCATTGATTACACTGGCCAACACATATTTTGGTGCAGAGCGTTTGACAGCTGTTATAAGGTATATTTTGTGCCCCGATTTCAAATATGCCATCCATTTTCCCCTATCAGCTCTAGTTTCTGTGATATAGGCACCGACTGAATTTTGTTACCATATTCCATATTAGACATATGATTGATATAATTAAACAAATACCGTACAAATTAGTGTTTTTTTCTACAATATTGTTTGGCCCTAGTGTCCCAGAGGCACATAAAACACGGATATTTTGTGTACCCGCTTTGTTCGCCTAATGGGAAATTGATAGAGATGAGCGAGCATACTCGTTAAGGGAAAATACTCGAGCGAGTATCGTCCTTTTCGAGTACCTGTCTGCTCAGCAGAAAAGATTCGGGTGCCGGCGGGGGTGAGCAGTGGGTATGCTGAGTGCTTGACTGGCTGGTCACCAGCAGTGTGTAGCAGCTGCGGGAAAGGAGGAAAGGATGCCGGCCTAAGATCACCCTAGTTGTCCTGAAGAGGAGAGGACAGCCGCTGCTATCATTCACCTCACAGCCGTCTCACATGGACCCCCACTGGCAAAGCGGACAGCAGCTTCCAGGACCTGTGGTGATGTCACCAGTGTGGTAGGAGTCAGCAATCAGATAGTACCCTAGTGTGTGTGTATTCTAGTACTCTAGCGTGAGTGTAGGAGTGGCCAAAGGGGCTACAAATAAATTTTCATGTAGCGCAGGAAATGTGTTATATTTGGAAAGATTACACCAAGGGGCTAGTTCATGTATGGAAATGTGTTTTGCAGCTGTATGCAGCACGATTTAAGAAGAAGAGAGGGGTCCAAACTGAACTTTTGCACCTGGGCCCCTGAGCCTTTAGGTATGCCCCTGAACACAATGATTGTATAGCTACAATACCCCACAACACCTCGGGCGACAAATGTACACAACCATTCCTCACTACTGGTCGGGACAAACTAAATGTACGAATAAGATTGGCTATGTGACACAGCATGACTGGCCATGCGCATGCGCCGAAACTATAGCTGATAGGGAGAAACTGTTTGCATATTTGCAAATAAAAGGTCAAATATACACTAAATCAGTTGTAACATTCCCGGTACCAAACAATTTTTTCAATTTTGTTGTCCAGTGTTATGTCATAAATAGGAAAAGCTAATAGATCCCAACTTGATTATTCAATTCTAAGCGCAAAAGAATTAGCGTCCAAATTATACGCACAAAATCTAATTTTCTCACTTCCCAATGTCATAGAAACTTGAAATTTGGCACGAGCATGAATTATGTCATAAATAGGAAAAGTTAATGGGTCCCAACTCGATTATTAAATTCTAAACGCCAAAGAATTAGCGTATAAATTTTACGTACGGAATCTAATTTTCTCACTTCCCAATGTCATAGAAACTTGAAATTTGGAACGAGCATTGAATATGTCATGATTAGGAAAAGACAATGGGTTCCAATTTGATTATTTGATTCTAAGCGCAAAAGAATTAGCGTCCAAAATTTACGTACAAAATCTAATTTTCTCACTTCCCAATGTCATAGAAACTTGAAATTTGGCAAGACCATTGATTATGTCATAAATAGGAAAAGGTAATGAATCCCAACCTGATTATTCAATTCTAAGCGCCAAAGAATTAGCGTCCAAATTTTACGTACGGAATCTAATTTTCTCACCTCCCAATGTCATAAAAACTTGAAATTTGGCACGAGCATTGATTATGTCATAAACAGGAAAAGTTTAAGGGTCCCAACTCGATTATTCAATTCTAAACACCAAAGAATTAGCGTATAAATTTTACGTACGCAATCTAATTTTCTCACTTCCCAATGTCATAGAAACTTGAAATTTGGAACGAGCATTCATTATGTCATAATTAGGAAAAGATTATGGGTCCCAACTCTATTATTTGATTCTAAGCCCAAAAGAATTAGCGTCCAATATTTACGTACGAAATCTAATTTTCTCACTTCCCAATGTCATAGAAACTTGAAATTTGGCACGACCATTGATTATGTCATAAATAGGAAAAGATCAAGGGTCCCAACTCGATTATTCAATTCTAAGTGCCAAAGAATTAGCGTCCAAATATTACGTACGGAATCTAATTCTCTCACTTCCCAATGTCATAGAAACTTGAAATTTGGCACGAGCATTGATTATGTCATAAATAGGAAAAGCTAATAGGTCCCAACTCGATTATTTAATTCTAAGCGCAAAAGAATTAGCGTCCAAATTTTACGCACGGAATCTAATTTTCTCACTTCCCAATGTCATAGAAACTTGAAATTTGGCACGAGCATGAATTATGTCATAAATAGGAAAAGTGAATGGGTCCCAACTCGATTATTAAATTCTAAGCGCCAAAGAACTAGCGTCCAAATTTTACGTACGGAATCTAATTCTCTCACTTCCTGATGTCATCTTTATATATATAAATGAATGTATGTCTGTCTGTCTGTCCTTTTGGAATTACTACACTAGATATATAAAAACTAGAGATGAGCGAGCAGCAAAATGCTCGGGTGCTCGTTACTCGAGACGAACATTTCGCGATGCTCGAGGGTTCGTTTCGAATAACGAACCCCATTGAAGTCAATGGGCGACCCGAGCATTTTTGTATATCGCCGATGCTCGCTAAGGTTTTCGTTTGTGAAAATCTGGGCAATTCAAGAAAGTGATGGGAACGACACAGCAACAGATAGGGCAGGCGAGGGGCTACATGTTGGGCTGCATCTCAAGTTCCCAGGTCCCACTATTAAGCCACAATAGCGGCAAGAGTGGGCCCCCCCCCCTCCCAACAATTTTTACTTCTGAAAAGCCCTCATTAGCAATGCATACCTTAGCTAAGCACCACACTACCTCCAACAAAGCACAATCACTGCCTGCATGACACTCCACTGCCACTTCTCCTGGGTTACAAGCTGACCAACCCCCCCCCCACGACCCAGTGTCCACAGCGCACACCAAAGTGTCCCTGCCCAGCCTTCAACTGCCCTCATGCCACGCCACCCTCATGTCTATTTATAAGTGCGTCTGCCAGAGGAACCGCAGGCACACACTGCAGAGGGTTGGCACGGCTAGGCAGCGACCCTCTTTAATAGGGGCGGGGCGATAGTCCACAATGCTGTACATAAGCAATGAGAAATCCAATCCTGTGCCACCTCCATCTGGAGCTGCACACGTGGGCATAGCAATGGGGAACCTATGTGCCACACACTATTCATTCTGTCAAGGTGTCTGCATGCCCCAGTCAGACCGTGTTTTTTTATAAATAGTCACAGGCAGGTACAACTCCGCAATGGGAATTCCGTGTGCACCCACAGCATGGGTGGCTCCCTGGAACCCACCGGCTGTACATAAATGTATCCCATTGCAGTGCCCTGGACAGCAGAGCTAACGTCAGATTAAATGCAGGTGGGCTTCGGCCCACACTGCATGCCCCAGTCCGACTGGGGTTCTTTAGAAGTGGACAGATGCAGTTACAACTCCCTGTGGACCCACAGCATGGGTGGGTGCCAGGAAGCCACCGGCGGTACATAAATATATCCCATTGCATTGCCCATCACAGCTGAGGTAATAATGTCATGTTTAATGCAGGTTGGCTTCGGCCCACACTGCATGCCCCAGTCAAACTGGGGTTTTTTAAAAGTGGACAGATGCAGTTACAACTCCCTGTGGACCCACAGCATGAGTGGCTCCCTGGAACCCACCGGCGGTACATAAATATATCCCATTGCATTGCCCATCACAGCTGAGGTAATAATGTCATGTTTAATGCAGGTTGGCTTCGGCCCACACTGCATGCCCCAGTCAGACTGGGGTTCTTTAGAAGTGGACAGATGCAGTTACAACTCCCTGTGGACCCACAGCATGGGTGGGTGCCAGGAAGCCACCGGCGGTACATAAATATATCCCATTGCATTGCCCATCACAGCTGAGGTAATAATGTCATGTTTAATGCAGGTTGGCTTCGGCCCACACTGCATGCCCCAGTCAGACTGGGGTTTTTTAGAAGTGGATAGATGCAGTTACAACTCCCTGTGGACCCACAGCATGAGTGGCTCCCTGGAACCCACCGGCGGTACATAAATATATCCCATTGCATTGCCCAACACAGCTGATGTAACGTCAGCTGTAATGCAGGTGGGCTAAAAATTAATTGGATTACACTGTAGGCGAGGGCCCCCAAAAATTGGTGTACCAACAGTACTAATGTACCTGAGAAAAATTGCCCATGCCCAACCAAGAGGGCAGGTTAAACCCATTAATCGCTTTGGTTAATGTGGCTTAATTGGTAACTAGGCCTGGAGGCAGCCCAGTAAAAATAAAAATTGGTTGAGGTGAAAGTTTCAACGCTTTAATGAGCATTGAAACGTATAAAAATTGTTTAGAAAAATTATATAACTGAGCCTTGTGGGCCTAAGAAAAATTGCCCGTTCGGCGTGATTATGTGAGGTTTCAGGAGGAGGAGCAGGAGGAGGAGGAGGAATATTGTACACAGATTGATGAAGCAAAAAGGTCCCCGTTTTGGATGGTGATAGAGAACGATGCTTCCATCCGTCGGTGCAGCCTACGTATTGTTTAGGTATCGCTGCTGTCCGCTGGTGGAGAAGAGAAGTCTGGGGAAATCCAGGCTTTGTTCATCTTGATGAGTGTAAGCCTGTCGGCACTGTCGGTTGACAGGTGGGTACGCTTATCCGTGATGATTCCCACAGCCACACTAAACACACTCTCTGACAAGACGCTAGCCGCAGGACAAGCAAGCACCTCCAGGGCATACAGCGCGAGTTCAGGCCACGTGTCCAGCTTCGAGACCCAGTAGTTGTAGGGGGCAGAGGCATCACCGAGGACGTTCGTGCGATCGGCTACGTACTCCCTCACCATCCTTTTACAGTGCTCCCGCCAACTCAGCCTTGACTGAGGACCGGTGACACAGTCTTGCTGGGGAGCCATAAAGCTGGCAAAAGCCTTGGATAATGTTCCTCTGCCTGCGCTGTACATGCTGCCTGATCTCTGCGCCTCCCTTGCTACCTGGGCCGCGGAGATGCGCCTTCGGCCAATAGCGCTGTCGGATGGGAAGTTTACCATCAGTTTGTCCACCAGCGCCCTGTGGTATAGCATCATTCTCGAACCCCTTTCCTCTTCGGGAATGAGAGTGGAAAGGCTCTCCTTATACCGTGGGTCAAGCATTGTGTACACCCAGTAATCCGTAGTGGCCAGAATGCGTGTAATGCGAGGGTCACGAGAAAGGCATCCTAACATGAAGTCAGCCATGTGTGCCAGGGTACCTGTATGCAACACATGGCTGTCCTCACTCGGAAGATCACTTTCAGGATCCTCCTCCTTCTCCTCCTCCTCCTCCTCCTCCTCTGGCCATACACGCTGAAAGGATGACAGGCAAGCTGCATCTGTACCCTCAGCAGTGGGCCAAGCTGTCTCTTCCCCCTCCTCCGCATGCTCCTCCGCCTCCTCCTCCTGCTCCTCTGGCCATACACGCTGAAAGGATGACAGGCAAGCAGCATCTGTACCCTCAGCACTGGGCCAAGCTGTCTCTTCCCCCTCCTCCTCATGCTCCTCCCCCTCCTCCTCAACGCGCTGAGATATAGACATGAGGGTGCTCTGACTATCCAGCGACATACTGTCTTCCCCCGCCTCCGTTTCCGATTGCAAAGCGTCTGCCTTTATGCTTTGCTGGGAACTTCTCAAGAGGCATAGCAGAGGAATGGTGACGCTAATGATTGCAGCATCCCCGTTCAGCATCTGGGTAGACTCCTCAAAGTTTCCAAGGACCTGGCAGATGTCTGCCAACCAGGCCCACTCTTCTGTAAATAATTGAGGAGGCTGACTCCCACTACGCCGCCCATGTTGGAGTTGGTATTCCGCAATAGCTGCTCATAGAGCCTGGCCAACATGTGGAGCGTAGAGTTCCACTGTGTGGGCACGTGCACTGGCAGATGAAACCGATGTTGCAGGGTCCGCAGGGTGGCAGCGTCCGTCTTGGAGTTGCAGAAATGTGCGCAGAGCTGACGCACCTTTCCGAGCAGGTATGACAAGTATGGGTAGCTTTTCAGAAAGCGCTGAACCACCAAATTAAAGACATGGGCCAGGCATGGCACGTGCGTGAGGCTGCCGAGCTGCAGAGCCGCCACCAGGTTACGGCCGTTGTCACACACGACCATGCCCGGTTGGAGACTCAGCGGCGCAAGCCAGTGGTCGGTCTGCTCTGTCAGACCCAGCAGCAGTTCGTGGGCCGTCTGACTCTTCTCTCCTAAGCTGAGTAGTTTCAGCACGGCCTGCTGACGCTTGCCCACCGCTGTACTGCCATGCCGCGCGACACCGACTGCTGGCGACGTGCTGCTGCTGACACATCTTGATTGTGAGACAGAGGTTGCGTAGGAGGAGGAGGAGGAGGGTGGTTTAGTGGAGGAAGCATACACCGCCGCAGATACCACCACCGAGCTGGGGCACGCAATTCGGGGGGTGGGTAGGACGTGAGCGGTCCCAGGCTCTGACTCTGTCCCAGCCTGCACTAAATTCACCCAATGTGCCGTCAGGGAGATATAGTGGCCCTTCCCGCCTGTGCTTGTCCACGTGTCTGTTGTTAAGTGGACCTTGACAGTAACCGCGTTGGTGAGGGCGCGTACAATGTTGCAGGAGACATTGTCTTGCAGGGCTGGGACAGCACATCGGGAAAAGTAGTGGCAACTGGGAGCCGAGTAGCGCGGGGCCGCCGCCGCCATCATGCTTTTGAAAGCCTCCGTTTCCACAAGCCTCTACGGCAGCATCTCCAGGCTGATCAATTTGGCAATGTGCACGTTTAACGCTTTAGCGTGCGGGTGCGTGGCGGCGTACTTGCGCTCGCGCTCAAACAGTGGCGCTAGCGACGTCTGGACGCTGCGCTGAGAGACATTGCTGGATGGGGCCGAGGACAGCGGAGGTGAGGGTGTGGGTGCAGGCCAGGAGACGGTAGTGCCTGTGTCCTCAGAGGGGGGTTGGATCTCAGTGGCAGGTTGGGGCACAGGGGGAGAGGCTGTGGTGCAAACCGGAGGCGGTGAACGGCCTTCGTCCCACCTTGTGGGGTGCTTGGCCATCATATGCCTGCGCATGCTGGTGGTGGTGCCTCCCCAGCTGATCTTGGCGCGACAAAGGTTGCACACCACTGTTCGTCGGTCATCAGGCGTCTCTGTGAAAAACTGCCACACCGTAGAGCACCTTGACCTCTGCAGGGTGGCATGGCGTGAGGGGGCACTTTGGGAAACAGTTGGTGGATTATTCGGTCTGGCCCTGCCTCTACCCCTGGCCACCGCACTGGCTCGGCCTGTGCCCACACCCTGACTTGGGCCTCCGCGTCCTCGCCCGCGTCCACGTCCTCTAGGCCTACCCCTACCCCTCAGCATGCTGTATTACCAGTAATGCAGAAACAGAACGCTGTAATTAAATGTGCCGCTTATTGGCCCTTGGTTGGAGGCTGACTTCGCTTACAGAACGCCAGGAAATAATTTTGCGCAAGCCTGTTGTAACACTTAGCTGGCTGCGTATGAATTTGGAGAACTACTACACCCAGCACAGACTCAGTACACTGAGGACACTCACAGGCAGCCCAAATAGATTTTTTCCCACAAATTTTTTTGCAAAGGCCCACTGCCTATATTCAATCAATAATATGTCTTCTGTCCCTGCCTAAGCACTTCTGGCCCTAGGGTATGTCACAGAACTGCAGAGTGTTGCACTGTGAACTGCAATACAGCAGTGATTTCAGAGCCCAGACAGAGCCAGGAAATAATTTTGCGCAAACCTGCTGTAACACTTAGCTGGCTGCGTATGAATTTGGAGAACTACTACACCCAGCACAGACCCAGAACACTGAGGACACTCACAGGCAGCCCAAATAGATTTTTTCCCACAAATTTTTTTGCAAAGGCCCACTGCCTATATTCAATCAATAATATGTCTTCTGTCCCTGCCTAAGCACTTCTGGCCCTGGAGTATTACTGCAGGGCGCAATGCTCTGCACGGCCGATATACCAAAAAAAAAAAAATGTGCAACACTGCAAAAAGCAGCCTCCACAGTACTGCACACGGTTAGATGTGGCCCTAAGAAGGACCGTTGGGGTTCTTGAAGCCTAAAATACTCCTAACACTCTCCCTATAGCAGCTCCAACAAGATAGCACTGTCCCTGATCTCTGTCAGAATGCATCTGTGGCGAGCCGCGGGAGGGGCCGATTTTTATACTCGGGTGACACCTGATCTCGCCAGCCACTCACTGCAGGGGGGTGGTATAGGGCTTGAACGTCGCAGGGGGAAGTTGTAATGCCTTCCCTGTCTTTCAATTGGCCAGAAAAGCGCGCTAACGTCTCAGAGATGAAAGTGAAAGTAACCCGAACATCGCGTGGTACTCGTTACGAGTAACGAGCATCTCGAACACGCTAATACTCGAACGAGTATCAAGCTCGGACGAGTACGTTCGCTCATCTCTAATAAAAAGGAATGTATGTATGTATATCTGTCTTCACAGCAACGCGCGATGGGTAAGCTAGTTTGAAATAAATAATCAAAGGAGAAATCTTGTGTGGAAGCTGGCAACTTTATTACGCATTGGATTAATTGTCTGTTGCTGCTGAGATGTGCAGCTGGCCAAGACTCCACGCACAGATCTCGAGGAGCAGTGGTTTTGAGATATAAAGTTCAAGTTGAAATTTATACATCCCTGTGAAAAACCTGTCAGTTGATGAGTCCCTGATGAGCTTCAAGGGCAGCTTTCTTTCTGGCAGCTCATCCAATTCAAACTTACCAGATATAGTGTCACATTCTATAAGGTGTGCTACAGCACTACAGGATATACCTCTGATTTTTTTTCATATATGAAGGCCTGGACCACCACCATAATCCCCCAGATTGCCAGACAATATTGACATGAATGGAAAAATTGTTTGGGAGCTAATGGTGCAGTTCTTACACAAGTAGTACCGTGTATATGGACAACTACTACACCAGTGTCCCTCAGATCACTATACGACGCAATAACTGGGGCCTGAAGGACAATAAGGAAAAACAGATTGAGATTCCAAGAACCAATGATGTCCAGGTGCATGGAAAGGGTGGCGTCATACATGCTGGCAAGTGACCCATTACTTGCAGTCAAGTGGCACAACAAAAAGATTGTCTGCATGCTCTCAACTGTGAACACATACAAAAACATGCAGGATTTACTAGTCAACACAAGAAAAAAGGAGTATATAGCCAAACAATTAATTTATTAAGAAAACACATAACATATATATCACAGACACAACACAAGGAGACTAAAATAAAATCAAACATCAATTGAATGGGATTTAAAGTGCATAACAAATCTCACTATAACAGAGATATGCAGGTCTCAAGGACTCTGACTAGTAAAACACATGCACTTAGCGAAATTTATTTATATACAATATTTTTCACTTATGTAAGTCGACCCAAAACCACATACTGGAAAAGTACCCACCAATGGAGGCAGGAGAGACGCCGATGTGCGTGTCATTTCCTTTCTCAAGGGATCAACACTAGAGATGAGCGAGCGTACTCGTCCAAGCTTGATACTCGTTCGAGTATTAGGGTACTCGAGATGCTCGTTACTCGAGACGAGCACCACACGGTGTTCGAGTCACTTTCATTTTCTTCCCAGAAAATTTTGGGCCATTTTCTGGCCAATAGTAACACAGGGAAGGCATTACAACTTCCTCCTGTGAAGTTCCAGCCCTATTCCACCCCCCTGCAGTGAGTGGCTGGGGAGATCAGGTGCCACCCGAGTATATAAACTGGGGCCGCCCGCGGCTCGCCACAGATGCACGCTGAGAGACATTAGGGAAAGTGCCGTCTTGCTGTAGCTGCTATAGGGAGAGTGTAAGGCTGTTATATTCGTCTTTAAGAACCCCAACGGTCCTTCTTAGGGCCACATCTGACCGTGTGCAGTACTGTTGAGGCTGCTTTTAGCAGTTTTGCAATTTTTTTTTTTTTGTATATCGGGCGTGCAGACCATAGCGTCCCCAGTCTGCAGTCATTTTACTGAGTATAGGGGCAGTACTGGTGAGGCAGGGACAGTGGTACAGGGAAAGAGGTATACTGGCTATATAGGCAGTGGGCTTTTTCAAAAAAATTAGAAAAAAAATCTTTGGGCTGCCTCTGACCGTGTTCAGTTTACTGCGTGTCTGCTGGGGGTAGTAGTCGCTCACTTATTACCCAGATAGGTGTTACTGCAGCCTTGCGCATAATTATTTCTGGCTGCACTGTGCTTTCAATGACCACAGTCATCCTCCAACAGGGAAATCCATATACAGGCTATATAGGCAGTGGGCTTTTTCACAAAAATTTGAAAAAAATACTATATTTGGGCTGTCTGTGACCGTCTTCAGTTTACTGCGTGTCTGCTGGGGGTAGTAGTCGCTAATTAATACCCAGCCTTGTGCATAATTTTGTTCTGTCTGCACTGTGCTTTCAATAACCACAGTCATCCTCCAACAGGGAAATCCATATACAGGCTATATAGGCAGTGGGCTTTTTCCCAAAAATTGGGAAGAAATACAATATTTGGGCTGCCTGTGACAGTCTTCAGTTTACTGCATGTCTGCTGGGGGTACTAGTAGTCGCTCATTAATACCCAGCCTTGCGCATAATTTTTTCTGACTGCACTGTGCTTACAATAACCACAGTCATCCTCCAATAGGGAAATCCATATACAGGCTATATAGGCAGCGGGCTTTTTCCCAAAAATTGGAAAAAATACTATATTTGGGCTGCCTGTGACCGTCTTCAGTTTACTGTGTGTCTGCTGGGGGTACTATTATTCGCTCATTAATACCCAGCCTTGCACATTTTTTTTTCTGGCTGCACTGTGCTTTCAATAACCACAGTCATCCTCCAACAGGGAAATCCATATACAGGCTATATAGGCAGTGGGCTTTTTCACAAAAATTGGAAAAAAAATACTATATTTGGGCTGCCTGTGACCATCTTCAGTTTACTACGTGTCTGCTGGGGGTACTAGTATTCGCTCATTAATACCCAGCCTTGCACATAATTTTTTCTGGCTGCACTGAGCTTTCAATAACCACACTCATCCTCCAACAGGGAAATCCATATACAGGCTATATAGGCAGTGGACTTTTTCCCCAAAATTGGGAAGAAATACTATATTTGGGCTGCCTGTGACCGTCTTCAGTTTACTGCGTGTCTGCTAGGGGTAGTAGTCGCTCATTAATACCCAGCCTTGCACGTAATTTTTTCTGGCTGCACTGTGCTTTCAATAACTACAGTCATCCTCCAACAGGGAAATCCATATACAGGCTATATAGGCAGTGGGCTTTTCCCCCAAAATTGGGAAGAAATACTATATTTGGGCTGCCTGTGACCATCTTCAGTTTACTGCGTGTCTGCTGGGGGTACTAGTAGTCACTCATTAATACCCAGCCTTGCGCATAATTTTTTCTGGCTGCACTGTGCTTTCAATAACCACAGTCATCCTCCAACAGGGAAATCTATATACAGGCTATATAGGCAGTGGACTTTTTCCCCAAAATTGGGAAAAAATACTATATTTGGGCTGCCTGTGACCGTCTTCAGCTTACTGCATGTCTGCTGGGGGTAGTAGTCGCTAATTAATACCCAGCCTTGTGCATAATTTTGTTCTGTCTGCACTGTGCTTTCAGTAACCACAGTCATCCTCCAACAGGGAAATCCATATACAGGCTATATAGGCAGTGGGCTTTTTCCCAAAAATTGGGAAAAAATACTATATTTGGGCTGCCTGTGACCGTCTTCAGTTTACTGCGTGTCTGCTGGGGGTAGTAGTCGCTCATTAATACCCTGCTTTGCGCTTAATTTTTTCTGGCTGCACTGTGCTTTTAATAACTACAGTCATCCTCCAACAGGGAAATCCATATACAGGCTATATAGGCAGTGGGTTTTTTCCCAAAAATTGGAAAAAATACTATATTTGGGCTGCCTGTGACCGTCTTCAGTTTACTGCGTGTCTGCTGGGGGTACTAGTAGTCGCTCATTAATACCCAGCCTTGCGCATAATTTTTTCTGGCTGCACTGTGCTTTCAATAACCACACTCATCCTCCAACAGGGAAATCCATATACAGGCTATATAGGCAGTGGGCTTTTTCCCAAAAATTGGGAAGAAATACAATATTTGGGCTGCCTGTGACAGTCTTCAGTTTACTGCGTGTCTGCTGGGGGTAGTAGTAGTCGCTCATTAATACCCAGCCTTGCGCATAATTTTTTCTGACTGCACTGTGCTTTCAATAACCACAGTCATCCTCCAACAGGGAAATCCATATACAGGCTATATAGGCAGTGGGCTTTTTCCCAAAAATCGGGAAAAAATACTATATTTGGGCTGCCTGTGACCGTCTTCAGTTTACTGCGTGTCTGCTGGGAATACTAGTAGTCGCTCATTAATACCCAGCCTTGCGCATAATTTTTTCTGGCTGCACTGTGCTTTCAATAACCACACTCATCCTCCAACAGGGAAATCCATATACAGGCTATATAGGCAGTGGGCTTTTGTCCAAAAATTGGAAAAAAATACTATATTTGGGCTGTCTGTGACCGTCTTCAGTTTACTGCGTGTCTGCTGGGGGTAGTAGTCGCTAATTAATACCCAGCCTTGTGCATAATTTTGTTCTGTCTGCACTGTGCTTTCAATAACCACAGTCATCCTCCAACAGGGAAATCCATATACAGGCTATATAGGCAGTGGGCTTTTTCCCAAAAATTGGGAAGAAATACAATATTTGGGCTGCCTGTGACAGTCTTCAGTTTACTGCATGTCTGCTGGGGGTACTAGTAGTCGCTCATTAATACCCAGCCTTGCGCATAATTTTTTCTGACTGCACTGTGCTTACAATAACCACAGTCATCCTCCAATAGGGAAATCCATATACAGGCTATATAGGCAGCGGGCTTTTTCCCAAAAATTGGAAAAAATACTATATTTGGGCTGCCTGTGACCGTCTTCAGTTTACTGTGTGTCTGCTGGGGGTACTAGTATTCGCTCATTAATACCCAGCCTTGCACATTTTTTTTTCTGGCTGCACTGTGCTTTCAATAACCACAGTCATCCTCCAACAGGGAAATCCATATACAGGCTATATAGGAAGTGGGCTTTTTCACAAAAATTGGAAAAAAAATACTATATTTGGGCTGCCTGTGACCATCTTCAGTTTACTACGTGTCTGCTGGGGGTACTAGTATTCGCTCATTAATACCCAGCCTTGCACATAATTTTTTCTGGCTGCACTGAGCTTTCAATAACCACACTCATCCTCCAACAGGGAAATCCATATACAGGCTATATAGGCAGTGGACTTTTTCCCCAAAATTGGGAAGAAATACTATATTTGGGCTGCCTGTGACCGTCTTCAGTTTACTGCGTGTCTGCTAGGGGTAGTAGTCGCTCATTAATACCCAGCCTTGCACGTAATTTTTTCTGGCTGCACTGTGCTTTCAATAACTACAGTCATCCTCCAACAGGGAAATCCATATACAGGCTATATAGGCAGTGGGCTTTTCCCCCAAAATTGGGAAGAAATACTATATTTGGGCTGCCTGTGACCATCTTCAGTTTACTGCGTGTCTGCTGGGGGTACTAGTAGTTACTCATTAATACCCAGCCTTGCGCATAATTTTTTCTGGCTGCACTGTGCTTTCAATAACCACAGTCATCCTCCAACAGGGAAATCTATATACAGGCTATATAGGCAGTGGACTTTTTCCCCAAAATTGGGAAAAAATACTATATTTGGGCTGCCTGTGACCGTCTTCAGCTTACTGCGTGTCTGCTGGGGGTAGTAGTCGCTAATTAATACCCAGCCTTGTGCATAATTTTGTTCTGTCTGCACTGTGCTTTCAGTAACCACAGTCATCCTCCAACAGGGAAATCCATATACAGGCTATATAGGCAGTGGGCTTTTTCCCAAAAATTGGGAAAAAATACTATATTTGGGCTGCCTGTGACCGTCTTCAGTTTACTGCGTGTCTGCTGGGGGTAGTAGTCGCTCATTAATACCCTGCTTTGCGCTTAATTTTTTCTGGCTGCACTGTGCTTTTAATAACTACAGTCATCCTCCAACAGGGAAATCCATATACAGGCTATATAGGCAGTGGGTTTTTTCCCAAAAATTGGAAAAAATACTATATTTGGGCTGCCTGTGACCGTCTTCAGTTTACTGCGTGTCTGCTGGGGGTACTAGTAGTCGCTCATTAATACCCAGCCTTGCGCATAATTTTTTCTGGCTGCACTGTGCTTTCAATAACCACACTCATCCTCCAACAGGGAAATCCATATACAGGCTATATAGGCAGTGGGCTTTTTCCCAAAAATTGGGAAGAAATACAATATTTGGGCTGCCTGTGACAGTCTTCAGTTTACTGCGTGTCTGCTGGGGGTAGTAGTAGTCGCTCATTAATACCCAGCCTTGCGCATAATTTTTTCTGACTGCACTGTGCTTTCAATAACCACAGTCATCCTCCAACAGGGAAATCCATATACAGGCTATATAGGCAGTGGGCTTTTTCCCAAAAATCGGGAAAAAATACTATATTTGGGCTGCCTGTGACCGTCTTCAGTTTACTGCGTGTCTGCTGGGAATACTAGTAGTCGCTCATTAATACCCAGCCTTGCGCATAATTTTTTCTGGCTGCACTGTGCTTTCAATAACCACACTCATCCTCCAACAGGGAAATCCATATACAGGCTATATAGGCAGTGGGCTTTTGTCCAAAAATTGGAAAAAAAATACTATATTTGGGCTGTCTGTGACCGTCTTCAGTTTACTGCGTGTCTGCTGGGGGTAGTAGTCGCTAATTAATACCCAGCCTTGTGCATAATTTTGTTCTGTCTGCACTGTGCTTTCAATAACCACAGTCATCCTCCAACAGGGAAATCCATATACAGGCTATATAGGCAGTGGGCTTTTTCCCAAAAATTGGGAAGAAATACAATATTTGGGCTGCCTGTGACAGTCTTCAGTTTACTGCATGTCTGCTGGGGGTACTAGTAGTCGCTCATTAATACCCAGCCTTGCGCATAATTTTTTCTGACTGCACTGTGCTTACAATAACCACAGTCATCCTCCAATAGGGAAATCCATATACAGGCTATATAGGCAGCGGGCTTTTTCCCAAAAATTGGAAAAAATACTATATTTGGGCTGCCTGTGACCGTCTTCAGTTTACTGTGTGTCTGCTGGGGGTACTAGTATTCGCTCATTAATACCCAGCCTTGCACATTTTTTTTTCTGGCTGCACTGTGCTTTCAATAACCACAGTCATCCTCCAACAGGGAAATCCATATACAGGCTATATAGGCAGTGGGCTTTTTCACAAAAATTGGAAAAAAAATACTATATTTGGGCTGCCTGTGACCATCTTCAGTTTACTACGTGTCTGCTGGGGGTACTAGTATTCGCTCATTAATACCCAGCCTTGCACATAATTTTTTCTGGCTGCACTGAGCTTTCAATAACCACACTCATCCTCCAACAGGGAAATCCATATACAGGCTATATAGGCAGTGGACTTTTTCCCCAAAATTGGGAAGAAATACTATATTTGGGCTGCCTGTGACCGTCTTCAGTTTACTGCGTGTCTGCTAGGGGTAGTAGTCGCTCATTAATACCCAGCCTTGCACGTAATTTTTTCTGGCTGCACTGTGCTTTCAATAACTACAGTCATCCTCCAACAGGGAAATCCATATACAGGCTATATAGGCAGTGGGCTTTTCCCCCAAAATTGGGAAGAAATACTATATTTGGGCTGCCTGTGACCATCTTCAGTTTACTGCGTGTCTGCTGGGGGTACTAGTAGTCACTCATTAATACCCAGCCTTGCGCATAATTTTTTTCTGGCTGCACTGTGCTTTCAATAACCACAGTCATCCTCCAACAGGGAAATCTATATACAGGCTATATAGGCAGTGGACTTTTTCCCCAAAATTGGGAAAAAATACTATATTTGGGCTGCCTGTGACCGTCTTCAGCTTACTGCGTGTCTGCTGGGGGTAGTAGTCGCTAATTAATACCCAGCCTTGTGCATAATTTTGTTCTGTCTGCACTGTGCTTTCAGTAACCACAGTCATCCTCCAACAGGGAAATCCATATACAGGCTATATAGGCAGTGGGCTTTTTCCCAAAAATTGGGAAAAAATACTATATTTGGGCTGCCTGTGACCGTCTTCAGTTTACTGCGTGTCTGCTGGGGGTAGTAGTCGCTCATTAATACCCTGCTTTGCGCTTAATTTTTTCTGGCTGCACTGTGCTTTTAATAACTACAGTCATCCTCCAACAGGGAAATCCATATACAGGCTATATAGGCAGTGGGTTTTTTCCCAAAAATTGGAAAAAATACTATATTTGGGCTGCCTGTGACCGTCTTCAGTTTACTGCGTGTCTGCTGGGGGTACTAGTAGTCGCTCATTAATACCCAGCCTTGCGCATAATTTTTTCTGGCTGCACTGTGCTTTCAATAACCACACTCATCCTCCAACAGGGAAATCCATATACAGGCTATATAGGCAGTGGGCTTTTTCCCAAAAATTGGGAAGAAATACAATATTTGGGCTGCCTGTGACAGTCTTCAGTTTACTGCGTGTCTGCTGGGGGTAGTAGTAGTCGCTCATTAATACCCAGCCTTGCGCATAATTTTTTCTGACTGCACTGTGCTTTCAATAACCACAGTCATCCTCCAACAGGGAAATCCATATACAGGCTATATAGGCAGTGGGCTTTTTCCCAAAAATCGGGAAAAAATACTATATTTGGGCTGCCTGTGACCGTCTTCAGTTTACTGCGTGTCTGCTGGGAATACTAGTAGTCGCTCATTAATACCCAGCCTTGCGCATAATTTTTTCTGGCTGCACTGTGCTTTCAATAACCACACTCATCCTCCAACAGGGAAATCCATATACAGGCTATATAGGCAGTGGGCTTTTGTCCAAAAATTGGAAAAAAATACTATATTTGGGCTGTCTGTGACCGTCTTCAGTTTACTGCGTGTCTGCTGGGGGTAGTAGTCGCTAATTAATACCCAGCCTTGTGCATAATTTTGTTCTGTCTGCACTGTGCTTTCAATAACCACAGTCATCCTCCAACAGGGAAATCCATATACAGGCTATATAGGCAGTGGGCTTTTTCCCAAAAATTGGGAAGAAATACAATATTTGGGCTGCCTGTGACAGTCTTCAGTTTACTGCATGTCTGCTGGGGGTACTAGTAGTCGCTCATTAATACCCAGCCTTGCGCATAATTGTTTCTGACTGCACTGTGCTTACAATAACCACAGTCATCCTCCAATAGGGAAATCCATATACAGGCTATATAGGCAGCGGGCTTTTTCCCAAAAATTGGAAAAAATACTATATTTCGGCTGCCTGTGACTGTCTTCAGTTTACTGTGTGTCTGCTGGGGGTAATAGTATTCGCTCATTAATACCCAGCCTTGCACATTTTTTTTTTCTGGCTGCACTGTGCTTTCAATAACCACAGTCATCCTCCAACAGGGAAATCCATATACAGGCTATATAGGCAGTGGGCTTTTTCACAAAAATTGGAAAAAATACTATATTTGGGCTGCCTGTGACCATCTTCAGTTTACTACGTGTCTGCTGGGGGTACTAGTATTCGCTCATTAATACCCAGCCTTGCACATAATTTTTTCTGGCTGCACTGAGCTTTCAATAACCACACTCATCCTCCAACAGGGAAATCCATATACAGGCTATATAGGCAGTGGACTTTTTCCCCAAAATTGGGAAGAAATACTATATTTGGGCTGCCTGTGACCGTCTTCAGTTTACTGCGTGTCTGCTAGGGGTAGTAGTCGCTCATTAATACCCAGCCTTGCACGTAATTTTTTCTGGCTGCACTGTGCTTTCAATAACTACAGTCATCCTCCAACAGGGAAATCCATATACAGGCTATATAGGCAGTGGGCTTTTCCCCCAAAATTGGGAAGAAATACTATATTTGGGCTGCCTGTGACCATCTTCAGTTTACTGCGTGTCTGCTGGGGGTACTAGTAGTCACTCATTAATACCCAGCCTTGCGCATAATTTTTTCTGGCTGCACTGTGCTTTCAATAACCACAGTCATCCTCCAACAGGGAAATCTATATACAGGCTATATAGGCAGTGGACTTTTTCCCCAAAATTGGGAAAAAATACTATATTTGGGCTGCCTGTGACCGTCTTCAGTTTACTGCGTGTCTGCTGGGGGTAGTAGTCACTAATTAATACCCAGCCTTGTGCATAATTTTGTTCTGTCCGCACTGTGCTTTCAGTAACCACAGTCATCCTCCAACAGGGAAATCCATATACAGGCTATATAGGCAGTGGGCTTTTTCCCAAAAATTGGGAAAAAATACTATATTTGGGCTGCCTGTGACCGTCTTCAGTTTACTGCGTGTCTGCTGGGGGTAGTAGTCGCTCATTAATACCCTGCTTTGCGCTTAATTTTTTCTGGCTGCACTGTGCTTTTAATAACTACAGTCATCCTCCAACAGGGAAATCCATATACAGGCTATATAGGCAGTGGGCTTTTTCCCAAAAATTGGAAAAAATACTATATTTGGGCTGCCTGTGACCGTCGTCAGTTTACTGCGTGTCTGCTGGGGGTACTAGTAGTCGCTCATTAATACCCAGCCTTGCGCATAATTTTTTCTGGCTGCACTGTGCTTTCAATAACCACACTCATCCTCCAACAGGGAAATCCATATACAGGCTATATAGGCAGTGGGCTTTTTCCCAAAAATTGGGAAGAAATACAATATTTGGGCTGCCTGTGACAGTCTTCAGTTTACTGCGTGTCTGCTGGGGGTAGTAGTAGTCGCTCATTAATACCCAGCCTTGCGCATAATTTTTTCTGGCTGCACTGTGCTTTCAATAACCACAGTCATCCTCCAACAGGGAAATCTATATACAGGCTATATAGGCAGTGGACTTTTTCCCCAAAATTGGGAAAAAATACTATATTTGGGCTGCCTGTGACCGTCTTCAGTTTACTGCGTGTCTGCTGGGGGTAGTAGTCACTAATTAATACCCAGCCTTGTGCATAATTTTGTTCTGTCCGCACTGTGCTTTCAGTAACCACAGTCATCCTCCAACAGGGAAATCCATATACAGGCTATATAGGCAGTGGGCTTTTTCCCAAAAATTGGGAAAAAATACTATATTTGGGCTGCCTGTGACCGTCTTCAGTTTACTGCGTGTCTGCTGGGGGTAGTAGTCGCTCATTAATACCCTGCTTTGCGCTTAATTTTTTCTGGCTGCACTGTGCTTTTAATAACTACAGTCATCCTCCAACAGGGAAATCCATATACAGGCTATATAGGCAGTGGGCTTTTTCCCAAAAATTGGAAAAAATACTATATTTGGGCTGCCTGTGACCGTCGTCAGTTTACTGCGTGTCTGCTGGGGGTACTAGTAGTCGCTCATTAATACCCAGCCTTGCGCATAATTTTTTCTGGCTGCACTGTGCTTTCAATAACCACACTCATCCTCCAACAGGGAAATCCATATACAGGCTATATAGGCAGTGGGCTTTTTCCCAAAAATTGGGAAGAAATACAATATTTGGGCTGCCTGTGACAGTCTTCAGTTTACTGCGTGTCTGCTGGGGGTAGTAGTAGTCGCTCATTAATACCCAGCCTTGCGCATAATTTTTTCTGACTGCACTGTGCTTTCAATAACCACAGTCATCCTCCAACAGGGAAATCCATAAACAGGCTATATAGGCAGTGGGCTTTTTCCCAAAAATCGGGAAAAAATACTATATTTGGGCTGCCTGTGACCGTCTTCAGTTTACTGCATGTCTGCTGGGAATACTAGTAGTCGCTCATTAATACCCAGCCTTGCGCATAATTTTTTCTGGCTGCACTGTGCTTTCAATAACCACAGTCATCCTCCAACAGGGAAATCCATATACAGGCTATATAGGCAGTGGGCTTTTGTCCAAAAATTGGAAAAAAATACTATATTTGGGCTGTCTGTGACCGTCTTCAGTTTACTGCGTGTCTGCTGGGGGTAGTAGTCGCTCATTAATACCCAGCCATGTGCATAATTTTGTTCTGTCTGCACTGTGCTTTCAATAACCACAGTCATCCTCCAACAGGGAAATCCATATACAGGCTATATAGGCAGCGGGCTTTTTCCCAAAAATTGGGAAGAAATACAATATTTGGGCTGCCTGTGACAGTCTTCAGTTTACTGCATGTCTGCTGGGGGTACTAGTAGTCGCTCATTAATACCCAGCCTTGCGCATAATTTTTTCTGACTGCACTGTGCTTACAATAACCACAGTCATCCTCCAATAGGGAAATCCATATACAGGCTATATAGGCAGTGGGCTTTTTCCCAAAAATTGGAAAAAATACTATATTTGGGCTGCCTGTGACCGTCTTCAGTTTACTGTGTGTCTGCTGGGGGTACAAGTATTCGCTCATTAATACCCAGCCTTGCACATTTTTTTTTCTGGCTGCACTGTGCTTTCAATAACCACAGTCATCCTCCAACAGGGAAATCCATATACAGGCTATATAGGCAGTGGGTTTTTATCCCCAAATTGGGAAGAAATACTATATTTGGGCTGCCTGTGACCATCTTCAGTTTACTGCGTGTCTGCTGGGGGTAGTAGTCGCTCATTAATACCCAGCCTTGCACATTTTTTTTTCTGGCTGCACTGTGCTTTCAATAACCACAGTCATCCTCCAACAGGAAAATCCATATACAGGCTATATAGGCAGTGGGTTTTTATCCCAAAATTGGGAAGAAATACTATATTTGGGCTGCCTGTTACCGTCTTCAGTTTACTGCGTGTCTGCTGGGGGTACTAGTAGTCGCTCATTAATACCCAGCCTTGCGCATAATTTTTTCTGGCTGCACTATGCTTTCAATAACCACACTCATCCACCAACAGGGAAATCTATATACAGGCTATATAGGTAGTGGACTTTTTCCCCAAAATTGGGAAAAAATACTATATTTGGGCTGCCTGTGACCGTCTTCAGTTTACTGCGTGTCTGCTGGGGGTAGTAGTCGCTAATTAATACCCAGCCTTGTGCATAATTTTGTTCTGGCTGCACTGTGCTTTCAATAACCACAGTCATCCTCCAACAGGGAAATCCATATACAGGCTATATAGGCAGTGGGCCTTTTCCCAAAAATTGGGAAGAAATACTATATTTGGGCTGCCTGTGACCGTCTTAAGTTTACTGCGTGTCTGCTGGGGGTAGTAGTCGCTCATTAATACCCAGCCTTGCGCGTAATTTTTTCTGGCTGCACTGTGCTTTCAATAACTACAGTCATCCTCCAACAGGGAAATTCATATACAGGCTATATAGGCAGTGGGCTTTTTCCCAAAAATTGGAAAAAATACTATATTTGGGCTGCCTGTGACCGTCTTCAGTTTACTGCGTGGCTGCTGAGGATACTAGTAGTCGCTCATTAATACCCAGCCTTGCGCATAAATTTTTCTGGCTGCACTGTGCTTTCAATAACCACAGTCATCCTCCAACAGGGAAATCAATATACAGGCTATATAGGCAGTGGACTTTTTCCCCAAAATTGGGAAAAAATACTATATTTGGGCTGCCTGTGACCGTCTTCAGTTTACTGCGTGTCTGCTGGGGGTAGTAGTCGCTCATTAATACCCTGCCTTGTGCATAATTTTGTTCTGTCTGCACTGTGCTTTCAATAACTACAGTCATCCTCCAACAGGGAAATCCATATACAGGCTATATAGGCAGTGGGCTTTTTCCCAAAAATCGGGAAGAAATACAAAATTGGGCTGCCTGTGACAGTCTTCAGTTTACTGCATGTCTGCTGGGGGTACTAGTAGTCGCTCATTAATACCCAGCCTTACGCATAATTTTTTCTGACTGCACTGTGCTTACAATAACCACAGTCATCCTCCAATAGGGAAATCCATATACAGGCTATATAGGCAGTGGTCTTTTTCCCAAAAATTGGAAAAAATACTATATTTGGGCTGCCTGTGACCATCTTCAGTTTACTGCGTGTCTGCTGGGAATACTAGTAGTCGCTCATTAATACCCAGCCTTGTGCATAATTTTTTCTGGCTGCACTGTAGTTTCAATAACCACACTCATCCTCCAACAGGGAAATCCATATACAGGCTATATAGGCAGTGGGCTTTTGTCCAAAAATTGGAAAAAAATACTATATTTGGGCTGTCTGTGACCGTCTTCAGTTTACTGCGTGTCTGCTGGGGGTAGTAGTCGCTAATTAATACCCAGCCTTGCACATAATTTTGTTCTGTCTGCACTGTGCTTTCAATAACCACAGTCATCCTCCAACAGGGAAATCCATATACAGGCTATATAGGCAGTGGGCTTTTTCCCAAAAATTGGGAAGAAATACTATATTTGGGCTGCCTGTGACCATCTTCAGTTTACTGCGTGTCTGCTGGGGGTAGTAGTCGCTCATTAATACCCAGCCTTGCGCATAATTTTTTCTGGCTGCACTGTGCTTTCAATAACTACAGTCATCCTCCAACAGGGAAATCCATATACAGGCTATATAGGCAGTGGGCTTTTTCCCAAAAATTGGAAAAAATACTATATTTGGGCTGCCTGTTACCGTCTTCAGTTTACTGCGTGTCTGCTGGGGGTACTAGTAGTCGCTCATTAATACCCAGCCTTGCGCATAATTTTTTCTGGCTGCACTGTGCTTTCAATAACCACACTCATCCTCCTACAGGGAAATCCATATACAGGCTATATAGGCAGTGGGCTTTTGTCCAAAAATTGGAAAAAAAGACTATATTTGGGCTGCCTGTGACCGTCTTCAGTTTACTGCGTGTCTGCTGGGGGTAGTAGTCGCTAATTAATAGCCAGCCTTGTGCATAATTTTGTTCTGGCTGCACTGTGCTTTCAATAACCACAGTCATCCTCCAACAGGGAAATCCATATACAGGCTATATAGGCAGTGGGCTTTTTCCCCAAAATTGGGAAGAAATACTATATTTGGGCTTCCTGTGACCATCTTCAGTTTACTGCGTGTCTGCTAGGGGTAGTAGTCGCTCATTAATACCCAGCCTTGCACGAAATTTTTTCTGGCTGCACTGTGCTTTCAATAACTACAGTCATCCTCCAACAGGGAAATCCATATACAGGCTATATAGGCAGTGGGCTTTTTCCCCAAAATTGGGAAAAAATACTATATTTGGGCTGCCTGTGACCGTCTTCAGTTTACTGCGTGTCTGCTGGGGGTAGTAGTCGCTCATTAATACCCTGCTTTGCGCTTAATTTTTTCTGGCTGCACTGTGCTTTTAATAACTACAGTCATCCTCCAACAGGGAAATCCATATACAGGCTATATAGGCAGTGGGCTTTTTCCCAAAAATTGGAAAAAATACTATATTTGGGCTACCTGTGACCGTCTTCAGTTTACTGCGTGTCTGCTGGGGGTACTAGTAGTCGCTCATTAATACCCAGCCTTGCGCATAATTTTTTCTGGCTGCACTGTGCTTTCAATAACCACACTCATCCTCCAACAGGGAAATCCATATACAGGCTATATAGGCAGTGGGCTTTTTCCCAAAAATTGGGAAGAAATACAATAATTGGGCTGCCTTTGACAGTCTTCAGTTTACTGCGTGTCTGCTGGGGGTAGTAGTAGTCGCTCATTAATACCCAGCCTTGCGCATAATTTTTTCTGACTGCACTGTGCTTTCAATAACCACAGTCATCCTCCAACAGGGAAATCCATATACAGGCTATATAGGCAGTGGGCTTTTTCCCAAAAATCGGGAAAAAATACTATATTTGGGCTGCCTGTGACCGTCTTCAGTTTACTGCGTGTCTGCTGGGAATACTAGTAGTCGCTCATTAATACCCAGCCTTGCGCATAATTTTTTCTGGCTGCACTGTGCTTTCAATAACCACACTCATCCTCCAACAGGGAAATCCATATACAGGCTATATAGGCAGTGGGCTTTTGTCCAAAAATTGGAAAAAAATACTATATTTGGGCTGACTGTGACCATCTTCAGTGTACTGCGTGTCTGCTGGGGGTAGGAGTCGCTCATTAATACCCAGCCTTGCGCATAATTTTTTCTGGCTGCACTGTGCTTTCAATAACTACAGTCATCCTCCAACAGGGAAATCCATATACAGGCTATATAGGCAGTGGGCTTTTTCCCAAAAATTGGAAAAAATACTATATTTGGGCTGCCTGTTACCGTCTTCAGTTTACTGCGCGTCTGCTGGGGGTACTAGTAGTCGCTCATTAATACCCAGCCTTGCGCATAATTTTTTCTGGCTGCACTGTGCTTTCAATAACCACACTCATCCTCCAACAGGGAAATCCATATACAGGCTATATAGGCAGTGGACTTTTTCCCCAAAATTGGGAAAAAATACTATATTTGGGCTGCCTGTGACCATCTTCAGTTTACTGCGTGTCTGCTGGGGGTAGTAGTCGCTAATTAATACCCAGCCTTGTGCATAATTTTGTTCTGGCTGCACTGTGCTTTCAATAACCACAGTCATCCTCCAACAGGGAAATCCATATACAGGCTATATAGGCAGTGGGCTTTTTCCCAAAAATTGGGAAGAAATACAATATTTGGGCTGCCTATGACAGTCTTCAGTTTACTGCGTGTCTGCTGGGGGTACTAGTAGTCGCTCATTAATACCCAGCCTTGCGCATAATTTTTTCTGACCGCACTGTGCTTTCAATAACCACAGTCATCCTCCAACAGGGAAATCCATATACAGGCTATATGGGCAGTGGGCTTTTTCCCAAAAATTGGGAAGAAATACTATATTTGGGCTGCCTGTGACCGTCTTAAGTTTTTACTGCGTGTCTGCTGGGGGTAGTAGTCGCTCATTAATACCCAGCCTTGCGCGTAATTTTTTCTGGCTGCACTGTGCTTTCAATAACTACAGTCATCCTCCAACAGGGAAATCCATATACAGGCTATATAGGCAGTGGGCTTTTTCCGAAAAATTGGAAAAAATACTATATTTGGGCTGCCTGTGACCGTCTTCAGTTTACTGCGTGTCTGCTGGGGATACTAGAAGTCGCTCATTAATACCCAGCCTTGCGCATAATTTTGTTCTGGCTGCACTGTGCTTTCAATAACCACAGTCATCCTCCAACAGGGAAATCCATATACAGGCTATATAGGCAGTGGACTTTTTCCCCAAAATTGGGAAAAAATACTATATTTGGGCTGCCTGTGACCGTCTTCAGTTTACTGCGTGTCTGCTGGGGGTAGTAGTCGCTCATTAATACCCAGCCTTGTGCATAATTTTGTTCTGTCTGCACTGTGCTTTCAATAACTACAGTCATCCTCCAACAGGGAAATCCATATACAGGCTATATAGGCAGTGGGCTTTTTCCCAAAAATCGGGAAGAAATACAAAATTGGGCTGCCTGTGACAGTCTTCAGTTTACTGCATGTCTGCTGGGGGTACTAGTAGTCGCTCATTAATACCCAGCCTTGCGCATAATTTTTTCTGACTGCACTGTGCTTACAATAACCACAGTCATCCTCCAATAGGGAAATCCATATACAGGCTATATAGGCAGTGGGCTTTTTCCCAAAAATTGGGAAAAAATACTATATTTGGGCTGCCTGTGACCGTCTTCAGCTTACTGCGTGTCTGCTGGGGGTACTAGTAGTCGCTCATTAATACCCAGCCTTGCGCATAATTATTTCTGGCTGCACTGTGCTTTCAAAGACCACAGTCATCCTCCAACAGGGAAATCCATATACAGGCTATATAGGCAGTGGGCTTTATCACAAAAATTTGAAAAAATACTATATTTGGGCTGCCTGTGACCGTCTTCAGTTTACTGCGTGTCTGTTGGGGGTACTAGTAGTTGCTCATTAATACCCAGCCTTGCGCATAATTTTTTTCTGGCTGCACTGTGCTTTCAATAACCACAGTCATCCTCCAACAGGGAAATCCATATACAGGCTATATAGGCAGTGGGCTTTTTTCCCAAAAATTGGAAAAAATACAATATTTGGGCTGCCTGTGACCGTCTTCAGTTTACTACGTGTCTGCTGGGGGTACTAGTATTCGCTCATTAATACCCAGCCTTGCACATAATTTTTTCTGGCTGCACTGTGCTTTCAATAACCACAGTCATCCTCCAACAGGGAAATCCATATACAGGCTATATAGGCAGTGGGCTTTTTCCCCAAAATTGGGAAAAAATACTATATTTGGGCTGCCTGTGACCGTCTTCAGTTTACTGCGTCTCTGTTGGGGGTACTAGTAGTCGCTCATTAATACCCAGCGTTGTGCATAATTTTTTCTGACTGCACTGTGTTTTCAATAACCACAGTCATCCTCCAACAGGGAAATCCATATACAGGCTATATAGGCAGTGGGCTTTTTCCCAAAAATTGGGAAAAAATACTATATTTGGGCTGCCTGTGACCGTCTTCAGCTTACTGCGTGTCTGCTGGGGGTACTAGTAGTTGCTCATTAATACCCAGCCTTGCGCATAATTATTTCTGGCTGCACTGTGCTTTCAATGACCACAGTCATCCTCCAACAGGGAAATCCATATACAGGCTATATAGGCAGTGGGCTTTATCACAAAAATTGGAAAAAATACTATATTTGGGCTGCCTGTGACCGTCTTCAGTTTACTGCGTGTCTGCTGGGGGTAGTAGTCGCTCATTAATACCCAGCCTTGTGCATAATTTTGTTCTGTCTGCACTGTGCTTTCAATAACCACAGTCATCCTCCAACAGGGAAATCCATATACAGGCTATATAGGCAGTGGGCTTTTTCCCAAAAATTGGAAAAAAATACAATATTTGGGCAGCCTGTGACCGTCTTTAGTTTACTACGTGTCTGTTGGGGGTACTAGTATTCGCTCATTAATACCCAGCCTTGCACATAATTTTTTCTGGCTGCACTGTGCTTTCAATGACCACAGTCATCCTCCAACAGGGAAATCCATATACAGGCTATATAGGCAGTGGGCTTTTTCACAAAAATTGGAAAAAATACAATATTTGGGCTGCCTGTTACCGTCTTTAGTTTACTGCGCGTCTGCTGGGGGTACTAGTAGTCGCTCATTAATACCCAGCCTTGCGCATAATTTTTTCTGGCTGCACTGTGCTTTCAATAACCACACTCATCCTCCAACAGGGAAATCCATATACAGGCTATATAGGCAGTGGACTTTTTCCCCAAAATTGGGAAAAAATACTATATTTGGGCTGCCTGTGACCATCTTCAGTTTACTGCGTGTCTGCTGGGGGTAGTAGTCGCTAATTAATACCCAGCCTTGTGCATAATTTTGTTCTGGCTGCACTGTGCTTTCAATAACCACAGTCATCCTCCAACAGGGAAATCCATATACAGGCTATATAGGCAGTGGGCTTTTTCCCAAAAATTGGGAAGAAATACAATATTTGGGCTGCCTATGACAGTCTTCAGTTTACTGCGTGTCTGCTGGGGGTACTAGTAGTCGCTCATTAATACCCAGCCTTGCGCATAATTTTTTCTGACCGCACTGTGCTTTCAATAACCACAGTCATCCTCCAACAGGGAAATCCATATACAGGCTATATAGGCAGTGGGCTTTTTCCCAAAAATTGGGAAGAAATACTATATTTGGGCTGCCTGTGACCGTCTTAAGTTTACTGCGTGTCTGCTGGGGGTAGTAGTCGCTCATTAATACCCAGCCTTGCGCGTAATTTTTTCTGGCTGCACTGTGCTTTCAATAACTACAGTCATCCTCCAACAGGGAAATCCATATACAGGCTATATAGGCAGTGGGCTTTTTCCCAAAAATTGGAAAAAATACTATATTTGGGCTGCCTGTGACCGTCTTCAGTTTACTGCGTGTCTGCTGGGGATACTAGTAGTCGCTCATTAATACCCAGCCTTGCGCATAATATTGTTCTGGCTGCACTGTGCTTTCAATAACCACAGTCATCCTCCAACAGGGAAATCCATATACAGGCTATATAGGCAGTGGACTTTTTCCCCAAAATTGGGAAAAAATACTATATTTGGGCAGCCTGTGACCGTCTTCAGTTTACTACGTGTCTGTTGGGGGTACTAGTATTCGCTCATTAATACCCAGCCTTGCACATAATTTTTTCTGGCTGCACTGTGCTTTCAATGACCACAGTCATCCTCCAACAGGGAAATCCATATACAGGCTATATAGGCAGTGGGCTTTTTCACAAAAATTGGGAAAAAATACAATATTTGGGCTGCCTGTGACCGTCTTCAGTTTACTACGTGTCTGCTGGGGGTACTAGTATTCGCTCATTAATACCCAGCCTTGCACATAATTTTTTCTGGCTGCACTGTGCTTTCAATAACCACACTCATCCTCCAACAGGTAAATCCATATACAGGCTATATAGGCAGTGGGCTTTTTCCCCAAAATTGGGAAAAAATACTATATTTGGGCTGCCTGTGACCGTCTTCAGTTTACTGCGTCTCTGTTGGGGGTACTAGTAGTCGCTCATTAATACCCAGCCTTGTGCATAATTTTTTCTGACTGCACTGTGTTTTCAATAACCACAGTCATCCTCCAACAGGGAAATCCATATACAGGCTATATAGGCAGTGGGCTTTTTCCCAAAAATTGGGAAAAAATACTATATTTGGGCTGCCTGTGACCGTCTTCAGCTTACTGCGTGTCTGCTGGGGGTACTAGTAGTCGCTCATTAATACCCAGCCTTGCGCATAATTATTTCTGGCTGCACTGTGCTTTCAATGACCACAGTCATCCTCCAACAGGGAAATCCATATACAGGCTATATAGGCAGTGGGCTTTATCACAAAAATTGGAAAAAATACTATATTTGGGCTGCCTGTGACCGTCTTCAGTTTACTGCGTGTCTGTTGGGGGTACTAGTAGTTGCTCATTAATACCCAGCCTTGCGCATAATTTTTTTCTGGCTGCACTGTGCTTTCAATAACCACAGTCATCCTCCAACAGGGAAATCCATATACAGGCTATATAGGCAGTGGGCTTTTTCCCAAAAATTGGGAAAAAGTACTATATTTGGGCTGCCTGTGACCGTCTTCAGTTTACTGCGTCTCTGTTGGGGGTACTAGTAGTCGCTCATTAATACCCAGCGTTGCGCATAATTTTTTCTGACTGCACTGTTTTTTCAATAACCACAGTCATCCTCCAACAGGGAAATCCATATACAGGCTATATAGGCAGTGGGCTTTTTCCCAAAAATTGGGAAAAAATACTATATTTGGGCTGCCTGTGACCGTCTTCAGCTTACTGCGTGTCTGCTGGGGGTACTAGTAGTCGCTCATTAATACCCAGCCTTGAGCATAATTATTTCGGGCTGCACTGTGCTTTCAATGACCACAGTCATCCTCCAACAGGGAAATCCATATACAGGCTATATAGGCAGTGGGCTTTATCACAAAAATTGGAAAAAATACTATATTTGGGCTGCCTGTGACCGTCTTCAGTTTACTGCGTGTCTGTTGGGGGTACTAGTAGTTGCTCATTAATACCCAGCCTTGCGCATAATTTTTTTCTGGCTGCACTGTGCTTTCAATAACCACAGTCATCCTCCAACAGGGAAATCCATATACAGGCTATATAGGCAGTGGGCTTTTTCCCAAAAATTGGAAAAAATACAATATTTGGGCAGCCTGTGACCGTCTTCAGTTTACTACGTGTCTGTTGGGGGTACTAGTATTCGTTCATTAATACCCAGCCTTGCACATAATTTTTTCTGGCTGCACTCTGCTTTCAATGACCACAGTCATCCTCCAACAGGGAAATCCATATACAGGCTATATAGGCAGTGGGCTTTTTCACAAAAATTGGAAAAAATACAATATTTGGGCAGCCTGTGACCGTCTTCAGTTTACTACGTGTCTGCTGGGGGTACTAGTATTCGCTCATTAATACCCAGCCTTGCACATAATTTTTTCTGGCTGCACTGTGCTTTCAATAACTACAGTCATCCTCCAACAGGGAAATCCATATACAGGCTATATAGGCAGTGGGCTTTTTCCCAAAAATTGGAAAAAATACTATATTTGGGCTGCCTGTTACCGTCTTCAGTTTACTGCGCGTCTGCTGGGGGTACTAGTAGTCGCTCATTAATACCCAGCCTTGCGCATAATTTTTTCTGGCTGCACTGTGCTTTCAATAACCACACTCATCCTCCAACAGGGAAATCCATATACAGGCTATATAGGCAGTGGACTTTTTCCCCAAAATTGGGAAAAAATACTATATTTGGGCTGCCTGTGACCATCTTCAGTTTACTGCGTGTCTGCTGGGGGTAGTAGTCGCTAATTAATACCCAGCCTTGTGCATAATTTTGTTCTGGCTGCACTGTGCTTTCAATAACCACAGTCATCCTCCAACAGGGAAATCCATATACAGGCTATATAGGCAGTGGGCTTTTTCCCAAAAATTGGGAAGAAATACAATATTTGGGCTGCCTATGACAGTATTCCGTTTACTGCGTGTCTGCTGGGGGTACTAGTAGTCGCTCATTAATACCCAGCCTTGCGCATAATTTTTTCTGACCGCACTGTGCTTTCAATAACCACAGTCATCCTCCAACAGGGAAATCCATATACAGGCTATATAGGCAGTGGGCTTTTTCCCAAAAATTGGGAAGAAATACTATATTTGGGCTGCCTGTGACCGTCTTAAGTTTACTGCGTGTCTGCTGGGGGTAGTAGTCGCTCATTAATACCCAGCCTTGCGCGTAATTTTTTCTGGCTGCACTGTGCTTTCAATAACTACAGTCATCCTCCAACAGGGAAATCCATATACAGGCTATATAGGCAGTGGGCTTTTTCCCAAAAATTGGAAAAAATACTATATTTGGGCTGCCTGTGACCGTCTTCAGTTTACTGCGTGTCTGCTGGGGATACTAGTAGTCGCTCATTAATACCCAGCCTTGCGCATAATTTTGTTCTGGCTGCACTGTGCTTTCAATAACCACAGTCATCCTCCAACAGGGAAATCCATATACAGGCTATATAGGCAGTGGACTTTTTCCCCAAAATTGGGAAAAAATACTATATTTGGGCTGCCTGTGACCGTCTTCAGTTTACTGCGTGTCTGCTGGGGGTAGTAGTCGCTCATTAATACCCAGCCTTGTGCATAATTTTGTTCTGTCTGCACTGTGCTTTCAATAACTACAGTCATCCTCCAACAGGGAAATCCATATACAGGCTATATAGGCAGTGGGCTTTTTCCCAAAAATCGGGAAGAAATACAAAATTGGGCTGCCTGTGACAGTCTTCAGTTTACTGCATGTCTGCTGGGGGTACTAGTAGTCGCTCATTAATACCCAGCCTTGCGCATAATTTTTTCTGACTGCACTGTGCTTACAATAACCACAGTCATCCTCCAATAGGGAAATCCATATACAGGCTATATAGGCAGTGGGCTTTTTCCCAAAAATTGGAAAAAATACAATATTTGGGCAGCCTGTGACCGTCTTCAGTTTACTACGTGTCTGTTGGGGGTACTAGTATTCGCTCATTAATACCCAGCCTTGCACATAATTTTTTCTGGCTGCACTGTGCTTTCAATGACCACAGTCATCCTCCAACAGGGAAATCCATATACAGGCTATATAGGCAGTGGGCTTTTTCACAAAAATTGGAAAAATACAATATTTGGGCAGCCTGTGACCGTCTTCAGTTTACTACGTGTCTGCTGGGGGTACTAGTATTCGCTCATTAATACCCAGCCTTGCACATAATTTTTTCTGGCTGCACTGTGCTTTCAATAACCACACTCATCCTCCAACAGGGAAATCCATATACAGGCTATATAGGCAGTGGGCTTTTTCCCCAAAATTGGGAAAAAATACTATATTTGGGCTGCCTGTGACCGTCTTCAGTTTACTGCGTCTTTGTTGGGGGTACTAGTAGTCGCTCATTAATACCCAGCGTTGTGCATAATTTTGTTCTGACTGCACTGTGTTTTCAATAACCACAGTCATCCTCCAACAGGGAAATCCATATACAGGCTATATAGGCAGTGGGCTTTTTCCCAAAAATTGGGAAAAAATACTATATTTGGGCTGCCTGTGACCGTCTTCAGCTTACTGCGTGTCTGCTGGGGGTACTAGTATTCGCTCATTAATACCCAGCCTTGCACATAATTTTTTCTGGCTGCACTGTGCTTTCAATAACCACACTCATCCTCCAACAGGGAAATCCATATACAGGCTATATAGGCAGTGGGCTTTATTACAAAAATTTGAAAAAATACTATATTTGGGCTGCCTGTGACCGTCTTCAGTTTACTGCGTGTCTGTTGGGGGTACTAGTAGTTGCTCATTAATACCCAGCCTTGCGCATAATTTTTTTCTGGCTGCACTGTGCTTTTAATAACCACAGTCATCCTCCAACAGGGAAATCCATATACAGGCTATATAGGCAGTGGGCTTCTTCCCAAAAATTGGAAAAAAATACTATATTTGGGCTGCCTGTGACCGTCTTCAGTTTACTGCGTGTCTGCTGGGGGTACTAGTAGTCGCTCATTAATACCCAGCCTTGCGCATAATTTTGTTCTGGCTGCACTGTGCTTTCAATAACCACAGTCATCCTCCAACAGGGAAATCCATATACAGGCTATATAGGCAGTGGGCTTTTTCCCAAAAATTGGGAAAAAATACTATATTTGGGCTGCCTGTGACCGTCTTCAGCTTACTGCGTGTCTGCTGGGGGTACTAGTAGTCGCTCATTAATACCCAGCCTTGCGCATAATTATTTCTGGCTGCACTGTGCTTTCAATGACCACAGTCATCCTCCAACAGGGAAATCCATATACAGGCTATATAGGCAGTGGGCTTTATCACAAAAATTGGAAAAAATACTATATTTGGGCTGCCTGTGACCGTCTTCAGTTTACTGCGTGTCTGTTGGGGGTACTAGTAGTTGCTCATTAATACCCAGCCTTGCGCATAATTTTTTTCTGGCTGCACTGTGCTTTCAATAACCACAGTCATCCTCCAACAGGGAAATCCATATACAGGCTATATAGGCAGTGGGCTTTTTCCCAAAAATTGGGAAAAAGTACTATATTTGGGCTGCCTGTGACCGTCTTCAGTTTACTGCGTGTCTGCTGGGGGTAGTAGTCGCTAATTATTACCCAGCCTTGTGCATAATTTTGTTCTGGCTGCACTGTGCTTTCAATAACCGCAGTCATCCTCCAACAGGGAAATCCATATACAGGCTATATAGGCAGTGGACTTTTTCCCCAAAATTGGGAAGAAATACTATATTTGGGCTGCCTGTGACCGTCTTCAGCTTACTGCGTGTCTGCTGGGGGTACTAGTAGTCGCTCATTAATACCCAGCCTTGCGCATAATTATTTCTGGCTGCACTGTGCTTTCAATGACCACAGTCATCCTCCAACAGGGAAATCCATATACAGGCTATATAGGCAGTGGGCTTTATCACAAAAATTGGAAAAAATACTATATTTGGGCTGCCTGTGACCGTCTTCAGTTTACTGCGTGTCTGTTGGGGGTACTAGTAGTTGCTCATTAATACCCAGCCTTGCGCATAATTTTTTTCTGGCTGCACTGTGCTTTCAATAACCACAGTCATCCTCCAACAGGGAAATCCATATACAGGCTATATAGGCAGTGGGCTTTTTCCCAAAAATTGGGAAAAAGTACTATATTTGGGCTGCCTGTGACCGTCTTCAGTTTACTGCGTCTCTGTTGGGGGTACTAGTAGTCGCTCATTAATACCCAGAGTTGCGCATAATTTTTTCTGACTGCACTGTGTTTTCAATAACCACAGTCATCCTCCAACAGGGAAATCCATATACAGGCTATATAGGCAGTGGGCTTTTTCCCAAAAATTGGGAAAAAATACTATATTTGGGCTGCCTGTGACCGTCTTCAGCTTACTGCGTGTCTGTTGGGGGTACTAGTAGTCGCTCATTAATACCCAGCCTTGCGCATAATTATTTCTGGCTGCACTGTGCTTTCAATGACCACATTCATCCTCCAACATGGAAATCCACATACAGGCTATATAGGCAGTGGGCTTTATCACAAAAATTGGAAAAAATACTATATTTGGTCTGCCTGTGACCGTCTTCAGTTTACTGCGTGTCTGTTGGGGGTACTAGTAGTTGCTCATTAATACCCAGCCTTGCGCATAATTTTTTTCTGGCTGCACTGTGCTTTCAATAACCACAGTCATCCTCCAACAGGGAAATCCATATACAGGCTATATAGGCAGTGGGCTTTTTCCCAAAAATTGGAAAAAATACAATATTTGGGCAGCCTGTGACCGTCTTCAGTTTACTACGTGTCTGCTGGGGGTACTAGTATTCGCTCATTAATACCCAGCCTTGCACATAATTTTTTCTGGCTGCACTGTGCTTTCAATGACCACAGTCATCCTCCAACAGGGAAATCCATATACAGGCTATATAGGCAGTAGGCTTTTTCACAAAAATTGGAAAAAATACAATATTTGGGCAGCCTGTGACCGTCTTCAGTTTACTACGTGTCTGCTGGGGGTACTAGTATTCGCTCATTAATACCCAGCCTTGCACATAATTTTTTCTGGCTGCACTGTGCTTTCAATAACCACAGTCATCCTCCAACAGGGAAATCCATATACAGGCTATATAGGCAGTGGGCTTTTTCCCAAAAATTGGGAAAAAATACTATATTTGGGCTGCCTGTGACCGTCTTCAGTTTACTGCGTGTCTGCTGGGGGTAGTAGTCGCTAATTAATACCCAGTCTTGCGCATAATTTTTTCTGACTGCACTGTGTTTTCAATAACCACAGTCATCCTCCAACAGGGAAATCCATATACAGGCTATATAGGCTGTGGGCTTTTTCCCAAAAATTGGGAAAAATACTATATTTGGGCTGCCTGTTACCGTCTTCAGTTTACTGCGTCTCTGTTGGGGGTACTAGTAGTCGCTCATTAATACCCAGCGTTGTGCATAATTTTTTCTGACTGCACTGTGTTTTCAATAACCACAGTCATCCTCCAACAGGGAAATCCACATACAGGCTATATAGGCAGTGGGCTTTTTCCCAAAAATTGGGAAAAAATACTATATTTGGGCTGCCTGTGACCGTCTTCAGCTTACTGCGTGTCTGCTGGGGGTACTAGTAGTCGCTCATTAATACCCAGCCTTGCGCATAATTATTTCTGGCTGCACTGTGCTTTCAATGACCACAGTCATCCTCCAACAGGGAAATCCATATACAGGCTATATAGGCAGTGGGCTTTATCACAAAAATTGGAAAAAATACTATATTTGGGCTGCCTGTGACCGTCTTCAGTTTACTGCGTGTCTGTTGGGGGTACTAGTAGTTGCTCATTAATACCCAGCCTTGCGCATAATTTTTTTCTGGCTGCACTGTGCTTTCAATAACCACAGTCATCCTCCAACAGGGAAATCCATATACAGGCTATATAGGCAGTGGGCTTTTTCCCAAAAATTGGGAAAAAGTACTATATTTGGGCTGCCTGTGACCGTCTTCAGTTTACTGCGTCTCTGTTGGGGGTACTAGTAGTCGCTCATTAATACCCAGCGTTGCGCATAATTTTTTCTGACTGCACTGTTTTTTCAATTACCACAGTCATCCTCCAACAGGGAAATCCATATACAGGCTATATAGGCAGTGGGCTTTTTCCCAAAAATTGGGAAAAAATACTATATTTGGGCTGCCTGTGACCGTCTTCAGCTTACTGCGTGTCTGCTGGGGGTACTAGTAGTCGCTCATTAATACCCAGCCTTGAGCATAATTATTTCGGGCTGCACTGTGCTTTCAATGACCACAGTCATCCTCCAACAGGGAAATCCATATACAGGCTATATAGGCAGTGGGCTTTATCACAAAAATTGGAAAAAATACTATATTTGGGCTGCCTGTGACCGTCTTCAGTTTACTGCGTGTCTGTTGGGGGTACTAGTAGTTGCTCATTAATACCCAGCCTTGCGCATAATTTTTTTCTGGCTGCACTGTGCTTTCAATAACCACAGTCATCCTCCAACAGGGAAATCCATATACAGGCTATATAGGCAGTGGGCTTTTTCCCAAAAATTGGAAAAAATACAATATTTGGGCAGCCTGTGACCGTCTTCAGTTTACTACGTGTCTGTTGGGGGTACTAGTATTCGTTCATTAATACCCAGCCTTGCACATAATTTTTTCTGGCTGCACTCTGCTTTCAATGACCACAGTCATCCTCCAACAGGGAAATCCATATACAGGCTATATAGGCAGTGGGCTTTTTCACAAAAATTGGAAAAAATACAATATTTGGGCAGCCTGTGACCGTCTTCAGTTTACTACGTGTCTGCTGGGGGTACTAGTATTCGCTCATTAATACCCAGCCTTGCACATAATTTTTTCTGGCTGCACTGTGCTTTCAATAACTACAGTCATCCTCCAACAGGGAAATCCATATACAGGCTATATAGGCAGTGGGCTTTTTCCCAAAAATTGGAAAAAATACTATATTTGGGCTGCCTGTTACCGTCTTCAGTTTACTGCGCGTCTGCTGGGGGTACTAGTAGTCGCTCATTAATACCCAGCCTTGCGCATAATTTTTTCTGGCTGCACTGTGCTTTCAATAACCACACTCATCCTCCAACAGGGAAATCCATATACAGGCTATATAGGCAGTGGACTTTTTCCCCAAAATTGGGAAAAAATACTATATTTGGGCTGCCTGTGACCATCTTCAGTTTACTGCGTGTCTGCTGGGGGTAGTAGTCGCTAATTAATACCCAGCCTTGTGCATAATTTTGTTCTGGCTGCACTGTGCTTTCAATAACCACAGTCATCCTCCAACAGGGAAATCCATATACAGGCTATATAGGCAGTGGGCTTTTTCCCAAAAATTGGGAAGAAATACAATATTTGGGCTGCCTATGACAGTATTCCGTTTACTGCGTGTCTGCTGGGGGTACTAGTAGTCGCTCATTAATACCCAGCCTTGCGCATAATTTTTTCTGACCGCACTGTGCTTTCAATAACCACAGTCATCCTCCAACAGGGAAATCCATATACAGGCTATATAGGCAGTGGGCTTTTTCCCAAAAATTGGGAAGAAATACTATATTTGGGCTGCCTGTGACCGTCTTAAGTTTACTGCGTGTCTGCTGGGGGTAGTAGTCGCTCATTAATACCCAGCCTTGCGCGTAATTTTTTCTGGCTGCACTGTGCTTTCAATAACTACAGTCATCCTCCAACAGGGAAATCCATATACAGGCTATATAGGCAGTGGGCTTTTTCCCAAAAATTGGAAAAAATACTATATTTGGGCTGCCTGTGACCGTCTTCAGTTTACTGCGTGTCTGCTGGGGATACTAGTAGTCGCTCATTAATACCCAGCCTTGCGCATAATTTTGTTCTGGCTGCACTGTGCTTTCAATAACCACAGTCATCCTCCAACAGGGAAATCCATATACAGGCTATATAGGCAGTGGACTTTTTCCCCAAAATTGGGAAAAAATACTATATTTGGGCTGCCTGTGACCGTCTTCAGTTTACTGCGTGTCTGCTGGGGGTAGTAGTCGCTCATTAATACCCAGCCTTGTGCATAATTTTGTTCTGTCTGCACTGTGCTTTCAATAACTACAGTCATCCTCCCACAGGGAAATCCATATACAGGCTATATAGGCAGTGGGCTTTTTCCCAAAAATCGGGAAGAAATACAAAATTGGGCTGCCTGTGACAGTCTTCAGTTTACTGCATGTCTGCTGGGGGTACTAGTAGTCGCTCATTAATACCCAGCCTTGCGCATAATTTTTTCTGACTGCACTGTGCTTACAATAACCACAGTCATCCTCCAATAGGGAAATCCATATACAGGCTATATAGGCAGTGGGCTTTTTCCCAAAAATTGGAAAAAATACAATATTTGGGCAGCCTGTGACCGTCTTCAGTTTACTACGTGTCTGTTGGGGGTACTAGTATTCGCTCATTAATACCCAGCCTTGCACATAATTTTTTCTGGCTGCACTGTGCTTTCAATGACCACAGTCATCCTCCAACAGGGAAATCCATATACAGGCTATATAGGCAGTGGGCTTTTTCACAAAAATTGGAAAAATACAATATTTGGGCAGCCTGTGACCGTCTTCAGTTTACTACGTGTCTGCTGGGGGTACTAGTATTCGCTCATTAATACCCAGCCTTGCACATAATTTTTTCTGGCTGCACTGTGCTTTCAATAACCACACTCATCCTCCAACAGGGAAATCCAGGCTATATAGGCAGTGGGCTTTTTCCCCAAAATTGGGAAAAAATACTATATTTGGGCTGCCTGTGACCGTCTTCAGTTTACTGCGTCTCTGTTGGGGGTACTAGTAGTCGCTCATTAATACCCAGCGTTGTGCATAATTTTGTTCTGACTGCACTGTGTTTTCAATAACCACAGTCATCCTCCAACAGGGAAATCCATATACAGGCTATATAGGCAGTGGGCTTTTTCCCAAAAATTGGGAAAAAATACTATATTTGGGCTGCCTGTGACCGTCTTCAGCTTACTGCGTGTCTGCTGGGGGTACTAGTATTCGCTCATTAATACCCAGCCTTGCACATAATTTTTTCTGGCTGCACTGTGCTTTCAATAACCACACTCATCCTCCAACAGGGAAATCCATATACAGGCTATATAGGCAGTGGGCTTATTCCCAAAAATTGGGAAAAAAATACTATATTTGGGCTGCCTGTGACCGTCTTCAGCTTACTGCGTGTCTGCTGGGGGTACTAGTAGTCGTTCATTAATACCCAGCCTTGCGCATAATTATTTCTGGCTGCACTGTGCTTTCAATGACCACAGTCATCCTCCAACAGGGAAATCCATATACAGGCTATATAGGCAGTGGGCTTTATTACAAAAATTTGAAAAAATACTATATTTGGGCTGCCTGTGACCGTCTTCAGTTTACTGCGTGTCTGTTGGGGGTACTAGTAGTTGCTCATTAATACCCAGCCTTGCGCATAATTTTTTTCTGGCTGCACTGTGCTTTTAATAACCACAGTCATCCTCCAACAGGGAAATCCATATACAGGCTATATAGGCAGTGGGCTTCTTCCCAAAAATTGGAAAAAAATACTATATTTGGGCTGCCTGTGACCGTCTTCAGTTTACTGCGTGTCTGCTGGGGGTACTAGTAGTCGCTCATTAATACCCAGCCTTGCGCATAATTTTGTTCTGGCTGCACTGTGCTTTCAATAACCACAGTCATCCTCCAACAGGGAAATCCATATACAGGCTATATAGGCAGTGGGCTTTTTCCCAAAAATTGGGAAAAAATACTATATTTGGGCTGCCTGTGACCGTCTTCAGCTTACTGCGTGTCTGCTGGGGGTACTAGTAGTCGCTCATTAATACCCAGCCTTGCGCATAATTATTTCTGGCTGCACTGTGCTTTCAATGACCACAGTCATCCTCCAACAGGGAAATCCATATACAGGCTATATAGGCAGTGGGCTTTATCACAAAAATTGGAAAAAATACTATATTTGGGCTGCCTGTGACCGTCTTCAGTTTACTGCGTGTCTGTTGGGGGTACTAGTAGTTGCTCATTAATACCCAGCCTTGCGCATAATTTTTTTCTGGCTGCACTGTGCTTTCAATAACCACAGTCATCCTCCAACAGGGAAATCCATATACAGGCTATATAGGCAGTGGGCTTTTTCCCAAAAATTGGGAAAAAGTACTATATTTGGGCTGCCTGTGACCGTCTTCAGTTTACTGCGTGTCTGCTGGGGGTAGTAGTCGCTAATTATTACCCAGCCTTGTGCATAATTTTGTTCTGGCTGCACTGTGCTTTCAATAACCGCAGTCATCCTCCAACAGGGAAATCCATATACAGGCTATATAGGCAGTGGACTTTTTCCCCAAAATTGGGAAGAAATACTATATTTGGGCTGCCTGTGACCGTCTTCAGCTTACTGCGTGTCTGCTGGGGGTACTAGTAGTCGCTCATTAATACCCAGCCTTGCGCATAATTATTTCTGGCTGCACTGTGCTTTCAATGACCACAGTCATCCTCCAACAGGGAAATCCATATACAGGCTATATAGGCAGTGGGCTTTATCACAAAAATTGGAAAAAATACTATATTTGGGCTGCCTGTGACCGTCTTCAGTTTACTGCGTGTCTGTTGGGGGTACTAGTAGTTGCTCATTAATACCCAGCCTTGCGCATAATTTTTTTCTGGCTGCACTGTGCTTTCAATAACCACAGTCATCCTCCAACAGGGAAATCCATATACAGGCTATATAGGCAGTGGGCTTTTTCCCAAAAATTGGGAAAAAGTACTATATTTGGGCTGCCTGTGACCGTCTTCAGTTTACTGCGTCTCTGTTGGGGGTACTAGTAGTCGCTCATTAATACCCAGAGTTGCGCATAATTTTTTCTGACTGCACTGTGTTTTCAATAACCACAGTCATCCTCCAACAGGGAAATCCATATACAGGCTATATAGGCAGTGGGCTTTTTCCCAAAAATTGGGAAAAAATACTATATTTGGGCTGCCTGTGACCGTCTTCAGCTTACTGCGTGTCTGTTGGGGGTACTAGTAGTCGCTCATTAATACCCAGCCTTGCGCATAATTATTTCTGGCTGCACTGTGCTTTCAATGACCACATTCATCCTCCAACATGGAAATCCACATACAGGCTATATAGGCAGTGGGCTTTATCACAAAAATTGGAAAAAATACTATATTTGGTCTGCCTGTGACCGTCTTCAGTTTACTGCGTGTCTGTTGGGGGTACTAGTAGTTGCTCATTAATACCCAGCCTTGCGCATAATTTTTTTCTGGCTGCACTGTGCTTTCAATAACCACAGTCATCCTCCAACAGGGAAATCCATATACAGGCTATATAGGCAGTGGGCTTTTTCCCAAAAATTGGAAAAAATACAATATTTGGGCAGCCTGTGACCGTCTTCAGTTTACTACGTGTCTGCTGGGGGTACTAGTATTCGCTCATTAATACCCAGCCTTGCACATAATTTTTTCTGGCTGCACTGTGCTTTCAATGACCACAGTCATCCTCCAACAGGGAAATCCATATACAGGCTATATAGGCAGTAGGCTTTTTCACAAAAATTGGAAAAAATACAATATTTGGGCAGCCTGTGACCGTCTTCAGTTTACTACGTGTCTGCTGGGGGTACTAGTATTCGCTCATTAATACCCAGCCTTGCACATAATTTTTTCTGGCTGCACTGTGCTTTCAATAACCACAGTCATCCTCCAACAGGGAAATCCATATACAGGCTATATAGGCAGTGGGCTTTTTCCCAAAAATTGGGAAAAAATACTATATTTGGGCTGCCTGTGACCGTCTTCAGTTTACTGCGTGTCTGCTGGGGGTAGTAGTCGCTAATTAATACCCAGTCTTGCGCATAATTTTTTCTGACTGCACTGTGTTTTCAATAACCACAGTCATCCTCCAACAGGGAAATCCATATACAGGCTATATAGGCTGTGGGCTTTTTCCCAAAAATTGGGAAAAATACTATATTTGGGCTGCCTGTTACCGTCTTCAGTTTACTGCGCGTCTGCTGGGGGTACTAGTAGTCGCTCATTAATACCCAGAGTTGCGCATAATTTTTTCTGGCTGCACTGTGCTTTCAATAACCACACTCATCCTCCAACAGGGAAATCCATATACAGGCTATATAGGCAGTGGACTTTTTCCCCAAAATTGGGAAAAAATACTATATTTGGGCTGCCTGTGACCATCTTCAGTTTACTGCGTGTCTGCTGGGGGTAGTAGTCGCTAATTAATACCCAGCCTTGTGCATAATTTTGTTCTGACTGCACTGTGCTTTCAATAACCACAGTCATCCTCCAACAGGGAAATCCATATACAGGCTATATAGGCAGTGGGCTTTTTCCCAAAAATTGGAAAAAATACTATATTTGGGCTGCCTGTGACCGTCTTCAGTTTACTGCGTGTCTGTTGGGGGTACTAGTAGTTGCTCATTAATACCCAGCCTTGCGCATAATTTTTTTCTGGCTGCACTGTGCTTTCAATAACCACAGTCATCCTCCAACAGGGAAATCCATATACAGGCTATATAGGCAGTGGGCTTTTTCCCAAAAATTGGGAAAAAGTACTATATTTGGGCTGCCTGTGACCGTCTTCAGTTTACTGCGTGTCTGCTGGGGGTAGTAGTCGCTAATTATTACCCAGCCTTGTGCATTATTTTGTTCTGGCTGCACTGTGCTTTCAATAACCGCAGTCATCCTCCAACAGGGAAATCCATATACAGGCTATATAGGCAGTGGACTTTTTCCCCAAAATTGGGAAGAAATACTATATTTGGGCTGCCTGTGACCGTCTTCAGCTTACTGCGTGTCTGCTGGGGGTACTAGTAGTCGCTCATTAATACCCAGCCTTGCGCATAATTATTTCTGGCTGCACTGTGCATTCAATGACCACAGTCATCCTCCAAAAGGGAAATCCATATACAGGCTATATAGGCAGTGGGCTTTATCACAAAAATTGGAAAAAATACTATATTTGGGCTGCCTGTGACCGTCTTCAGTATACTGCGTGTCTGTTGGGGGTACTAGTAGTTGCTCATTAATACCCAGCCTTGCGCATAATTTTTTTCTGGCTGCACTGTGCTTTCAATAACCACAGTCATCCTCCAACAGGGAAATCCATATACAGGCTATATAGGCAGTGGGCTTTTTCCCAAAAATTGGGAAAAAGTACTATATTTGGGCTGCCTGTGACCGTCTTCAGTTTACTGCGTCTCTGTTGGGGGTACTAGTAGTCGCTCATTAATACCCAGAGTTGCGCATAATTTTTTCTGACTGCACTGTGTTTTCAATAACCACAGTCATCCTCCAACAGGGAAATCCATATACAGGCTATATAGGCAGTGGGCTTTTTCCCAAAAATTGGGAAAAAATACTATATTTGGGCTGCCTGTGACCGTCTTCAGCTTACTGCGTGTCTGTTGGGGGTACTAGTAGTCGCTCATTAATACCCAGCCTTGCGCATAATTATTTCTGGCTGCACTGTGCTTTCAATGACCACAGTCATCCTCCAACAGGGAAATCCATATACAGGCTATATAGGCAGTGGGCTTTTTCCCAAAAATTGGAAAAAATACTATATTTGGTCTGCCTGTGACCGTCTTCAGTTTACTGCGTGTCTGTTGGGGGTACTAGTAGTTGCTCATTAATACCCAGCCTTGCGCATAATTTTTTTCTGGCTGCACTGTGCTTTCAATAACCACAGTCATCCTCCAACAGGGAAATCCATATACAGGCTATATAGGCAGTGGGCTTTTTCCCAAAAATTGGGAAAAAGTACTATATTTGGGCTGCCTGTGACCGTCTTCAGTTTACTGCGTCTCTGTTGGGGGTACTAGTAGTCGCTCATTAATACCCAGAGTTGCGCATAATTTTTTCTGACTGCACTGTGTTTTCAATAACCACAGTCATCCTCCAACAGGGAAATCCATATACAGGCTATATAGGCAGTGGGCTTTTTCCCAAAAATTGGGAAAAAATACTATATTTGGGCTGCCTGTGACCGTCTTCAGCTTACTGCGTGTCTGTTGGGGGTACTAGTAGTCGCTCATTAATACCCAGCCTTGCGCATAATTATTTCTGGCTGCACTGTGCTTTCAATGACCACATTCATCCTCCAACATGGAAATCCCCATACAGGCTATATAGGCAGTGGGCTTTATCACAAAAATTGGAAAAAATACTATATTTGGTCTGCCTGTGACCGTCTTCAGTTTACTGCGTGTCTGTTGGGGGTACTAGTAGTTGCTCATTAATACCCAGCCTTGCGCATAATTTTTTTCTGGCTGCACTGTGCTTTCAATAACCACAGTCATCCTCCAACAGGGAAATCCATATACAGGCTATATAGGCAGTGGGCTTTTTCCCAAAAATTGGAAAAAATACAATATTTGGGCAGCCTGTGACCGTCTTCAGTTTACTACGTGTCTGCTGGGGGTACTAGTATTCGCTCATTAATACCCAGCCTTGCACATAATTTTTTCTGGCTGCACTGTGCTTTCAATGACCACAGTCATCCTCCAACAGGGAAATCCATATACAGGCTATATAGGCAGTAGGCTTTTTCACAAAAATTGGAAAAAATACAATATTTGGGCAGCCTGTGACCGTCTTCAGTTTACTACGTGTCTGCTGGGGGTACTAGTATTCGCTCATTAATACCCAGCCTTGCACATAATTTTTTCTGGCTGCACTGTGCTTTCAATAACCACAGTCATCCTCCAACAGGGAAATCCATATACAGGCTATATAGGCAGTGGGCTTTTTCCCAAAAATTGGGAAAAAATACTATATTTGGGCTGCCTGTGACCGTCTTCAGTTTACTGCGTGTCTGCTGGGGGTAGTAGTCGCTAATTAATACCCAGTCTTGCGCATAATTTTTTCTGACTGCACTGTGTTTTCAATAACCACAGTCATCCTCCAACAGGGAAATCCATATACAGGCTATATAGGCTGTGGGCTTTTTCCCAAAAATTGGGAAAAATACTATATTTGGGCTGCCTGTTACCGTCTTCAGTTTACTGCGCGTCTGCTGGGGGTACTAGTAGTCGCTCATTAATACCCAGAGTTGCGCATAATTTTTTCTGGCTGCACTGTGCTTTCAATAACCACACTCATCCTCCAACAGGGAAATCCATATACAGGCTATATAGGCAGTGGACTTTTTCCCCAAAATTGGGAAAAAATACTATATTTGGGCTGCCTGTGACCATCTTCAGTTTACTGCGTGTCTGCTGGGGGTAGTAGTCGCTAATTAATACCCAGCCTTGTGCATAATTTTGTTCTGACTGCACTGTGCTTTCAATAACCACAGTCATCCTCCAACAGGGAAATCCATATACAGGCTATATAGGCAGTGGGCTTTTTCCCAAAAATTGGAAAAAATACTATATTTGGGCTGCCTGTGACCGTCTTCAGTTTACTGCGTGTCTGTTGGGGGTACTAGTAGTTGCTCATTAATACCCAGCCTTGCGCATAATTTTTTTCTGGCTGCACTGTGCTTTCAATAACCACAGTCATCCTCCAACAGGGAAATCCATATACAGGCTATATAGGCAGTGGGCTTTTTCCCAAAAATTGGGAAAAAGTACTATATTTGGGCTGCCTGTGACCGTCTTCAGTTTACTGCGTGTCTGCTGGGGGTAGTAGTCGCTAATTATTACCCAGCCTTGTGCATTATTTTGTTCTGGCTGCACTGTGCTTTCAATAACCGCAGTCATCCTCCAACAGGGAAATCCATATACAGGCTATATAGGCAGTGGACTTTTTCCCCAAAATTGGGAAGAAATACTATATTTGGGCTGCCTGTGACCGTCTTCAGCTTACTGCGTGTCTGCTGGGGGTACTAGTAGTCGCTCATTAATACCCAGCCTTGCGCATAATTATTTCTGGCTGCACTGTGCATTCAATGACCACAGTCATCCTCCAAAAGGGAAATCCATATACAGGCTATATAGGCAGTGGGCTTTATCACAAAAATTGGAAAAAATACTATATTTGGGCTGCCTGTGACCGTCTTCAGTATACTGCGTGTCTGTTGGGGGTACTAGTAGTTGCTCATTAATACCCAGCCTTGCGCATAATTTTTTTCTGGCTGCACTGTGCTTTCAATAACCACAGTCATCCTCCAACAGGGAAATCCATATACAGGCTATATAGGCAGTGGGCTTTTTCCCAAAAATTGGGAAAAAGTACTATATTTGGGCTGCCTGTGACCGTCTTCAGTTTACTGCGTCTCTGTTGGGGGTACTAGTAGTCGCTCATTAATACCCAGAGTTGCGCATAATTTTTTCTGACTGCACTGTGTTTTCAATAACCACAGTCATCCTCCAACAGGGAAATCCATATACAGGCTATATAGGCAGTGGGCTTTTTCCCAAAAATTGGGAAAAAATACTATATTTGGGCTGCCTGTGACCGTCTTCAGCTTACTGCGTGTCTGTTGGGGGTACTAGTAGTCGCTCATTAATACCCAGCCTTGCGCATAATTATTTCTGGCTGCACTGTGCTTTCAATGACCACAGTCATCCTCCAACAGGGAAATCCATATACAGGCTATATAGGCAGTGGGCTTTTTCCCAAAAATTGGAAAAAATACTATATTTGGTCTGCCTGTGACCGTCTTCAGTTTACTGCGTGTCTGTTGGGGGTACTAGTAGTTGCTCATTAATACCCAGCCTTGCGCATAATTTTTTTCTGGCTGCACTGTGCTTTCAATAACCACAGTCATCCTCCAACAGGGAAATCCATATACAGGCTATATAGGCAGTGGGCTTTTTCCCAAAAATTGGAAAAAATACAATATTTGGGCAGCCTGTGACCGTCTTCAGTTTACTACGTGTCTGCTGGGGGTACTAGTATTCGCTCATTAATACCCAGCCTTGCACATATTTTTTTCTGGCTGCACTGTGCTTTCAATGACCACAGTCATCCTCCAACAGGGAAATCCATATACAGGCTATATAGGCAGTAGGCTTTTTCACAAAAATTGGAAAAAATACAATATTTGGGCAGCCTGTGACCGTCTTCAGTTTACTACGTGTCTGCTGGGGGTACTAGTATTCGCTCATTAATACCCAGCCTTGCACATAATTTTTTCTGGCTGCACTGTGCTTTCAATAACCACAGTCATCCTCCAACAGGGAAATCCATATACAGGCTATATAGGCAGTGGGCTTTTTCCCAAAAATTGGGAAAAAATACTATATTTGGGCTGCCTGTGACCGTCTTCAGTTTACTGCGTGTCTGCTGGGGGTAGTAGTCGCTAATTAATACCCAGTCTTGCGCATAATTTTTTCTGACTGCACTGTGTTTTCAATAACCACAGTCATCCTCCAACAGGGAAATCCATATACAGGCTATATAGGCTGTGGGCTTTTTCCCAAAAATTGGGAAAAATACTATATTTGGGCTGCCTGTTACCGTCTTCAGTTTACTGCGCGTCTGCTGGGGGTACTAGTAGTCGCTCATTAATACCCAGCCTTGCGCATCATTTTTTCTGGCTGCACTGTGCTTTCAATAACCACACTCATCCTCCAACAGGGAAATCCATATACAGGCTATATAGGCAGTGGACTTTTTCCCCAAAATTGGGAAAAAATACTATATTTGGGCTGCCTGTGACCATCTTCAGTTTACTGCGTGTCTGCTGGGGGTAGTAGTCGCTAATTAATACCCAGTCTTGTGCATAATTTTGTTCTGGCTGCACTGTGCTTTCAATAACCACAGTCATCCTCCAACAGGGAAATCCATATACAGGCTATATAGGCAGTGGGCTTTTTCCCAAAAATTGGAAAAAATACTATATTTGGGCTGCCTGTGACCGTCTTCAGTTTACTGCGTGTCTGTTGGGGGTACTAGTAGTTGCTCATTAATACCCAGCCTTGCGCATAATTTTTTTCTGGCTGCACTGTGCTTTCAATAACCACAGTCATCCTCCAACAGGGAAATCCATATACAGGCTATATAGGCAGTGGGCTTTTTCCCAAAAATTGGGAAAAAGTACTATATTTGGGCTGCCTGTGACCGTCCTCAGTTTACTGCGTGTCTGCTGGGGGTAGTAGTCGCTAATTATTACCCAGCCTTGTGCATAATTTTGTTCTGGCTGCACTGTGCTTTCAAAAACCGCAGTCATCCTCCAACAGGGAAATCCATATACAGGCTATATAGGCAGTGGACTTTTTCCCCAAAATTGGGAAGAAATACTATATTTGGGCTGCCTGTGACCGTCTTTAGCTTACTGCGTGTCTGCTGGGGGTACTAGTAGTCGCTCATTAATACCCAGCCTTGCGCATAATTATTTCTGGCTGCACTGTGCTTTCAATGACCACAGTCATCCTCCAACAGGGAAATCCATATACAGGCTATATAGGCAGTGGGCTTTATCACAAAAATTGGAAAAAATACTATATTTGGGCTGCCTGTGACCGTCTTCAGTTTACTGCGTGTCTGTTGGGGGTACTAGTAGTTGCTCATTAATACCCAGCCTTGCGCATAATTTTTTCTGGCTGCACTGTGCTTTCAATAACCACAGTCATCCTCCAACAGGGAAATCCATATACAGGCTATATAGGCAGTGGGCTTTTTCCCAAAAATTGGGAAAAAGTACTATATTTGGGCTGCCTGTGACCGTCTTCAGTTTACTGCGTCTCTGTTGGGGGTACTAGTAGTCGCTCATTAATACCCAGAGTTGCGCATAATTTTTTCTGACTGCACTGTGTTTTCAATAACCACAGTCATCCTCCAACAGGGAAATCCATATACAGGCTATAAAGGCAGTGGGCTTTTTCCCAAAAATTGGGAAAAAATACTATATTTGGGCTGCCTGTGACCGTCTTCAGCTTACTGCGTGTCTGTTGGGGGTACTAGTAGTCGCTCATTAATACCCAGCCTTGCGCATAATTATTTCTGGCTGCACTGTGCTTTCAATGACCACAGTCATCCTCCAACAGGGAAATCCATATACAGGCTATATAGGCAGTGGGCTTTATCACAAAAATTGGAAAAAATACTATATTTGGTCTGCCTGTGACCGTCTTCAGTTTACTGCGTGTCTGTTGGGGGTACTAGTAGTTGCTCATTAATACCCAGCCTTGCGCATAATTTTTTTCTGACTGCACTGTGCTTTCAATAACCACAGTCATCCTCCAACAGGGAAATCCATATACAGGCTATATAGGCAGTGGGCTTTTTCCCAAAAATTGGAAAAAATACAATATTTGGGCAGCCTGTGACCGTCTTCAGTTTACTACGTGTCTGCTGGGGGTACTAGTATTCGCTCATTAATACCCAGCCTTGCACATAATTTTTTCTGGCTGCACTGTGCTTTCAATGACCACAGTCATCCTCCAACAGGGAAATCCATATACAGGCTATATAGGCAGTAGGCTTTTTCACAAAAATTGGAAAAAATACAATATTTGGGCTGCCTGTGACCGTCTTCAGTTTACTACGTGTCTGCTGGGGGTACTAGTATTCGCTCATTAATACCCAGCCTTGCACATAATTTTTTCTGGCTGCACTGTGCTTTCAATAACCACAGTCATCCTCCAACAGGGAAATCCATATACAGGCTACATAGGCAGTGGGCTTTTTCCCAAAAATTGGGAAAAAATACTATATTTGGGCTGCCTGTGACCGTCTTCAGTTTACTGCGTGTCTGCTGGGGGTAGTAGTCGCTAATTAATACCCAGTCTTGCACATAATTTTTTCTGACTGCACTGTGTTTTCAATAACCACAGTCATCCTCCAACAGGGAAATCCATATACAGGCTATATAGGCTGTGGGCTTTTTCCCAAAAATTGGGAAAAATACTATATTTGGGCTGCCTGTTACCGTCTTCAGTTTACTGCGCGTCTGCTGGGGGTACTAGTAGTCGCTCATTAATACCCAGCCTTGCGCATAATTTTTTCTGGCTGCACTGTGCTTTCAATAACCACACTCATCCTCCAACAGGGAAATCCATATACAGGCTATATAGGCAGTGGACTTTTTCCCCAAAATTGGGAAAAAATACTATATTTGGGCTGCCTGTGACCATCTTCAGTTTACTGCGTGTCTGCTGGGGGTAGTAGTCGCTAATTAATACCCAGCCTTGTGCATAATTTTGTTCTGGCTGCACTGTGCTTTCAATAACCACAGTCATCCTCCAACAGGGAAATCCATATACAGGCTATATAGGCAGTGGGCTTTTTCCCAAAAATTGGGAAGAAATACAATATTTGGGCTGCCTATGACAGTCTTCAGTTTACTGCGTGTCTGCTGGGGGTACTAGTAGTCGCTCATTAATACCCAGCCTTGCGCATAATTTTTTCTGACCGCACTGTGCTTTCAATAACCACAGTCATCCTCCAACAGGGAAATCCATATACAGGCTATATAGGCAGTGGGCTTTTTCCAAAAAATTGGGAAAAAGTACTATATTTGGGCTGCCTGTGACCGTCTTCAGTTTACTGCGTCTCTGTTGGGGGTACTAGTAGTCGCTCATTAATACCCAGCGTTGCGCATAATTTTTTCTGACTGCACTGTTTTTTCAATAACCACAGTCATCCTCCAACAGGGAAATCCATATACAGGCTATATAGGCAGTGGGCTTTTTCCCAAAAATTGGGAAAAAATACTATATTTGGGCTGCCTCTGACCGTCTTCAGCTTACTGCGTGCCTGCTGGGGGTACTAGTATTCGCTCATTAATACCCAGCCTTGCACATAATTTTTTCTGGCTGCACTGTGCTTTCAATAACTACAGTCATCCTCCAACAGGGAAATCCATATACAGGCTATATAGGCAGTGGGCTTTTTCCAAAAAATTGGGAAAAAGTACTATATTTGGGCTGCCTGTGACCGTCTTCAGTTTACTGCGTCTCTGTTGGGGGTACTAGTAGTCGCTCATTAATACCCAGCGTTGCGCATAATTTTTTCTGACTGCACTGTTTTTTCAATAACCACAGTCATCCTCCAACAGGGAAATCCATATACAGGCTATATAGGCAGTGGGCTTTTTCCCAAAAATTGGGAAAAAATACTATATTTGGGCTGCCTCTGACCGTCTTCAGCTTACTGCGTGCCTGCTGGGGGTACTAGTAGTCGCTCATTAATACCCAGCCTTGCGCATAATTATTTCTGGCTGCACTGTGCTTTCAATGACCACAGTCATCCTCCAACAGGGAAATCCATATACAGGCTATATAGGCAGTAGGCTTTTTCACAAAAATTGGAAAAAATACAATATTTGGGCAGCCTGTGACCGTCTTCAGTTTACTACGTGTCTGCTGGGGGTACTAGTATTCGCTCATTAATACCCAGCCTTGCACATAATTTTTTCTGGCTGCACTGTGCTTTCAATAACCACAGTCATCCTCCAACAGGGAAATCCATATACAGGCTATATAGGCAGTGGGCTTTTTCCCAAAAATTGGGAAAAAATACTATATTTGGGCTGCCTGTGACCGTCTTCAGTTTACTGCGTGTCTGCTGGGGGTAGTAGTCGCTAATTAATACCCAGTCTTGCGCATAATTTTTTCTGACTGCACTGTGTTTTCAATAACCACAGTCATCCTCCAACAGGGAAATCCATATACAGGCTATATAGGCTGTGGGCTTTTTCCCAAAAATTGGGAAAAATACTATATTTGGGCTGCCTGTTACCGTCTTCAGTTTACTGCGCGTCTGCTGGGGGTACTAGTAGTCGCTCATTAATACCCAGAGTTGCGCATAATTTTTTCTGGCTGCACTGTGCTTTCAATAACCACACTCATCCTCCAACAGGGAAATCCATATACAGGCTATATAGGCAGTGGACTTTTTCCCCAAAATTGGGAAAAAATACTATATTTGGGCTGCCTGTGACCATCTTCAGTTTACTGCGTGTCTGCTGGGGGTAGTAGTCGCTAATTAATACCCAGCCTTGTGCATAATTTTGTTCTGACTGCACTGTGCTTTCAATAACCACAGTCATCCTCCAACAGGGAAATCCATATACAGGCTATATAGGCAGTGGGCTTTTTCCCAAAAATTGGAAAAAATACTATATTTGGGCTGCCTGTGACCGTCTTCAGTTTACTGCGTGTCTGTTGGGGGTACTAGTAGTTGCTCATTAATACCCAGCCTTGCGCATAATTTTTTTCTGGCTGCACTGTGCTTTCAATAACCACAGTCATCCTCCAACAGGGAAATCCATATACAGGCTATATAGGCAGTGGGCTTTTTCCCAAAAATTGGGAAAAAGTACTATATTTGGGCTGCCTGTGACCGTCTTCAGTTTACTGCGTGTCTGCTGGGGGTAGTAGTCGCTAATTATTACCCAGCCTTGTGCATAATTTTGTTCTGGCTGCACTGTGCTTTCAATAACCGCAGTCATCCTCCAACAGGGAAATCCATATACAGGCTATATAGGCAGTGGACTTTTTCCCCAAAATTGGGAAGAAATACTATATTTGGGCTGCCTGTGACCGTCTTCAGCTTACTGCGTGTCTGCTGGGGGTACTAGTAGTCGCTCATTAATACCCAGCCTTGCGCATAATTATTTCTGGCTGCACTGTGCATTCAATGACCACAGTCATCCTCCAAAAGGGAAATCCATATACAGGCTATATAGGCAGTGGGCTTTATCACAAAAATTGGAAAAAATACTATATTTGGGCTGCCTGTGACCGTCTTCAGTATACTGCGTGTCTGTTGGGGGTACTAGTAGTTGCTCATTAATACCCAGCCTTGCGCATAATTTTTTTCTGGCTGCACTGTGCTTTCAATAACCACAGTCATCCTCCAACAGGGAAATCCATATACAGGCTATATAGGCAGTGGGCTTTTTCCCAAAAATTGGGAAAAAGTACTATATTTGGGCTGCCTGTGACCGTCTTCAGTTTACTGCGTCTCTGTTGGGGGTACTAGTAGTCGCTCATTAATACCCAGAGTTGCGCATAATTTTTTCTGACTGCACTGTGTTTTCAATAACCACAGTCATCCTCCAACAGGGAAATCCATATACAGGCTATATAGGCAGTGGGCTTTTTCCCAAAAATTGGGAAAAAATACTATATTTGGGCTGCCTGTGACCGTCTTCAGCTTACTGCGTGTCTGTTGGGGGTACTAGTAGTCGCTCATTAATACCCAGCCTTGCGCATAATTATTTCTGGCTGCACTGTGCTTTCAATGACCACAGTCATCCTCCAACAGGGAAATCCATATACAGGCTATATAGGCAGTGGGCTTTTTCCCAAAAATTGGAAAAAATACTATATTTGGTCTGCCTGTGACCGTCTTCAGTTTACTGCGTGTCTGTTGGGGGTACTAGTAGTTGCTCATTAATACCCAGCCTTGCGCATAATTTTTTTCTGGCTGCACTGTGCTTTCAATAACCACAGTCATCCTCCAACAGGGAAATCCATATACAGGCTATATAGGCAGTGGGCTTTTTCCCAAAAATTGGAAAAAATACAATATTTGGGCAGCCTGTGACCGTCTTCAGTTTACTACGTGTCTGCTGGGGGTACTAGTATTCGCTCATTAATACCCAGCCTTGCACATATTTTTTTCTGGCTGCACTGTGCTTTCAATGACCACAGTCATCCTCCAACAGGGAAATCCATATACAGGCTATATAGGCAGTAGGCTTTTTCACAAAAATTGGAAAAAATACAATATTTGGGCAGCCTGTGACCGTCTTCAGTTTACTACGTGTCTGCTGGGGGTACTAGTATTCGCTCATTAATACCCAGCCTTGCACATAATTTTTTCTGGCTGCACTGTGCTTTCAATAACCACAGTCATCCTCCAACAGGGAAATCCATATACAGGCTATATAGGCAGTGGGCTTTTTCCCAAAAATTGGGAAAAAATACTATATTTGGGCTGCCTGTGACCGTCTTCAGTTTACTGCGTGTCTGCTGGGGGTAGTAGTCGCTAATTAATACCCAGTCTTGCGCATAATTTTTTCTGACTGCACTGTGTTTTCAATAACCACAGTCATCCTCCAACAGGGAAATCCATATACAGGCTATATAGGCTGTGGGCTTTTTCCCAAAAATTGGGAAAAATACTATATTTGGGCTGCCTGTTACCGTCTTCAGTTTACTGCGCGTCTGCTGGGGGTACTAGTAGTCGCTCATTAATACCCAGAGTTGCGCATAATTTTTTCTGGCTGCACTGTGCTTTCAATAACCACACTCATCCTCCAACAGGGAAATCCATATACAGGCTATATAGGCAGTGGACTTTTTCCCCAAAATTGGGAAAAAATACTATATTTGGGCTGCCTGTGACCATCTTCAGTTTACTGCGTGTCTGCTGGGGGTAGTAGTCGCTAATTAATACCCAGCCTTGTGCATAATTTTGTTCTGACTGCACTGTGCTTTCAATAACCACAGTCATCCTCCAACAGGGAAATCCATATACAGGCTATATAGGCAGTGGGCTTTTTCCCAAAAATTGGAAAAAATACTATATTTGGGCTGCCTGTGACCGTCTTCAGTTTACTGCGTGTCTGTTGGGGGTACTAGTAGTTGCTCATTAATACCCAGCCTTGCGCATAATTTTTTTCTGGCTGCACTGTGCTTTCAATAACCACAGTCATCCTCCAACAGGGAAATCCATATACAGGCTATATAGGCAGTGGGCTTTTTCCCAAAAATTGGGAAAAAGTACTATATTTGGGCTGCCTGTGACCGTCTTCAGTTTACTGCGTGTCTGCTGGGGGTAGTAGTCGCTAATTATTACCCAGCCTTGTGCATAATTTTGTTCTGGCTGCACTGTGCTTTCAATAACCGCAGTCATCCTCCAACAGGGAAATCCATATACAGGCTATATAGGCAGTGGACTTTTTCCCCAAAATTGGGAAGAAATACTATATTTGGGCTGCCTGTGACCGTCTTCAGCTTACTGCGTGTCTGCTGGGGGTACTAGTAGTCGCTCATTAATACCCAGCCTTGCGCATAATTATTTCTGGCTGCACTGTGCATTCAATGACCACAGTCATCCTCCAAAAGGGAAATCCATATACAGGCTATATAGGCAGTGGGCTTTATCACAAAAATTGGAAAAAATACTATATTTGGGCTGCCTGTGACCGTCTTCAGTATACTGCGTGTCTGTTGGGGGTACTAGTAGTTGCTCATTAATACCCAGCCTTGCGCATAATTTTTTTCTGGCTGCACTGTGCTTTCAATAACCACAGTCATCCTCCAACAGGGAAATCCATATACAGGCTATATAGGCAGTGGGCTTTTTCCCAAAAATTGGGAAAAAGTACTATATTTGGGCTGCCTGTGACCGTCTTCAGTTTACTGCGTCTCTGTTGGGGGTACTAGTAGTCGCTCATTAATACCCAGAGTTGCGCATAATTTTTTCTGACTGCACTGTGTTTTCAATAACCACAGTCATCCTCCAACAGGGAAATCCATATACAGGCTATATAGGCAGTGGGCTTTTTCCCAAAAATTGGGAAAAAATACTATATTTGGGCTGCCTGTGACCGTCTTCAGCTTACTGCGTGTCTGTTGGGGGTACTAGTAGTCGCTCATTAATACCCAGCCTTGCGCATAATTATTTCTGGCTGCACTGTGCTTTCAATGACCACAGTCATCCTCCAACAGGGAAATCCATATACAGGCTATATAGGCAGTGGGCTTTTTCCCAAAAATTGGAAAAAATACTATATTTGGTCTGCCTGTGACCGTCTTCAGTTTACTGCGTGTCTGTTGGGGGTACTAGTAGTTGCTCATTAATACCCAGCCTTGCGCATAATTTTTTTCTGGCTGCACTGTGCTTTCAATAACCACAGTCATCCTCCAACAGGGAAATCCATATACAGGCTATATAGGCAGTGGGCTTTTTCCCAAAAATTGGAAAAAATACAATATTTGGGCAGCCTGTGACCGTCTTCAGTTTACTACGTGTCTGCTGGGGGTACTAGTATTCGCTCATTAATACCCAGCCTTGCACATATTTTTTTCTGGCTGCACTGTGCTTTCAATGACCACAGTCATCCTCCAACAGGGAAATCCATATACAGGCTATATAGGCAGTAGGCTTTTTCACAAAAATTGGAAAAAATACAATATTTGGGCAGCCTGTGACCGTCTTCAGTTTACTACGTGTCTGCTGGGGGTACTAGTATTCGCTCATTAATACCCAGCCTTGCACATAATTTTTTCTGGCTGCACTGTGCTTTCAATAACCACAGTCATCCTCCAACAGGGAAATCCATATACAGGCTATATAGGCAGTGGGCTTTTTCCCAAAAATTGGGAAAAAATACTATATTTGGGCTGCCTGTGACCGTCTTCAGTTTACTGCGTGTCTGCTGGGGGTAGTAGTCGCTAATTAATACCCAGTCTTGCGCATAATTTTTTCTGACTGCACTGTGTTTTCAATAACCACAGTCATCCTCCAACAGGGAAATCCATATACAGGCTATATAGGCTGTGGGCTTTTTCCCAAAAATTGGGAAAAATACTATATTTGGGCTGCCTGTTACCGTCTTCAGTTTACTGCGCGTCTGCTGGGGGTACTAGTAGTCGCTCATTAATACCCAGCCTTGCGCATCATTTTTTCTGGCTGCACTGTGCTTTCAATAACCACACTCATCCTCCAACAGGGAAATCCATATACAGGCTATATAGGCAGTGGACTTTTTCCCCAAAATTGGGAAAAAATACTATATTTGGGCTGCCTGTGACCATCTTCAGTTTACTGCGTGTCTGCTGGGGGTAGTAGTCGCTAATTAATACCCAGTCTTGTGCATAATTTTGTTCTGGCTGCACTGTGCTTTCAATAACCACAGTCATCCTCCAACAGGGAAATCCATATACAGGCTATATAGGCAGTGGGCTTTTTCCCAAAAATTGGAAAAAATACTATATTTGGGCTGCCTGTGACCGTCTTCAGTTTACTGCGTGTCTGTTGGGGGTACTAGTAGTTGCTCATTAATACCCAGCCTTGCGCATAATTTTTTTCTGGCTGCACTGTGCTTTCAATAACCACAGTCATCCTCCAACAGGGAAATCCATATACAGGCTATATAGGCAGTGGGCTTTTTCCCAAAAATTGGGAAAAAGTACTATATTTGGGCTGCCTGTGACCGTCCTCAGTTTACTGCGTGTCTGCTGGGGGTAGTAGTCGCTAATTATTACCCAGCCTTGTGCATAATTTTGTTCTGGCTGCACTGTGCTTTCAATAACCGCAGTCATCCTCCAACAGGGAAATCCATATACAGGCTATATAGGCAGTGGACTTTTTCCCCAAAATTGGGAAGAAATACTATATTTGGGCTGCCTGTGACCGTCTTTAGCTTACTGCGTGTCTGCTGGGGGTACTAGTAGTCGCTCATTAATACCCAGCCTTGCGCATAATTATTTCTGGCTGCACTGTGCTTTCAATGACCACAGTCATCCTCCAACAGGGAAATCCATATACAGGCTATATAGGCAGTGGGCTTTATCACAAAAATTGGAAAAAATACTATATTTGGGCTGCCTGTGACCGTCTTCAGTTTACTGCGTGTCTGTTGGGGGTACTAGTAGTTGCTCATTAATACCCAGCCTTGCGCATAATTTTTTTCTGGCTGCACTGTGCTTTCAATAACCACAGTCATCCTCCAACAGGGAAATCCATATACAGGCTATATAGGCAGTGGGCTTTTTCCCAAAAATTGGGAAAAAGTACTATATTTGGGCTGCCTGTGACCGTCTTCAGTTTACTGCGTCTCTGTTGGGGGTACTAGTAGTCGCTCATTAATACCCAGAGTTGCGCATAATTTTTTCTGACTGCACTGTGTTTTCAATAACCACAGTCATCCTCCAACAGGGAAATCCATATACAGGCTATATAGGCAGTGGGCTTTTTCCCAAAAATTGGGAAAAAATACTATATTTGGGCTGCCTGTGACCGTCTTCAGCTTACTGCGTGTCTGTTGGGGGTACTAGTAGTCGCTCATTAATACCCAGCCTTGCGCATAATTATTTCTGGCTGCACTGTGCTTTCAATGACCACAGTCATCCTCCAACAGGGAAATCCATATACAGGCTATATAGGCAGTGGGCTTTTTCCCAAAAATTGGAAAAAATACTATATTTGGTCTGCCTGTGACCGTCTTCAGTTTACTGCGTGTCTGTTGGGGGTACTAGTAGTTGCTCATTAATACCCAGCCTTGCGCATAATTTTTTTCTGGCTGCACTGTGCTTTCAATAACCACAGTCATCCTCCAACAGGGAAATCCATATACAGGCTATATAGGCAGTGGGCTTTTTCCCAAAAATTGGAAAAAATACAATATTTGGGCAGCCTGTGACCGTCTTCAGTTTACTACGTGTCTGCTGGGGGTACTAGTATTCGCTCATTAATACCCAGCCTTGCACATATTTTTTTCTGGCTGCACTGTGCTTTCAATGACCACAGTCATCCTCCAACAGGGAAATCCATATACAGGCTATATAGGCAGTAGGCTTTTTCACAAAAATTGGAAAAAATACAATATTTGGGCAGCCTGTGACCGTCTTCAGTTTACTACGTGTCTGCTGGGGGTACTAGTATTCGCTCATTAATACCCAGCCTTGCACATAATTTTTTCTGGCTGCACTGTGCTTTCAATAACCACAGTCATCCTCCAACAGGGAAATCCATATACAGGCTATATAGGCAGTGGGCTTTTTCCCAAAAATTGGGAAAAAATACTATATTTGGGCTGCCTGTGACCGTCTTCAGTTTACTGCGTGTCTGCTGGGGGTAGTAGTCGCTAATTAATACCCAGTCTTGCGCATAATTTTTTCTGACTGCACTGTGTTTTCAATAACCACAGTCATCCTCCAACAGGGAAATCCATATACAGGCTATATAGGCTGTGGGCTTTTTCCCAAAAATTGGGAAAAATACTATATTTGGGCTGCCTGTTACCGTCTTCAGTTTACTGCGCGTCTGCTGGGGGTACTAGTAGTCGCTCATTAATACCCAGCCTTGCGCATCATTTTTTCTGGCTGCACTGTGCTTTCAATAACCACACTCATCCTCCAACAGGGAAATCCATATACAGGCTATATAGGCAGTGGACTTTTTCCCCAAAATTGGGAAAAAATACTATATTTGGGCTGCCTGTGACCATCTTCAGTTTACTGCGTGTCTGCTGGGGGTAGTAGTCGCTAATTAATACCCAGTCTTGTGCATAATTTTGTTCTGGCTGCACTGTGCTTTCAATAACCACAGTCATCCTCCAACAGGGAAATCCATATACAGGCTATATAGGCAGTGGGCTTTTTCCCAAAAATTGGAAAAAATACTATATTTGGGCTGCCTGTGACCGTCTTCAGTTTACTGCGTGTCTGTTGGGGGTACTAGTAGTTGCTCATTAATACCCAGCCTTGCGCATAATTTTTTTCTGGCTGCACTGTGCTTTCAATAACCACAGTCATCCTCCAACAGGGAAATCCATATACAGGCTATATAGGCAGTGGGCTTTTTCCCAAAAATTGGGAAAAAGTACTATATTTGGGCTGCCTGTGACCGTCCTCAGTTTACTGCGTGTCTGCTGGGGGTAGTAGTCGCTAATTATTACCCAGCCTTGTGCATAATTTTGTTCTGGCTGCACTGTGCTTTCAATAACCGCAGTCATCCTCCAACAGGGAAATCCATATACAGGCTATATAGGCAGTGGACTTTTTCCCCAAAATTGGGAAGAAATACTATATTTGGGCTGCCTGTGACCGTCTTTAGCTTACTGCGTGTCTGCTGGGGGTACTAGTAGTCGCTCATTAATACCCAGCCTTGCGCATAATTATTTCTGGCTGCACTGTGCTTTCAATGACCACAGTCATCCTCCAACAGGGAAATCCATATACAGGCTATATAGGCAGTGGGCTTTATCACAAAAATTGGAAAAAATACTATATTTGGGCTGCCTGTGACCGTCTTCAGTTTACTGCGTGTCTGTTGGGGGTACTAGTAGTTGCTCATTAATACCCAGCCTTGCGCATAATTTTTTTCTGGCTGCACTGTGCTTTCAATAACCACAGTCATCCTCCAACAGGGAAATCCATATACAGGCTATATAGGCAGTGGGCTTTTTCCCAAAAATTGGGAAAAAGTACTATATTTGGGCTGCCTGTGACCGTCTTCAGTTTACTGCGTCTCTGTTGGGGGTACTAGTAGTCGCTCATTAATACCCAGAGTTGCGCATAATTTTTTCTGACTGCACTGTGTTTTCAATAACCACAGTCATCCTCCAACAGGGAAATCCATATACAGGCTATATAGGCAGTGGGCTTTTTCCCAAAAATTGGGAAAAAATACTATATTTGGGCTGCCTGTGACCGTCTTCAGCTTACTGCGTGTCTGTTGGGGGTACTAGTAGTCGCTCATTAATACCCAGCCTTGCGCATAATTATTTCTGGCTGCACTGTGCTTTCAATGACCACAGTCATCCTCCAACAGGGAAATCCATATACAGGCTATATAGGCAGTGGGCTTTATCACAAAAATTGGAAAAAATACTATATTTGGTCTGCCTGTGACCGTCTTCAGTTTACTGCGTGTCTGTTGGGGGTACTAGTAGTTGCTCATTAATACCCAGCCTTGCGCATAATTTTTTTCTGACTGCACTGTGCTTTCAATAACCACAGTCATCCTCCAACAGGGAAATCCATATACAGGCTATATAGGCAGTGGGCTTTTTCCCAAAAATTGGAAAAAATACAATATTTGGGCAGCCTGTGACCGTCTTCAGTTTACTACGTGTCTGCTGGGGGTACTAGTATTCGCTCATTAATACCCAGCCTTGCACATAATTTTTTCTGGCTGCACTGTGCTTTCAATGACCACAGTCATCCTCCAACAGGGAAATCCATATACAGGCTATATAGGCAGTAGGCTTTTTCACAAAAATTGGAAAAAATACAATATTTGGGCTGCCTGTGACCGTCTTCAGTTTACTACGTGTCTGCTGGGGGTACTAGTATTCGCTCATTAATACCCAGCCTTGCACATAATTTTTTCTGGCTGCACTGTGCTTTCAATAACCACAGTCATCCTCCAACAGGGAAATCCATATACAGGCTATATAGGCTGTGGGCTTTTTCCCAAAAATTGGGAAAAATACTATATTTGGGCTGCCTGTTACCGTCTTCAGTTTACTGCGCGTCTGCTGGGGGTACTAGTAGTCGCTCATTAATACCCAGCCTTGCGCATAATTTTTTCTGGCTGCACTGTGCTTTCAATAACCACACTCATCCTCCAACAGGGAAATCCATATACAGGCTATATAGGCAGTGGACTTTTTCCCCAAAATTGGGAAAAAATACTATATTTGGGCTGCCTGTGACCATCTTCAGTTTACTGCGTGTCTGCTGGGGGTAGTAGTCGCTAATTAATACCCAGCCTTGTGCATAATTTTGTTCTGGCTGCACTGTGCTTTCAATAACCACAGTCATCCTCCAACAGGGAAATCCATATACAGGCTATATAGGCAGTGGGCTTTTTCCCAAAAATTGGGAAGAAATACAATATTTGGGCTGCCTATGACAGTCTTCAGTTTACTGCGTGTCTGCTGGGGGTACTAGTAGTCGCTCATTAATACCCAGCCTTGCGCATAATTTTTTCTGACCGCACTGTGCTTTCAATAACCACAGTCATCCTCCAACAGGGAAATCCATATACAGGCTATATAGGCAGTGGGCTTTTTCCAAAAAATTGGGAAAAAGTACTATATTTGGGCTGCCTGTGACCGTCTTCAGTTTACTGCGTCTCTGTTGGGGGTACTAGTAGTCGCTCATTAATACCCAGCGTTGCGCATAATTTTTTCTGACTGCACTGTTTTTTCAATAACCACAGTCATCCTCCAACAGGGAAATCCATATACAGGCTATATAGGCAGTGGGCTTTTTCCCAAAAATTGGGAAAAAATACTATATTTGGGCTGCCTCTGACCGTCTTCAGCTTACTGCGTGCCTGCTGGGGGTACTAGTATTCGCTCATTAATACCCAGCCTTGCACATAATTTTTTCTGGCTGCACTGTGCTTTCAATAACTACAGTCATCCTCCAACAGGGAAATCCATATACAGGCTATATAGGCAGTGGGCTTTTTCCAAAAAATTGGGAAAAAGTACTATATTTGGGCTGCCTGTGACCGTCTTCAGTTTACTGCGTCTCTGTTGGGGGTACTAGTAGTCGCTCATTAATACCCAGCGTTGCGCATAATTTTTTCTGACTGCACTGTTTTTTCAATAACCACAGTCATCCTCCAACAGGGAAATCCATATACAGGCTATATAGGCAGTGGGCTTTTTCCCAAAAATTGGGAAAAAATACTATATTTGGGCTGCCTCTGACCGTCTTCAGCTTACTGCGTGCCTGCTGGGGGTACTAGTAGTCGCTCATTAATACCCAGCCTTGCGCATAATTATTTCTGGCTGCACTGTGCTTTCAATGACCACAGTCATCCTCCAACAGGGAAATCCATATACAGGCTATATAGGCAGTGGGCTTTATCACAAAAATTGGAAAAAATACTATATTTGGGCTGCCTGTGACCGTCTTCAGTTTACTGCGTGTCTGTTGGGGGTACTAGTAGTTGCTCATTAATACCCAGCCTTGCGCATAATTTTTTTCTGGCTGCACTGTGCTTTCAATAACCACAGTCATCCTCCAACAGGGAAATCCATATACAGGCTATATAGGCAGTGGGCTTTTTCCCAAAAATTGGGAAAAAGTACTATATTTGGGCTGCCTGTGACCGTCTTCAGTTTACTGCGTCTCTGTTGGGGGTACTAGTAGTCGCTCATTAATACCCAGCGTTGCGCATAATTTTTTCTGACTGCACTTTGTTTTCAATAACCACAGTCATCCTCCAACAGGGAAATCCATATACAGGCTATATAGGCAGTGGGCTTTTTCCCAAAAATTGGGAAAAAATACTATATTTGGGCTGCCTGTGACCGTCTTCAGCTTACTGCGTGTCTGCTGGGGGTACTAGTAGTCGCTCATTAATACCCAGCCTTGCGCATAATTATTTCTGGCTGCACTGTGCTTTCAATGACCACAGTCATCCTCCAACAGGGAAATCCATATACAGGCTATATAGGCAGTGGGCTTTATCACAAAAATTGGAAAAAATACTATATTTGGTCTGCCTGTGACCGTCTTCAGTTTACTGCGTGTCTGCTGGTGGTACTAGTAGTCGCTCATTAATACCCAGCCTTGCGCATAATTATTTCTGGCTGCACTGTGCTTTCAATGACCACAGTCATCCTCCAACAGGGAAATCCATATACAGGCTATATAGGCAGTGGGCTTTATCACAAAAATTGGAAAAAATACTATATTTGGTCTGCCTGTGACCGTCTTCAGTTTACTGCGTGTCTGTTGGGGGTACTAGTAGTTGCTCATTAATACCCAGCCTTGCGCATAATTTTTTTCTGGCTGCACTGTGCTTTCAATAACCACAGTCATCCTCCAACAGGGAAATCCATATACAGGCTATATAGGCAGTGGGCTTTTTCCCAAAAATTGGAAAAAATACAATATTTGGGCAGCCTGTGACCGTCTTCAGTTTACTACGTGTCTGCTGGGGGTACTAGTATTCGCTCATTAATACCCAGCCTTGCACATAATTTTTTCTGGCTGCACTGTGCTTTCAATGACCACAGTCATCCTCCAACAGGGAAATCCATATACAGGCTATATAGGCAGTGGGCTTTTTCACAAAAATTGGAAAAAATACTATATTTGGGCAGCCTGTGACCGTCTTCAGTTTACTACGTGTCTGCTGGGGGTACTAGTATTCGCTCATTAATACCCAGCCTTGCACATAATTTTTTCTGGCTGCACTGTGCTTTCAATAACCACAGTCATCCTCCAACAGGGAAATCCATATACAGGCTATATAGGCAGTGGGCTTTTTCCCAAAAATTGGGAAAAAATACTATATTTGGGCTGCCTGTGACCGTCTTCAGTTTACTGCGTGTCTGCTGGGGGTACTAGTAGGCGCTCATTAATACCCAGCCTTGCGCATAATTTTTTTCTGGCTGCACTGTGCTTTCAATAACCACACTCATCCTCCAACAGGGAAATCCATATACAGGCTATATAGGCAGTGGGCTTTTTCAGAAAAATTGGAAAAAAATACTATATTTGGGCTGCCTGTGACCGTCTTCAGTTTCCTGCATGTCTGCTGGGGGTACTAGTAGTCACTCATTAATATCCAGCCTTGTGCATAATTTTTTCTGGCTGCACTGTGCTTTCAATAACCACAGTCATCCTCCAACAGGGAAATCCATATACAGTCTATAAAGGCAGTGGGCTTTTTCCCACAAATTGGGAAAAAATACTATATTTGGGCTGCCTGTGACCGTCTTCAGTTTACTGCGTGTCTGCTGGGGGTAGTAGTCGCTAATTAATACCCAGTCTTGTGCATAATTTTGTTCTGGCTGCACTGTGCTTTCAATAACCACAGTCATCCTCCAACAGGGAAATGCATATGCAGGCTATATAGGCAGTGGGCTTTTTCCCCAAACTTGGGAAGAAATACTATATTTGGGCTGCCTGTGACCGTCTTCAGTTTACTGCGTGTCTGCTGGGGGTAGTAGTCGCTCATTAATACCCAGCGTTGCGCATAATTTTTTCTGACTGCACTGTGTTTTCAATAACCACAGTCATCCTCCAACAGGGAAATCCATATACAGGCTATATAGGCAGTGGACTTTTTCCCCAAAATTGGGAAAAAATACAATATTTGGGCAGCCTGTGACCGTCTTCAGTTTACTACGTGTCTGTTGGGGGTACTAGTATTCGCTCATTAATACCCAGCCTTGCACATAATTTTTTCTGGCTGCACTGTGCTTTCAATGACCACAGTCATCCTCCAACAGGGAAATCCATATACAGGCTATATAGGCAGTGGGCTTTTTCACAAAAATTGGAAAAAATACAATATTTGGGCAGCCTGTGACCGTCTTCAGTTTACTACGTGTCTGCTGGGGGTACTAGTATTCGCTCATTAATACCCAGCCTTGCACATAATTTTTTCTGGCTGCACTGTGCTTTCAATAACTACAGTCATCCTCCAACAGGGAAATCCATATACAGGCTATATAGGCAGTGGGCTTTTTCCCAAAAATTGGAAAAAATACTATATTTGGGCTGCCTGTTACCGTCTTCAGTTTACTGCGCGTCTGCTGGGGGTACTAGTAGTCGCTCATTAATACCCAGCCTTGCGCATAATTTTTTCTGGCTGCACTGTGCTTTCAATAACCACACTCATCCTCCAACAGGGAAATCCATATACAGGCTATATAGGCAGTGGACTTTTTCCCCAAAATTGGGAAAAAATACTATATTTGGGCTGCCTGTGACCATCTTCAGTTTACTGCGTGTCTGCTGGGGGTAGTAGTCGCTAATTAATACCCAGCCTTGTGCATAATTTTGTTCTGGCTGCACTGTGCTTTCAATAACCACAGTCATCCTCCAACAGGGAAATCCATATACAGGCTATATAGGCAGTGGGCTTTTTCCCAAAAATTGGGAAGAAATACAATATTTGGGCTGCCTATGACAGTCTTCAGTTTACTGCGTGTCTGCTGGGGGTACTAGTAGTCGCTCATTAATACCCAGCCTTGCGCATAATTTTTTCTCACCGCACTGTGCTTTCAATAACCACAGTCATCCTCCAACAGGGAAATCCATATACAGGCTATATAGGCAGTGGACTTTTTCCCAAAAATTGGGAAAAAATACTATATTTGGGCTGCCTGTGACCGTCTTCAGTTTACTGCGTGTCTGCTGGGGGTAGTAGTCGCTCATTAATACCCAGCCTTGTGCATAATTTTGTTCTGTCTGCACTGTGCTTTCAATAACTACAGTCATCCTTCAACAGGGAAATCCATATACAGGCTATATAGGCAGTGGGCTTTTTCCCAAAAATTGGAAAAAATACTATATTTGGGCTGCCTGTGACAGTCTTCAGTTTACTGCATGTCTGCTGGGGGTACTAGTAGTCGCTCATTAATACCCAGCCTTGCGCATAATTTTTTCTGACTGCACTGTGCTTACAATAACCACAGTCATCCTCCAATAGGGAAATCCATATACAGGCTATATAGGCAGTGGGCTTTTTCCCAAAAATTGGAAAAATACAATATTTGGGCAGCCTGTGACCGTCTTCAGTTTACTACGTGTCTGTTGGGGGTACTAGTATTCGCTCATTAATACCCAGCCTTGCACATAATTTTTTCTGGCTGCACTGTGCTTTCAATGACCACAGTCATCCTCCAACAGGGAAATCCATATACAGGCTATATAGGCAGTGGGCTTTTTCACAAAAATTGGAAAAAATACAATATTTGGGCAGCCTGTGACCGTCTTCAGTTTACTACGTGTCTGCTGGGGGTACTAGTATTCGCTCATTAATACCCAGCCTTGCACATAATTTTTTCTGGCTGCACTGTGCTTTCAATAACCACACTCATCCTCCAACAGGGAAATCCATATACAGGCTATATAGGCAGTGGGCTTTTTCCCCAAAATTGGGAAAAAATACTATATTTGGGCTGCCTGTGACCGTCTTCAGTTTACTGCGTCTCTGTTGGGGGTACTAGTAGTCGCTCATTAATACCCAGCGTTGTGCATAATTTTTTCTGACTGCACTGTGTTTTCAATAACCACAGTCATCCTCCAACAGGGAAATCCATATACAGGCTATATAGGCAGTGGACTTTTTCCCCAAAATTGGGAAAAAATACTATATTTGGGCTGCCTGTGACCATCTTCAGTTTACTGCGTGTCTGCTGGGGGTAGTAGTCGCTAATTAATACCCAGCCTTGTGCATAATTTTTGTTCTGGCTGCACTGTGCTTTCAATAACCACAGTCATCCTCCAACAGGGAAATCCATATACAGGCTATATAGGCAGTTTGCTTTTTCCCAAAAATTGGGAAGAAATACAATATTTGGGCTGCCTATGACAGTCTTCAGTTTACTGCGTGTCTGCTGGGGGTACTAGTAGTCGCTCATTAATACCCAGCCTTGCGCATAATTTTTTCTGACCGCACTGTGCTTTCAATAACCACAGTCATCCTCCAACAGGGAAATCCATATACAGGCTATATAGGCAGTGGGCTTTTTCCCAAAAATTGGGAAAAAGTACTATATTTGGGCTGCCTGTGACCGTCTTCAGTTTACTGCGTCTCTGTTGGGGGTACTAGTAGTCGCTCATTAATACCCAGCGTTGCGCATAATTTTTTCTGACTGCACTGTTTTTTCAATAACCACAGTCATCCTCCAACAGGGAAATCCATATACAGGCTATATAGGCAGTGGGCTTTTTCCCAAAAATTGGGAAAAAATACTATATTTGGGCTGCCTGTGACCGTCTTCAGCTTACTGCGTGTCTGCTGGGGGTACTAGTAGTCGCTCATTAATACCCAGCCTTGCGCATAATTATTTCTGGCTGCACTGTGCTTTCAATGACCACAGTCATCCTCCAACAGGGAAATCCATATACAGGCTATATAGGCAGTGGGCTTTATCACAAAAATTGGAAAAAATACTATATTTGGGCTGCCTGTGACCGTCTTCAGTTTACTGCGTGTCTGTTGGGGGTACTAGTAGTTGCTCATTAATACCCAGCCTTGCGCATAATTTTTTTCTGGCTGCACTGTGCTTTCAATAACCACAGTCATCCTCCAACAGGGAAATCCATATACAGGCTATATAGGCAGTGGGCTTTTTCCCAAAAATTGGAAAAAATACAATATTTGGGCAGCCTGTGACCGTCTTCAGTTTACTACGTGTCTGTTGGGGGTACTAGTATTCGCTCATTAATACCCAGCCTTGCACATAATTTTTTCTGGCTGCACTGTGCTTTTAATGACCACAGTCATCCTCCAACAGGGAAATCCATATACAGGCTATATAGGCAGTGGGCTTTTTCACAAAAATTGGAAAAAATACAATATTTGGGCAGCCTGTGACCGTCTTCAGTTTACTACGTGTCTGCTGGGGGTACTAGTATTCGCTCATTAATACCCAGCCTTGCACATAATTTTTTCTGGCTGCACTGTGCTTTCAATAACTACAGTCATCCTCCAACAGGGAAATCCATATACAGGCTATATAGGCAGTGGGCTTTTTCCCAAAAATTGGAAAAAATACTATATTTGGGCTGCCTGTTACCGTCTTCAGTTTACTGCGCGTCTGCTGGGGGTACTAGTAGTCGCTCATTAATACCCAGCCTTGCGCATAATTTTTTCTGGCTGCACTGTGCTTTCAATAACCACACTCATCCTCCAACAGGGAAATCCATATACAGGCTATATAGGCAGTGGACTTTTTCCCCAAAATTGGGAAAAAATACTATATTTGGGCTGCCTGTGACCATCTTCAGTTTACTGCGTGTCTGCTGGGGGTAGTAGTCGCTAATTAATACCCAGCCTTGTGCATAATTTTGTTCTGGCTGCACTGTGTTTTTAATAACCACAGTCATCCTCCAACAGGGAAATCCATATACAGGCTATATAGGCAGTGGGCTTTTTCCCAAAAATTGGGAAGAAATACAATATTTGGGCTGCCTATGACAGTCTTCAGTTTACTGCGTGTCTGCTGGGGGTACTAGTAGTCGCTCATTAATACCCAGCCTTGCGCATAATTTTTTCTGACCGCACTGTGCTTTCAATAACCACAGTCATCCTCCAACAGGGAAATCCATATACAGGCTATATAGGCAGTGGGCTTTTTCCCAAAAATTGGGAAGAAATACTATATTTGGGCTGCCTGTGACCGTCTTAAGTTTACTGCGTGTCTGCTGGGGGTAGTAGTCGCTCATTAATACCCAGCCTTGCGCGTAATTTTTTCTGGCTGCACTGTGCTTTCAATAACTACAGTCATCCTCCAACAGGGAAATCCATATACAGGCTATATAGGCAGTGGGCTTTTTCCCAAAAATTGGAAAAAATACTATATTTGGGCTGCCTGTGACCGTCTTCAGTTTACTGCATGTCTGCTGGGGATACTAGTAGTCGCTCATTAATACCCAGCCTTGCGCATAATTTTGTTCTGGCTGCACTGTGCTTTCAATAACCACAGTCATCCTCCAACAGGGAAATCCATATACAGGCTATATAGGCAGTGGACTTTTTCCCCAAAATTGGGAAAAAATACTATATTTGGGCTGCCTGTGACCGTCTTCAGTTTACTGCGTGTCTGCTGGGGGTAGTAGTCGCTCATTAATACCCAGCCTTGTGCATAATTTTGTTCTGTCTGCACTGTGCTTTCAATAACTACAGTCATCCTCCAACAGGGAAATCCATATACAGGCTATATAGGCAGTGGGCTTTTTCCCAAAAATCGGGAAGAAATACAAAATTGGGCTGCCTGTGACAGTCTTCAGTTTACTGCATGTCTGCTGGGGGTACTAGTAGTCGCTCATTAATACCCAGCCTTGCGCATAATTTTTTCTGACTGCACTGTGCTTACAATAACCACAGTCATCCTCCAATAGGGAAATCCCTATATAGGCTATATAGGCAGTGGGCTTTTTCCCAAAAATTGGAAAAATACAATATTTGGGCAGCCTGTGACCGTCTTCAGTTTACTACGTGTCTGCTGGGGGTACTAGTATTCGCTCATTAATACCCAGCCTTGCACATAATTTTTTCTGGCTGCACTGTGCTTTCAATAACCACACTCATCCTCCAACAGGGAGATCCATATACAGGCTATATAGGCAGTGGGCTTTTTCCCCAAAATTGGGAAAAAATACTATATTTGGGCTGCCTGTGACCGTCTTCAGTTTACTGCGTCTCTGTTGGGGGTACTAGTAGTCGCTCATTAATACCCAGCGTTGTGCATAATTTTTTCTGACTGCACTGTGTTTTCAATAACCACAGTCATCCTCCAACAGGGAAATCCATATACAGGCTATATAGGCAGTGGGCTTTTTCCCAAAAATTGGGAAAAAATACTATATTTGGGCTGCCTGTGACCGTCTTCAGCTTACTGCGTGTCTGCTGGGGGTACTAGTATTCGCTCATTAATGCCCAGCCTTGCACATAATTTTTTCTGGCTGCACTGTGCTTTCAATAACCACACTCATCCTCCAACAGGGAAATCCATATACAGGCTATATAGGCAGTGGGCTTTTTCCCAAAAATTGGGAAAAAATACTATATTTGGGCTGCCTGTGACCGTCTTCAGCTTACTGCGTGTCTGCTGGCGGTACTAGTAGGCGCTCATTAATACCCAGCGTTGCGCATAATTTTTTCTGACTGTACTGTGTTTTCAATAACTACAGTCATCCTCCAACAGGGAAATCCATATACAGGCTATATAGGCAGTGGGCTTATTCCCACAAATTGGGAAAAAAATACTATATTTGGGCTGCCTGTGACCGTCTTCAGCTTACTGCGTGTCTGCTGGGGGTACTAGTAGTCGCTCATTAATACCCAGCCTTGCGCATAATTTTTTCTGACTGCACTGTGCTTACAATAACCACAGTCATCCTCCAATAGGGAAATCCATATACAGGCTATATAGGCAGTGGGCTTTTTCCCAAAAATTGGAAAAATACAATATTTGGGCAGCCTGTGACCGTCTTCAGTTTACTACGTGTCTGTTGGGGGTACTAGTATTCGCTCATTAATACCCAGCCTTGCACATAATTTTTTCTGGCTGCACTGTGCTTTCAATGACCACAGTCATCCTCCAACAGGGAAATCCATATACAGGCTATATAGGCAGTGGGCTTTTTCACAAAAATTGGAAAAAATACAATATTTGGGCAGCCTGTGACCGTCTTCAGTTTACTACGTGTCTGCTGGGGGTACTAGTATTCGCTCATTAATACCCAGCCTTGCACATAATTTTTTCTGGCTGCACTGTGCTTTCAATAACCACACTCATCCTCCAACAGGGAAATCCATATACAGGCTATATAGGCAGTGGGCTTTTTCCCCAAAATTGGGAAAAAATACTATATTTGGGCTGCCTGTGACCGTCTTCAGTTTACTGCGTCTCTGTTGGGGGTACTAGTAGTCGCTCATTAATACCCAGCGTTGTGCATAATTTTTTCTGACTGCACTGTGTTTTCAATAACCACAGTCATCCTCCAACAGGGAAATCCATATACAGGCTATATAGGCAGTGGACTTTTTCCCCAAAATTGGGAAAAAATACTATATTTGGGCTGCCTGTGACCATCTTCAGTTTACTGCGTGTCTGCTGGGGGTAGTAGTCGCTAATTAATACCCAGCCTTGTGCATAATTTTTGTTCTGGCTGCACTGTGCTTTCAATAACCACAGTCATCCTCCAACAGGGAAATCCATATACAGGCTATATAGGCAGTTTGCTTTTTCCCAAAAATTGGGAAGAAATACAATATTTGGGCTGCCTATGACAGTCTTCAGTTTACTGCGTGTCTGCTGGGGGTACTAGTAGTCGCTCATTAATACCCAGCCTTGCGCATAATTTTTTCTGACCGCACTGTGCTTTCAATAACCACAGTCATCCTCCAACAGGGAAATCCATATACAGGCTATATAGGCAGTGGGCTTTTTCCCAAAAATTGGGAAAAAGTACTATATTTGGGCTGCCTGTGACCGTCTTCAGTTTACTGCGTCTCTGTTGGGGGTACTAGTAGTCGCTCATTAATACCCAGCGTTGCGCATAATTTTTTCTGACTGCACTGTTTTTTCAATAACCACAGTCATCCTCCAACAGGGAAATCCATATACAGGCTATATAGGCAGTGGGCTTTTTCCCAAAAATTGGGAAAAAATACTATATTTGGGCTGCCTGTGACCGTCTTCAGCTTACTGCGTGTCTGCTGGGGGTACTAGTAGTCGCTCATTAATACCCAGCCTTGCGCATAATTATTTCTGGCTGCACTGTGCTTTCAATGACCACAGTCATCCTCCAACAGGGAAATCCATATACAGGCTATATAGGCAGTGGGCTTTATCACAAAAATTGGAAAAAATACTATATTTGGGCTGCCTGTGACCGTCTTCAGTTTACTGCGTGTCTGTTGGGGGTACTAGTAGTTGCTCATTAATACCCAGCCTTGCGCATAATTTTTTTCTGGCTGCACTGTGCTTTCAATAACCACAGTCATCCTCCAACAGGGAAATCCATATACAGGCTATATAGGCAGTGGGCTTTTTCCCAAAAATTGGAAAAAATACAATATTTGGGCAGCCTGTGACCGTCTTCAGTTTACTACGTGTCTGTTGGGGGTACTAGTATTCGCTCATTAATACCCAGCCTTGCACATAATTTTTTCTGGCTGCACTGTGCTTTCAATGACCACAGTCATCCTCCAACAGGGAAATCCATATACAGGCTATATAGGCAGTGGGCTTTTTCACAAAAATTGGAAAAAATACAATATTTGGGCAGCCTGTGACCGTCTTCAGTTTACTACGTGTCTGCTGGGGGTACTAGTATTCGCTCATTAATACCCAGCCTTGCACATAATTTTTTCTGGCTGCACTGTGCTTTCAATAACTACAGTCATCCTCCAACAGGGAAATCCATATACAGGCTATATAGGCAGTGGGCTTTTTCCCAAAAATTGGAAAAAATACTATATTTGGGCTGCCTGTTACCGTCTTCAGTTTACTGCGCGTCTGCTGGGGGTACTAGTAGTCGCTCATTAATACCCAGCCTTGCGCATAATTTTTTCTGGCTGCACTGTGCTTTCAATAACCACACTCATCCTCCAACAGGGAAATCCATATACAGGCTATATAGGCAGTGGACTTTTTCCCCAAAATTGGGAAAAAATACTATATTTGGGCTGCCTGTGACCATCTTCAGTTTACTGCGTGTCTGCTGGGGGTAGTAGTCGCTAATTAATACCCAGCCTTGTGCATAATTTTGTTCTGGCTGCACTGTGTTTTTAATAACCACAGTCATCCTCCAACAGGGAAATCCATATACAGGCTATATAGGCAGTGGGCTTTTTCCCAAAAATTGGGAAGAAATACAATATTTGGGCTGCCTATGACAGTCTTCAGTTTACTGCGTGTCTGCTGGGGGTACTAGTAGTCGCTCATTAATACCCAGCCTTGCGCATAATTTTTTCTGACCGCACTGTGCTTTCAATAACCACAGTCATCCTCCAACAGGGAAATCCATATACAGGCTATATAGGCAGTGGGCTTTTTCCCAAAAATTGGGAAGAAATACTATATTTGGGCTGCCTGTGACCGTCTTAAGTTTACTGCGTGTCTGCTGGGGGTAGTAGTCGCTCATTAATACCCAGCCTTGCGCGTAATTTTTTCTGGCTGCACTGTGCTTTCAATAACTACAGTCATCCTCCAACAGGGAAATCCATATACAGGCTATATAGGCAGTGGGCTTTTTCCCAAAAATTGGAAAAAATACTATATTTGGGCTGCCTGTGACCGTCTTCAGTTTACTGCATGTCTGCTGGGGATACTAGTAGTCGCTCATTAATACCCAGCCTTGCGCATAATTTTGTTCTGGCTGCACTGTGCTTTCAATAACCACAGTCATCCTCCAACAGGGAAATCCATATACAGGCTATATAGGCAGTGGACTTTTTCCCCAAAATTGGGAAAAAATACTATATTTGGGCTGCCTGTGACCGTCTTCAGTTTACTGCGTGTCTGCTGGGGGTAGTAGTCGCTCATTAATACCCAGCCTTGTGCATAATTTTGTTCTGTCTGCACTGTGCTTTCAATAACTACAGTCATCCTCCAACAGGGAAATCCATATACAGGCTATATAGGCAGTGGGCTTTTTCCCAAAAATCGGGAAGAAATACAAAATTGGGCTGCCTGTGACAGTCTTCAGTTTACTGCATGTCTGCTGGGGGTACTAGTAGTCGCTCATTAATACCCAGCCTTGCGCATAATTTTTTCTGACTGCACTGTGCTTACAATAACCACAGTCATCCTCCAATAGGGAAATCCCTATATAGGCTATATAGGCAGTGGGCTTTTTCCCAAAAATTGGAAAAATACAATATTTGGGCAGCCTGTGACCGTCTTCAGTTTACTACGTGTCTGCTGGGGGTACTAGTATTCGCTCATTAATACCCAGCCTTGCACATAATTTTTTCTGGCTGCACTGTGCTTTCAATAACCACACTCATCCTCCAACAGGGAGATCCATATACAGGCTATATAGGCAGTGGGCTTTTTCCCCAAAATTGGGAAAAAATACTATATTTGGGCTGCCTGTGACCGTCTTCAGTTTACTGCGTCTCTGTTGGGGGTACTAGTAGTCGCTCATTAATACCCAGCGTTGTGCATAATTTTTTCTGACTGCACTGTGTTTTCAATAACCACAGTCATCCTCCAACAGGGAAATCCATATACAGGCTATATAGGCAGTGGGCTTTTTCCCAAAAATTGGGAAAAAATACTATATTTGGGCTGCCTGTGACCGTCTTCAGCTTACTGCGTGTCTGCTGGGGGTACTAGTATTCGCTCATTAATGCCCAGCCTTGCACATAATTTTTTCTGGCTGCACTGTGCTTTCAATAACCACACTCATCCTCCAACAGGGAAATCCATATACAGGCTATATAGGCAGTGGGCTTTTTCCCAAAAATTGGGAAAAAATACTATATTTGGGCTGCCTGTGACCGTCTTCAGCTTACTGCGTGTCTGCTGGCGGTACTAGTAGGCGCTCATTAATACCCAGCGTTGCGCATAATTTTTTCTGACTGTACTGTGTTTTCAATAACTACAGTCATCCTCCAACAGGGAAATCCATATACAGGCTATATAGGCAGTGGGCTTATTCCCACAAATTGGGAAAAAAATACTATATTTGGGCTGCCTGTGACCGTCTTCAGCTTACTGCGTGTCTGCTGGGGGTACTAGTAGTCGTTCATTAATACCCAGCCTTGCGCATAATTATTTCTGTCTGCACTGTGCTTTCAATGACCACAGTCATCCTCCAACAGGGAAATCCATATACAGGCTATATAGGCAGTGGGCTTTATTACAAAAATTTGAAAAAATACTATATTTGGGCTGCCTGTGACCGTCTTCAGTTTACTGCGTGTCTGTTGGGGGTACTAGTAGTTGCTCATTAATACCCAGCCTTGCGCATAATTTTTTTCTGGCTGCACTGTGCTTTTAATAACCACAGTCATCCTCCAACAGGGAAATCCATATACAGGCTATATAGGCAGTGGGCTTCTTCCCAAAAATTGGAAAAAAATACTATATTTGGGCTGCCTGTGACCGTCTTCAGTTTACTGCGTGTCTGCTGGGGGTACTAGTAGTCGCTCATTAATACCCAGCCTTGCGCATAATTTTGTTCTGGCTGCACTGTGCTTTCAATAACCACAGTCATCCTCCAACAGGGAAATCCATATACAGGCTATATAGGCAGTGGGCTTTTCCCCAAAATTGGGAAAAAATACTATATTTGGGCTGCCTGTGACCGTCTTCAGTTTACTGCGTCTCTGTTGGGGGTACTAGTAGTCGCTCATTAATACCCAGCGTTGCGCATAATTTTTTCTGACTGCACTGTGTTTTCAATAACCACAGTCATCCTCCAACAGGGAAATCCATATACAGGCTATATAGGCAGTGGGCTTTTTTCCAAAAATTGGGAAAAAATACTATATTTGGGCTGCCTGTGACCGTCTTCAGCTTACTGCGTGTCTGCTGGGGGTACTAGTAGTCGCTCATTAATACCCAGCCTTGCGCATAATTATTTCTGGCTGCACTGTGCTTTCAATGACCACAGTCATCCTCCAACAGGGAAATCCATATACAGGCTATATAAGCAGTGGGCTTTATCACAAAAATTGGAAAAAATACTATATTTGGTCTGCCTGTGACCGTCTTCAGTTTACTGCGTGTCTGTTGGGGGTACTAGTAGTTGCTCATTAATACCCAGCCTTGCGCATAATTTTTTTCTGGCTGCACTGTGCTTTCAATAACCACAGTCATCCTCCAACAGGGAAATCCATATACAGGCTATATAGGCAGTGGGCTTTTTCCCAAAAATTGGGAAAAAGTACTATATTTGGGCTGCCTGTGACCGTCTTCAGTTTACTGCGTGTCTGCTGGGGGTAGTAGTCGCTAATTATTACCCAGCCTTGTGCATAATTTTGTTCTGGCTGCACTGTGCTTTCAATAACCACAGTCATCCTCCAACAGGGAAATCCATATACAGGCTATATAGGCACTGGACTTTTTCCCCAAAATTGGGAAGAAATACTATATTTGGGCTGCCTGTGACCGTCTTCAGCTTACTGCGTGTCTGCTGGGGGTACTAGTAGTCGCTCATTAATACCCAGCCTTGCGCATAATTATTTCTGGCTGCACTGTGCTTTCAATGACCACAGTCATCCTCCAACAGGGAAATCCATATACAGGCTATATAGGCAGTGGACTTTTTCCCCAAAATTGGGAAAAAATACTATATTTGGGCTGCCTGTGACCGTCTTCAGTTTACTGCGTGTCTGCTGGGGGTAGTAGTCGCTCATTAATTCCCAGCCTTGTGCATAATTTTGTTCTGTCTGCACTGTGCTTTCAATAACTACAGTCATCCTCCAACAGGGAAATCCATATACAGGCTATATAGGCAGTGGGCTTTTTCCCAAAAATCGGGAAGAAATACAAAATTGGGGTGCCTGTGACAGTCTTCAGTTTACTGCATGTCTGCTGGGGGTACTAGTAGTCGCTCATTAATACCCAGCCTTGCGCATAATTTTTTCTGACTGCACTGTGCTTTCAATAACCACACTCATCCTCCAACAGGGAAATCCATATACAGGCTATATAGGCAGTGGGCTTTTTCCCAAAAATTGGGAAAAAATACTATATTTGGGCTGCCTGTGACCGTCTTCAGCTTACTGCGTGTCTGCTGGCGGTACTAGTAGGCGCTCATTAATACCCAGCGTTGCGCATAATTTTTTCTGACTGTACTGTGTTTTCAATAACTACAGTCATCCTCCAACAGGGAAATCCATATACAGGCTATATAGGCAGTGGGCTTATTCCCACAAATTGGGAAAAAAATACTATATTTGGGCTGCCTGTGACCGTCTTCAGCTTACTGCGTGTCTGCTGGGGGTACTAGTAGTCGTTCATTAATACCCAGCCTTGCGCATAATTATTTCTGGCTGCACTGTGCTTTCAATGACCACAGTCATCCTCCAACAGGGAAATCCATATACAGGCTATATAGGCAGTGGGCTTTATTACAAAAATTTGAAAAAATACTATATTTGGGCTGCCTGTGACCGTCTTCAGTTTACTGCGTGTCTGTTGGGGGTACTAGTAGTTGCTCATTAATACCCAGCCTTGCGCATAATTTTTTTCTGGCTGCACTGTGCTTTTAATAACCACAGTCATCCTCCAACAGGGAAATCGATATACAGGCTATATAGGCAGTGGGCTTCTTCCCAAAAATTGGAAAAAAATACTATATTTGGGCTGCCTGTGACCGTCTTCAGTTTACTGCGTGTCTGCTGGGGGTACTAGTAGTCGCTCATTAATACCCAGCCTTGCGCATAATTTTGTTCTGGCTGCACTGTGCTTTCAATAACCACAGTCATCCTCCAACAGGGAAATCCATATACAGGCTATATAGGCAGTGGGCTTTTCCCCAAAATTGGGAAAAAATACTATATTTGGGCTGCCTGTGACCGTCTTCAGTTTACTGCGTCTCTGTTGGGGGTACTAGTAGTCGCTCATTAATACCCAGCGTTGCGCATAATTTTTTCTGACTGCACTGTGTTTTCAATAACCACAGTCATCCTCCAACAGGGAAATCCATATACAGGCTATATAGGCAGTGGGCTTTTTTCCAAAAATTGGGAAAAAATACTATATTTGGGCTGCCTGTGACCGTCTTCAGCTTACTGCGTGTCTGCTGGGGGTACTAGTAGTCGCTCATTAATACCCAGCCTTGCGCATAATTATTTCTGGCTGCACTGTGCTTTCAATGACCACAGTCATCCTCCAACAGGGAAATCCATATACAGGCTATATAGGCAGTGGGCTTTATCACAAAAATTGGAAAAAATACTATATTTGGTCTGCCTGTGACCGTCTTCAGTTTACTGCGTGTCTGTTGGGGGTACTAGTAGTTGCTCATTAATACCCAGCCTTGCGCATAATTTTTTTCTGGCTGCACTGTGCTTTCAATAACCACAGTCATCCTCCAACAGGGAAATCCATATACAGGCTATATAGGCAGTGGGCTTTTTCCCAAAAATTGGGAAAAAGTACTATATTTGGGCTGCCTGTGACCGTCTTCAGTTTACTGCGTGTCTGCTGGGGGTAGTAGTCGCTAATTATTACCCAGCCTTGTGCATAATTTTGTTCTGGCTGCACTGTGCTTTCAATAACCACAGTCATCCTCCAACAGGGAAATCCATATACAGGCTATATAGGCACTGGACTTTTTCCCCAAAATTGGGAAGAAATACTATATTTGGGCTGCCTGTGACCGTCTTCAGCTTACTGCGTGTCTGCTGGGGGTACTAGTAGTCGCTCATTAATACCCAGCCTTGCGCATAATTATTTCTGGCTGCACTGTGCTTTCAATGACCACAGTCATCCTCCAACAGGGAAATCCATATACAGGCTATATAGGCAGTGGACTTTTTCCCCAAAATTGGGAAAAAATACTATATTTGGGCTGCCTGTGACCGTCTTCAGTTTACTGCGTGTCTGCTGGGGGTAGTAGTCGCTCATTAATTCCCAGCCTTGTGCATAATTTTGTTCTGTCTGCACTGTGCTTTCAATAACTACAGTCATCCTCCAACAGGGAAATCCATATACAGGCTATATAGGCAGTGGGCTTTTTCCCAAAAATCGGGAAGAAATACAAAATTGGGGTGCCTGTGACAGTCTTCAGTTTACTGCATGTCTGCTGGGGGTACTAGTAGTCGCTCATTAATACCCAGCCTTGCGCATAATTTTTTCTGACTGCACTGTGCTTACAATAACCACAGTCATCCTCCAATAGGGAAATCCATATACAGGCTATATAGGCAGTGGGCTTTTTCCCAAAAATTGGAAAAAATACAATGTTTGGGCAGCCTGTGACCGTCTTCAGTTTACTACGTGTCTGTTGGGGGTACTAGTATTCGCTCATTAATACCCAGCCTTGCACATAATTTTTTCTGGCTGCACTGTGCTTTCAATGACCACAGTCATCCTCCAACAGGGAAATCCATATACAGGCTATATAGGCAGTGGGCTTTTTCACAAAAATTGGAAAAATACAATATTTGGGCAGCCTGTGACCGTCTTCAGTTTACTACGTGTCTGCTGGGGGTACTAGTATTCGCTCATTAATACCCAGCCTTGCACATAATTTTTTCTTGCTGCACTGTGCTTTCAATAACCACACTCATCCTCCAACAGGGAAATCCATATACAGGCTATATAGGCAGTGGGCTTTTTCCCCAAAATTGGGAAAAAATACTATATTTGGGCTGCCTGTGACCGTCTTCAGTTTACTGCGTCTCTGTTGGGGGTACTAGTAGTCGCTCATTAATACCCAGCGTTGTGCATAATTTTTTCTGACTGCACTGTGTTTTCAATAACCACAGTCATCCTCCAACAGGGAAATCCATATACAGGCTATATAGGCAGTGGGCTTTTTCCCAAAAATTGGGAAAAAATACTATATTTGGGCTGCCTGTGACCGTCTTCAGCTTACTGCATGTCTGCTGGGGGTACTAGTATTCGCTCCTTAATACCCAGCCTTGCACATAATTTTTTCTGGCTGCACTGTGCTTTCAATAACCACACTCATCCTCCAACAGGGAAATCCATATACAGGCTATATAGGCAGTGGGCTTTTTCCTAAAAATTGGGAAAAAATACTATATTTGGGCTGCCTGTGACCGTCTTCAGTTTACTGCGTGTCTGCTGGGGGTACTAGTAGGCACTCATTAATACCCAGCGTTGCGCATAATTTTTTCTGACTGCACTGTGTTTTCAATAACCACAGTCATCCTCCAACAGGGAAATCCATATACAGGCTATATAGGCAGTGGGCTTATTCCCAAAAATTGGGAAAAAAATACTATATTTGGGCTGCCTGTGACCGTCTTCAGCTTACTGCGTGTCTGCTGGGGGTACTAGTAGTCGTTCATTAATACCCAGCCTTGCGCATAATTATTTCTGGCTGCACTGTGCTTTCAATGACCACAGTCATCCTCCAACAGGGAAATCCATATACAGGCTATATAGGCAGTGGGCTTCTTCCCAAAAATTGGAAAAAAATACTATATTTGGGCTGCCTGTGACCGTCTTCAGTTTACTGCGTGTCTGCTGGGGGTACTAGTAGTCGCTCATTAATACCCAGCCTTGCGCATAATTTTGTTCTGGCTGCACTGTGCTTTCAATAACCACAGTCATCCTCCAACAGGGAAATCCATATACAGGCTATATAGGCAGTGGGCTTTTTCCCCAAAATTGGGAAAAAATACTATATTTGGGCTGCCTGTGACCGTCTTCAGTTTACTGCGTCTCTGTTGGGGGTACTAGTAGTCGCTCATTAATACCCAGCGTTGCGCATAATTTTTTTCTGACTGCACTGTGTTTTCAATAACCACAGTCATCCTCCAACAGGGAAATCCATATACAGGCTATATAGGCAGTGGGCTTTTTCCCAAAAATTGGGAAAAAATACTATATTTGGGCTGCCTGTGACCGTCTTCAGCTTACTGCGTGTCTGCTGGGGGTACTAGTAGTCGCTCATTAATACCCAGCCTTGCGCATAATTATTTCTGGCTGCACTGTGCTTTCAATGACCACAGTCATCCTCCAACAGGGAAATCCATATACAGGCTATATAGGCAGTGGGCTTTATCACAAAAATTGGAAAAAATACTATATTTGGGCTGCCTGTGACCGTCTTCAGTTTACTGCGTGTCTGTTGGGGGTACTAGTACTTGCTCATTAATACCCAGCCTTGCGCATAATTTTTTTTCTGGCTGCACTGTGCTTTCAATAACCACAGTCATCCTCCAACAGGGAAATCCATATACAGGCTATATAGGCAGTGGGCTTTTTCCCAAAAATTGGGAAAAAGTACTATATTTGGGCTGCCTGTGACCGTCTTCAGTTTACTGCGTGTCTGCTGGGGGTAGTAGTCGCTAATTATTACCCAGCCTTGTGCATAATTTTGTTCTGGCTGCACTGTGCTTTCAATAACCGCAGTCATCCTCCAACAGGGAAATCCATATACAGGCTATATAGGCAGTGGACTTTTTCCCCAAAATTGGGAAGAAATACTATATTTGGGCTGCCTGTGACCGTCTTCAGCTTACTGCGTGTCTGCTGGGGGTACTAGTAGTCGCTCATTAATACCCAGCCTTGCGCATAATTATTTCTGGCTGCACTGTGCTTTCAATGACCACAGTCATCCTCCAACAGGGAAATCCATATACAGGCTATATAGGCAGTGGGCTTTATCACAAAAATTGGAAAAAATACTATATTTGGGCTGCCTGTGACCGTCTTCAGTTTACTGCGTGTCTGTTGGGGGTACTAGTAGTTGCTCATTAATACCCAGCCTTGCGCATAATTTTTTTCTGGCTGCACTGTGCTTTCAATAACCACAGTCATCCTCCAACAGGGAAATCCATATACAGGCTATATAGGCAGTGGGCTTTTTCCCAAAAATTGGGAAAAAGTACTATATTTTGGCTGCCTGTGACCGTCTTCAGTTTACTGCGTCTCTGTTGGGGGTACTAGTAGTCGCTCATTAATACCCAGCGTTGCGCATAATTTTTTCTGATTGCACTGTGTTTTCAATAACCACAGTCATCCTCCAACAGGGAAATCCATATACAGGCTATATAGGCAGTGGGCTTTTTCCCAAAAATTGGGAAAAAATACTATATTTGGGCTGCCTGTGACCGTCTTCAGCTTACTGCGTGTCTGTTGGGGGTACTAGTAGTCGCTCATTAATACCCAGCCTTGCGCATAATTATTTCTGGCTGCACTGTGCTTTCAATGACCACAGTCATCCTCCAACAGGGAAATCCATATACAGGCTATATAGGCAGTGGGCTTTATCACAAAAATTGGAAAAAATACTATATTTGGTCTGCCTGTGACCGTCTTCAGTTTACTGCGTGTCTGTTGGGGGTACTAGTAGTTGCTCATTAATACCCAGCCTTGCGCATAATTTTTTTCTGGCTGCACTGTGCTTTCAATAACCACAGTCATCCTCCAACAGGGAAATCCATATACAGGCTATATAGGCAGTGGGCTTTTTCCCAAAAATTGGAAAAAATACAATATTTGGGCAGCCTGTGACCGTCTTCAGTTTACTACGTGTCTGCTGGGGGTACTAGTATTCGCTCATTAATACCCAGCCTTGCACATAATTTTTTCTGGCTGCACTGTGCTTTCAATAACCACAGTCATCCTCCAACAGGGAAATCCATATACAGGCTATATAGGCAGTGGGCTTTTTCCCAAAAATTGGGAAAAAATACTATATTTGGGCTGCCTATGACAGTCTTCAGTTTACTGCGTGTCTGCTGGGGGTACTAGTAGGCGCTCCTTAATACCCAGCCTTGCGCATAATTTTTTCTGGCTGCACTGTGCTTTCAATAACCACAGTCATCCTCCAACAGGGAAATCCATATACAGGCTATATAGGCAGTGGGCTTTTTCACAAAAATTGGAAAAAAATACTATATTTGGGCTGCCTGTGACCGTCTTCAGTTTCCTGCATGTCTGCTGGGGGTACTAGTAGTCACTCATTAATATCCAGCCTTGTGCATAATTTTTTCTGGCTGCACTGTGCTTTCAATAACCACAGTCATCCTCCAACAGGGAAATCCATATACAGTCTATATAGGCAGTGGGCTTTTTCCCAAAAATTGGGAAAAAATACTATATTTGGGCTGCCTGTGACCGTCTTCAGTTTACTGCGTGTCTGCTGGGGGTAGTAGTCGCTAATTAATACCCAGTCTTGTGCATAATTTTGTTCTGGCTGCACTGTGCTTTCAATAACCACAGTCATCCTCCAACAGGGAAATCCATATGCAGGCTATATAGGCAGTGGGCTTTTTCCCCAAATTTGGGAAGAAATACTATATTTGGGCTGCCTGTGACCGTCTTCAGTTTACTGCGTGTCTGCTGGGGGTAGTAGTCGCTCATTAATACCCAGCGTTGCGCATAATTTTTTCTGACTGCACTGTGTTTTCAATAACCACAGTCATCCTCCAACAGGGAAATCCATATACAGGCTATATAGGCTGTGGGCTTTTTCCCAAAAATTGGGAAAAATACTATATTTGGGCTGCCTGTTACCGTCTTCAGCTTACTGCGCGTCTGCTGGGGGTACTAGTAGTCGCTCATTAATACCCAGCCTTGCGCATAATTTTTTCCGGCTGCACTGTGCTTTCAATAACCACACTCATCCTCCAACAGGGAAATCCATATACAGGCTATATAGGCAGTGGACTTTTTCCCCAAAATTGGGAAAAAATACTATATTTGGGCTGCCTGTGACCATCTTCAGTTTACTGCGTGTCTGCTGGGGGTAGTAGTCGCTAATTAATACCCAGCCTTGTGCATAATTTTGTTCTGGCTGCACTGTGCTTTCAATAACCACAGTCATCCTCCAACAGGGAAATCCATATACAGGCTATATAGGCAGTGGGCTTTTTCCCAAAAATTGGGAAGAAATACAATATTTGGGCTGCCAATGACAGTCTTCAGTTTACTGCGTGTCTGCTGGGGGTACTAGTAGTCGCTCATTAATACCCAGCCTTGCGCATAATTTTTTCTGACCGCACTGTGCTTTCAATAACCACAGTCATCCTCCAACAGGGAAATTCATATACAGGCTATATAGGCAGTGGGCTTTTTCCCAAAAATTGGGAAAAAGTACTATATTTGGGCTGCCTGTGACCGTCTTCAGTTTACTGCGTCTCTGTTGGGGGTACTAGTAGTCGCTCATTAATACCCAGCGTTGCGCATAATTTTTTCTGACTGCACTGTTTTTTCAATAACCACAGTCATCCTCCAACAGGGAAATCCATATACAGGCTATATAGGCAGTGGGCTTTTTCCCCAAAATTGGGAAAAAATACTATATTTGGGCTGCCTGTGACCGTCTTCAGCTTACTGCGTGTCTGCTGGGGGTACTAGTAGTTGCTCATTAATACCCAGCCTTGCGCATAATTATTTCTGGCTGCACTGTGCTTTCAATGACCACAGTCATCCTCCAACAGGGAAATCCATATACAGGCTATATAGGCAGTGGGCTTTATCACAAAAATTGGAAAAAATACTATATTTGGTCTGCCTGTGACCGTCTTCAGTTTACTGCGTGTCTGTTGGGGGTACTAGTAGTTGCTCATTAATACCCAGCCTTGCGCATAATTTTTTTCAGGCTGCACTGTGCTTTCAATAACCACAGTCATCCTCCAACAGGGAAATCCATATACAGGCTATATAGGCAGTGGGCTTTTTCCCAAAAATTGGAAAAAATACAATATTTGGGCAGCCTGTGACCGTCTTCAGTTTACTACGTGTCTGTTGGGGGTACTAGTATTCGCTCATTAATACCCAGCCTTGCACATAATTTTTTCTGGCTGCACTGTGCTTTCAATGACCACAGTCATCCTCCAACAGGGAAATCCATATACAGGCTATATAGGCAGTGGGCTTTTTCACAAAAATTGGAAAAAATACAATATTTGGGCAGCCTGTGACCGTCTTCAGTTTACTACGTGTCTGCTGGGGGTACTAGTATTCGCTCATTAATACCCAGCCTTGCACATAATTTTTTCTGGCTGCACTGTGCTTTCAATAACTACAGTCATCCTCCAACAGGGAAATCCATATACAGGCTATATAGGCAGTGGGCTTTTTCCCAAAAATTGGAAAAAATACTATATTTGGGCTGCCTGTTACCGTCTTCAGTTTACTGCGCGTCTGCTGGGGGTACTAGTAGTCGCTCATTAATACCCAGCCTTGCGCATAATTTTTTCTGGCTGCACTGTGTTTTCAATAACCACACTCATCCTCCAACAGGGAAATCCATATACAGGCTATATAGGCAGTGGACTTTTTCCCCAAAATTGGGAAAAAATACTATATTTGGGCTGCCTGTGACCATCTTCAGTTTACTGCGTGTCTGCTGGGGGTAGTAGTCGCTAATTAATACCCAGCCTTGTGCATAATTTTGTTCTGGCTGCACTGTGTTTTCAATAACCACACTCATCCTCCAACAGGGAAATCCATATACAGGCTATATAGGCAGTGGACTTTTTCCCCAAAATTGGGAAAAAATACTATATTTGGGCTGCCTGTGACCATCTTCAGTTTACTGCGTGTCTGCTGGGGGTAGTAGTCGCTAATTAATACCCAGCCTTGTGCATAATTTTGTTCTGGCTGCACTGTGCTTTCAATAACCACAGTCATCCTCCAACAGGGAAATCCATATACAGGCTACATAGGCAGTGGGCTTTTTCCCAAAAATTGGGAAGAAATACAATATTTGGGCTGCCTATGACAGTCTTCAGTTTACTGCGTGTCTGCTGGGGGTACTAGTAGTCGCTCATTAATACCCAGCGTTGCGCATAATTTTTTCTGACCGCACTGTGCTTTCAATAACCACAGTCATCCTCCAACAGGGAAATCCATATACAGGCTATATAGGCAGTGGGCTTTTTCCCAAAAATTGGGAAGAAATACTATATTTGGGCTGCCTGTGACCGTCTTAAGTTTACTGCGTGTCTGCTGGGGGTAGTAGTCGCTCATTAATACCCAGCCTTGCGCGTAATTTTTTCTGGCTGCACTGTGCTTTCAATAACTACAGTCATCCTCCAACAGGGAAATCCATATACAGGCTATATAGACAGTGGGCTTTTTCCCCAAAATTGGGAAAAAATACAATATTTGGGCAGCCTGTGACCGTCTTCAGTTTACTGCGTGTCTGTTGGGGGTACTAGTAGTTGCTCATTAATACCCAGCCTTGCGCATAATTTTTTTCTGGCTGCACTGTGCTTTCAATAACCACAGTCATCCTCCAACAGGGAAATCCATATACAGGCTATATAGGCAGTGGGCTTTTTCCCAAAAATTGGAAAAAATACAATATTTGGGCAGCCTGTGACCGTCTTCAGTTTACTACGTGTCTGCTGGGGGTACTAGTATTCGCTCATTAATACCCAGCCTTGCACATAATTTTTTCTGGCTGCACTGTGCTTTCAATGACCACAGTCATCCTCAAACAGGGAAATCCATATACAGGCTATATAGGCAGTGGGCTTTTTCACAAAAATTGGAAAAAATACAATATTTGGGCAGCCTGTGACCGTCTTCAGTTTACTACGTGTCTGCTGGGGGTACTAGTATTCGCTCATTAATACCCAGCCTTGCACATAATTTTTTCTGGCTGCACTGTGCTTTCAATAACCACAGTCATCCTCCAACAGGGAAATCCATATACAGGCTATATAGGCAGTGGGCTTTTTCCCAAAAATTGGGAAAAAGTACTATATTTGGGCTGCCTGTGACCGTCTTCAGTTTACTGCGTGTCTGCTGGGGGTACTAGTAGGCGCTCCTTAATACCCAGCCTTGCGCATAATTTTTTCTGGCTGCACTGTGCTTTCAATAACCACAGTCATCCTCCAACAGGGAAATCCATATACAGGCTATATAGGCAGTGGGCTTTTTCACAAAAATTGGAAAAAAATACTATATTTGGGCTGCCTGTGACCGTCTTCAGTTTCCTGCATGTCTGCTGGGGGTACTAGTAGTCACTCATTAATATCCAGCCTTGTGCATAATTTTTTCTGGCTGCACTGTGCTTTCAATAACCACAGTCATCCTCCAACAGGGAAATCCATATACAGTCTATATAGGCAGTGGGCTTTTTCCCAAAAATTGGGAAAAAATACTATATTTGGGCTGCCTGTGACCGTCTTCAGTTTACTGCGTCTCTGTTGGGGGTACTAGTAGTCGCTCATTAATACCCAGCCTTGCGCATAATTTTTTCTGGCTGCACTGTGCTTTCAATAACCACACTCATCCTCCAACAGGGAAATCCATATACAGGCTATATAGGCAGTGGACTTTTTCCCCAAAATTGGGAAAAAATACTATATTTGGGCTGCCTGTGACCATCTTCAGTTTACTGCGTGTCTGCTGGGGGTAGTAGTCGCTAATTAATACCCAGCCTTGTGCATAATTTTGTTCTGGCTGCACTGTGCTTTCAATAACCACAGTCATCCTCCAACAGGGAAATCCATATACAGGCTACATAGGCAGTGGGCTTTTTCCCAAAAATTGGGAAGAAATACAATATTTGGGCTGCCTATGACAGTCTTCAGTTTACTGCGTGTCTGCTGGGGGTACTAGTAGTCGCTCATTAATACCCAGCGTTGCGCATAATTTTTTCTGACCGCACTGTGCTTTCAATAACCACAGTCATCCTCCAACAGGGAAATCCATATACAGGCTATATAGGCAGTGGGCTTTTTCCCAAAAATTGGGAAGAAATACTATATTTGGGCTGCCTGTGACCGTCTTAAGTTTACTGCGTGTCTGCTGGGGGTAGTAGTCGCTCATTAATACCCAGCCTTGCGCGTAATTTTTTCTGGCTGCACTGTGCTTTCAATAACTACAGTCATCCTCCAACAGGGAAATCCATATACAGGCTATATAGGCAGTGGGCTTTTTCCCCAAAATTGGAAAAAATACTATATTTGGGCTGCCTGTGACCGTCTTCAGTTTACTGCGTGTCTGCTGGGGATACTAGTAGTCGCTCATTAATACCCAGCCTTGCGCATAATTTTGTTCTGGCTGCACTGTGCTTTCAATAACCACAGTCATCCTCCAACAGGGAAATCCATATACAGGCTATATAGGCAGTGGACTTTTTCCCCAAAATTGGGAAAAAATACTATATTTGGGCTGCCTGTGACCGTCTTCAGTTTACTGCGTGTCTGCTGGGGGTAGTAGTCGCTCATTAATACCCAGCCTTGTGCATAATTTTGTTCTGTCTGCACTGTGCTTTCAATAACTACAGTCATCCTCCAACAGGGAAATCCATATACAGGCTATATAGGCAGTGGGCTTTTTCCCAAAAATCGGGAAGAAATACAAAATTGGGCTGCCTGTGACCGTCTTCAGTTTACTGCATGTCTGCTGGGGGTACTAGTAGTCGCTCATTAATACCCAGCCTTGCGCATAATTTTTTCTGACTGCACTGTGCTTACAATAACCACAGTCATCCTCCAATAGGGAAATCCATATACAGGCTATATAGGCAGTGGGCTTTTTCCCAAAAATTGGAAAAAATACAATATTTGGGCAGCCTGTGACCGTCTTCAGTTTACTACGTGTCTGTTGGGGGTACTAGTATTCGCTCATTAATACCCAGCCTTGCACATAATTTTTTCTGGCTGCACTGTGCTTTCAATGACCACAGTCATCCTCCAACAGGGAAATCCATATACAGGCTATAGAGGCAGTGGGCTTTTTCACAAAAATTGGAAAAAATACAATATTTGGGCAGCCTGTGACCGTCTTCAGTTTACTACGTGTCTGCTGGGGGTACTAGTATTCGCTCATTAATACCCAGCCTTGCACATAATTTTTTCTGGCTGCACTGTGCTTTCAATAACCACACTCATCCTCCAACAGGGAAATCCATATACAGGCTATATAGGCAGTGGGCTTTTTCCCCAAAATTGGGAAAAAATACAATATTTGGGCAGCCTGTGACCGTCTTCAGTTTACTGCGTGTCTGTTGGGGGTACTAGTAGTTGCTCATTAATACCCAGCCTTGCGCATAATTTTTTTCTGGCTGCACTGTGCTTTCAATAACCACAGTCATCCTCCAACAGGGAAATCCATATACAGGCTATATAGGCAGTGGGCTTTTTCCCAAAAATTGGAAAAAATACAATATTTGGGCAGCCTGTGACCGTCTTCAGTTTACTACGTGTCTGCTGGGGGTACTAGTATTCGCTCATTAATACCCAGCCTTGCACATAATTTTTTCTGGCTGCACTGTGCTTTCAATGACCACAGTCATCCTCAAACAGGGAAATCCATATACAGGCTATATAGGCAGTGCGCTTATTCACAAAAATTGGAAAAAATACAATATTTGGGCAGCCTGTGACCGTCTTCAGTTTACTACGTGTCTGCTGGGGGTACTAGTATTCGCTCATTAATACCCAGCCTTGCACATAATTTTTTCTGGCTGCACTGTGCTTTCAATAACCACAGTCATCCTCCAACAGGGAAATCCATATACAGGCTATATAGGCAGTGGGCTTTTTCCCAAAAATTGGGAAAAAGTACTATATTTGGGCTGCCTGTGACCGTCTTCAGTTTACTGCGTGTCTGCTGGGGGTACTAGTAGGCGCTCCTTAATACCCAGCCTTGCGCATAATTTTTTCTGGCTGCACTGTGCTTTCAATAACCACAGTCATCCTCCAACAGGGAAATCCATATACAGGCTATATAGGCAGTGGGCTTTTTCACAAAAATTGGAAAAAAATACTATATTTGGGCTGCCTGTGACCGTCTTCAGTTTCCTGCATGTCTGCTGGGGGTACTAGTAGTCACTCATTAATATCCAGCCTTGTGCATAATTTTTTCTGGCTGCACTGTGCTTTCAATAACCACAGTCATCCTCCAACAGGGAAATCCATATACAGTCTATATAGGCAGTGGGCTTTTTCCCAAAAATTGGGAAAAAATACTATATTTGGGCTGCCTGTGACCGTCTTCAGTTTACTGCGTGTCTTCTGGGGGTACTAGTAGTCGCTCATTAATACCCAGCCTTGCGCATAATTTTGTTCTGGCTGCACTGTGCTTTCAATAACCACAGTCATCCTCCAACAGGGAAATCCATATACAGGCTATATAGGCAGTGGGCTTTTTCCCCAAAATTGGGAAAAAATACTATATTTGGGCTGCCTGTGACCGTCTTCAGTTTGCTGCGTCTCTGTTGGGGGTACTAGTAGTCGCTCATTAATACCCAGCGTTGTGCATAATTTTTTCTGACTGCACTGTGTTTTCAATAACCACAGTCATCCTCCAACAGGGAAATCCATATACAGGCTATATAGGCAGTGGGCTTTTTCCCAAAAATTGGGAAAAAATACTATATTTGGGCTGCCTGTGACCGTCTTCAGCTTACTGCGTGTCTGCTGGGGGTACTAGTAGTCGCTCATTAATACCCAGCCTTGCGCATAATTATTTCTGGCTGCACTGTGCTTTCAATGACCACAGTCATCCTCCAACAGGGAAATCCATATACAGGCTATATAGGCAGTGGGCTTTATCACAAAAATTGGAAAAAATACTATATTTGGGCTGCCTGTGACCGTCTTCAGTTTACTGCGTGTCTGTTGGGGGTACTAGTAGTTGCTCATTAATACCCAGCCTTGCGCATAATTTTTTTCTGGCTGCACTGTGCTTTCAATAACTACAGTCATCCTCCAACAGGGAAATCCATATACAGGCTATATAGGCAGTGGGCTTTTTCCCAAAAATTGGGAAAAAGTACTATATTTGGGCTGCCTGTGACCGTCTTCAGTTTACTACGTGTCTGCTGGGGGTAGTAGTCGCTAATTATTACCCAGCCTTGTGCATAATTTTGTTCTGGCTGCACTGTGCTTTCAATAACCACAGTCATCCTCCAACAGGGAAATCCATATGCAGGCTATATAGGCAGTGGGCTTTTTCCCCAAAATTGGGAAGAAATACTATATTTGGGCTGCCTGTGACCGTCTTCAGTTTACTGCGTGTCTGCTGGGGGTAGTAGTCGCTCATTAATACCCAGCGTTGCGCATAATTTTTTCTGACTGCACTGTGTTTTCAATAACCACAGTCATCCTCCAACAGGGAAATCCATATACAGGCTATATAGGCTGTGGGCTTTTTCCCAAAAATTGGGAAAAATACTATATTTGGGCTGCCTGTTACCGTCTTCAGTTTACTGCGCGTCTGCTGGGGGTACTAGTAGTCGCTCATTAATACCCAGCCTTGCGCATAATTTTTTCTGGTTGCACTGTGCTTTCAATAACCACACTCATCCTCCAACAGGGAAATCCATATACAGGCTATATAGGCAGTGGACTTTTTCCCCAAAATTGGGAAAAAATACTATATTTGGGCTGCCTGTGACCATCTTCAGTTTACTGCGTGTCTGCTGGGGGTAGTAGTCGCTAATTAATACCCAGCCTTGTGCATAATTTTGTTCTGGCTGCACTGTGCTTTCAATAACCACAGTCATCCTCCAACAGGGAAATCCATATACAGGCTATATAGGCAGTGGGCTTTTTCCCAAAAATTGGGAAGAAATACAATATTTGGGCTGCCTATGACAGTCTTCAGTTTACTGCGTGTCTGCTGGGGGTACTAGTAGTCGCTCATTAATACCCAGCCTTGCGCATAATTTTTTCTGACCGCACTGTGCTTTCAATAACCACAGTCATCCTCCAACAGGGAAATCCATATACAGGCTATATAGGCAGTGGGCTTTTTCCCAAAAATTGGGAAAAAGTACTATATTTGGGCTGCCTGTGACCGTCTTCAGTTTACTGCGTGTCTGCTGGGGGTACTAGTAGTCGCTCATTAATACCCAGCCTTGCGCATAATTATTTCTGGCTGCACTGTGCTTTCAATGACCACAGTCATCCTCCAACAGGGAAATCCATATACAGGCTATATAGGCAGTGGGCTTTATCACAAAAATTGGAAAAAATACTATATTTGGTCTGCCTGTGACCGTCTTCAGTTTACTGCGTGTCTGCTGGGGGTACTAGTAGTCGCTCATTAATACCCAGCCTTGCGCATAATTATTTCTGGCTGCACTGTGCTTTCAATGACCACAGTCATCCTCCAACAGGGAAATCCATATACAGGCTATATAGGCAGTGGGCTTTATCACAGAAATTGGGAAAAAATACTATATTTGGGCTGCCTGTGACCGTCTTCAGTTTACTGCGTGTCTGTTGGGGGTACTAGTAGTTGCTCATTAATACCCAGCCTTGCGCATAATTTTTTTCTGGCTGCACTGTGCTTTCAATAACCACAGTCATCCTCCAACAGGGAAATCCATATACAGGCTATATAGGCAGTGGGCTTTTTCCCAAAAATTGGAAAAAATACAATATTTGGGCAGCCTGTGACCGTCTTCAGTTTACTACGTGTCTGCTGGGGGTACTAGTATTCGCTCATTAATACCCAGCCTTGCACATAATTTTTTCTGGCTGCACTGTGCTTTCAATGACCACAGTCATCCTCAAACAGGGAAATCCATATACAGGCTATATAGGCAGTGGGCTTTTTCACAAAAATTGGAAAAAATACAATATTTGGGCAGCCTGTGACCGTCTTCAGTTTACTACGTGTCTGCTGGGGGTACTAGTATTCGCTCATTAATACCCAGCCTTGCACATAATTTTTTCTGGCTGCACTGTGCTTTCAATAACCACAGTCATCCTCCAACAGGGAAATCCATATACAGGCTATATAGGCAGTGGGCTTTTTCCCAAAAATTGGGAAAAAGTACTATATTTGGGCTGCCTGTGACCGTCTTCAGTTTACTGCGTGTCTGCTGGGGGTACTAGTAGGCGCTCCTTAATACCCAGCCTTGCGCATAATTTTTTCTGGCTGCACTGTGCTTTCAATAACCACAGTCATCCTCCAACAGGGAAATCCATATACAGGCTATATAGGCAGTGGGCTTTTTCACAAAAATTGGAAAAAAATACTATATTTGGGCTGCCTGTGACCGTCTTCAGTTTCCTGCATGTCTGCTGGGGGTACTAGTAGTCACTCATTAATATCCAGCCTTGTGCATAATTTTTTCTGGCTGCACTGTGCTTTCAATAACCACAGTCATCCTCCAACAGGGAAATCCATATACAGTCTATATAGGCAGTGGGCTTTTTCCCAAAAATTGGGAAAAAATACTATATTTGGGCTGCCTGTGACCGTCTTCAGTTTACTGCGTGTCTGCTGGGGGTAGTAGTCGCTAATTAATACCCAGTCTTGTGCATAATTTTGTTCTGGCTGCACTGTGCTTTCAATAACCACAGTCATCCTCCAACAGGGAAATCCATATGCAGGCTATATAGGCAGTGGGCTTTTTCCCCAAATTTGGGAAGAAATACTATATTTGGGCTGCCTGTGACCGTCTTCAGTTTACTGCGTGTCTGCTGGGGGTAGTAGTCGCTCATTAATACCCAGCGTTGCGCATAATTTTTTCTGACTGCACTGTGTTTTCAATAACCACAGTCATCCTCCAACAGGGAAATCCATATACAGGCTATATAGGCTGTGGGCTTTTTCCCAAAAATTGGGAAAAATACTATATTTGGGCTGCCTGTTACCGTCTTCAGCTTACTGCGCGTCTGCTGGGGGTACTAGTAGTCGCTCATTAATACCCAGCCTTGCGCATAATTTTTTCTGGCTGCACTGTGCTTTCAATAACCACACTCATCCTCCAACAGGGAAATCCATATACAGGCTATATAGGCAGTGGACTTTTTCCCCAAAATTGGGAAAAAATACTATATTTGGGCTGCCTGTGACCGTCTTCAGTTTACTGCGTGTCTGCTGGGGGTACTAGTAGTCGCTCATTAATACCCAGCCTTGCGCATAATTATTTCTGGCTGCACTGTGCTTTCAATGACCACAGTCATCCTCCAACAGGGAAATCCATATACAGGCTATATAGGCAGTGGGCTTTATCACAAAAATTGGAAAAAATACTATATTTGGTCTGCCTGTGACCGTCTTCAGTTTACTGCGTGTCTGTTGGGGGTACTAGTAGTTGCTCATTAATACCCAGCCTTGCGCATAATTTTTTTCTGGCTGCACTGTGCTTTCAATAACCACAGTCATCCTCCAACAGGGAAATCCATATACAGGCTATATAGGCAGTGGGCTTTTTCCCAAAAATTGGAAAAAATACAATATTTGGGCAGCCTGTGACCGTCTTCAGTTTACTACGTGTCTGCTGGGGGTACTAGTATTCGCTCATTAATACCCAGCCTTGCACATAATTTTTTCTGGCTGCACTGTGCTTTCAATGACCACAGTCATCCTCAAACAGGGAAATCCATATACAGGCTATATAGGCAGTGGGCTTTTTCACAAAAATTGGAAAAAATACAATATTTGGGCAGCCTGTGACCGTCTTCAGTTTACTACGTGTCTGCTGGGGGTACTAGTATTCGCTCATTAATACCCAGCCTTGCACATAATTTTATCTGGCTGCACTGTGCTTTCAATAACCACAGTCATCCTCCAACAGGGAAATCCATATACAGGCTATATAGGCAGTGGGCTTTTTCCCAAAAATTGGGAAAAAGTACTATATTTGGGCTGCCTGTGACCGTCTTCAGTTTACTGCGTGTCTGCTGGGGGTACTAGTAGGCGCTCCTTAATACCCAGCCTTGCGCATAATTTTTTCTGGCTGCACTGTGCTTTCAATAACCACAGTCATCCTCCAACAGGGAAATCCATATACAGGCTATATAGGCAGTGGGCTTTTTCACAAAAATTGGAAAAAAATACTATATTTGGGCTGCCTGTGACCGTCTTCAGTTTCCTGCATGTCTGCTGGGGGTACTAGTAGTCACTCATTAATATCCAGCCTTGTGCATAATTTTTTCTGGCTGCACTGTGCTTTCAATAACCACAGTCATCCTCCAACAGGGAAATCCATATACAGTCTATATAGGCAGTGGGCTTTTTCCCAAAAATTGGGAAAAAATACTATATTTGGGCTGCCTGTGACCGTCTTCAGTTTACTGCGTGTCTGCTGGGGGTAGTAGTCGCTAATTAATACCCAGTCTTGTGCATAATTTTGTTCTGGCTGCACTGTGCTTTCAATAACCACAGTCATCCTCCAACAGGGAAATCCATATGCAGGCTATATAGGCAGTGGGCTTTTTCCCCAAATTTGGGAAGAAATACTATATTTGGGCTGCCTGTGACCGTCTTCAGTTTACTGCGTGTCTGCTGGGGGTAGTAGTCGCTCATTAATACCCAGCGTTGCGCATAATTTTTTCTGACTGCACTGTGTTTTCAATAACCACAGTCATCCTCCAACAGGGAAATCCATATACAGGCTATATAGGCTGTGGGCTTTTTCCCAAAAATTGGGAAAAATACTATATTTGGGCTGCCTGTTACCGTCTTCAGCTTACTGCGCGTCTGCTGGGGGTACTAGTAGTCGCTCATTAATACCCAGCCTTGCGCATAATTTTTTCTGGCTGCACTGTGCTTTCAATAACCACACTCATCCTCCAACAGGGAAATCCATATACAGGCTATATAGGCAGTGGACTTTTTCCCCAAAATTGGGAAAAAATACTATATTTGGGCTGCCTGTGACCATCTTCAGTTTACTGCGTGTCTGCTGGGGGTAGTAGTCGCTAATTAATACCCAGCCTTGTGCATAATTTTGTTCTGGCTGCACTGTGCTTTCAATAACCACAGTCATCCTCCAACAGGGAAATCCATATACAGGCTATATAGGCAGTGGGCTTTTTCCCAAAAATTGGGAAGAAATACAATATTTGGGCTGCCTATGACAGTCTTTAGTTTACTGCGTGTCTGCTGGGGGTACTAGTAGTCGCTCATTAATACCCAGCCTTGCGCATAATTTTTTCTGACCGCACTGTGCTTTCAATAACCACAGTCATCCTCCAACAGGGAAATTCATATACAGGCTATATAGGCAGTGGGCTTTTTCCCAAAAATTGGGAAAAAGTACTATATTTGGGCTGCCTGTGACCGTCTTCAGTTTACTGCGTCTCTGTTGGGGGTACTAGTAGTCGCTCATTAATACCCAGCGTTGCGCATAATTTTTTCTGACTGCACTGTTTTTTCAATAACCACAGTCATCCTCCAACAGGGAAATCCATATACAGGCTATATAGGCAGTGGGCTTTTTCCCCAAAATTGGGAAAAAATACTATATTTGGGCTGCCTGTGACCGTCTTCAGCTTACTGCGTGTCTGCTGGGGGTACTAGTAGTCGCTCATTAATACCCAGCCTTGCGCATAATTATTTCTGGCTGCACTGTGCTTTCAATGACCACAGTCATCCTCCAACAGGGAAATCCATATACAGGCTATATAGGCAGTGGGCTTTTTCCCAAAAATTGGAAAAAATACAATATTTGGGCAGCCTGTGACCGTCTTCAGTTTACTACGTGTCTGTTGGGGGTACTAGTATTCGCTCATTAATACCCAGCCTTGCACATAATTTTTTCTGGCTGCACTGTGCTTTCAATGACCACAGTCATCCTCCAACAGGGAAATCCATATACAGGCTATATAGGCAGTGGGCTTTTTCACAAAAATTGGAAAAAATACAATATTTGGGCAGCCTGTGACCGTCTTCAGTTTACTACGTGTCTGCTGGGGGTACTAGTATTCGCTCATTAATACCCAGCCTTGCACATAATTTTTTCTGGCTGCACTGTGCTTTCAATAACTACAGTCATCCTCCAACAGGGAAATCCATATACAGGCTATATAGGCAGTGGGCTTTTTCCCAAAAATTGGAAAAAATACTATATTTGGGCTGCCTGTTACCGTCTTCAGTTTACTGCGCGTCTGCTGGGGGTACTAGTAGTCGCTCATTAATACCCAGCCTTGCGCATAATTTTTTCTGGCTGCACTGTGTTTTCAATAACCACACTCATCCTCCAACAGGGAAATCCATATACAGGCTATATAGGCAGTGGACTTTTTCCCCAAAATTGGGAAAAAATACTATATTTGGGCTGCCTGTGACCATCTTCAGTTTACTGCGTGTCTGCTGGGGGTAGTAGTCGCTAATTAATACCCAGCCTTGTGCATAATTTTGTTTTGGCTGCACTGTGCTTTCAATAACCACAGTCATCCTCCAACAGGGAAATCCATATACAGGCTATATAGGCAGTGGGCTTTTTCCCAAAAATTGGGAAGAAATACAATATTTGGGCTGCCTATGACAGTCTTCAGTTTACTGCGTGTCTGCTGGGGGTACTAGTAGTCGCTCATTAATACCCAGCCTTGCGCATAATTTTTTCTGACCGCACTGTGCTTTCAATAACCACAGTCATCCTCCAACAGGGAAATCCATATACAGGCTATATAGGCAGTGGGCTTTTTCCCAAAAATTGGAAAAAATACAATATTTGGGCAGCCTGTGACCGTCTTCAGTTTACTACGTGTCTGTTGGGGGTACTAGTATTCGCTCATTAATACCCAGCCTTGCACATAATTTTTTCTGGCTGCACTGTGCTTTCAATGACCACAGTCATCCTCCAACAGGGAAATCCATATACAGGCTATATAGGCAGTGGGCTTTTTCCCAAAAATTGGGAAAAAGTACTATATTTGGGCTGCCTGTGACCGTCTTCAGTTTACTGCGTGTCTGCTGGGGGTACTAGTAGGCGCTCCTTAATACCCAGCCTTGCGCATAATTTTTTCTGGCTGCACTGTGCTTTCAATAACCACAGTCATCCTCCAACAGGGAAATCCATATACAGGCTATATAGGCAGTGGGCTTTTTCACAAAAATTGGAAAAAAATACTATATTTGGGCTGCCTGTGACCGTCTTCAGTTTCCTGCATGTCTGCTGGGGGTACTAGTAGTCACTCATTAATATCCAGCCTTGTGCATAATTTTTTCTGGCTGCACTGTGCTTTCAATAACCACAGTCATCCTCCAACAGGGAAATCCATATACAGTCTATATAGGCAGTGGGCTTTTTCCCAAAAATTGGGAAAAAATACTATATTTGGGCTGCCTGTGACCGTCTTCAGTTTACTGCGTGTCTGCTGGGGGTAGTAGTCGCTAATTAATACCCAGTCTTGTGCATAATTTTGTTCTGGCTGCACTGTGCTTTCAATAACCACAGTCATCCTCCAACAGGGAAATCCATATGCAGGCTATATAGGCAGTGGGCTTTTTCCCCAAATTTGGGAAGAAATACTATATTTGGGCTGCCTGTGACCGTCTTCAGTTTACTGCGTGTCTGCTGGGGGTAGTAGTCGCTCATTAATACCCAGCGTTGCGCATAATTTTTTCTGACTGCACTGTGTTTTCAATAACCACAGTCATCCTCCAACAGGGAAATCCATATACAGGCTATATAGGCTGTGGGCTTTTTCCCAAAAATTGGGAAAAATACTATATTTGGGCTGCCTGTTACCGTCTTCAGCTTACTGCGCGTCTGCTGGGGGTACTAGTAGTCGCTCATTAATACCCAGCCTTGCGCATAATTTTTTCTGGCTGCACTGTGCTTTCAATAACCACACTCATCCTCCAACAGGGAAATCCATATACAGGCTATATAGGCAGTGGACTTTTTCCCCAAAATTGGGAAAAAATACTATATTTGGGCTGCCTGTGACCGTCTTCAGTTTACTGCGTGTCTGCTGGGGGTACTAGTAGTCGCTCATTAATACCCAGCCTTGCGCATAATTATTTCTGGCTGCACTGTGCTTTCAATGACCACAGTCATCCTCCAACAGGGAAATCCATATACAGGCTATATAGGCAGTGGGCTTTATCACAAAAATTGGAAAAAATACTATATTTGGTCTGCCTGTGACCGTCTTCAGTTTACTGCGTGTCTGTTGGGGGTACTAGTAGTTGCTCATTAATACCCAGCCTTGCGCATAATTTTTTTCTGGCTGCACTGTGCTTTCAATAACCACAGTCATCCTCCAACAGGGAAATCCATATACAGGCTATATAGGCAGTGGGCTTTTTCCCAAAAATTGGAAAAAATACAATATTTGGGCAGCCTGTGACCGTCTTCAGTTTACTACGTGTCTGCTGGGGGTACTAGTATTCGCTCATTAATACCCAGCCTTGCACATAATTTTTTCTGGCTGCACTGTGCTTTCAATGACCACAGTCATCCTCAAACAGGGAAATCCATATACAGGCTATATAGGCAGTGGGCTTTTTCACAAAAATTGGAAAAAATACAATATTTGGGCAGCCTGTGACCGTCTTCAGTTTACTACGTGTCTGCTGGGGGTACTAGTATTCGCTCATTAATACCCAGCCTTGCACATAATTTTATCTGGCTGCACTGTGCTTTCAATAACCACAGTCATCCTCCAACAGGGAAATCCATATACAGGCTATATAGGCAGTGGGCTTTTTCCCAAAAATTGGGAAAAAGTACTATATTTGGGCTGCCTGTGACCGTCTTCAGTTTACTGCGTGTCTGCTGGGGGTACTAGTAGGCGCTCCTTAATACCCAGCCTTGCGCATAATTTTTTCTGGCTGCACTGTGCTTTCAATAACCACAGTCATCCTCCAACAGGGAAATCCATATACAGGCTATATAGGCAGTGGGCTTTTTCACAAAAATTGGAAAAAAATACTATATTTGGGCTGCCTGTGACCGTCTTCAGTTTCCTGCATGTCTGCTGGGGGTACTAGTAGTCACTCATTAATATCCAGCCTTGTGCATAATTTTTTCTGGCTGCACTGTGCTTTCAATAACCACAGTCATCCTCCAACAGGGAAATCCATATACAGTCTATATAGGCAGTGGGCTTTTTCCCAAAAATTGGGAAAAAATACTATATTTGGGCTGCCTGTGACCGTCTTCAGTTTACTGCGTGTCTGCTGGGGGTAGTAGTCGCTAATTAATACCCAGTCTTGTGCATAATTTTGTTCTGGCTGCACTGTGCTTTCAATAACCACAGTCATCCTCCAACAGGGAAATCCATATGCAGGCTATATAGGCAGTGGGCTTTTTCCCCAAATTTGGGAAGAAATACTATATTTGGGCTGCCTGTGACCGTCTTCAGTTTACTGCGTGTCTGCTGGGGGTAGTAGTCGCTCATTAATACCCAGCGTTGCGCATAATTTTTTCTGACTGCACTGTGTTTTCAATAACCACAGTCATCCTCCAACAGGGAAATCCATATACAGGCTATATAGGCTGTGGGCTTTTTCCCAAAAATTGGGAAAAATACTATATTTGGGCTGCCTGTTACCGTCTTCAGCTTACTGCGCGTCTGCTGGGGGTACTAGTAGTCGCTCATTAATACCCAGCCTTGCGCATAATTTTTTCTGGCTGCACTGTGCTTTCAATAACCACACTCATCCTCCAACAGGGAAATCCATATACAGGCTATATAGGCAGTGGACTTTTTCCCCAAAATTGGGAAAAAATACTATATTTGGGCTGCCTGTGACCATCTTCAGTTTACTGCGTGTCTGCTGGGGGTAGTAGTCGCTAATTAATACCCAGCCTTGTGCATAATTTTGTTCTGGCTGCACTGTGCTTTCAATAACCACAGTCATCCTCCAACAGGGAAATCCATATACAGGCTATATAGGCAGTGGGCTTTTTCCCAAAAATTGGGAAGAAATACAATATTTGGGCTGCCTATGACAGTCTTTAGTTTACTGCGTGTCTGCTGGGGGTACTAGTAGTCGCTCATTAATACCCAGCCTTGCGCATAATTTTTTCTGACCGCACTGTGCTTTCAATAACCACAGTCATCCTCCAACAGGGAAATTCATATACAGGCTATATAGGCAGTGGGCTTTTTCCCAAAAATTGGGAAAAAGTACTATATTTGGGCTGCCTGTGACCGTCTTCAGTTTACTGCGTCTCTGTTGGGGGTACTAGTAGTCGCTCATTAATACCCAGCGTTGCGCATAATTTTTTCTGACTGCACTGTTTTTTCAATAACCACAGTCATCCTCCAACAGGGAAATCCATATACAGGCTATATAGGCAGTGGGCTTTTTCCCCAAAATTGGGAAAAAATACTATATTTGGGCTGCCTGTGACCGTCTTCAGCTTACTGCGTGTCTGCTGGGGGTACTAGTAGTCGCTCATTAATACCCAGCCTTGCGCATAATTATTTCTGGCTGCACTGTGCTTTCAATGACCACAGTCATCCTCCAACAGGGAAATCCATATACAGGCTATATAGGCAGTGGGCTTTTTCCCAAAAATTGGAAAAAATACAATATTTGGGCAGCCTGTGACCGTCTTCAGTTTACTACGTGTCTGTTGGGGGTACTAGTATTCGCTCATTAATACCCAGCCTTGCACATAATTTTTTCTGGCTGCACTGTGCTTTCAATGACCACAGTCATCCTCCAACAGGGAAATCCATATACAGGCTATATAGGCAGTGGGCTTTTTCACAAAAATTGGAAAAAATACAATATTTGGGCAGCCTGTGACCGTCTTCAGTTTACTACGTGTCTGCTGGGGGTACTAGTATTCGCTCATTAATACCCAGCCTTGCACATAATTTTTTCTGGCTGCACTGTGCTTTCAATAACTACAGTCATCCTCCAACAGGGAAATCCATATACAGGCTATATAGGCAGTGGGCTTTTTCCCAAAAATTGGAAAAAATACTATATTTGGGCTGCCTGTTACCGTCTTCAGTTTACTGCGCGTCTGCTGGGGGTACTAGTAGTCGCTCATTAATACCCAGCCTTGCGCATAATTTTTTCTGGCTGCACTGTGTTTTCAATAACCACACTCATCCTCCAACAGGGAAATCCATATACAGGCTATATAGGCAGTGGACTTTTTCCCCAAAATTGGGAAAAAATACTATATTTGGGCTGCCTGTGACCATCTTCAGTTTACTGCGTGTCTGCTGGGGGTAGTAGTCGCTAATTAATACCCAGCCTTGTGCATAATTTTGTTTTGGCTGCACTGTGCTTTCAATAACCACAGTCATCCTCCAACAGGGAAATCCATATACAGGCTATATAGGCAGTGGGCTTTTTCCCAAAAATTGGGAAGAAATACAATATTTGGGCTGCCTATGACAGTCTTCAGTTTACTGCGTGTCTGCTGGGGGTACTAGTAGTCGCTCATTAATACCCAGCCTTGCGCATAATTTTTTCTGACCGCACTGTGCTTTCAATAACCACAGTCATCCTCCAACAGGGAAATCCATATACAGGCTATATAGGCAGTGGGCTTTTTCCCAAAAATTGGAAAAAATACAATATTTGGGCAGCCTGTGACCGTCTTCAGTTTACTACGTGTCTGTTGGGGGTACTAGTATTCGCTCATTAATACCCAGCCTTGCACATAATTTTTTCTGGCTGCACTGTGCTTTCAATGACCACAGTCATCCTCCAACAGGGAAATCCATATACAGGCTATATAGGCAGTGGGCTTTTTCCCCAAAATTGGGAAAAAATACTATATTTGGGCTGCCTGTGACCGTCTTCAGTTTACTGCGTCTCTGTTGGGGGTACTAGTAGTCGCTCATTAATACCCAGCGTTGTGCATAATTTTTTCTGACTGCACTGTGTTTTCAATAACCACAGTCATCCTCCAACAGGGAAATCCATATACAGGCTATATAGGCAGTGGGCTTTTTCCCAAAAATTGGGAAAAAATACTATATTTGGGCTGCCTGTGACCGTCTTCAGCTTACTGCGTGTCTGCTGGGGGTACAAGTAGTCGCTCATTAATACCCAGCCTTGCGCATAATTTTTTCTGGCTGCACTGTGCTTTCAATAACCACACTCATCCTCCAACAGGGAAATCCATATACAGGCTATATAGGCAGTGGGCTTTTTCCCAAAAATTGGGAAAAAATACTATATTTGGGCTGCCTGTGACCGTCTTCAGCTTACTGCGTGTCTGCTGGGGGTACTAGTAGTCGCTCATTAATACCCAGCCTTGCGCATAATTTTTTCTGGCTGCACTGTGCTTTCAATAACCACACTCATCCTCCAACAGGGAAATCCATATACAGGCTATATAGGCAGTGGACTTTTTCCCCAAAATTGGGAAAAAATACTATATTTGGGCTGCCTGTGACCATCTTCAGTTTACTGCGTGTCTGCTGGGGGTAGTAGTCGCTAATTAATACCCAGCCTTGTGCATAATTTTGTTCTGGCTGCACTGTGCTTTCAATAACCACAGTCATCCTCCAACAGGGAAATCCATATACAGGCTACATAGGCAGTGGGCTTTTTCCCAAAAATTGGGAAGAAATACAATATTTGGGCTGCCTATGACAGTCTTCAGTTTACTGCGTGTCTGCTGGGGGTACTAGTAGTCGCTGATTAATACCCAGCGTTGCGCATAATTTTTTCTGACCGCACTGTGCTTTCAATAACCACAGTCATCCTCCAACAGGGAAATCCATATACAGGCTATATAGGCAGTGGGCTTTTTCCCAAAAATTGGGAAGAAATACTATATTTGGGCTGCCTGTGACCGTCTTAAGTTTACTGCGTGTCTGCTGGGGGTAGTAGTCGCTCATTAATACCCAGCCTTGCGCGTAATTTTTTCTGGCTGCACTGTGCTTTCAATAACTACAGTCATCCTCCAACAGGGAAATCCATATACAGGCTATATAGGCAGTGGGCTTTTTCCCCAAAATTGGAAAAAATACTATATTTGGGCTGCCTGTGACCGTCTTCAGTTTACTGCGTGTCTGCTGGGGATACTAGTAGTCGCTCATTAATACCCAGCCTTGCGCATAATTTTGTTCTGGCTGCACTGTGCTTTCAATAACCACAGTCATCCTCCAACAGGGAAATCCATATACAGGCTATATAGGCAGTGGACTTTTTCCCCAAAATTGGGAAAAAATACTATATTTGGGCTGCCTGTGACCGTCTTCAGTTTACTGCGTGTCTGCTGGGGGTAGTAGTCGCTCATTAATACCCAGCCTTGTGCATAATTTTGTTCTGTCTGCACTGTGCTTTCAATAACTACAGTCATCCTCCAACAGGGAAATCCATATACAGGCTATATAGGCAGTGGGCTTTTTCCCAAAAATCGGGAAGAAATACAAAATTGGGCTGCCTGTGACAGTCTTCAGTTTACTGCATGTCTGCTGGGGGTACTAGTAGTCGCTCATTAATACCCAGCCTTGCGCATAATTTTTTCTGACTGCACTGTGCTTACAATAACCACAGTCATCCTCCAATAGGGAAATCCATATACAGGCTATATAGGCAGTGGGCTTTTTCCCAAAAATTGGAAAAAATACAATATTTGGGCAGCCTGTGACCGTCTTCAGTTTACTACGTGTCTGTTGGGGGTACTAGTATTCGCTCATTAATACCCAGCCTTGCACATAATTTTTTCTGGCTGCACTGTGCTTTCAATGACCACAGTCATCCTCCAACAGGGAAATCCATATACAGGCTATATAGGCAGTGGGCTTTTTCACAAAAATTGGAAAAAATACAATATTTGGGCAGCCTGTGACCGTCTTCAGTTTACTACGTGTCTGCTGGGGGTACTAGTATTCGCTCATTAATACCCAGCCTTGCACATAATTTTTTCTGGCTGCACTGTGCTTTCAATAACCACACTCATCCTCCAACAGGGAAATCCATATACAGGCTATATAGGCAGTGGGCTTTTTCCCCAAAATTGGGAAAAAATACTATATTTGGGCTGCCTGTGACCGTCTTCAGTTTACTGCGTCTCTGTTGGGGGTACTAGTAGTCGCTCATTAATACCCAGCGTTGTGCATAATTTTTTCTGACTGCACTGTGTTTTCAATAACCACAGTCATCCTCCAACAGGGAAATCCATATACAGGCTATATAGGCAGTGGGCTTATTCCCAAAAATTGGGAAAAAAATACTATATTTGGGCTGCCTGTGACCGTCTTCAGCTTACTGCGTGTCTGCTGGGGGTACTAGTAGTCGTTCATTAATACCCAGCCTTGCGCATAATTATTTCTGGCTGCACTGTGCTTTCAATGACCACAGTCATCCTCCAACAGGGAAATCCATATACAGGCTATATAGGCAGTGGGCTTTATTACAAAAATTTGAAAAAATACTATATTTGGGCCTGCCTGTGACCGTCTTCAGTTTACTGCGTGTCTGTTGGGGGTACTAGTAGTTGCTCATTAATACCCAGCCTTGCGCATAATTTTTTTCTGGCTGCACTGTGCTTTTAATAACCACAGTCATCCTCCAACAGGGAAATCCATATACAGGCTATATAGGCAGTGGGCTTCTTCCCAAAAATTGGAAAAAAATACTATATTTGGGCTGCCTGTGACCGTCTTCAGTTTACTGCGTGTCTTCTGGGGGTACTAGTAGTCGCTCATTAATACCCAGCCTTGCGCATAATTTTGTTCTGGCTGCACTGTGCTTTCAATAACCACAGTCATCCTCCAACAGGGAAATCCATATACAGGCTATATAGGCAGTGGGCTTTTTCCCCAAAATTGGGAAAAAATACTATATTTGGGCTGCCTGTGACCGTCTTCAGTTTGCTGCGTGTCTGTTGGGGGTACTAGTAGTCGCTCATTAATACCCAGCGTTGTGCATAATTTTTTCTGACTGCACTGTGTTTTCAATAACCACAGTCATCCTCCAACAGGGAAATCCATATACAGGCTATATAGGCAGTGGGCTTTTTCCCAAAAATTGGGAAAAAATACTATATTTGGGCTGCCTGTGACCGTCTTCAGCTTACTGCGTGTCTGCTGGGGGTACTAGTAGTCGCTCATTAATACCCAGCCTTGCGCATAATTATTTCTGGCTGCACTGTGCTTTCAATGACCACAGTCATCCTCCAACAGGGAAATCCATATACAGGCTATATAGGCAGTGGGCTTTATCACAAAAATTGGAAAAAATACTATATTTGGGCTGCCGGTGACCGTCTTCAGTTTACTGCGTGTCTGTTCGGGGTACTAGTAGTTGCTCATTAATACCCAGCCTTGCGCATAATTTTTTTCTGGCTGCACTGTGCTTTCAATAACTACAGTCATCCTCCAACAGGGAAATCCATATACAGGCTATATAGGCAGTGGGCTTTTTCCCAAAAATTGGGAAAAAGTACTATATTTGGGCTGCCTGTGACCGTCTTCAGTTTACTACGTGTCTGCTGGGGGTAGTAGTCGCTAATTATTACCCAGCCTTGTGCATAATTTTGTTCTGGCTGCACTGTGCTTTCAATAACCACAGTCATCCTCCAACAGGGAAATCCATATGCAGGCTATATAGGCAGTGGGCTTTTTCCCCAAAATTGGGAAGAAATACTATATTTGGGCTGCGTGTGACCGTCTTCAGTTTACTGCGTGTCTGCTGGGGGTAGTAGTCGCTCATTAATACCCAGCGTTGCGCATAATTTTTTCTGACTGCACTGTGTTTTCAATAACCACAGTCATCCTCCAACAGGGAAATCCATATACAGGCTATATAGGCTGTGGGCTTTTTCCCAAAAATTGGGAAAAATACTATATTTGGGCTGCCTGTTACCGTCTTCAGTTTACTGCGCGTCTGCTGGGGGTACTAGTAGTCGCTCATTAATACCCAGCCTTGCGCATAATTTTGTTCTGGCTGCACTGTGCTTTCAATAACCACAGTCATCCTCCAACAGGGAAATCCATATACAGGCTATATAGGCAGTGGACTTTTTCCCCAAAATTGGGAAAAAATACTATATTTGGGCTGCCTGTGACCGTCTTCAGTTTACTGCGTGTCTGCTGGGGGTAGTAGTCGCTCATTAATACCCAGCCTTGTGCATAATTTTGTTCTGTCTGCACTGTGCTTTCAATAACTACAGTCATCCTCCAACAGGGAAATCCATATACAGGCTATATAGGCAGTGGGCTTTTTCCCAAAAATCGGGAAGAAATACAAAATTGGGCTGCCTGTGACAGTCTTCAGTTTACTGCATGTCTGCTGGGGGTACTAGTAGTCGCTCATTAATACCCAGCCTTGCGCATAATTTTTTCTGACTGCACTGTGCTTACAATAACCACAGTCATCCTCCAATAGGGAAATCCATATACAGGCTATATAGGCAGTGGGCTTTTTCCCAAAAATTGGAAAAAATACAATATTTGGGCAGCCTGTGACCGTCTTCAGTTTACTACGTGTCTGTTGGGGGTACTAGTATTCGCTCATTAATACCCAGCCTTGCACATAATTTTTTCTGGCTGCACTGTGCTTTCAATGACCACAGTCATCCTCCAACAGGGAAATCCATATACAGGCTATATAGGCAGTGGGCTTTTTCACAAAAATTGGAAAAAATACAATATTTGGGCAGCCTGTGACCGTCTTCAGTTTACTACGTGTCTGCTGGGGGTACTAGTATTCGCTCATTAATACCCAGCCTTGCACATAATTTTTTCTGGCTGCACTGTGCTTTCAATAACCACACTCATCCTCCAACAGGGAAATCCATATACAGGCTATATAGGCAGTGGGCTTTTTCCCCAAAATTGGGAAAAAATACTATATTTGGGCTGCCTGTGACCGTCTTCAGTTTACTGCGTCTCTGTTGGGGGTACTAGTAGTCGCTCATTAATACCCAGCGTTGTGCATAATTTTTTCTGACTGCACTGTGTTTTCAATAACCACAGTCATCCTCCAACAGGGAAATCCATATACAGGCTATATAGGCAGTGGGCTTATTCCCAAAAATTGGGAAAAAAATACTATATTTGGGCTGCCTGTGACCGTCTTCAGCTTACTGCGTGTCTGCTGGGGGTACTAGTAGTCGTTCATTAATACCCAGCCTTGCGCATAATTATTTCTGGCTGCACTGTGCTTTCAATGACCACAGTCATCCTCCAACAGGGAAATCCATATACAGGCTATATAGGCAGTGGGCTTTATTACAAAAATTTGAAAAAACACTATATTTGGGCCTGCCTGTGACCGTCTTCAGTTTACTGCGTGTCTGTTGGGGGTACTAGTAGTTGCTCATTAATACCCAGCCTTGCGCATAATTTTTTTCTGGCTGCACTGTGCTTTTAATAACCACAGTCATCCTCCAACAGGGAAATCCATATACAGGCTATATAGGCAGTGGGCTTCTTCCCAAAAATTGGAAAAAAATACTATATTTGGGCTGCCTGTGACCGTCTTCAGTTTACTGCGTGTCTTCTGGGGGTACTAGTAGTCGCTCATTAATACCCAGCCTTGCGCATAATTTTGTTCTGGCTGCACTGTGCTTTCAATAACCACAGTCATCCTCCAACAGGGAAATCCATATACAGGCTATATAGGCAGTGGGCTTTTTCCCCAAAATTGGGAAAAAATACTATATTTGGGCTGCCTGTGACCGTCTTCAGTTTGCTGCGTCTCTGTTGGGGGTACTAGTAGTCGCTCATTAATACCCAGCGTTGTGCATAATTTTTTCTGACTGCACTGTGTTTTCAATAACCACAGTCATCCTCCAACAGGGAAATCCATATACAGGCTATATAGGCAGTGGGCTTTTTCCCAAAAATTGGGAAAAAATACTATATTTGGGCTGCCTGTGACCGTCTTCAGCTTACTGCGTGTCTGCTGGGGGTACTAGTAGTCGCTCATTAATACCCAGCCTTGCGCATAATTATTTCTGGCTGCACTGTGCTTTCAATGACCACAGTCATCCTCCAACAGGGAAATCCATATACAGGCTATATAGGCAGTGGGCTTTATCACAAAAATTGGAAAAAATACTATATTTGGGCTGCCTGTGACCGTCTTCAGTTTACTGCGTGTCTGTTCGGGGTACTAGTAGTTGCTCATTAATACCCAGCCTTGCGCATAATTTTTTTCTGGCTGCACTGTGCTTTCAATAACTACAGTCATCCTCCAACAGGGAAATCCATATACAGGCTATATAGGCAGTGGGCTTTTTCCCAAAAATTGGGAAAAAAGTACTATATTTGGGCTGCCTGTGACCGTCTTCAGTTTACTACGTGTCTGCTGGGGGTAGTAGTCGCTAATTATTACCCAGCCTTGTGCATAATTTTGTTCTGGCTGCACTGTGCTTTCAATAACCACAGTCATCCTCCAACAGGGAAATCCATATGCAGGCTATATAGGCAGTGGGCTTTTTCCCCCAAATTGGGAAGAAATACTATATTTGGGCTGCGTGTGACCGTCTTCAGTTTACTGCGTGTCTGCTGGGGGTAGTAGTCGCTCATTAATACCCAGCGTTGCGCATAATTTTTTCTGACTGCACTGTGTTTTCAATAACCACAGTCATCCTCCAACAGGGAAATCCATATACAGGCTATATAGGCTGTGGGCTTTTTCCCAAAAATTGGGAAAAATACTATATTTGGGCTGCCTGTTACCGTCTTCAGTTTACTGCGCGTCTGCTGGGGGTACTAGTAGTCGCTCATTAATACCCAGCCTTGCGCATAATTTTTTCTGGCTGCACTGTGCTTTCAATAACCACACTCATCCTCCAACAGGGAAATCCATATACAGGCTATATAGGCAGTGGACTTTTTCCCCAAAATTGGGAAAAAATACTATATTTGGGCTGCCTGTGACCATCTTCAGTTTACTGCGTGTCTGCTGGGGGTAGTAGTCGCTAATTAATACCCAGCCTTGTGCATAATTTTGTTCTGGCTGCACTGTGCTTTCAATAACCACAGTCATCCTCCAACAGGGAAATCCATATACAGGCTATATAGGCAGTGGGCTTTTTCCCAAAAATTGGGAAGAAATACAATATTTGGGCTGCCTATGACAGTCTTCAGTTTACTGCGTGTCTGCTGGGGGTACTAGTAGTCGCTCATTAATACCCAGCCTTGCGCATAATTTTTTCTGACCGCACTGTGCTTTCAATAACCACAGTCATCCTCCAACAGGGAAATCCATATACAGGCTATATAGGCAGTGGACTTTTTCCCAAAAATTGGGAAAAAGTACTATATTTGGGCTGCCTGTGACCGTCTTCAGTTTACTGCGTCTCTGTTGGGGGTACTAGTAGTCGCTCATTAATACCCAGCGTTGTGCATAATTTTTTCTGACTGCACTGTGTTTTCAATAACCACAGTCATCCTCCAACAGGGAAATCCATATACAGGCTATATAGGCAGTGGGCTTTTTCCCAAAAATTGGGAAAAAATACTATATTTGGGCTGCCTGTGACCGTCTTCAGCTTACTGCGTGTCTGCTGGGGGTACTAGTAGTCGCTCATTAATACCCAGCCTTGCGCATAATTATTTCTGGCTGCACTGTGCTTTCAATGACCACAGTCATCCTCCAACAGGGAAATCCATATACAGGCTATATAGGCAGTGGGCTTTATCACAAAAATTGGAAAAAATACTTTATTTGGTCTGCCTGTGACCGTCTTCAGTTTACTGCGTGTCTGCTGGGGGTACTAGTAGTCGCTCATTAATACCCAGCCTTGCGCATAATTATTTCTGGCTGCACTGTGCTTTCAATGACCACAGTCATCCTCCAACAGGGAAATCCATATACAGGCTATATAGGCAGTGGGCTTTATCACAAAAATTGGAAAAAATACTATATTTGGTCTGCCTGTGACCGTCTTCAGTTTACTGCGTGTCTGTTGGGGGTACTAGTAGTTGCTCATTAATACCCAGCCTTGCGCATAATTTTTTTCTGGCTGCACTGTGCTTTCAATAACCACAGTCATCCTCCAACAGGGAAATCCATATACAGGCTATATAGGCAGTGGGCTTTTTCCCAAAAATTGGAAAAAATACAATATTTGGGCAGCCTGTGACCGTCTTCAGTTTACTACGTGTCTGCTGGGGGTACTAGTATTCGCTCATTAATACCCAGCCTTGCACATAATTTTTTCTGGCTGCACTGTGCTTTCAATGACCACAGTCATCCTCCAACAGGGAAATCCATATACAGGCTATATAGGCAGTGGGCTTTTTCCCAAAAATTGGAAAAAATACAATATTTGGGCAGCCTGTGACCGTCTTCAGTTTACTACGTGTCTGCTGGGGGTACTAGTATTCGCTAATTAATACCCAGCCTTGCACATAATTTTTTCTGGCTGCACTGTGCTTTCAATAACCACAGTCATCCTCCAACAGGGAAATCCATATACAGGCTATATAGGCAGTGGGCTTTTTCCCAAAAATTGGGAAAAAGTACTATATTTGGGCTGCCTGTGACCGTCTTCAGTTTACTGCGTGTCTGCTGGGGGTACTAGTAGGCGCTCCTTAATACCCAGCCTTGCGCATAATTTTTTCTGGCTGCACTGTGCTTTCAATAACCACAGTCATCCTCCAACAGGGAAATCCATATACAGGCTATATAGGCAGTGGGCTTTTTCACAAAAATTGGAAAAAAATACTATATTTGGGCTGCCTGTGACCGTCTTCAGTTTCCTGCATGTCTGCTGGGGGTACTAGTAGTCACTCATTAATATCCAGCCTTGTGCATAATTTTTTCTGGCTGCACTGTGCTTTCAATAACCACAGTCATCCTCCAACAGGGAAATCCATATACAGTCTATATAGGCAGTGGGCTTTTTCCCAAAAATTGGGAAAAAATACTATATTTGGGCTGCCTGTGACCGTCTTCAGTTTACTGCGTGTCTGCTGGGGGTAGTAGTCGCTAATTAATACCCAGTCTTGTGCATAATTTTGTTCTGACTGCACTGTGTTTTCAATAACCACAGTCATCCTCCAACAGGGAAATCCATATACAGGCTATATAGGCTGTGGGCTTTTTCCCAAAAATTGGGAAAAATACTATATTTGGGCTGCCTGTTACCGTCTTCAGCTTACTGCGCGTCTGCTGGGGGTACTAGTAGTCGCTCATTAATACCCAGCCTTGCGCATAATTTTTTCTGGCTGCACTGTGCTTTCAATAACCACACTCATCCTCCAACAGGGAAATCCATATACAGGCTATATAGGCAGTGGACTTTTTCCCCAAAATTGGGAAAAAATACTATATTTGGGCTGCCTGTGACCATCTTCAGTTTACTGCGTGTCTGCTGGGGGTAGTAGTCGCTAATTAATACCCAGCCTTGTGCATAATTTTGTTCTGGCTGCACTGTGCTTTCAATAACCACAGTCATCCTCCAACAGGGAAATCCATATACAGGCTATATAGGCAGTGGGCTTTTTCCCAAAAATTGGGAAGAAATACAATATTTGGGCTGCCTATGACAGTCTTCAGTTTACTGCGTGTCTGCTGGGGGTACTAGTAGTCGCTCATTAATACCCAGCCTTGCGCATAATTTTTTCTGACCGCACTGTGCTTTCAATAACCACAGTCATCCTCCAACAGGGAAATTCATATACAGGCTATATAGGCAGTGGGCTTTTTCCCAAAAATTGGGAAAAAGTACTATATTTGGGCTGCCTGTGACCGTCTTCAGTTTACTGCGTCTCTGTTGGGGGTACTAGTAGTCGCTCATCAATACCCAGCGTTGCGCATAATTTTTTCCTTACTGCACTGTTTTTTCAATAACCACAGTCATCCTCCAACAGGGAAATCCATATACAGGCTATATAGGCAGTGGGCTTTTTCCCCAAAATTGGGAAAAAATACTATATTTGGGCTGCCTGTGACCGTCTTCAGCTTACTGCGTGTCTGCTGGGGGTACTAGTAGTCGCTCATTAATACCCAGCCTTGCGCATAATTTTTTCTGACTGCACTGTGCTTACAATAACCACAGTCATCCTCCAATAGGGAAATCCATATACAGGCTATATAGGCAGTGGGCTTTTTCCCAAAAATTGGAAAAAATACAATATTTGGGCAGCCTGTGACCGTCTTCAGTTTACTACGTGTCTGTTGGGGGTACTAGTATTCGCTCATTAATACCCAGCCTTGCACATAATTTTTTCTGGCTGCACTGTGCTTTCAATGACCACAGTCATCCTCCAACAGGGAAATCCATATACAGGCTATATAGGCAGTGGGCTTTTTCACAAAAATTGGAAAAAATACAATATTTGGGCAGCCTGTGACCGTCTTCAGTTTACTACGTGTCTGCTGGGGGTACTAGTATTCGCTCATTAATACCCAGCCTTGCACATAATTTTTTCTGGCTGCACTGTGCTTTCAATAACCACACTCATCCTCCAACAGGGAAATCCATATACAGGCTATATAGGCAGTGGGCTTTTTCCCCAAAATTGGGAAAAAATACTATATTTGGGCTGCCTGTGACCGTCTTCAGTTTACTGCGTCTCTGTTGGGGGTACTAGTAGTCGCTCATTAATACCCAGCGTTGTGCATAATTTTTTCTGACTGCACTGTGTTTTCAATAACCACAGTCATCCTCCAACAGGGAAATCCATATACAGGCTATATAGGCAGTGGGCTTATTCCCAAAAATTGGGAAAAAAATACTATATTTGGGCTGCCTGTGACCGTCTTCAGCTTACTGCGTGTCTGCTGGGGGTACTAGTAGTCGTTCATTAATACCCAGCCTTGCGCATAATTATTTCTGGCTGCACTGTGCTTTCAATGACCACAGTCATCCTCCAACAGGGAAATCCATATACAGGCTATATAGGCAGTGGGCTTTATTACAAAAATTTGAAAAAATACTATATTTGGGCCTGCCTGTGACCGTCTTCAGTTTACTGCGTGTCTGTTGGGGGTACTAGTAGTTGCTCATTAATACCCAGCCTTGCGCATAATTTTTTTCTGGCTGCACTGTGCTTTTAATAACCACAGTCATCCTCCAACAGGGAAATCCATATACAGGCTATATAGGCAGTGGGCTTCTTCCCAAAAATTGGAAAAAAATACTATATTTGGGCTGCCTGTGACCGTCTTCAGTTTACTGCGTGTCTTCTGGGGGTACTAGTAGTCGCTCATTAATACCCAGCCTTGCGCATAATTTTGTTCTGGCTGCACTGTGCTTTCAATAACCACAGTCATCCTCCAACAGGGAAATCCATATACAGGCTATATAGGCAGTGGGCTTTTTCCCCAAAATTGGGAAAAAATACTATATTTGGGCTGCCTGTGACCGTCTTCAGTTTGCTGCGTCTCTGTTGGGGGTACTAGTAGTCGCTCATTAATACCCAGCGTTGTGCATAATTTTTTCTGACTGCACTGTGTTTTCAATAACCACAGTCATCCTCCAACAGGGAAATCCATATACAGGCTATATAGGCAGTGGGCTTTTTCCCAAAAATTGGGAAAAAATACTATATTTGGGCTGCCTGTGACCGTCTTCAGCTTACTGCGTGTCTGCTGGGGGTACTAGTAGTCGCTCATTAATACCCAGCCTTGCGCATAATTATTTCTGGCTGCACTGTGCTTTCAATGACCACAGTCATCCTCCAACAGGGAAATCCATATACAGGCTATATAGGCAGTGGGCTTTATCACAAAAATTGGAAAAAATACTATATTTGGGCTGCCTGTGACCGTCTTCAGTTTACTGCGTGTCTGTTCGGGGTACTAGTAGTTGCTCATTAATACCCAGCCTTGCGCATAATTTTTTTCTGGCTGCACTGTGCTTTCAATAACTACAGTCATCCTCCAACAGGGAAATCCATATACAGGCTATATAGGCAGTGGGCTTTTTCCCAAAAATTGGGAAAAAAGTACTATATTTGGGCTGCCTGTGACCGTCTTCAGTTTACTACGTGTCTGCTGGGGGTAGTAGTCGCTAATTATTACCCAGCCTTGTGCATAATTTTGTTCTGGCTGCACTGTGCTTTCAATAACCACAGTCATCCTCCAACAGGGAAATCCATATGCAGGCTATATAGGCAGTGGGCTTTTTCCCCCAAATTGGGAAGAAATACTATATTTGGGCTGCGTGTGACCGTCTTCAGTTTACTGCGTGTCTGCTGGGGGTAGTAGTCGCTCATTAATACCCAGCGTTGCGCATAATTTTTTCTGACTGCACTGTGTTTTCAATAACCACAGTCATCCTCCAACAGGGAAATCCATATACAGGCTATATAGGCTGTGGGCTTTTTCCCAAAAATTGGGAAAAATACTATATTTGGGCTGCCTGTTACCGTCTTCAGTTTACTGCGCGTCTGCTGGGGGTACTAGTAGTCGCTCATTAATACCCAGCCTTGCGCATAATTTTTTCTGGCTGCACTGTGCTTTCAATAACCACACTCATCCTCCAACAGGGAAATCCATATACAGGCTATATAGGCAGTGGACTTTTTCCCCAAAATTGGGAAAAAATACTATATTTGGGCTGCCTGTGACCATCTTCAGTTTACTGCGTGTCTGCTGGGGGTAGTAGTCGCTAATTAATACCCAGCCTTGTGCATAATTTTGTTCTGGCTGCACTGTGCTTTCAATAACCACAGTCATCCTCCAACAGGGAAATCCATATACAGGCTATATAGGCAGTGGGCTTTTTCCCAAAAATTGGGAAGAAATACAATATTTGGGCTGCCTATGACAGTCTTCAGTTTACTGCGTGTCTGCTGGGGGTACTAGTAGTCGCTCATTAATACCCAGCCTTGCGCATAATTTTTTCTGACCGCACTGTGCTTTCAATAACCACAGTCATCCTCCAACAGGGAAATCCATATACAGGCTATATAGGCAGTGGACTTTTTCCCAAAAATTGGGAAAAAGTACTATATTTGGGCTGCCTGTGACCGTCTTCAGTTTACTGCGTCTCTGTTGGGGGTACTAGTAGTCGCTCATTAATACCCAGCGTTGTGCATAATTTTTTCTGACTGCACTGTGTTTTCAATAACCACAGTCATCCTCCAACAGGGAAATCCATATACAGGCTATATAGGCAGTGGGCTTTTTCCCAAAAATTGGGAAAAAATACTATATTTGGGCTGCCTGTGACCGTCTTCAGCTTACTGCGTGTCTGCTGGGGGTACTAGTAGTCGCTCATTAATACCCAGCCTTGCGCATAATTATTTCTGGCTGCACTGTGCTTTCAATGACCACAGTCATCCTCCAACAGGGAAATCCATATACAGGCTATATAGGCAGTGGGCTTTATCACAAAAATTGGAAAAAATACTATATTTGGTCTGCCTGTGACCGTCTTCAGTTTACTGCGTGTCTGCTGGGGGTACTAGTAGTCGCTCATTAATACCCAGCCTTGCGCATAATTATTTCTGGCTGCACTGTGCTTTCAATGACCACAGTCATCCTCCAACAGGGAAATCCATATACAGGCTATATAGGCAGTGGGCTTTATCACAAAAATTGGAAAAAATACTATATTTGGTCTGCCTGTGACCGTCTTCAGTTTACTGCGTGTCTGTTGGGGGTACTAGTAGTCGCTCATTAATACCCAGCCTTGCGCATAATTATTTCTGGCTGCACTGTGCTTTCAATGACCACAGTCATCCTCCAACAGGGAAATCCATATACAGGCTATATAGGCAGTGGGCTTTATCACAAAAATTGGAAAAAATACTATATTTGGTCTGCCTGTGACCGTCTTCAGTTTACTGCGTGTCTGTTGGGGGTACTAGTAGTTGCTCATTAATACCCAGCCTTGCGCATAATTTTTTTCTGGCTGCACTGTGCTTTCAATAACCACAGTCATCCTCCAACAGGGAAATCCATATACAGGCTATATAGGCAGTGGGCTTTTTCCCAAAAATTGGAAAAAATACAATATTTGGGCAGCCTGTGACCGTCTTCAGTTTACTACGTGTCTGCTGGGGGTACTAGTATTCGCTCATTAATACCCAGCCTTGCACATAATTTTTTCTGGCTGCACTGTGCTTTCAATGACCACAGTCATCCTCCAACAGGGAAATCCATATACAGGCTATATAGGCAGTGGGCTTTTTCCCAAAAATTGGAAAAAATACAATATTTGGGCAGCCTGTGACCGTCTTCAGTTTACTACGTGTCTGCTGGGGGTACTAGTATTCGCTAATTAATACCCAGCCTTGCACATAATTTTTTCTGGCTGCACTGTGCTTTCAATAACCACAGTCATCCTCCAACAGGGAAATCCATATACAGGCTATATAGGCAGTGGGCTTTTTCCCAAAAATTGGGAAAAAGTACTATATTTGGGCTGCCTGTGACCGTCTTCAGTTTACTGCGTGTCTGCTGGGGGTACTAGTAGGCGCTCCTTAATACCCAGCCTTGCGCATAATTTTTTCTGGCTGCACTGTGCTTTCAATAACCACAGTCATCCTCCAACAGGGAAATCCATATACAGGCTATATAGGCAGTGGGCTTTTTCACAAAAATTGGAAAAAAATACTATATTTGGGCTGCCTGTGACCGTCTTCAGTTTCCTGCATGTCTGCTGGGGGTACTAGTAGTCACTCATTAATATCCAGCCTTGTGCATAATTTTTTCTGGCTGCACTGTGCTTTCAATAACCACAGTCATCCTCCAACAGGGAAATCCATATACAGTCTATATAGGCAGTGGGCTTTTTCCCAAAAATTGGGAAAAAATACTATATTTGGGCTGCCTGTGACCGTCTTCAGTTTACTGCGTGTCTGCTGGGGGTAGTAGTCGCTAATTAATACCCAGTCTTGTGCATAATTTTGTTCTGACTGCACTGTGTTTTCAATAACCACAGTCATCCTCCAACAGGGAAATCCATATACAGGCTATATAGGCTGTGGGCTTTTTCCCAAAAATTGGGAAAAATACTATATTTGGGCTGCCTGTTACCGTCTTCAGCTTACTGCGCGTCTGCTGGGGGTACTAGTAGTCGCTCATTAATACCCAGCCTTGCGCATAATTTTTTCTGGCTGCACTGTGCTTTCAATAACCACACTCATCCTCCAACAGGGAAATCCATATACAGGCTATATAGGCAGTGGACTTTTTCCCCAAAATTGGGAAAAAATACTATATTTGGGCTGCCTGTGACCATCTTCAGTTTACTGCGTGTCTGCTGGGGGTAGTAGTCGCTAATTAATACCCAGCCTTGTGCATAATTTTGTTCTGGCTGCACTGTGCTTTCAATAACCACAGTCATCCTCCAACAGGGAAATCCATATACAGGCTATATAGGCAGTGGGCTTTTTCCCAAAAATTGGGAAAAAAGTACTATATTTGGGCTGCCTGTGACCGTCTTCAGTTTACTACGTGTCTGCTGGGGGTAGTAGTCGCTAATTATTACCCAGCCTTGTGCATAATTTTGTTCTGGCTGCACTGTGCTTTCAATAACCACAGTCATCCTCCAACAGGGAAATCCATATGCAGGCTATATAGGCAGTGGGCTTTTTCCCCCAAATTGGGAAGAAATACTATATTTGGGCTGCGTGTGACCGTCTTCAGTTTACTGCGTGTCTGCTGGGGGTAGTAGTCGCTCATTAATACCCAGCGTTGCGCATAATTTTTTCTGACTGCACTGTGTTTTCAATAACCACAGTCATCCTCCAACAGGGAAATCCATATACAGGCTATATAGGCTGTGGGCTTTTTCCCAAAAATTGGGAAAAATACTATATTTGGGCTGCCTGTTACCGTCTTCAGTTTACTGCGCGTCTGCTGGGGGTACTAGTAGTCGCTCATTAATACCCAGCCTTGCGCATAATTTTTTCTGGCTGCACTGTGCTTTCAATAACCACACTCATCCTCCAACAGGGAAATCCATATACAGGCTATATAGGCAGTGGACTTTTTCCCCAAAATTGGGAAAAAATACTATATTTGGGCTGCCTGTGACCATCTTCAGTTTACTGCGTGTCTGCTGGGGGTAGTAGTCGCTAATTAATACCCAGCCTTGTGCATAATTTTGTTCTGGCTGCACTGTGCTTTCAATAACCACAGTCATCCTCCAACAGGGAAATCCATATACAGGCTATATAGGCAGTGGGCTTTTTCCCAAAAATTGGGAAGAAATACAATATTTGGGCTGCCTATGACAGTCTTCAGTTTACTGCGTGTCTGCTGGGGGTACTAGTAGTCGCTCATTAATACCCAGCCTTGCGCATAATTTTTTCTGACCGCACTGTGCTTTCAATAACCACAGTCATCCTCCAACAGGGAAATCCATATACAGGCTATATAGGCAGTGGACTTTTTCCCAAAAATTGGGAAAAAGTACTATATTTGGGCTGCCTGTGACCGTCTTCAGTTTACTGCGTCTCTGTTGGGGGTACTAGTAGTCGCTCATTAATACCCAGCGTTGTGCATAATTTTTTCTGACTGCACTGTGTTTTCAATAACCACAGTCATCCTCCAACAGGGAAATCCATATACAGGCTATATAGGCAGTGGGCTTTTTCCCAAAAATTGGGAAAAAATACTATATTTGGGCTGCCTGTGACCGTCTTCAGCTTACTGCGTGTCTGCTGGGGGTACTAGTAGTCGCTCATTAATACCCAGCCTTGCGCATAATTATTTCTGGCTGCACTGTGCTTTCAATGACCACAGTCATCCTCCAACAGGGAAATCCATATACAGGCTATATAGGCAGTGGGCTTTATCACAAAAATTGGAAAAAATACTATATTTGGTCTGCCTGTGACCGTCTTCAGTTTACTGCGTGTCTGCTGGGGGTACTAGTAGTCGCTCATTAATACCCAGCCTTGCGCATAATTATTTCTGGCTGCACTGTGCTTTCAATGACCACAGTCATCCTCCAACAGGGAAATCCATATACAGGCTATATAGGCAGTGGGCTTTATCACAAAAATTGGAAAAAATACTATATTTGGTCTGCCTGTGACCGTCTTCAGTTTACTGCGTGTCTGTTGGGGGTACTAGTAGTCGCTCATTAATACCCAGCCTTGCGCATAATTATTTCTGGCTGCACTGTGCTTTCAATGACCACAGTCATCCTCCAACAGGGAAATCCATATACAGGCTATATAGGCAGTGGGCTTTATCACAAAAATTGGAAAAAATACTATATTTGGTCTGCCTGTGACCGTCTTCAGTTTACTGCGTGTCTGTTGGGGGTACTAGTAGTTGCTCATTAATACCCAGCCTTGCGCATAATTTTTTTCTGGCTGCACTGTGCTTTCAATAACCACAGTCATCCTCCAACAGGGAAATCCATATACAGGCTATATAGGCAGTGGGCTTTTTCCCAAAAATTGGAAAAAATACAATATTTGGGCAGCCTGTGACCGTCTTCAGTTTACTACGTGTCTGCTGGGGGTACTAGTATTCGCTCATTAATACCCAGCCTTGCACATAATTTTTTCTGGCTGCACTGTGCTTTCAATGACCACAGTCATCCTCCAACAGGGAAATCCATATACAGGCTATATAGGCAGTGGGCTTTTTCCCAAAAATTGGAAAAAATACAATATTTGGGCAGCCTGTGACCGTCTTCAGTTTACTACGTGTCTGCTGGGGGTACTAGTATTCGCTAATTAATACCCAGCCTTGCACATAATTTTTTCTGGCTGCACTGTGCTTTCAATAACCACAGTCATCCTCCAACAGGGAAATCCATATACAGGCTATATAGGCAGTGGGCTTTTTCCCAAAAATTGGGAAAAAGTACTATATTTGGGCTGCCTGTGACCGTCTTCAGTTTACTGCGTGTCTGCTGGGGGTACTAGTAGGCGCTCCTTAATACCCAGCCTTGCGCATAATTTTTTCTGGCTGCACTGTGCTTTCAATAACCACAGTCATCCTCCAACAGGGAAATCCATATACAGGCTATATAGGCAGTGGGCTTTTTCACAAAAATTGGAAAAAAATACTATATTTGGGCTGCCTGTGACCGTCTTCAGTTTCCTGCATGTCTGCTGGGGGTACTAGTAGTCACTCATTAATATCCAGCCTTGTGCATAATTTTTTCTGGCTGCACTGTGCTTTCAATAACCACAGTCATCCTCCAACAGGGAAATCCATATACAGTCTATATAGGCAGTGGGCTTTTTCCCAAAAATTGGGAAAAAATACTATATTTGGGCTGCCTGTGACCGTCTTCAGTTTACTGCGTGTCTGCTGGGGGTAGTAGTCGCTAATTAATACCCAGTCTTGTGCATAATTTTGTTCTGACTGCACTGTGTTTTCAATAACCACAGTCATCCTCCAACAGGGAAATCCATATACAGGCTATATAGGCTGTGGGCTTTTTCCCAAAAATTGGGAAAAATACTATATTTGGGCTGCCTGTTACCGTCTTCAGCTTACTGCGCGTCTGCTGGGGGTACTAGTAGTCGCTCATTAATACCCAGCCTTGCGCATAATTTTTTCTGGCTGCACTGTGCTTTCAATAACCACACTCATCCTCCAACAGGGAAATCCATATACAGGCTATATAGGCAGTGGACTTTTTCCCCAAAATTGGGAAAAAATACTATATTTGGGCTGCCTGTGACCATCTTCAGTTTACTGCGTGTCTGCTGGGGGTAGTAGTCGCTAATTAATACCCAGCCTTGTGCATAATTTTGTTCTGGCTGCACTGTGCTTTCAATAACCACAGTCATCCTCCAACAGGGAAATCCATATACAGGCTATATAGGCAGTGGGCTTTTTCCCAAAAATTGGGAAGAAATACAATATTTGGGCTGCCTATGACAGTCTTCAGTTTACTGCGTGTCTGCTGGGGGTACTAGTAGTCGCTCATTAATACCCAGCCTTGCGCATAATTTTTTCTGACCGCACTGTGCTTTCAATAACCACAGTCATCCTCCAACAGGGAAATTCATATACAGGCTATATAGGCAGTGGGCTTTTTCCCAAAAATTGGGAAAAAGTACTATATTTGGGCTGCCTGTGACCGTCTTCAGTTTACTGCGTCTCTGTTGGGGGTACTAGTAGTCGCTCATCAATACCCAGCGTTGCGCATAATTTTTTCCTTACTGCACTGTTTTTTCAATAACCACAGTCATCCTCCAACAGGGAAATCCATATACAGGCTATATAGGCAGTGGGCTTTTTCCCCAAAATTGGGAAAAAATACTATATTTGGGCTGCCTGTGACCGTCTTCAGCTTACTGCGTGTCTGCTGGGGGTACTAGTAGTCGCTCATTAATACCCAGCCTTGCGCATAATTATTTCTGGCTGCACTGTGCTTTCAATGACCACAGTCATCCTCCAACAGGGAAATCCATATACAGGCTATATAGGCAGTGGGCTTTATCACAAAAATTGGAAAAAATACTATATTTGGGCTGCCTGTGACCGTCTTCAGTTTACTGCGTGTCTGTTGGGGGTACTAGTAGTTGCTCATTAATACCCAGCCTTGCGCATAATTTTTTTCTGGCTGCACTGTGCTTTCAATAACCACAGTCATCCTCCAACAGGGAAATCCATATACAGGCTATATAGGCAGTGGGCTTTTTCCCAAAAATTGGAAAAAATACAATATTTGGGCAGCCTGTGACCGTCTTCAGTTTACTACGTGTCTGCTGGGGGTACTAGTATTCGCTCATTAATACCCAGCCTTGCACATAATTTTTTCTGGCTGCACTGTGCTTTCAATAACTACAGTCATCCTCCAACAGGGAAATCCATATACAGGCTATATAGGCAGTGGGCTTTTTCCCAAAAATTGGAAAAAATACTATATTTGGGCTGCCTGTTACCGTCTTCAGTTTACTGCGCGTCTGCTGGGGGTACTAGTAGTCGCTCATTAATACCCAGCCTTGCGCATAATTTTTTCTGGCTGCACTGTGTTTTCAATAACCACACTCATCCTCCAACAGGGAAATCCATATACAGGCTATATAGGCAGTGGACTTTTTCCCCAAAATTGGGAAAAAATACTATATTTGGGCTGCCTGTGACCATCTTCAGTTTACTGCGTGTCTGCTGGGGGTAGTAGTCGCTAATTAATACCCAGCCTTGTGCATAATTTTGTTCTGGCTGCACTGTGCTTTCAATAACCACAGTCATCCTCCAACAGGGAAATCCATATACAGGCTATATAGGCAGTGGGCTTTTTCCCAAAAATTGGGAAGAAATACAATATTTGGGCTGCCTATGACAGTCTTCAGTTTACTGCGTGTCTGCTGGGGGTACTAGTAGTCGCTCATTAATACCCAGCCTTGCGCATAATTTTTTCTGACCGCACTGTGCTTTCAATAACCACAGTCATCCTCCAACAGGGAAATCCATATACAGGCTATATAGGCAGTGGGCTTTTTCCCAAAAATTGGGAAGAAATACTATATTTGGGCTGCCTGTGACCGTCTTAAGTTTACTGCGTGTCTGCTGGGGGTAGTAGTCGCTCATTAATACCCAGCCTTGCGCGTAATTTTTTCTGGCTGCACTGTGCTTTCAATAACTACAGTCATCCTCCAACAGGGAAATCCATATACAGGCTATATAGGCAGTGGGCTTTTTCCCAAAAATTGGAAAAAATACTATATTTGGGCTGCCTGTGACCGTCTTCAGTTTACTGCGTGTCTGCTGGGGATACTAGTAGTCGCTCATTAATACCCAGCCTTGCGCATAATTTTTTCTGGCTGCACTGTGCTTTCAATAACCACAGTCATCCTCCAACAGGGAAATCCATATACAGGCTATATAGGCAGTGGACTTTTTCCCCAAAATTGGGAAAAAATACTATATTTGGGCTGCCTGTGACCGTCTTCAGTTTACTGCGTGTCTGCTGGGGGTAGTAGTCGCTCATTAATACCCAGCCTTGTGCATAATTTTGTTCTGTCTGCAAAGTGCTTTCAATAACTACAGTCATCCTCCAACAGGGAAATCCATATACAGGCTATATAGGCAGTGGGCTTTTTCCCAAAAATCGGGAAGAAATACAAAATTGGGCTGCCTGTGACAGTCTTCAGTTTACTGCATGTCTGCTGGGGGTACTAGTAGTCGCTCATTAATACCCAGCCTTGCGCATAATTTTTTCTGACTGCACTGTGCTTACAATAACCACAGTCATCCTCCAATAGGGAAATCCATATACAGGCTATATAGGCAGTGGGCTTTTTCCCAAAAATTGGAAAAATACAATATTTGGGCAGCCTGTGACCGTCTTCAGTTTACTACGTGTCTGTTGGGGGTACTAGTATTCGCTCATTAATACCCAGCCTTGCACATAATTTTTTCTGGCTGCACTGTGCTTTCAATGACCACAGTCATCCTCCAACAGGGAAATCCATATACAGGCTATATAGGCAGTGGGCTTTTTCACAAAAATTGGAAAAAATACAATATTTGGGCAGCCTGTGACCGTCTTCAGTTTACTACGTGTCTGCTGGGGGTACTAGTATTCGCTCATTAATACCCAGCCTTGCACATAATTTTTTCTGGCTGCACTGTGCTTTCAATAACCACACTCATCCTCCAACAGGGAAATCCATATACAGGCTATATAGGCAGTGGGCTTTTTCCCCAAAATTGGGAAAAAATACTATATTTGGGCTGCCTGTGACCGTCTTCAGTTTACTGCGTCTCTGTTGGGGGTACTAGTAGTCGCTCATTAATACCCAGCGTTGTGCATAATTTTTTCTGACTGCACTGTGTTTTCAATAACCACAGTCATCCTCCAACAGGGAAATCCATATACAGGCTATATAGGCAGTGGGCTTTTTCCCAAAAATTGGGAAAAAATACTATATTTGGGCTGCCTGTGACCGTCTTCAGCTTACTGCGTGTCTGCTGGGGGTACTAGTATTCGCTCATTAATACCCAGCCTTGCACATAATTTTTTCTGGCTGCACTGTGCTTTCAATAACCACACTCATCCTCCAACAGGGAAATCCATATACAGGCTGTATAGGCAGTGGGCTTTTTCCCAAAAATTGGGAAAAAATACTATATTTGGGCTGCCTGTGACCGTCTTCAGTTTACTGCGTGTCTGCTGGGGGTACTAGTAGTCGTTCATTAATACCCAGCCTTGCGCATAATTATTTCTGGCTGCACTGTGCTTTCAATGACCACAGTCATCCTCCAACAGGGAAATCCATATACAGGCTATATAGGCAGTGGGCTTTATTACAAAAATTTGAAAAAATACTATATTTGGGCTGCCTGTGACCGTCTTCAGTTTACTGCGTGTCTGTTGGGGGTACTAGTAGTCGCTCATTAATACCCAGCCTTGCGCATAATTTTTTCTGACCGCACTGTGCTTTCAATAACCACAGTCATCCTCCAACAGGGAAATCCATATACAGGCTATATAGGCAGTGGGCTTTTTCCCAAAAATTGGGAAGAAATACTATATTTGGGCTGCCTGTGACCGTCTTAAGTTTACTGCGTGTCTGCTGGGGGTAGTAGTCGCTCATTAATACCCAGCCTTGCGCGTAATTTTTTCTGGCTGCACTGTGCTTTCAATAACTACAGTCATCCTCCAACAGGGAAATCCATATACAGGCTATATAGGCAGTGGGCTTTTTCCCAAAAATTGGAAAAAATACTATATTTGGGCTGCCTGTGACCGTCTTCAGTTTACTGCGTGTCTGCTGGGGATACTAGTAGTCGCTCATTAATACCCAGCCTTGCGCATAATTTTGTTCTGGCTGCACTGTGCTTTCAATAACCACAGTCATCCTCCAACAGGGAAATCCATATACAGGCTATATAGGCAGTGGACTTTTTCCCCAAAATTGGGAAAAAATACTATATTTGGGCTGCCTGTGACCGTCTTCAGTTTACTGCGTGTCTGCTGGGGGTAGTAGTCGCTCATTAATACCCAGCCTTGTGCATAATTTTGTTCTGTCTGCACTGTGCTTTCAATAACTACAGTCATCCTCCAACAGGGAAATCCATATACAGGCTATATAGGCAGTGGGCTTTTTCCCAAAAATCGGGAAGAAATACAAAATTGGGCTGCCTGTGACAGTCTTCAGTTTACTGCATGTCTGCTGGGGGTACTAGTAGTCGCTCATTAATACCCAGCCTTGCGCATAATTTTTTCTGACTGCACTGTGCTTACAATAACCACAGTCATCCTCCAATAGGGAAATCCATATACAGGCTATATAGGCAGTGGGCTTTTTCCCAAAAATTGGAAAAATACAATATTTGGGCAGCCTGTGACCGTCTTCAGTTTACTACGTGTCTGTTGGGGGTACTAGTATTCGCTCATTAATACCCAGCCTTGCACATAATTTTTTCTGGCTGCACTGTGCTTTCAATGACCACAGTCATCCTCCAACAGGGAAATCCATATACAGGCTATATAGGCAGTGGGCTTTTTCACAAAAATTGGAAAAAATACAATATTTGGGCAGCCTGTGACCGTCTTCAGTTTACTACGTGTCTGCTGGGGGTACTAGTATTCGCTCATTAATACCCAGCCTTGCACATAATTTTTTCTGGCTGCACTGTGCTTTCAATAACCACACTCATCCTCCAACAGGGAAATCCATATACAGGCTATATAGGCAGTGGGCTTTTTCCCCAAAATTGGGAAAAAATACTATATTTGGGCTGCCTGTGACCGTCTTCAGTTTACTGCGTCTCTGTTGGGGGTACTAGTAGTCGCTCATTAATACCCAGCGTTGTGCATAATTTTTTCTGACTGCACTGTGTTTTCAATAACCACAGTCATCCTCCAACAGGGAAATCCATATACAGGCTATATAGGCAGTGGGCTTTTTCCCAAAAATTGGGAAAAAATACTATATTTGGGCTGCCTGTGACCGTCTTCAGCTTACTGCGTGTCTGCTGGGGGTACTAGTAGTCGTTCATTAATACCCAGCCTTGCGCATAATTATTTCTGGCTGCACTGTGCTTTCAATGACCACAGTCATCCTCCAACAGGGAAATCCATATACAGGCTATATAGGCAGTGGGCTTTATTACAAAAATTTGAAAAAATACTATATTTGGGCTGCCTGTGACCGTCTTCAGTTTACTGCGTGTCTGTTGGGGGTACTAGTAGTCGCTCATTAATACCCAGCCTTGCGCATAATTTTTTTCTGGCTGCACTGTGCTTTTAATAACCACAGTCATCCTCCAACAGGGAAATCCATATACAGGCTATATAGGCAGTGGGCTTCTTCCCAAAAATTGGAAAAAAATACTATATTTGGGTTGCCTGTGACCGTCTTCAGTTTACTGCGTGTCTGCTGGGGGTACTAGTAGTCGCTCATTAATACCCAGCCTTGCGCATAATTTTGTTCTGGCTGCACTGTGCTTTCAATAACCACAGTCATCCTCCAACAGGGAAATCCATATACAGTCTATATAGGCAGTGGGCTTTTTCCCAAAAATTGGGAAAAAATACTATATTTGGGCTGCCTGTGACCGTCTTCAGTTTACTGCGTGTCTGCTGGGGGTAGTAGTCGCTAATTAATACCCAGTCTTGTGCATAATTTTGTTCTGACTGCACTGTGTTTTCAATAACCACAGTCATCCTCCAACAGGGAAATCCATATACAGGCTATATAGGCTGTGGGCTTTTTCCCAAAAATTGGGAAAAATACTATATTTGGGCTGCCTGTTACCGTCTTCAGCTTACTGCGCGTCTGCTGGGGGTACTAGTAGTCGCTCATTAATACCCAGCCTTGCGCATAATTTTTTCTGGCTGCACTGTGCTTTCAATAACCACACTCATCCTCCAACAGGGAAATCCATATACAGGCTATATAGGCAGTGGACTTTTTCCCCAAAATTGGGAAAAAATACTATATTTGGGCTGCCTGTGACCATCTTCAGTTTACTGCGTGTCTGCTGGGGGTAGTAGTCGCTAATTAATACCCAGCCTTGTGCATAATTTTGTTCTGGCTGCACTGTGCTTTCAATAACCACAGTCATCCTCCAACAGGGAAATCCATATACAGGCTATATAGGCAGTGGGCTTTTTCCCAAAAATTGGGAAAAAAGTACTATATTTGGGCTGCCTGTGACCGTCTTCAGTTTACTACGTGTCTGCTGGGGGTAGTAGTCGCTAATTATTACCCAGCCTTGTGCATAATTTTGTTCTGGCTGCACTGTGCTTTCAATAACCACAGTCATCCTCCAACAGGGAAATCCATATGCAGGCTATATAGGCAGTGGGCTTTTTCCCCCAAATTGGGAAGAAATACTATATTTGGGCTGCGTGTGACCGTCTTCAGTTTACTGCGTGTCTGCTGGGGGTAGTAGTCGCTCATTAATACCCAGCGTTGCGCATAATTTTTTCTGACTGCACTGTGTTTTCAATAACCACAGTCATCCTCCAACAGGGAAATCCATATACAGGCTATATAGGCAGTGGGCTTTTTCCCAAAAATTGGGAAAAAATACTATATTTGGGCTGCCTGTGACCGTCTTCAGCTTACTGCGTGTCTGCTGGGGGTACTAGTAGTCGCTCATTAATACCCAGCCTTGCGCATAATTATTTCTGGCTGCACTGTGCTTTCAATGACCACAGTCATCCTCCAACAGGGAAATCCATATACAGGCTATATAGGCAGTGGGCTTTATCACAAAAATTGGAAAAAATACTATATTTGGTCTGCCTGTGACCGTCTTCAGTTTACTGCGTGTCTGCTGGGGGTACTAGTAGTCGCTCATTAATACCCAGCCTTGCGCATAATTATTTCTGGCTGCACTGTGCTTTCAATGACCACAGTCATCCTCCAACAGGGAAATCCATATACAGGCTATATAGGCAGTGGGCTTTATCACAAAAATTGGAAAAAATACTATATTTGGTCTGCCTGTGACCGTCTTCAGTTTACTGCGTGTCTGTTGGGGGTACTAGTAGTCGCTCATTAATACCCAGCCTTGCGCATAATTATTTCTGGCTGCACTGTGCTTTCAATGACCACAGTCATCCTCCAACAGGGAAATCCATATACAGGCTATATAGGCAGTGGGCTTTATCACAAAAATTGGAAAAAATACTATATTTGGTCTGCCTGTGACCGTCTTCAGTTTACTGCGTGTCTGTTGGGGGTACTAGTAGTCGCTCATTAATACCCAGCCTTGCGCATAATTATTTCTGGCTGCACTGTGCTTTCAATGACCACAGTCATCCTCCAACAGGGAAATCCATATACAGGCTATATAGGCAGTGGGCTTTATCACAAAAATTGGAAAAAATACTATATTTGGTCTGCCTGTGACCGTCTTCAGTTTACTGCGTGTCTGTTGGGGGTACTAGTAGTTGCTCATTAATACCCAGCCTTGCGCATAATTTTTTTCTGGCTGCACTGTGCTTTCAATAACCACAGTCATCCTCCAACAGGGAAATCCATATACAGGCTATATAGGCAGTGGGCTTTTTCCCAAAAATTGGAAAAAATACAATATTTGGGCAGCCTGTGACCGTCTTCAGTTTACTACGTGTCTGCTGGGGGTACTAGTATTCGCTCATTAATACCCAGCCTTGCACATAATTTTTTCTGGCTGCACTGTGCTTTCAATGACCACAGTCATCCTCCAACAGGGAAATCCATATACAGGCTATATAGGCAGTGGGCTTTTTCCCAAAAATTGGAAAAAATACAATATTTGGGCAGCCTGTGACCGTCTTCAGTTTACTACGTGTCTGCTGGGGGTACTAGTATTCGCTAATTAATACCCAGCCTTGCACATAATTTTTTCTGGCTGCACTGTGCTTTCAATAACCACAGTCATCCTCCAACAGGGAAATCCATATACAGGCTATATAGGCAGTGGGCTTTTTCCCAAAAATTGGGAAAAAGTACTATATTTGGGCTGCCTGTGACCGTCTTCAGTTTACTGCGTGTCTGCTGGGGGTACTAGTAGGCGCTCCTTAATACCCAGCCTTGCGCATAATTTTTTCTGGCTGCACTGTGCTTTCAATAACCACAGTCATCCTCCAACAGGGAAATCCATATACAGGCTATATAGGCAGTGGGCTTTTTCACAAAAATTGGAAAAAAATACTATATTTGGGCTGCCTGTGACCGTCTTCAGTTTCCTGCATGTCTGCTGGGGGTACTAGTAGTCACTCATTAATATCCAGCCTTGTGCATAATTTTTTCTGGCTGCACTGTGCTTTCAATAACCACAGTCATCCTCCAACAGGGAAATCCATATACAGTCTATATAGGCAGTGGGCTTTTTCCCAAAAATTGGGAAAAAATACTATATTTGGGCTGCCTGTGACCGTCTTCAGTTTACTGCGTGTCTGCTGGGGGTAGTAGTCGCTAATTAATACCCAGTCTTGTGCATAATTTTGTTCTGACTGCACTGTGTTTTCAATAACCACAGTCATCCTCCAACAGGGAAATCCATATACAGGCTATATAGGCTGTGGGCTTTTTCCCAAAAATTGGGAAAAATACTATATTTGGGCTGCCTGTTACCGTCTTCAGCTTACTGCGCGTCTGCTGGGGGTACTAGTAGTCGCTCATTAATACCCAGCCTTGCGCATAATTTTTTCTGGCTGCACTGTGCTTTCAATAACCACACTCATCCTCCAACAGGGAAATCCATATACAGGCTATATAGGCAGTGGACTTTTTCCCCAAAATTGGGAAAAAATACTATATTTGGGCTGCCTGTGACCATCTTCAGTTTACTGCGTGTCTGCTGGGGGTAGTAGTCGCTAATTAATACCCAGCCTTGTGCATAATTTTGTTCTGGCTGCACTGTGCTTTCAATAACCACAGTCATCCTCCAACAGGGAAATCCATATACAGGCTATATAGGCAGTGGGCTTTTTCCCAAAAATTGGGAAGAAATACAATATTTGGGCTGCCTATGACAGTCTTCAGTTTACTGCGTGTCTGCTGGGGGTACTAGTAGTCGCTCATTAATACCCAGCCTTGCGCATAATTTTTTCTGACCGCACTGTGCTTTCAATAACCACAGTCATCCTCCAACAGGGAAATTCATATACAGGCTATATAGGCAGTGGGCTTTTTCCCAAAAATTGGGAAAAAGTACTATATTTGGGCTGCCTGTGACCGTCTTCAGTTTACTGCGTCTCTGTTGGGGGTACTAGTAGTCGCTCATCAATACCCAGCGTTGCGCATAATTTTTTCCTTACTGCACTGTTTTTTCAATAACCACAGTCATCCTCCAACAGGGAAATCCATATACAGGCTATATAGGCAGTGGGCTTTTTCCCCAAAATTGGGAAAAAATACTATATTTGGGCTGCCTGTGACCGTCTTCAGCTTACTGCGTGTCTGCTGGGGGTACTAGTAGTCGCTCATTAATACCCAGCCTTGCGCATAATTATTTCTGGCTGCACTGTGCTTTCAATGACCACAGTCATCCTCCAACAGGGAAATCCATATACAGGCTATATAGGCAGTGGGCTTTATCACAAAAATTGGAAAAAATACTATATTTGGGCTGCCTGTGACCGTCTTCAGTTTACTGCGTGTCTGTTGGGGGTACTAGTAGTTGCTCATTAATACCCAGCCTTGCGCATAATTTTTTTCTGGCTGCACTGTGCTTTCAATAACCACAGTCATCCTCCAACAGGGAAATCCATATACAGGCTATATAGGCAGTGGGCTTTTTCCCAAAAATTGGAAAAAATACAATATTTGGGCAGCCTGTGACCGTCTTCAGTTTACTACGTGTCTGCTGGGGGTACTAGTATTCGCTCATTAATACCCAGCCTTGCACATAATTTTTTCTGGCTGCACTGTGCTTTCAATAACTACAGTCATCCTCCAACAGGGAAATCCATATACAGGCTATATAGGCAGTGGGCTTTTTCCCAAAAATTGGAAAAAATACTATATTTGGGCTGCCTGTTACCGTCTTCAGTTTACTGCGCGTCTGCTGGGGGTACTAGTAGTCGCTCATTAATACCCAGCCTTGCGCATAATTTTTTCTGGCTGCACTGTGTTTTCAATAACCACACTCATCCTCCAACAGGGAAATCCATATACAGGCTATATAGGCAGTGGACTTTTTCCCCAAAATTGGGAAAAAATACTATATTTGGGCTGCCTGTGACCATCTTCAGTTTACTGCGTGTCTGCTGGGGGTAGTAGTCGCTAATTAATACCCAGCCTTGTGCATAATTTTGTTCTGGCTGCACTGTGCTTTCAATAACCACAGTCATCCTCCAACAGGGAAATCCATATACAGGCTATATAGGCAGTGGGCTTTTTCCCAAAAATTGGGAAGAAATACAATATTTGGGCTGCCTATGACAGTCTTCAGTTTACTGCGTGTCTGCTGGGGGTACTAGTAGTCGCTCATTAATACCCAGCCTTGCGCATAATTTTTTCTGACCGCACTGTGCTTTCAATAACCACAGTCATCCTCCAACAGGGAAATCCATATACAGGCTATATAGGCAGTGGGCTTTTTCCCAAAAATTGGGAAGAAATACTATATTTGGGCTGCCTGTGACCGTCTTAAGTTTACTGCGTGTCTGCTGGGGGTAGTAGTCGCTCATTAATACCCAGCCTTGCGCGTAATTTTTTCTGGCTGCACTGTGCTTTCAATAACTACAGTCATCCTCCAACAGGGAAATCCATATACAGGCTATATAGGCAGTGGGCTTTTTCCCAAAAATTGGAAAAAATACTATATTTGGGCTGCCTGTGACCGTCTTCAGTTTACTGCGTGTCTGCTGGGGATACTAGTAGTCGCTCATTAATACCCAGCCTTGCGCATAATTTTTTCTGGCTGCACTGTGCTTTCAATAACCACAGTCATCCTCCAACAGGGAAATCCATATACAGGCTATATAGGCAGTGGACTTTTTCCCCAAAATTGGGAAAAAATACTATATTTGGGCTGCCTGTGACCGTCTTCAGTTTACTGCGTGTCTGCTGGGGGTAGTAGTCGCTCATTAATACCCAGCCTTGTGCATAATTTTGTTCTGTCTGCAAAGTGCTTTCAATAACTACAGTCATCCTCCAACAGGGAAATCCATATACAGGCTATATAGGCAGTGGGCTTTTTCCCAAAAATCGGGAAGAAATACAAAATTGGGCTGCCTGTGACAGTCTTCAGTTTACTGCATGTCTGCTGGGGGTACTAGTAGTCGCTCATTAATACCCAGCCTTGCGCATAATTTTTTCTGACTGCACTGTGCTTACAATAACCACAGTCATCCTCCAATAGGGAAATCCATATACAGGCTATATAGGCAGTGGGCTTTTTCCCAAAAATTGGAAAAATACAATATTTGGGCAGCCTGTGACCGTCTTCAGTTTACTACGTGTCTGTTGGGGGTACTAGTATTCGCTCATTAATACCCAGCCTTGCACATAATTTTTTCTGGCTGCACTGTGCTTTCAATGACCACAGTCATCCTCCAACAGGGAAATCCATATACAGGCTATATAGGCAGTGGGCTTTTTCACAAAAATTGGAAAAAATACAATATTTGGGCAGCCTGTGACCGTCTTCAGTTTACTACGTGTCTGCTGGGGGTACTAGTATTCGCTCATTAATACCCAGCCTTGCACATAATTTTTTCTGGCTGCACTGTGCTTTCAATAACCACACTCATCCTCCAACAGGGAAATCCATATACAGGCTATATAGGCAGTGGGCTTTTTCCCCAAAATTGGGAAAAAATACTATATTTGGGCTGCCTGTGACCGTCTTCAGTTTACTGCGTCTCTGTTGGGGGTACTAGTAGTCGCTCATTAATACCCAGCGTTGTGCATAATTTTTTCTGACTGCACTGTGTTTTCAATAACCACAGTCATCCTCCAACAGGGAAATCCATATACAGGCTATATAGGCAGTGGGCTTTTTCCCAAAAATTGGGAAAAAATACTATATTTGGGCTGCCTGTGACCGTCTTCAGCTTACTGCGTGTCTGCTGGGGGTACTAGTATTCGCTCATTAATACCCAGCCTTGCACATAATTTTTTCTGGCTGCACTGTGCTTTCAATAACCACACTCATCCTCCAACAGGGAAATCCATATACAGGCTGTATAGGCAGTGGGCTTTTTCCCAAAAATTGGGAAAAAATACTATATTTGGGCTGCCTGTGACCGTCTTCAGTTTACTGCGTGTCTGCTGGGGGTACTAGTAGTCGTTCATTAATACCCAGCCTTGCGCATAATTATTTCTGGCTGCACTGTGCTTTCAATGACCACAGTCATCCTCCAACAGGGAAATCCATATACAGGCTATATAGGCAGTGGGCTTTATTACAAAAATTTGAAAAAATACTATATTTGGGCTGCCTGTGACCGTCTTCAGTTTACTGCGTGTCTGTTGGGGGTACTAGTAGTCGCTCATTAATACCCAGCCTTGCGCATAATTTTTTCTGACCGCACTGTGCTTTCAATAACCACAGTCATCCTCCAACAGGGAAATCCATATACAGGCTATATAGGCAGTGGGCTTTTTCCCAAAAATTGGGAAGAAATACTATATTTGGGCTGCCTGTGACCGTCTTAAGTTTACTGCGTGTCTGCTGGGGGTAGTAGTCGCTCATTAATACCCAGCCTTGCGCGTAATTTTTTCTGGCTGCACTGTGCTTTCAATAACTACAGTCATCCTCCAACAGGGAAATCCATATACAGGCTATATAGGCAGTGGGCTTTTTCCCAAAAATTGGAAAAAATACTATATTTGGGCTGCCTGTGACCGTCTTCAGTTTACTGCGTGTCTGCTGGGGATACTAGTAGTCGCTCATTAATACCCAGCCTTGCGCATAATTTTGTTCTGGCTGCACTGTGCTTTCAATAACCACAGTCATCCTCCAACAGGGAAATCCATATACAGGCTATATAGGCAGTGGACTTTTTCCCCAAAATTGGGAAAAAATACTATATTTGGGCTGCCTGTGACCGTCTTCAGTTTACTGCGTGTCTGCTGGGGGTAGTAGTCGCTCATTAATACCCAGCCTTGTGCATAATTTTGTTCTGTCTGCACTGTGCTTTCAATAACTACAGTCATCCTCCAACAGGGAAATCCATATACAGGCTATATAGGCAGTGGGCTTTTTCCCAAAAATCGGGAAGAAATACAAAATTGGGCTGCCTGTGACAGTCTTCAGTTTACTGCATGTCTGCTGGGGGTACTAGTAGTCGCTCATTAATACCCAGCCTTGCGCATAATTTTTTCTGACTGCACTGTGCTTACAATAACCACAGTCATCCTCCAATAGGGAAATCCATATACAGGCTATATAGGCAGTGGGCTTTTTCCCAAAAATTGGAAAAATACAATATTTGGGCAGCCTGTGACCGTCTTCAGTTTACTACGTGTCTGTTGGGGGTACTAGTATTCGCTCATTAATACCCAGCCTTGCACATAATTTTTTCTGGCTGCACTGTGCTTTCAATGACCACAGTCATCCTCCAACAGGGAAATCCATATACAGGCTATATAGGCAGTGGGCTTTTTCACAAAAATTGGAAAAAATACAATATTTGGGCAGCCTGTGACCGTCTTCAGTTTACTACGTGTCTGCTGGGGGTACTAGTATTCGCTCATTAATACCCAGCCTTGCACATAATTTTTTCTGGCTGCACTGTGCTTTCAATAACCACACTCATCCTCCAACAGGGAAATCCATATACAGGCTATATAGGCAGTGGGCTTTTTCCCCAAAATTGGGAAAAAATACTATATTTGGGCTGCCTGTGACCGTCTTCAGTTTACTGCGTCTCTGTTGGGGGTACTAGTAGTCGCTCATTAATACCCAGCGTTGTGCATAATTTTTTCTGACTGCACTGTGTTTTCAATAACCACAGTCATCCTCCAACAGGGAAATCCATATACAGGCTATATAGGCAGTGGGCTTTTTCCCAAAAATTGGGAAAAAATACTATATTTGGGCTGCCTGTGACCGTCTTCAGCTTACTGCGTGTCTGCTGGGGGTACTAGTAGTCGTTCATTAATACCCAGCCTTGCGCATAATTATTTCTGGCTGCACTGTGCTTTCAATGACCACAGTCATCCTCCAACAGGGAAATCCATATACAGGCTATATAGGCAGTGGGCTTTATTACAAAAATTTGAAAAAATACTATATTTGGGCTGCCTGTGACCGTCTTCAGTTTACTGCGTGTCTGTTGGGGGTACTAGTAGTCGCTCATTAATACCCAGCCTTGCGCATAATTTTTTTCTGGCTGCACTGTGCTTTTAATAACCACAGTCATCCTCCAACAGGGAAATCCATATACAGGCTATATAGGCAGTGGGCTTCTTCCCAAAAATTGGAAAAAAATACTATATTTGGGTTGCCTGTGACCGTCTTCAGTTTACTGCGTGTCTGCTGGGGGTACTAGTAGTCGCTCATTAATACCCAGCCTTGCGCATAATTTTGTTCTGGCTGCACTGTGCTTTCAATAACCACAGTCATCCTCCAACAGGGAAATCCATATACAGGCTATATAGGCAGTGGGCTTTTTCCCCAAAATTGGGAAAAAATACTATATTTGGGCTGCCTGTGACCGTCTTCAGTTTACTGCGTCTCTGTTGGGGGTACTAGTAGTCGCTCATTAATACCCAGCGTTGCGCATAATTTTTTCTGACTGCACTGTGTTTTCAATAACCACAGTCATCCTCCAACAGGGAAATCCATATACAGGCTATATAGGCAGTGGGCTTTTTCCCAAAAATTGGGAAAAAATACTATATTTGGGCTGCCTGTGACCGTCTTCAGCTTACTGCGTGTCTGCTGGGGGTACTAGTAGTCGCTCATTAATACCCAGCCTTGCGCATAATTATTTCTGGCTGCACTGTGCTTTCAATGACCACAGTCATCCTCCAACAGGGAAATCCATATACAGGCTATATAGGCAGTGGGCTTTATCACAAAAATTGGAAAAAATACTATATTTGGTCTGCCTGTGACCGTCTTCAGTTTACTGCGTGTCTGTTGGGGGTACTAGTAGTTGCTCATTAATACCCAGCCTTGCGCATAATTTTTTTCTGGCTGCACTGTGCTTTAAATAACCACAGTCATCCTCCAACAGGGAAATCCATATACAGGCTATATAGGCAGTGGGCTTTTTCCCAAAAATTGGGAAAAAGTACTATATTTGGGCTGCCTGTGACCGTCTTCAGTTTACTGCGTGTCTGCTGGGGGTAGTAGTCGCTAATTATTACCCAGCCTTGTGCATAATTTTGTTCTGGCTGCACTGTGCTTTCAATAACCACAGTCATCCTCCAACAGGGAAATCCATATACAGGCTATATAGGCACTGGACTTTTTCCCCAAAATTGGGAAGAAATACTATATTTGGGCTGCCTGTGACCGTCTTCAGCTTACTGCGTGTCTGCTGGGGGTACTAGTAGTCGCTCATTAATACCCAGCCTTGCGCATAATTATTTCTGGCTGCACTGTGCTTTCAATGACCACAGTCATCCTCCAACAGGGAAATCCATATACAGGCTATATAGGCAGTGGGCTTTATCACAAAAATTGGAAAAAATACTATATTTGGGCTGCCTGTGACCGTCTTCAGTTTACTGCGTGTCTGTTGGGGTACTAGTAGTTGCTCATTAATACCCAGCCTTGCGCATAATTTTTTTCTGGCTGCACTGTGCTTTCAATAACCACAGTCATCCTCCAACAGGGAAATCCATATACAGGCTATATAGGCAGTGGGCTTTTTCCCAAAAATTGGGAAAAAGTACTATATTTGGGCTGCCTGTGACCGTCTTCAGTTTACTGCGTCTCTGTTGGGGGTACTAGTAGTCGCTCATTAATACCCAGCGTTGCGCATAATTTTTTCTGACTGCACTGTGTTTTCAATAACCACAGTCATCCTCCAACAGGGAAATCCATATACAGGCTATATAGGCTGTGGGCTTTTTCCCAAAAATTGGGAAAAATACTATATTTGGGCTGCCTGTTACCGTCTTCAGTTTACTGCGCGTCTGCTGGGGGTACTAGTAGTCGCTCATTAATACCCAGCCTTGCGCATAATTTTTTCTGGCTGCACTATGCTTTCAATAACCACACTCATCCTCCAACAGGGAAATCCATATACAGGCTATATAGGCAGTGGGCTTTTTCCCAAAAATTGGGAAAAAATACTATATTTGGGCTGCCTGTGACCGTCTTCAGCTTACTGCGTGTCTGCTGGGGGTACTAGTATTCGCTCATTAATACCCAGCCTTGCACATAATTTTTTCTGGCTGCACTGTGCTTTCAATAACCACACTCATCCTCCAACAGGGAAATCCATATACAGGCTGTATAGGCAGTGGGCTTTTTCCCAAAAATTGGGAAAAAATACTATATTTGGGCTGCCTGTGACCGTCTTCAGTTTACTGCGTGTCTGCTGGGGGTACTAGTAGTCGTTCATTAATACCCAGCCTTGCGCATAATTATTTCTGGCTGCACTGTGCTTTCAATGACCACAGTCATCCTCCAACAGGGAAATCCATATACAGGCTATATAGGCAGTGGGCTTTATTACAAAAATTTGAAAAAATACTATATTTGGGCTGCCTGTGACCGTCTTCAGTTTACTGCGTGTCTGTTGGGGGTACTAGTAGTCGCTCATTAATACCCAGCCTTGCGCATAATTTTTTCTGACCGCACTGTGCTTTCAATAACCACAGTCATCCTCCAACAGGGAAATCCATATACAGGCTATATAGGCAGTGGACTTTTTCCCCAAAATTGGGAAAAAATACTATATTTGGGCTGCCTGTGACCATCTTCAGTTTACTGTGTGTCTGCTGGGGGTAGTAGTCGCTAATTAATACCCAGCCTTGTGCATAATTTTGTTCTGGCTGCACTGTGCTTTCAATAACCACAGTCATCCTCCAACAGGGAAATCCATATACAGGCTATATAGGCAGTGGGCTTTTTCCCCAAAAATTGGGAAGAAATACAATATTTGGGCTGCCTATGACAGTCTTCAGTTTACTGCGTGTCTGCTGGGGGTACTAGTAGTCGCTCATTAATACTCAGCCTTGCGCATAATTTTTTCTGACCGCACTGTGCTTTCAATAACCAGAGTCATCCTCCAACAGGGAAATCCATATACAGGCTATATAGGCAGTGGGCTTTTTCCCCAAAATTGGGAAGAAATACTATATTTGGGCTGCCTGTGACTGTCTTAAGTTTACTGCGTGTCTGCTGGGGGTAGTAGTCGCTCATTAATACCCAGCCTTGCGCGTAATTTTTTCTGGCTGCACTGTGCTTTCAATAACTACAGTCATCCTCCAACAGGGAAATCCATATACAGGCTATATAGGCAGTGGGCTTTTTCCCAAAAATTGGAAAAAATACTATATTTGGGCTGCCTGTGACCGTCTTCAGTTTACTGCGTGTCTGCTGGGATACTAGTAGTCGCTCATTAATACCCAGCCTTGCGCATAATTTTGTTCTGGCTGCACTGTGCTTTCAATAACCACAGTCATTCTCCAACAGGGAAATCCATATACAGGCTATATAGGCAGTGGACTTTTTCCCCAAAATTGGGAAAAAATACTATATTTGGGCTGCCTGTGACCGTCTTCAGTTTACTGCGTGTCTGCTGGGGGTAGTAGTCGCTCATTAATACCCAGCCTTGTGCATAATTTTGTTCTGTCTGCACTGTGCTTTCAATAACTACAGTCATCCTCCAACAGGGAAATCCATATACAGGCTATATAGGCAGTGGGCTTTTTCCCAAAAATCGGGAAGAAATACAAAATTGGGCTGCCTGTGACAGTCTTCAGTTTACTGCATGTCTGCTGGGGGTACTAGTAGTCGCTCATTAATACCCAGCCTTGCACATAATTTTTTCTGACTGCACTGTGCTTACAATAACCACAGTCATCCTCCAATAGGGAAATCCATATACAGGCTATATAGGCAGTGGGCTTTTTCCCAAAAATTGGGAAAAAATACTATATTTGGGCTGCCTGTGACCGTCTTCAGCTTACTGCGTGTCTGCTGGGGGTACTAGTAGTCGCTCATTAATACCCAGCCTTGCGCATAATTATTTCTGGCTGCACTGTGCTTTCAATGACCACAGTCATCCTCCAACAGGGAAATCCATATACAGGCTATATAGGCAGTGGGCTTTTTCCCAAAAATTGGAAAAAATACAATATTTGGGCAGCCTGTGACCGTCTTCAGTTTACTACGTGTCTGTTGGGGGTACTAGTATTCGCTCATTAATACCCAGCCTTGCACATAATTTTTTCTGGCTGCACTGTGCTTTCAATGACCACAGTCATCCTCCAACAGGGAAATCCATATACAGGCTATATAGGCAGTGGGCTTTTTCACAAAAATTGGAAAAAATACAATATTTGGGCTGCCTGTGACCGTCTTCAGTTTACTACGTGTCTGCTGGGGGTACTAGTATTCGCTGATTAATACCCAGCCTTGCACATAATTTTTTCTGGCTGCACTGTGCTTTCAATAACCACACTCATCCTCCAACAGGGAAATCCATATACAGGCTATATAGGCAGTGGGCTTTTTCCCCAAAATTGGGAAAAAATACTATATTTGGGCTGCCTGTGACCGTCTTCAGTTTACTGCGTCTCTGTTGGGGGTACTAGTAGTCGCTCATTAATACCCAGCGCTGTGCATAATTTTTTCTGACTGCACTGTGTTTTCAATAACCACAGTCATCCTCCAACAGGGAAATCCATATACAGGCTATATAGGCAGTGGGCTTTTTCCCAAAAATTGGGAAAAAATACTATATTTGGGCTGCCTGTGACCGTCTTCAGCTTACTGCGTGTCTGCTGGGGGTACTAGTAGTCGCTCATTAATACCCAGCCTTGCGCATAATTATTTCTGGCTGCACTGTGCTTTCAATGACCACAGTCATCCTCCAACAGGGAAATCCATATACAGGCTATATAGGCAGTGGGCTTTATCACAAAAATTGGAAAAAATACTATATTTGGGCTGCCTGTGACCGTCTTCAGTTTACTGCGTGTCTGTTGGGGGTACTAGTAGTTGCTCATTAATACCCAGCCTTGCGCATAATTTTTTTCTGGCTGCACTGTGCTTTCAATAACCACAGTCATCCTCCAACAGGGAAATCCATATACAGGCTATATAGGCAGTGGGCTTTTTCCCAAAAATTGGAAAAAATACTATATTTGGGCTGCCTGTGACCGTCTTCAGTTTACTGCGTGTCTGCTGGGGATACTAGTAGTCGCTCATTAATACCCAGCCTTGCGCATAATTTTGTTCTGGCTGCACTGTGCTTTCAATAACCACAGTCATCCTCCAACAGGGAAATCCATATACAGGCTATATAGGCAGTGGACTTTTTCCCCAAAATTGGGAAAAAATACTATATTTGGGCTGCCTGTGACCGTCTTCAGTTTACTGCGTGTCTGCTGGGGATACTAGTAGTCGCTCATTAATACCCAGCCTTGTGCATAATTTTGTTCTGTCTGCACTGTGCTTTCAATAACCACAGTCATCCTCCAACAGGGAAATCCATATACAGGCTATATAGGCAGTGGGCTTTTTCCCAAAAATTGGGAAAAAGTACTATATTTGAGCTGCCTGTGACCGTCTTCAGTTTACTGCGTCTCTGTTGGGGGTACTAGTAGTCGCTCATTAATACCCAGCGTTGCGCATAATTTTTTCTGACTGCACTGTGTTTTCAATAACCACAGTCATCCTCCAACAGGGAAATCCATATACAGGCTATATAGGCAGTGGGCTTTTTCCCAAAAATTGGGAAAAAATACTATATTTGGGCTGCCTGTGACCGTCTTCAGCTTACTGCGTGTCTGCTGGGGGTACTAGTAGTCGCTCATTAATACCCAGCCTTGCGCATAATTATTTCTGGCTGCACTGTGCTTTCAATGACCACAGTCATCCTCCAACAGGGAAATCCATATACAGGCTATATAGGCAGTGGGCTTTATCACAAAAATTGGAAAAAATACTATATTTGGGCTGCCTGTGACCGTCTTCAGTTTACTGCGGTTCTGTTGGGGGTACTAGTAGTTGCTCATTAATACCCAGCCTTGCGCATAATTTTTTTCTGGCTGCACTGTGCTTTCAATAACCACAGTCATCCTCCAACAGGGAAATCCATATACAGGCTATATAGGCAGTGGGCTTTTTCCCAAAAATTGGAAAAAATACAATATTTGGGCTGCCTGTGACCGTCTTTAGTTTACTACGTGTCTGTTGGGGGTACTAGTATTCGCTCATTAATACCCAGCCTTGCACATAATTTTTTCTGGCTGCACTGTGCTTTCAATGACCACAGTCATCCTCCAACAGGGAAATCCATATACAGGCTATATAGGCAGTGGGCTTTTTCACAAAAATTGGAAAAAATACAATATTTGGGCAGCCTGTGACCGTCTTCAGTTTACTACGTGTCTGCTGGGGGTACTAGTATTCGCTCATTAATACCCAGCCTTGCACATAATTTTTTCTGGCTGCACTGTGCTTTCAATAACTACAGTCATCCTCCAACAGGGAAATCCATATACAGGCTATATAGGCAGTGGACTTTTTCCCCAAAATTGGGAAAAAATACTATATTTGGGCTGCCTGTGACCATCTTCAGTTTACTGCGTGTCTGCTGGGGGTAGTAGTCGCTAATTAATACCCAGCCTTGTGCATAATTTTGTTCTGGCTGCACTGTGCTTTCAACAACCACAGTCATCCTCCAACAGGGAAATCCATATACAGGCTATATAGGCAGTGGGCTTTTTCCCAAAAATTGGGAAGAAATACAATATTTGGGCTGCCTATGACAGTCTTCAGTTTACTGCGTGTCTGCAGGGGGTACTAGTAGTCGCTCATTAATACCCAGCCTTGCGCATAATTTTTTCTGACCGCACTGTGCTTTCAATAACCACAGTCATCCTCCAACAGGGAAATCCATATACAGGCTATATAGGCAGTGGGCTTTTTCCCAAAAATTGGGAAGAAATACTATATTTGGGCTGCCTGTGACCGTCTTAAGTTTACTGCGTGTCTGCTGGGGGTAGTAGTCGCTCATTAATACCCAGCCTTGCGCGTAATTTTTTCTGGCTGCACTGTGCTTTCAATAACTACAGTCATCCTCCAACAGGGAAATCCATATACAGGCTATATAGGCAGTGGGCTTTTTCCCAAAAATTGGAAAAAATACTATATTTGGGCTGCCTGTGACCGTCTTCAGTTTACTGCGTGTCTGCTGGGGGTAGTAGTCGCTCATTAATACCCAGCCTTGTGCATAATTTTGTTCTGTCTGCACTGTGCTTTCAATAACTACAGTCATCCTCCAACAGGGAAATCCATATACAGGCTATATAGGCAGTGGGCTTTTTCCCAAAAATCGGGAAGAAATACAAAATTGGGCTGCCTGTGACAGTCTTCAGTTTACTGCATGTCTGCTGGGGGTACTAGTAGTCGCTCATTAATACCCAGCCTTGCACATAATTTTTTCTGACTGCACTGTGCTTACAATAACCACAGTCATCCTCCAACAGGGAAATCTATATACAGGCTATATAGGCAGTGGGCTTTTTTCCCAAAATTGGGAAGAAATACTATATTTGGGCTGCCTGTGACCGTCTTCAGCTTACTGCGTGTCTGCTGGGGGTACTAGTAGTCGCTCATTAATACCCAGCCTTGCGCATAATTATTTCTGGCTGCACTGTGCTTTCAATGACCACAGTCATCCTCCAACAGGGAAATCCATATACAGGCTATATAGGCAGTGGGCTTTTTCCCCAAAATTGGGAAGAAATACTATATTTGGGCTGCCTGTGACCGTCTTCAGCTTACTGCGTGTCTGCTGGGGGTACTAGTAGTCGCTCATTAATACCCAGCCTTGCGCATAATTATTTCTGGCTGCACTGTGCTTTCAATGACCACAGTCATCCTCCAACAGGGAAATCCATATACAGGCTATATAGGCAGTGGGCTTTTTCCCAAAAATTGGGAAAAATACTATATTTGGGCTGCCTGTTACCGTCTTCAGTTTACTGCGCGTCTGCTGGGGGTACTAGTAGTCGCTCATTAATACCCAGCCTTGCGCATAATTTTTTCTGGCTGCACTATGCTTTCAATAACCACACTCATCCTCCAACAGGGAAATCCATATACAGGCTATATAGGCAGTGGACTTTTTCCCCAAAATTGGGAAAAAATACTATATTTGGGCTGCCTGTGACCATCTTCAGTTTACTGTGTGTCTGCTGGGGGTAGTAGTCGCTAATTAATACCCAGCCTTGTGCATAATTTTGTTCTGGCTGCACTGTGCTTTCAATAACCACAGTCATCCTCCAACAGGGAAATCCATATACAGGCTATATAGGCAGTGGGCTTTTTCCCCAAAAATTGGGAAGAAATACAATATTTGGGCTGCCTATGACAGTCTTCAGTTTACTGCGTGTCTGCTGGGGGTACTAGTAGTCGCTCATTAATACTCAGCCTTGCGCATAATTTTTTCTGACCGCACTGTGCTTTCAATAACCACAGTCATCCTCCAACAGGGAAATCCATATACAGGCTATATAGGCAGTGGGCTTTTTCCCCAAAATTGGGAAGAAATACTATATTTGGGCTGCCTGTGACTGTCTTAAGTTTACTGCGTGTCTGCTGGGGGTAGTAGTCGCTCATTAATACCCAGCCTTGCGCGTAATTTTTTCTGGCTGCACTGTGCTTTCAATAACTACAGTCATCCTCCAACAGGGAAATCCATATACAGGCTATATAGGCAGTGGGCTTTTTCCCAAAAATTGGAAAAAATACTATATTTGGGCTGCCTGTGACCGTCTTCAGTTTACTGCGTGTCTGCTGGGATACTAGTAGTCGCTCATTAATACCCAGCCTTGCGCATAATTTTGTTCTGGCTGCACTGTGCTTTCAATAACCACAGTCATTCTCCAACAGGGAAATCCATATACAGGCTATATAGGCAGTGGACTTTTTCCCCAAAATTGGGAAAAAATACTATATTTGGGATGCCTGTGACCGTCTTCAGTTTACTGCGTGTCTGCTGGGGGTAGTAGTCGCTCATTAATACCCAGCCTTGTGCATAATTTTGTTCTGTCTGCACTGTGCTTTCAATAACTACAGTCATCCTCCAACAGGGAAATCCATATACAGGCTATATAGGCAGTGGGCTTTTTCCCAAAAATCGGGAAGAAATACAAAATTGGGCTGCCTGTGACAGTCTTCAGTTTACTGCATGTCTGCTGGGGGTACTAGTAGTCGCTCATTAATACCCAGCCTTGCACATAATTTTTTCTGACTGCACTGTGCTTACAATAACCACAGTCATCCTCCAATAGGGAAATCCATATACAGGCTATATAGGCAGTGGGCTTTTTCCCAAAAATTGGAAAAAATACTATATTTGGGCTGCCTGTGACCGTCTTCAGTTTACTGCGTGTCTGTTGGGGGTACTAGTAGTTGCTCATTAATACCCAGCCTTGCGCATAATTTTTTTCTGGCTGCACTGTGCTTTCAATAACCACAGTCATCCTCCAACAGGGAAATCCATATACAGGCTATATAGGCAGTGGGCTTTTTCCCAAAAATTGGAAAAAATACAATATTTGGGCAGCCTGTGACCGTCTTCAGTTTACTACGTGTCTGTTGGGGGTACTAGTATTCGCTCATTAATACCCAGCCTTGCACATAATTTTTTCTGGCTGCACTGTGCTTTCAATGACCACAGTCATCCTCCAACAGGGAAATCCATATACAGGCTATATAGGCAGTGGGCTTTTTCACAAAAATTGGAAAAAATACAATATTTGGGCTGCCTGTGACCGTCTTCAGTTTACTACGTGTCTGCTGGGGGTACTAGTATTCGCTGATTAATACCCAGCCTTGCACATAATTTTTTCTGGCTGCACTGTGCTTTCAATAACCACACTCATCCTCCAACAGGGAAATCCATATACAGGCTATATAGGCAGTGGGCTTTTTCCCCAAAATTGGGAAAAAATACTATATTTGGGCTGCCTGTGACCGTCTTCAGTTTACTGCGTCTCTGTTGGGGGTACTAGTAGTCGCTCATTAATACCCAGCGCTGTGCATAATTTTTTCTGACTGCACTGTGTTTTCAATAACCACAGTCATCCTCCAACAGGGAAATCCATATACAGGCTATATAGGCAGTGGGCTTTTTCCCAAAAATTGGGAAAAAATACTATATTTGGGCTGCCTGTGACCGTCTTCAGCTTACTGCGTGTCTGCTGGGGGTACTAGTAGTCGCTCATTAATACCCAGCCTTGCGCATAATTATTTCTGGCTGCACTGTGCTTTCAATGACCACAGTCATCCTCCAACAGGGAAATCCATATACAGGCTATATAGGCAGTGGACTTTTTCCCCAAAATTGGGAAAAAATACTATATTTGGGCTGCCTGTGACCATCTTCAGTTTACTGTGTGTCTGCTGGGGGTAGTAGTCGCTAATTAATACCCAGCCTTGTGCATAATTTTGTTCTGGCTGCACTGTGCTTTCAATAACCACAGTCATCCTCCAACAGGGAAATCCATATACAGGCTATATAGGCAGTGGGCTTTTTCCCCAAAAATTGGGAAGAAATACAATATTTGGGCTGCCTATGACAGTCTTCAGTTTACTGCGTGTCTGCTGGGGGTACTAGTAGTCGCTCATTAATACTCAGCCTTGCGCATAATTTTTTCTGACCGCACTGTGCTTTCAATAACCACAGTCATCCTCCAACAGGGAAATCCATATACAGGCTATATAGGCAGTGGGCTTTTTCCCCAAAATTGGGAAGAAATACTATATTTGGGCTGCCTGTGACTGTCTTAAGTTTACTGCGTGTCTGCTGGGGGTAGTAGTCGCTCATTAATACCCAGCCTTGCGCGTAATTTTTTCTGGCTGCACTGTGCTTTCAATAACTACAGTCATCCTCCAACAGGGAAATCCATATACAGGCTATATAGGCAGTGGGCTTTTTCCCAAAAATTGGAAAAAATACTATATTTGGGCTGCCTGTGACCGTCTTCAGTTTACTGCGTGTCTGCTGGGATACTAGTAGTCGCTCATTAATACCCAGCCTTGCGCATAATTTTGTTCTGGCTGCACTGTGCTTTCAATAACCACAGTCATTCTCCAACAGGGAAATCCATATACAGGCTATATAGGCAGTGGACTTTTTCCCCAAAATTGGGAAAAAATACTATATTTGGGATGCCTGTGACCGTCTTCAGTTTACTGCGTGTCTGCTGGGGGTAGTAGTCGCTCATTAATACCCAGCCTTGTGCATAATTTTGTTCTGTCTGCACTGTGCTTTCAATAACTACAGTCATCCTCCAACAGGGAAATCCATATACAGGCTATATAGGCAGTGGGCTTTTTCCCAAAAATCGGGAAGAAATACAAAATTGGGCTGCCTGTGACAGTCTTCAGTTTACTGCATGTCTGCTGGGGGTACTAGTAGTCGCTCATTAATACCCAGCCTTGCACATAATTTTTTCTGACTGCACTGTGCTTACAATAACCACAGTCATCCTCCAATAGGGAAATCCATATACAGGCTATATAGGCAGTGGGCTTTTTCCCAAAAATTGGAAAAAATACTATATTTGGGCTGCCTGTGACCGTCTTCAGTTTACTGCGTGTCTGTTGGGGGTACTAGTAGTTGCTCATTAATACCCAGCCTTGCGCATAATTTTTTTCTGGCTGCACTGTGCTTTCAATAACCACAGTCATCCTCCAACAGGGAAATCCATATACAGGCTATATAGGCAGTGGGCTTTTTCCCAAAAATTGGAAAAAATACAATATTTGGGCAGCCTGTGACCGTCTTCAGTTTACTACGTGTCTGTTGGGGGTACTAGTATTCGCTCATTAATACCCAGCCTTGCACATAATTTTTTCTGGCTGCACTGTGCTTTCAATGACCACAGTCATCCTCCAACAGGGAAATCCATATACAGGCTATATAGGCAGTGGGCTTTTTCACAAAAATTGGAAAAAATACAATATTTGGGCTGCCTGTGACCGTCTTCAGTTTACTACGTGTCTGCTGGGGGTACTAGTATTCGCTGATTAATACCCAGCCTTGCACATAATTTTTTCTGGCTGCACTGTGCTTTCAATAACCACACTCATCCTCCAACAGGGAAATCCATATACAGGCTATATAGGCAGTGGGCTTTTTCCCCAAAATTGGGAAAAAATACTATATTTGGGCTGCCTGTGACCGTCTTCAGTTTACTGCGTCTCTGTTGGGGGTACTAGTAGTCGCTCATTAATACCCAGCGCTGTGCATAATTTTTTCTGACTGCACTGTGTTTTCAATAACCACAGTCATCCTCCAACAGGGAAATCCATATACAGGCTATATAGGCAGTGGGCTTTTTCCCAAAAATTGGGAAAAAATACTATATTTGGGCTGCCTGTGACCGTCTTCAGCTTACTGCGTGTCTGCTGGGGGTACTAGTAGTCGCTCATTAATACCCAGCCTTGCGCATAATTATTTCTGGCTGCACTGTGCTTTCAATGACCACAGTCATCCTCCAACAGGGAAATCCATATACAGGCTATATAGGCAGTGGACTTTTTCCCCAAAATTGGGAAAAAATACTATATTTGGGCTGCCTGTGACCATCTTCAGTTTACTGTGTGTCTGCTGGGGGTAGTAGTCGCTAATTAATACCCAGCCTTGTGCATAATTTTGTTCTGGCTGCACTGTGCTTTCAATAACCACAGTCATCCTCCAACAGGGAAATCCATATACAGGCTATATAGGCAGTGGGCTTTTTCCCCAAAAATTGGGAAGAAATACAATATTTGGGCTGCCTATGACAGTCTTCAGTTTACTGCGTGTCTGCTGGGGGTACTAGTAGTCGCTCATTAATACTCAGCCTTGCGCATAATTTTTTCTGACCGCACTGTGCTTTCAATAACCACAGTCATCCTCCAACAGGGAAATCCATATACAGGCTATATAGGCAGTGGGCTTTTTCCCCAAAATTGGGAAGAAATACTATATTTGGGCTGCCTGTGACTGTCTTAAGTTTACTGCGTGTCTGCTGGGGGTAGTAGTCGCTCATTAATACCCAGCCTTGCGCGTAATTTTTTCTGGCTGCACTGTGCTTTCAATAACTACAGTCATCCTCCAACAGGGAAATCCATATACAGGCTATATAGGCAGTGGGCTTTTTCCCAAAAATTGGAAAAAATACTATATTTGGGCTGCCTGTGACCGTCTTCAGTTTACTGCGTGTCTGCTGGGATACTAGTAGTCGCTCATTAATACCCAGCCTTGCGCATAATTTTGTTCTGGCTGCACTGTGCTTTCAATAACCACAGTCATTCTCCAACAGGGAAATCCATATACAGGCTATATAGGCAGTGGACTTTTTCCCCAAAATTGGGAAAAAATACTATATTTTGGCTGCCTGTGACCGTCTTCAGTTTACTGCGTGTCTGCTGGGGGTAGTAGTCGCTCATTAATACCCAGCCTTGTGCATAATTTTGTTCTGTCTGCACTGTGCTTTCAATAACTACAGTCATCCTCCAACAGGGAAATCCATATACAGGCTATATAGGCAGTGGGCTTTTTCCCAAAAATCGGGAAGAAATACAAAATTGGGCTGCCTGTGACAGTCTTCAGTTTACTGCATGTCTGCTGGGGGTACTAGTAGTCGCTCATTAATACCCAGCCTTGCACATAATTTTTTCTGACTGCACTGTGCTTACAATAACCACAGTCATCCTCCAATAGGGAAATCCATATACAGGCTATATAGGCAGTGGGCTTTTTCCCAAAAATTGGGAAAAAATACTATATTTGGGCTGCCTGTGACCGTCTTCAGCTTACTGCGTGTCTGCTGGGGGTACTAGTAGTCGCTCATTAATACCCAGCCTTGCGCATAATTATTTCTGGCTGCACTGTGCTTTCAATGACCACAGTCATCCTCCAACAGGGAAATCCATATACAGGCTATATAGGCAGTGGGCTTTATCACAAAAATTGGGAAAAAATACTATATTTGGGCTGCCTGTGACCGTCTTCAGTTTACTGCGTGTCTGTTGGGGGTACTAGTAGTTGCTCATTAATACCCAGCCTTGCGCATAATTTTTTTCTGGCTGCACTGTGCTTTCAATAACCACAGTCATCCTCCAACAGGGAAATCCATATACAGGCTATATAGGCAGTGGGCTTTTTCCCAAAAATTGGAAAAAATACAATATTTGGGCAGCCTGTGACCGTCTTCAGTTTACTACGTGTCTGTTGGGGGTACTAGTATTCGCTCATTAATACCCAGCCTTGCACATAATTTTTTCTGGCTGCACTGTGCTTTCAATGACCACAGTCATCCTCCAACAGGGAAATCCATATACAGGCTATATAGGCAGTGGGCTTTTTCACAAAAATTGGAAAAAATACAATATTTGGGCTGCCTGTGACCGTCTTCAGTTTACTACGTGTCTGCTGGGGGTACTAGTATTCGCTGATTAATACCCAGCCTTGCACATAATTTTTTCTGGCTGCACTGTGCTTTCAATAACCACACTCATCCTCCAACAGGGAAATCCATATACAGGCTATATAGGCAGTGGGCTTTTTCCCCAAAATTGGGAAAAAATACTATATTTGGGCTGCCTGTGACCGTCTTCAGTTTACTGCGTCTCTGTTGGGGGTACTAGTAGTCGCTCATTAATACCCAGCGCTGTGCATAATTTTTTCTGACTGCACTGTGTTTTCAATAACCACAGTCATCCTCCAACAGGGAAATCCATATACAGGCTATATAGGCAGTGGGCTTTTTCCCAAAAATTGGGAAAAAATACTATATTTGGGCTGCCTGTGACCGTCTTCAGCTTACTGCGTGTCTGCTGGGGGTACTAGTAGTCGCTCATTAATACCCAGCCTTGCGCATAATTATTTCTGGCTGCACTGTGCTTTCAATGACCACAGTCATCCTCCAACAGGGAAATCCATATACAGGCTATATAGGCAGTGGGCTTTATCACAAAAATTGGAAAAAATACTATATTTGGGCTGCCTGTGACCGTCTTCAGTTTACTGCGTGTCTGTTGGGGGTACTAGTAGTTGCTCATTAATACCCAGCCTTGCGCATAATTTTTTTCTGGCTGCACTGTGCTTTCAATAACCACAGTCATCCTCCAACAGGGAAATCCATATACAGGCTATATAGGCAGTGGGCTTTTTCCCAAAAATTGGAAAAAATACTATATTTGGGCTGCCTGTGACCGTCTTCAGTTTACTGCGTGTCTGCTGGGGATACTAGTAGTCGCTCATTAATACCCAGCCTTGCGCATAATTTTGTTCTGGCTGCACTGTGCTTTCAATAACCACAGTCATCCTCCAACAGGGAAATCCATATACAGGCTATATAGGCAGTGGACTTTTTCCCCAAAATTGGGAAAAAATACTATATTTGGGCTGCCTGTGACCGTCTTCAGTTTACTGCGTGTCTGCTGGGGATACTAGTAGTCGCTCATTAATACCCAGCCTTGTGCATAATTTTGTTCTGTCTGCACTGTGCTTTCAATAACCACAGTCATCCTCCAACAGGGAAATCCATATACAGGCTATATAGGCAGTGGGCTTTTTCCCAAAAATTGGGAAAAAGTACTATATTTGAGCTGCCTGTGACCGTCTTCAGTTTACTGCGTCTCTGTTGGGGGTACTAGTAGTCGCTCATTAATACCCAGCGTTGCGCATAATTTTTTCTGACTGCACTGTGTTTTCAATAACCACAGTCATCCTCCAACAGGGAAATCCATATACAGGCTATATAGGCAGTGGGCTTTTTCCCAAAAATTGGGAAAAAATACTATATTTGGGCTGCCTGTGACCGTCTTCAGCTTACTGCGTGTCTGCTGGGGGTACTAGTAGTCGCTCATTAATACCCAGCCTTGCGCATAATTATTTCTGGCTGCACTGTGCTTTCAATGACCACAGTCATCCTCCAACAGGGAAATCCATATACAGGCTATATAGGCAGTGGGCTTTATCACAAAAATTGGAAAAAATACTATATTTGGGCTGCCTGTGACCGTCTTCAGTTTACTGCGGTTCTGTTGGCGGTACTAGTAGTTGCTCATTAATACCCAGCCTTGCGCATAATTTTTTTCTGGCTGCACTGTGCTTTCAATAACCACAGTCATCCTCCAACAGGGAAATCCATATACAGGCTATATAGGCAGTGGGCTTTTTCCCAAAAATTGGAAAAAATACAATATTTGGGCTGCCTGTGACCGTCTTTAGTTTACTACGTGTCTGTTGGGGGTACTAGTATTCGCTCATTAATACCCAGCCTTGCACATAATTTTTTCTGGCTGCACTGTGCTTTCAATGACCACAGTCATCCTCCAACAGGGAAATCCATATACAGGCTATATAGGCAGTGGGCTTTTTCACAAAAATTGGAAAAAATACAATATTTGGGCAGCCTGTGACCGTCTTCAGTTTACTACGTGTCTGCTGGGGGTACTAGTATTCGCTCATTAATACCCAGCCTTGCACATAATTTTTTCTGGCTGCACTGTGCTTTCAATAACTACAGTCATCCTCCAACAGGGAAATCCATATACAGGCTATATAGGCAGTGGACTTTTTCCCCAAAATTGGGAAAAAATACTATATTTGGGCTGCCTGTGACCATCTTCAGTTTACTGCGTGTCTGCTGGGGGTAGTAGTTGCTAATTAATACCCAGCCTTGTGCATAATTTTGTTCTGGCTGCACTGTGCTTTCAATAACCACAGTCATCCTCCAACAGGGAAATCCATATACAGGCTATATAGGCAGTGGGCTTTTTCCCAAAAATTGGGAAGAAATACAATATTTGGGCTGCCTATGACAGTCTTCAGTTTACTGCGTGTCTGCAGGGGGTACTAGTAGTCGCTCATTAATACCCAGCCTTGCGCATAATTTTTTCTGACCGCACTGTGCTTTCAATAACCACAGTCATCCTCCAACAGGGAAATCCATATACAGGCTATATAGGCAGTGGGCTTTTTCCCAAAAATTGGGAAGAAATACTATATTTGGGCTGCCTGTGACCGTCTTAAGTTTACTGCGTGTCTGCTGGGGGTAGTAGTCGCTCATTAATACCCAGCCTTGCGCGTAATTTTTTCTGGCTGCACTGTGCTTTCAATAACTACAGTCATCCTCCAACAGGGAAATCCATATACAGGCTATATAGGCAGTGGGCTTTTTCCCAAAAATTGGAAAAAATACTATATTTGGGCTGCCTGTGACCGTCTTCAGTTTACTGCGTGTCTGCTGGGGGTAGTAGTCGCTCATTAATACCCAGCCTTGTGCATAATTTTGTTCTGTCTGCACTGTGCTTTCAATAACTACAGTCATCCTCCAACAGGGAAATCCATATACAGGCTATATAGGCAGTGGGCTTTTTCCCAAAAATCGGGAAGAAATACAAAATTGGGCTGCCTGTGACAGTCTTCAGTTTACTGCATGTCTGCTGGGGGTACTAGTAGTCGCTCATTAATACCCAGCCTTGCACATAATTTTTTCTGACTGCACTGTGCTTACAATAACCACAGTCATCCTCCAACAGGGAAATCCATATACAGGCTATATAGGCAGTGGGCTTTTTCCCCAAAATTGGGAAGAAATACTATATTTGGGCTGCCTGTGACCGTCTTCAGCTTACTGCGTGTCTGCTGGGGGTACTAGTAGTCGCTCATTAATACCCAGCCTTGCGCATAATTATTTCTGGCTGCACTGTGCTTTCAATGACCACAGTCATCCTCCAACAGGGAAATCCATATACAGGCTATATAGGCAGTGGGCTTTTTCCCCAAAATTGGGAAGAAATACTATATTTGGGCTGCCTGTGACCGTCTTCAGCTTACTGCGTGTCTGCTGGGGGTACTAGTAGTCGCTCATTAATACCCAGCCTTGCGCATAATTATTTCTGGCTGCACTGTGCTTTCAATGACCACAGTCATCCTCCAACAGGGAAATCCATATACAGGCTATATAGGCAGTGGGCTTTTTCCCAAAAATTGGGAAAAATACTATATTTGGGCTGCCTGTGACCGTCTTCAGTTTACTGCGCGTCTGCTGGGGGTACTAGTAGTCGCTCATTAATACCCAGCCTTGCGCATAATTTTTTCTGGCTGCACTATGCTTTCAATAACCACACTCATCCTCCAACAGGGAAATCCATATACAGGCTATATAGGCAGTGGGCTTTTTCCCAAAAATTGGGAAAAAGTACTATATTTGAGCTGCCTGTGACCGTCTTCAGTTTACTGCGTCTCTGTTGGGGGTACTAGTAGTCGCTCATTAATACCCAGCGTTGCGCATAATTTTTTCTGACTGCACTGTGTTTTCAATAACCACAGTCATCCTCCAACAGGGAAATCCATATACAGGCTATATAGGCAGTGGGCTTTTTCCCAAAAATTGGGAAAAAATACTATATTTGGGCTGCCTGTGACCGTCTTCAGCTTACTGCGTGTCTGCTGGGGGTACTAGTAGTCGCTCATTAATACCCAGCCTTGCGCATAATTATTTCTGGCTGCACTGTGCTTTCAATGACCACAGTCATCCTCCAACAGGGAAATCCATATACAGGCTATATAGGCAGTGGGCTTTATCACAAAAATTGGAAAAAATACTATATTTGGGCTGCCTGTGACCGTCTTCAGTTTACTGCGGTTCTGTTGGGGGTACTAGTAGTTGCTCATTAATACCCAGCCTTGCGCATAATTTTTTTCTGGCTGCACTGTGCTTTCAATAACCACAGTCATCCTCCAACAGGGAAATCCATATACAGGCTATATAGGCAGTGGGCTTTTTCCCAAAAATTGGAAAAAATACAATATTTGGGCTGCCTGTGACCGTCTTTAGTTTACTACGTGTCTGTTGGGGGTACTAGTATTCGCTCATTAATACCCAGCCTTGCACATAATTTTTTCTGGCTGCACTGTGCTTTCAATGACCACAGTCATCCTCCAACAGGGAAATCCATATACAGGCTATATAGGCAGTGGGCTTTTTCACAAAAATTGGAAAAAATACAATATTTGGGCAGCCTGTGACCGTCTTCAGTTTACTACGTGTCTGCTGGGGGTACTAGTATTCGCTCATTAATACCCAGCCTTGCACATAATTTTTTCTGGCTGCACTGTGCTTTCAATAACTACAGTCATCCTCCAACAGGGAAATCCATATACAGGCTATATAGGCAGTGGACTTTTTCCCCAAAATTGGGAAAAAATACTATATTTGGGCTGCCTGTGACCATCTTCAGTTTACTGCGTGTCTGCTGGGGGTAGTAGTTGCTAATTAATACCCAGCCTTGTGCATAATTTTGTTCTGGCTGCACTGTGCTTTCAATAACCACAGTCATCCTCCAACAGGGAAATCCATATACAGGCTATATAGGCAGTGGGCTTTTTCCCAAAAATTGGGAAGAAATACAATATTTGGGCTGCCTATGACAGTCTTCAGTTTACTGCGTGTCTGCAGGGGGTACTAGTAGTCGCTCATTAATACCCAGCCTTGCGCATAATTTTTTCTGACCGCACTGTGCTTTCAATAACCACAGTCATCCTCCAACAGGGAAATCCATATACAGGCTATATAGGCAGTGGGCTTTTTCCCAAAAATTGGGAAGAAATACTATATTTGGGCTGCCTGTGACCGTCTTAAGTTTACTGCGTGTCTGCTGGGGGTAGTAGTCGCTCATTAATACCCAGCCTTGCGCGTAATTTTTTCTGGCTGCACTGTGCTTTCAATAACTACAGTCATCCTCCAACAGGGAAATCCATATACAGGCTATATAGGCAGTGGGCTTTTTCCCAAAAATTGGAAAAAATACTATATTTGGGCTGCCTGTGACCGTCTTCAGTTTACTGCGTGTCTGCTGGGGGTAGTAGTCGCTCATTAATACCCAGCCTTGTGCATAATTTTGTTCTGTCTGCACTGTGCTTTCAATAACTACAGTCATCCTCCAACAGGGAAATCCATATACAGGCTATATAGGCAGTGGGCTTTTTCCCAAAAATCGGGAAGAAATACAAAATTGGGCTGCCTGTGACAGTCTTCAGTTTACTGCATGTCTGCTGGGGGTACTAGTAGTCGCTCATTAATACCCAGCCTTGCACATAATTTTTTCTGACTGCACTGTGCTTACAATAACCACAGTCATCCTCCAACAGGGAAATCCATATACAGGCTATATAGGCAGTGGGCTTTTTCCCCAAAATTGGGAAGAAATACTATATTTGGGCTGCCTGTGACCGTCTTCAGCTTACTGCGTGTCTGCTGTGGGTACTAGTAGTCGCTCATTAATACCCAGCCTTGCGCATAATTATTTCTGGCTGCACTGTGCTTTCAATGACCACAGTCATCCTCCAACAGGGAAATCCATATACAGGCTATATAGGCAGTGGGCTTTTTCCCCAAAATTGGGAAGAAATACTATATTTGGGCTGCCTGTGACCGTCTTCAGCTTACTGCGTGTCTGCTGGGGGTACTAGTAGTCGCTCATTAATACCCAGCCTTGCGCATAATTATTTCTGGCTGCACTGTGCTTTCAATGACCACAGTCATCCTCCAACAGGGAAATCCATATACAGGCTATATAGGCAGTGGGCTTTTTCCCAAAAATTGGGAAAAATACTATATTTGGGCTGCCTGTTACCGTCTTCAGTTTACTGCGCGTCTGCTGGGGGTACTAGTAGTCGCTCATTAATACCCAGCCTTGCGCATAATTTTTTCTGGCTGCACTATGCTTTCAATAACCACACTCATCCTCCAACAGGGAAATCCATATACAGGCTATATAGGCAGTGGACTTTTTCCCCAAAATTGGGAAAAAATACTATATTTGGGCTGCCTGTGACCATCTTCAGTTTACTGTGTGTCTGCTGGGGGTAGTAGTCGCTAATTAATACCCAGCCTTGTGCATAATTTTGTTCTGGCTGCACTGTGCTTTCAATAACCACAGTCATCCTCCAACAGGGAAATCCATATACAGGCTATATAGGCAGTGGGCTTTTTCCCCAAAAATTGGGAAGAAATACAATATTTGGGCTGCCTATGACAGTCTTCAGTTTACTGCGTGTCTGCTGGGGGTACTAGTAGTCGCTCATTAATACTCAGCCTTGCGCATAATGTTTTCTGACCGCACTGTGCTTTCAATAACCACAGTCATCCTCCAACAGGGAAATCCATATACAGGCTATATAGGCAGTGGGCTTTTTCCCCAAAATTGGGAAGAAATACTATATTTGGGCTGCCTGTGACTGTCTTAAGTTTACTGCGTGTCTGCTGGGGGTAGTAGTCGCTCATTAATACCCAGCCTTGCGCGTAATTTTTTCTGGCTGCACTGTGCTTTCAATAACTACAGTCATCCTCCAACAGGGAAATCCATATACAGGCTATATAGGCAGTGGGCTTTTTCCCAAAAATTGGAAAAAATACTATATTTGGGCTGCCTGTGACCGTCTTCAGTTTACTGCGTGTCTGCTGGGATACTAGTAGTCGCTCATTAATACCCAGCCTTGCGCATAATTTTGTTCTGGCTGCACTGTGCTTTCAATAACCACAGTCATTCTCCAACAGGGAAATCCATATACAGGCTATATAGGCAGTGGACTTTTTCCCCAAAATTGGGAAAAAATACTATATTTGGGATGCCTGTGACCGTCTTCAGTTTACTGCGTGTCTGCTGGGGGTAGTAGTCGCTCATTAATACCCAGCCTTGTGCATAATTTTGTTCTGTCTGCACTGTGCTTTCAATAACTACAGTCATCCTCCAACAGGGAAATCCATATACAGGCTATATAGGCAGTGGGCTTTTTCCCAAAAATCGGGAAGAAATACAAAATTGGGCTGCCTGTGACAGTCTTCAGTTTACTGCATGTCTGCTGGGGGTACTAGTAGTCGGTCATTAATACCCAGCCTTGCACATAATTTTTTCTGACTGCACTGTGCTTACAATAACCACAGTCATCCTCCAATAGGGAAATCCATATACAGGCTATATAGGCAGTGGGCTTTTTCCCAAAAATTGGAAAAAATACTATATTTGGGCTGCCTGTGACCGTCTTCAGTTTACTGCGTGTCTGTTGGGGGTACTAGTAGTTGCTCATTAATACCCAGCCTTGCGCATAATTTTTTTCTGGCTGCACTGTGCTTTCAATAACCACAGTCATCCTCCAACAGGGAAATCCATATACAGGCTATATAGGCAGTGGGCTTTTTCCCAAAAATTGGAAAAAATACAATATTTGGGCAGCCTGTGACCGTCTTCAGTTTACTACGTGTCTGTTGGGGGTACTAGTATTCGCTCATTAATACCCAGCCTTGCACATAATTTTTTCTGGCTGCACTGTGCTTTCAATGACCACAGTCATCCTCCAACAGGGAAATCCATATACAGGCTATATAGGCAGTGGGCTTTTTCACAAAAATTGGAAAAAATACAATATTTGGGCTGCCTGTGACCGTCTTCAGTTTACTACGTGTCTGCTGGGGGTACTAGTATTCGCTGATTAATACCCAGCCTTGCACATAATTTTTTCTGGCTGCACTGTGCTTTCAATAACCACACTCATCCTCCAACAGGGAAATCCATATACAGGCTATATAGGCAGTGGGCTTTTTCCCCAAAATTGGGAAAAAATACTATATTTGGGCTGCCTGTGACCGTCTTCAGTTTACTGCGTCTCTGTTGGGGGTACTAGTAGTCGCTCATTAATACCCAGCGCTGTGCATAATTTTTTCTGACTGCACTGTGTTTTCAATAACCACAGTCATCCTCCAACAGGGAAATCCATATACAGGCTATATAGGCAGTGGGCTTTTTCCCAAAAATTGGGAAAAAATACTATATTTGGGCTGCCTGTGACCGTCTTCAGCTTACTGCGTGTCTGCTGGGGGTACTAGTAGTCGCTCATTAATACCCAGCCTTGCGCATAATTATTTCTGGCTGCACTGTGCTTTCAATGACCACAGTCATCCTCCAACAGGGAAATCCATATACAGGCTATATAGGCAGTGGGCTTTATCACAAAAATTGGAAAAAATACTATATTTGGGCTGCCTGTGACCGTCTTCAGTTTACTGCGTGTCTGTTGGGGGTACTAGTAGTTGCTCATTAATACCCAGCCTTGCGCATAATTTTTTTCTGGCTGCACTGTGCTTTCAATAACCACAGTCATCCTCCAACAGGGAAATCCATATACAGGCTATATAGGCAGTGGGCTTTTTCCCAAAAATTGGAAAAAATACTATATTTGGGCTGCCTGTGACCGTCTTCAGTTTACTGCGTGTCTGCTGGGGATACTAGTAGTCGCTCATTAATACCCAGCCTTGCGCATAATTTTGTTCTGGCTGCACTGTGCTTTCAATAACCACAGTCATCCTCCAACAGGGAAATCCATATACAGGCTATATAGGCAGTGGACTTTTTCCCCAAAATTGGGAAAAAATACTATATTTGGGCTGCCTGTGACCGTCTTCAGTTTACTGCGTGTCTGCTGGGGATACTAGTAGTCGCTCATTAATACCCAGCCTTGTGCATAATTTTGTTCTGTCTGCACTGTGCTTTCAATAACCACAGTCATCCTCCAACAGGGAAATCCATATACAGGCTATATAGGCAGTGGGCTTTTTCCCAAAAATTGGGAAAAAGTACTGTATTTGGGCTGCCTGTGACCGTCTTCAGTTTACTGCGTCTCTGTTGGGGGTACTAGTAGTCGCTCATTAATACCCAGCGTTGCGCATAATTTTTTCTGACTGCACTGTGTTTTCAATAACCACAGTCATCCTCCAACAGGGAAATCCATATACAGGCTATATAGGCAGTGGGCTTTATCACAAAAATTGGAAAAAATACTATATTTGGGCTGCCTGTGACCGTCTTCAGTTTACTGCGGTTCTGTTGGGGGTACTAGTAGTTGCTCATTAATACCCAGCCTTGCGCATAATTTTTTTCTGGCTGCACTGTGCTTTCAATAACCACAGTCATCCTCCAACAGGGAAATCCATATACAGGCTATATAGGCAGTGGGCTTTTTCCCAAAAATTGGAAAAAATACAATATTTGGGCTGCCTGTGACCGTCTTTAGTTTACTACGTGTCTGTTGGGGGTACTAGTATTCGCTCATTAATACCCAGCCTTGCACATAATTTTTTCTGGCTGCACTGTGCTTTCAATGACCACAGTCATCCTCCAACAGGGAAATCCATATACAGGCTATATAGGCAGTGGGCTTTTTCACAAAAATTGGAAAAAATACAATATTTGGGCAGCCTGTGACCGTCTTCAGTTTACTACGTGTCTGCTGGGGGTACTAGTATTCGCTCATTAATACCCAGCCTTGCACATAATTTTTTCTGGCTGCACTGTGCTTTCAATAACTACAGTCATCCTCCAACAGGGAAATCCATATACAGGCTATATAGGCAGTGGGCTTTTTCCCAAAAATTGGAAAAAATACTATATTTGGGCTGCCTGTGACCATCTTCAGTTTACTGCGTGTCTGCTGGGGGTAGTAGTCGCTAATTAATACCCAGCCTTGTGCATAATTTTGTTCTGGCTGCACTGTGCTTTCAATAACCACAGTCATCCTCCAACAGGGAAATCCATATACAGGCTATATAGGCAGTGGGCTTTTTCCCAAAAATTGGGAAGAAATACTATATTTGGGCTGCCTGTGACCGTCTTAAGTTTACTGCGTGTCTGCTGGGGGTAGTAGTCGCTCATTAATACCCAGCCTTGCGCGTAATTTTTTCTGGCTGCACTGTGCTTTCAATAACTACAGTCATCCTCCAACAGGGAAATCCATATACAGGCTATATAGGCAGTGGGCTTTTTCCCAAAAATTGGAAAAAATACTATATTTGGGCTGCCTGTGACCGTCTTCAGTTTACTGCGTGTCTGCTGGGGGTAGTAGTCGCTCATTAATACCCAGCCTTGTGCATAATTTTGTTCTGTCTGCACTGTGCTTTCAATAACTACAGTCATCCTCCAACAGGGAAATCCATATACAGGCTATATAGGCAGTGGGCTTTTTCCCAAAAATCGGGAAGAAATACAAAATTGGGCTGCCTGTGACAGTCTTCAGTTTACTGCATGTCTGCTGGGGGTACTAGTAGTCGCTCATTAATACCCAGCCTTGCACATAATTTTTTCTGACTGCACTGTGCTTACAATAACCACAGTCATCCTCCAACAGGGAAATCCATATACAGGCTATATAGGCAGTGGGCTTTTTCCCAAAAATTGGGAAAAAATACTATATTTGGGCTGCCTGTGACCGTCTTCAGCTTACTGCGTGTCTGCTGGGGGTACTAGTAGTCGCTCATTAATACCCAGCCTTGCGCATAATTTTTTCTGGCTGCACTGTGCTTTCAATGACCACAGTCATCCTCCAACAGGGAAATCCATATACAGGCTATATAGGCAGTGGGCTTTATCACAAAAATTGGAAAAAATACTATATTTGGGCTGCCTGTGACCGTCTTCAGTTTACTGCGTGTCTGTTGGGGGTACTAGTAGTCGCTCATTAATACCCAGCGTTGCGCATAATTTTTTCTGACTGCACTGTGTTTTCAATAACCACAGTCATCCTCCAACAGGGAAATCCATATACAGGATATATAGGCAGTGGGCTTTTTCCCAAAAATTGGGAAAAAATACTATATTTGGGCTGCCTGTGACCGTCTTCAGCTTACTGCGTGTCTGCTGGGGGTACTAGTAGTCGCTCATTAATACCCAGCCTTGCGCATAATTATTTCTGGCTGCACTGTGCTTTCAATGACCACAGTCATCCTCCAACAGGGAAATCCATATACAGGCTATATAGGCAGTGGGCTTTTTCACAAAAATTGGAAAAAATACAATATTTGGGCAGCCTGTGACCGTCTTCAGTTTACTACGTGTCTGCTGGGGGTACTAGTATTCGCTCATTAATACCCAGCCTTGGACATAATTTTTTCTGGCTGCACTGTGCTTTCAATAACCACAGTCATCCTCCAACAGGGAAATCCATATACAGGCTATATAGGCAGTGGGCTTTTCCCCAAAAATTGGGAAAAAATACTATATTTGGGCTGCCTGTGACCGTCTTCAGTTTACTGCGTGTCTGCTGGGGGTACTAGTAGGCGCTCATTAATACCCAGCGTTGCGCATAATTTTTTCTGACTGCACTGTGTTTTCAATAACCACAGTCATCCTCCAACAGGGAAATCCATATACAGGCTATATAGGCTGTGGGCTTTTTCCCAAAAATTGGGAAAAATACTATATTTGGGCTGCCTGTTACCGTCTTCAGTTTACTGCGCGTCTGCTGGGGGTACTAGTAGTCGCTCATTAATACCCAGCCTTGCGCATAATTTTTTCTGGCTGCACTATGCTTTCAATAACCACACTCATCCTCCAACAGGGAAATCCATATACAGGCTATATAGGCAGTGGACTTTTTCCCCAAAATTGGGAAAAAATACTATATTTGGGCTGCCTGTGACCATCTTCAGTTTACTGTGTGTCTGCTGGGGGTAGTAGTCGCTAATTAATACCCAGCCTTGTGCATAATTTTGTTCTGGCTGCACTGTGCTTTCAATAACCACAGTCATCCTCCAACAGGGAAATCCATATACAGGCTATATAGGCAGTGGGCTTTTTCCCAAAAATTGGGAAGAAATACAATATTTGGGCTGCCTATGACAGTCTTCAGTTTACTGCGTGTCTGCTGGGGGTACTAGTAGTCGCTCATTAATACCCAGCCTTGCGCATAATTTTTTCTGACCGCACTGTGCTTTCAATAACCACAGTCATCCTCCAACAGGGAAATCCATATACAGGCTATATAGGCAGTGGGCTTTTTCCCCAAAATTGGGAAGAAATACTATATTTGGGCTGCCTGTGACTGTCTTAAGTTTACTGCGTGTCTGCTGGGGGTAGTAGTCGCTCATTAATACCCAGCCTTGCGCGTAATTTTTTCTGGCTGCACTGTGCTTTCAATAACTACAGTCATCCTCCAACAGGGAAATCCATATACAGGCTATATAGGCAGTGGGCTTTTTCCCAAAAATTGGAAAAAATACTATATTTGGGCTGCCTGTGACCGTCTTCAGTTTACTGCGTGTCTGCTGGGGATACTAGTAGTCGCTCATTAATACCCAGCCTTGCGCATAATTTTGTTCTGGCTGCACTGTGCTTTCAATAACCACAGTCATCCTCCAACAGGGAAATCCATATACAGGCTATATAGGCAGTGGACTTTTTCCCCAAAATTGGGAAAAAATACTATATTTGGGCTGCCTGTGACCGTCTTCAGTTTACTGCGTGTCTGCTGGGGGTAGTAGTCGCTCATTAATACCCAGCCTTGTGCATAATTTTGTTCTGTCTGCACTGTGCTTTCAATAACTACAGTCATCCTCCAACAGGGAAATCCATATACAGGCTATATAGGCAGTGGGCTTTTTCCCAAAAATCGGGAAGAAATACAAAATTGGGCTGCCTGTGACAGTCTTCAGTTTACTGCATGTCTGCTGGGGGTACTAGTAGTCGCTCATTAATACCCAGCCTTGCACATAATTTTTTCTGACTGCACTGTGCTTACAATAACCACAGTCATCCTCCAATAGGGAAATCCATATACAGGCTATATAGGCAGTGGGCTTTTTCCCAAAAATTGGGAAAAAATACTATATTTGGGCTGCCTGTGACCGTCTTCAGCTTACTGCGTGTCTGCTGGGGGTACTAGTAGTCGCTCATTAATACCCAGCCTTGCGCATAATTATTTCTGGCTGCACTGTGCTTTCAATGACCACAGTCATCCTCCAACAGGGAAATCCATATACAGGCTATATAGGCAGTGGGCTTTATCACAAAAATTGGAAAAAATACTATATTTGGGCTGCCTGTGACCGTCTTCAGTTTACTGCGTGTCTGTTGGGGGTACTAGTAGTTGCTCATTAATACCCAGCCTTGCGCATAATTTTTTTCTGGCTGCACTGTGCTTTCAATAACCACAGTCATCCTCCAACAGGGAAATCCATATACAGGCTATATAGGCAGTGGGCTTTTTCCCAAAAATTGGAAAAAATACAATATTTGGGCAGCCTGTGACCGTCTTCAGTTTACTACGTGTCTGTTGGGGGTACTAGTATTCGCTCATTAATACCCAGCCTTGCACATAATTTTTTCTGGCTGCACTGTGCTTTCAATGACCACAGTCATCCTCCAACAGGGAAATCCATATACAGGCTATATAGGCAGTGGGCTTTTTCACAAAAATTGGAAAAAATACAATATTTGGGCTGCCTGTGACCGTCTTCAGTTTACTACGTGTCTGCTGGGGGTACTAGTATTCGCTCATTAATACCCAGCCTTGCACATAATTTTTTCTGGCTGCACTGTGCTTTCAATAACCACACTCATCCTCCAACAGGGAAATCCATATACAGGCTATATAGGCAGTGGGCTTTTTCCCCAAAATTGGGAAAAAATACTATATTTGGGCTGCCTGTGACCGTCTTCAGTTTACTGCGTCTCTGTTGGGGGTACTAGTAGTCGCTCATTAATACCCAGCGTTGTGCATAATTTTTTCTGACTGCACTGTGTTTTCAATAACCACAGTCATCCTCCAACAGGGAAATCCATATACAGGCTATATAGGCAGTGGGCTTTTTCCCAAAAATTGGGAAAAAATACTATATTTGGGCTGCCTGTGACCGTCTTCAGCTTACTGCGTGTCTGCTGGGGGTACTAGTAGTCGCTCATTAATACCCAGCCTTGCGCATAATTATTTCTGGCTGCACTGTGCTTTCAATGACCACAGTCATCCTCCAACAGGGAAATCCATATACAGGCTATATAGGCAGTGGGCTTTATCACAAAAATTGGAAAAAATACTATATTTGGGCTGCCTGTGACCGTCTTCAGTTTACTGCGTGTCTGTTGGGGGTACTAGTAGTTGCTCATTAATACCCAGCCTTGCGCATAATTTTTTTCTGGCTGCACTGTGCATTCAATAACCACAGTCATCCTCCAACAGGGAAATCCATATACAGGCTATATAGGCAGTGGGCTTTTTCCCAAAAATTGGAAAAAATACTATATTTGGGCTGCCTGTGACCGTCTTCAGTTTACTGCGTGTCTGCTGGGGATACTAGTAGTCGCTCATTAATACCCAGCCTTGCGCATAATTTTGTTCTGGCTGCACTGTGCTTTCAATAACCACAGTCATCCTCCAACAGGGAAATCCATATACAGGCTATATAGGCAGTGGACTTTTTCCCCAAAATTGGGAAAAAATACTATATTTGGGCTGCCTGTGACCGTCTTCAGTTTACTGCGTGTCTGCTGGGGATACTAGTAGTCGCTCATTAATACCCAGCCTTGTGCATAATTTTGTTCTGTCTGCACTGTGCTTTCAATAACCACAGTCATCCTCCAACAGGGAAATCCATATACAGGCTATATAGGCAGTGGGCTTTTTCCCAAAAATTGGGAAAAAGTACTATATTTGGGCTGCCTGTGACCGTCTTCAGTTTACTGCGTCTCTGTTGGGGGTACTAGTAGTCGCTCATTAATACCCAGCGTTGCGCATAATTTTTTCTGACTGCACTGTGTTTTCAATAACCACAGTCATCCTCCAACAGGGAAATCCATATACAGGCTATATAGGCAGTGGGCTTTTTCCCAAAAATTGGGAAAAAATACTATATTTGGGCTGCCTGTGACCGTCTTCAGCTTACTGCGTGTCTGCTGGGGGTACTAGTAGTCGCTCATTAATACCCAGCCTTGCGCATAATTATTTCTGGCTGCACTGTGCTTTCAATGACCACAGTCATCCTCCAACAGGGAAATCCATATACAGGCTATATAGGCAGTGGGCTTTATCACAAAAATTGGAAAAAATACTATATTTGGGCTGCCTGTGACCGTCTTCAGTTTACTGCGTGTCTGTTGGGGGTACTAGTAGTTGCTCATTAATACCCAGCCTTGCGCATAATTTTTTTCTGGCTGCACTGTGCTTTCAATAACCACAGTCATCCTCCAACAGGGAAATCCATATACTGGCTATATAGGCAGTGGGCTTTTTCCCAAAAATTGGAAAAAATACAATATTTGGGCTGCCTGTGACCGTCTTTAGTTTACTACGTGTCTGTTGGGGGTACTAGTATTCGCTCATTAATACCCAGCCTTGCACATAATTTTTTCTGGCTGCACTGTGCTTTCAATGACCACAGTCATCCTCCAACAGGGAAATCCATATACAGGCTATATAGGCAGTGGGCTTTTTCACAAAAATTGGAAAAAATACAATATTTGGGCAGCCTGTGACCGTCTTCAGTTTACTACGTGTCTGCTGGGGGTACTAGTATTCGCTCATTAATACCCAGCCTTGCACATAATTTTTTCTGGCTGCACTGTGCTTTCAATAACTACAGTCATCCTCCAACAGGGAAATCCATATACAGGCTATATAGGCAGTGGGCTTTTTCCCAAAAATTGGAAAAAATACTATATTTGGGCTGCCTGTTACCGTCTTCAGTTTACTGCGCGTCTGCTGGGGATACTAGTAGTCGCTCATTAATACCCAGCCTTGCGCATAATTTTTTCTGGCTGCACTGTGCTTTCAATAACCACACTCATCCTCCAACAGGGAAATCCATATACAGGCTATATAGGCAGTGGACTTTTTCCCCAAAATTGGGAAAAAATACTATATTTGGGCTGCCTGTGACCATCTTCAGTTTACTGCGTGTCTGCTGGGGGTAGTAGTCGCTAATTAATACCCAGCCTTGTGCATAATTTTGTTCTGGCTGCACTGTGCTTTCAATAACCACAGTCATCCTCCAACAGGGAAATCCATATACAGGCTATATAGGCAGTGGGCTTTTTCCCAAAAATTGGGAAGAAATACAATATTTAGGCTGCCTATGACAGTCTTCAGTTTACTGCGTGTCTGCAGGGGGTACTAGTAGTCGCTCATTAATACCCAGCCTTGCGCATAATTTTTTCTGACCGCACTGTGCTTTCAATAACCACAGTCATCCTCCAACAGGGAAATCCATATACAGGCTATATAGGCAGTGGGCTTTTTCCCAAAAATTGGGAAGAAATACTATATTTGGGCTGCCTGTGACCGTCTTAAGTTTACTGCGTGTCTGCTGGGGGTAGTAGTCGCTCATTAATACCCAGCCTTGCGCGTAATTTTTTCTGGCTGCACTGTGCTTTCAATAACTACAGTCATCCTCCAACAGGGAAATCCATATACAGGCTATATAGGCAGTGGGCTTTTTCCCAAAAATTGGAAAAAATACTATATTTGGGCTGCCTGTGACCGTCTTCAGTTTACTGCGTGTCTGCTGGGGGTAGTAGTCGCTCATTAATACCCAGCCTTGTGCATAATTTTGTTCTGTCTGCACTGTGCTTTCAATAACTACAGTCATCCTCCAACAGGGAAATCCATATACAGGCTATATAGGCAGTGGGCTTTTTCCCAAAAATCGGGAAGAAATACAAAATTGGGCTGCCTGTGACAGTCTTCAGTTTACTGCATGTCTGCTGGGGGTACTAGTAGTCGCTCATTAATACCCAGCCTTGCACATAATTTTTTCTGACTGCACTGTGCTTACAATAACCACAGTCATCCTCCAACAGGGAAATCCATATACAGGCTATATAGGCAGTGGGCTTTTTCCCAAAAATTGGGAAAAAATACTATATTTGGGCTGCCTGTGACCGTCTTCAGCTTACTGCGTGTCTGCTGGGGGTACTAGTAGTCGCTCATTAATACCCAGCCTTGCGCATAATTTTTTCTGGCTGCACTGTGCTTTCAATGACCACAGTCATCCTCCAACAGGGAAATCCATATACAGGCTATATAGGCAGTGGGCTTTATCACAAAAATTGGAAAAAATACTATATTTGGGCTGCCTGTGACCGTCTTCAGTTTACTGCGTGTCTGTTGGGGGTACTAGTAGTTGCTCATTAATACCCAGCCTTGCGCATAATTTTTTTCTGGCTGCACTGTGCTTTCAATAACCACAGTCATCCTCCAACAGGGAAATCCATATACAGGCTATATAGGCAGTGGGCTTTTTCCCAAAAATTGGAAAAAAATACAATATTTGGGCAGCCTGTGACCGTCTTCAGTTTACTACGTGTCTGTTGGGGGTACTAGTATTCGCTCATTAATACCCAGCCTTGCACATAATTTTTTCTGGCTGCACTGTGCTTTCAATGACCACAGTCATCCTCCAACAGGGAAATCCATATACAGGCTATATAGGCAGTGGGCTTTTTCACAAAAATTGGAAAAAATACAATATTTGGGCTGCCTGTGACCGTCTTCAGTTTACTACGTGTCTGCTGGGGGTACTAGTATTCGCTCATTAATACCCAGCCTTGCACATAATTTTTTCTGGCTGCACTGTGCTTTCAATAACCACACTCATCCTCCAACAGGGAAATCCATATACAGGCTATATAGGCAGTGGGCTTTTTCCCCAAAATTGGGAAAAAATACTATATTTGGGCTGCCTGTGACCGTCTTCAGTTTACTGCGTCTCTGTTGGGGGTACTAGTAGTCGCTCATTAATACCCAGCGTTGTGCATAATTTTTTCTGACTGCACTGTGTTTTCAATAACCACAGTCATCCTCCAACAGGGAAATCCATATACAGGCTATATAGGCAGTGGGCTTTTTCCCAAAAATTGGGAAAAAATACTATATTTGGGCTGCCTGTGACCGTCTTCAGCTTACTGCGTGTCTGCTGGGGGTACTAGTAGTCGCTCATTAATACCCAGCCTTGCGCATAATTATTTCTGGCTGCACTGTGCTTTCAATGACCACAGTCATCCTCCAACAGGGAAATCCATATACAGGCTATATAGGCAGTGGGCTTTTTCCCCAAAATTGGGAAAAAATACTATATTTGGGCTGCCTGTGACCGTCTTTAGTTTACTGCGTCTCTGTTGGGGGTACTAGTAGTCGCTCATTAATACCCAGCGTTGCGCATAATTTTTTCTGACTGCACTGTGTTTTCAATAAGCACAGTCATCCTCCAACAGGGAAATCCATATACAGGCTATATAGGCAGTGGGCTTTTTCCCAAAAATTGGGAAAAAATACTATATTTGGGCTGCCTGTGACCGTCTTCAGCTTACTGCGTGTCTGCTGGGGGTACTAGTAGTCGCTCATTAATACCCAGCCTTGCGCATAATTATTTCTGGCTGCACTGTGCTTTCAATGACCACAGTCATCCTCCAACAGGGAAATCCATATACAGGCTATATAGGCAGTGGGCTTTATCACAAAAATTGGAAAAAATACTATATTTGGGCTGCCTGTGACCGTCTTCAGTTTACTGCGTGTCTGTTGGGGGTACTAGTAGTTGCTCATTAATACCCAGCCTTGCGCATAATTTTTTTCTGGCTGCACTGTGCTTTCAATAACCACAGTCATCCTCCAACAGGGAAATCCATATACAGGCTATATAGGCAGTGGGCTTTTTCCCAAAAATTGGGAAAAAGTACTATATTTGGGCTGCCTGTAACCGTCTTCAGTTTACTACGTGTCTGCTGGGGGTAGTAGTCGCTAATTATTACCCAGCCTTGTGCATAATTTTGTTCTGGCTGCACTGTGCTTTCAATAACCACAGTCATCCTCCAACAGGGAAATCCATATGCAGGCTATATAGGCAGTGGGCTTTTTCCCAAAGATTGGGAAGAAATACAATATTTGGGCTGCCTATGACAGTCTTCAGTTTACTGCGTGTCTGCAGGGGGTACTAGTAGTCGCTCATTAATACCCAGCCTTGCGCATAATTTTTTCTGACCGCACTGTGCTTTCAATAACCACAGTCATCCTCCAACAGGGAAATCCATATACAGGCTATATAGGCAGTGGGCTTTTTCCCAAAAATTGGGAAGAAATACTATATTTGGGCTGCCTGTGACCGTCTTAAGTTTACTGCGTGTCTGCTGGGGGTAGTAGTCGCTCATTAATACCCAGCCTTGCGCGTAATTTTTTCTGGCTGCACTGTGCTTTCAATAACTACAGTCATCCTCCAACAGGGAAATCCATATACAGGCTATATAGGCAGTGGGCTTTTTCCCAAAAATTGGAAAAAATACTATATTTGGGCTGCCTGTGACCGTCTTCAGTTTACTGCGTGTCTGCTGGGGGTAGTAGTCGCTCATTAATACCCAGCCTTGTGCATAATTTTGTTCTGTCTGCACTGTGCTTTCAATAACTACAGTCATCCTCCAACAGGGAAATCCATATACAGGCTATATAGGCAGTGGGCTTTTTCCCAAAAATCGGGAAGAAATACAAAATTGGGCTGCCTGTGACAGTCTTCAGTTTACTGCATGTCTGCTGGGGGTACTAGTAGTCGCTCATTAATACCCAGCCTTGCACATAATTTTTTCTGACTGCACTGTGCTTACAATAACCACAGTCATCCTCCAATAGGGAAATCCATATACAGGCTATATAGGCAGTGGGCTTTTTCCCAAAAATTGGGAAAAAATACTATATTTGGGCTGCCTGTGACCGTCTTCAGCTTACTGCGTGTCTGCTGGGGGTACTAGTAGTCGCTCATTAATACCCAGCCTTGCGCATAATTATTTCTGGCTGCACTGTGCTTTCAATGACCACAGTCATCCTCCAACAGGGAAATCCATATACAGGCTATATAGGCAGTGGGCTTTATCACAAAAATTGGAAAAAATACTATATTTGGGCTGCCTGTGACCGTCTTCAGTTTACTGCGTGTCTGTTGGGGGTACTAGTAGTTGCTCATTAATACCCAGCCTTGCGCATAATTTTTTTCTGGCTGCACTGTGCTTTCAATAACCACAGTCATCCTCCAACAGGGAAATCCATATACAGGCTATATAGGCAGTGGGCTTTTTCCCAAAAATTGGAAAAAATACAATATTTGGGCAGCCTGTGACCGTCTTCAGCTTACTACGTGTCTGTTGGGGGTACTAGTATTCGCTCATTAATACCCAGCCTTGCACATAATTTTTTCTGGCTGCACTGTGCTTTCAATGACCACAGTCATCCTGCAACAGGGAAATCCATATACAGGCTATATAGGCAGTGGGCTTTTTCACAAAAATTGGAAAAAATACAATATTTGGGCTGCCTGTGACCGTCTTCAGTTTACTACGTGTCTGCTGGGGGTACTAGTATTCGCTCATTAATACCCAGCCTTGCACATAATTTTTTCTGGCTGCACTGTGCTTTCAATAACCACACTCATCCTCCAACAGGGAAATCCATATACAGGCTATATAGGCAGTGGGCTTTTTCCCCAAAATTGGGAAAAAATACTATATTTGGGCTGCCTGTGACCGTCTTCAGTTTACTGCGTCTCTGTTGGGGGTACTAGTAGTCGCTCATTAATACCCAGCGTTGTGCATAATTTTTTCTGACTGCACTGTGTTTTCAATAACCACAGTCATCCTCCAACAGGGAAATCCATATACAGGCTATATAGGCAGTGGGCTTTTTCCCAAAAATTGGGAAAAAATACTATATTTGGGCTGCCTGTGACCGTCTTCAGTTTACTGCGTCTCTGTTGGGGGTACTAGTAGTCGCTCATTAATACCCAGCGTTGCGCATAATTTTTTCTGACTGCACTGTGTTTTCAATAACCACAGTCATCCTCCAACAGGGAAATCCATATACAGGCTATATAGGCAGTGGGCTTTTTCCCAAAAATTGGGAAAAAGTACTATATTTGGGCTGCCTGTAACCGTCTTCAGTTTACTACGTGTCTGCTGGGGGTAGTAGTCGCTAATTATTACCCAGCCTTGTGCATAATTTTGTTCTGGCTGCACTGTGCTTTCAATAACCACAGTCATCCTCCAACAGGGAAATCCATATGCAGGCTTTATAGGCAGTGGGCTTTTTCCCCAAAATTGGGAAGAAATACTATATTTGGGCTGCCTGTGACCGTCTTCAGTTTACTGCGTGTCTGCTGGGGGTAGTAGTCGCTCATTAATACCCAGCGTTGCGCATAATTTTTTCTGACTGCACTGTGTTTTCAATAACCACAGTCATCCTCCAACAGGGAAATCCATATACAGGCTATATAGGCTGTGGGCTTTTTCCCAAAAATTGGGAAAAATACTATATTTGGGCTGCCTGTGACCATCTTCAGTTTACTGCGTGTCTGCTGGGGGTAGTAGTCGCTAATTAATACCCAGCCTTGTGCATAATTTTGTTCTGGCTGCGCTGTGCTTTCAATAACCACAGTCATCCTCCAACAGGGAAATCCATATACAGGCTATATAGGCAGTGGGCTTTTTCCCAAAAATTGGGAAGAAATACAATATTTGGGCTGCCTATGACAGTCTTCAGTTTACTGCGTGTCTGCTGGGGGTACTAGTAGTCGCTCATTAATACCCAGCCTTGCGCATAATTTTTTCTGACCGCACTGTGCTTTCAATAACCACAGTCATCCTCCAACAGGGAAATCCATATACAGGCTATATAGGCAGTGGGCTTTATCACAAAAATTGGAAAAAATACTATATTTGGGCTGCCTGTGACCGTCTTCAGTTTACTGCGTGTCTGTTGGGGGTACTAGTAGTTGCTCATTAATACCCCGCCTTGCGCATAATTTTTTTCTGGCTGCACTGTGCTTTCAATAACCACAGTCATCCTCCAACAGGGAAATCCATATACAGGCTATATAGGCAGTGGGCTTTTTCCCAAAAATTGGGAAAAAGTACTATATTTGGGCTGCCTGTGACCGTCTTCAGTTTACTGCGTCTCTGTTGGGGGTACTAGTAGTCGCTCATTAATACCCAGCGTTGCGCATAATTTTTTCTGACTGCACTGTGTTTTCAATAACCACAGTCATCCTCCAACAGGGAAATCCATATACAGGCTATATAGGCAGTGGGCTTTTTCCCAAAAATTGGGAAAAAATACTATATTTGGGCTGCCTGTGACCGTCTTCAGCTTACTGCGTGTCTGCTGGGGGTACTAGTAGTCGCTCATTAATACCCAGCCTTGCGCATAATTTTGTTCTGGCTGCACTGTGCTTTCAATAACCACAGTCATCCTCCAACAGGGAAATCCATATACAGGCTATGTAGGCAGTGGACTTTTTCCCCAAAATTGGGAAAAAATACTATATTTGGGCTGCCTGTGACCGTCTTCAGTTTACTGCGTGTCTGCTGGGGGTAGTAGTCGCTCAATAATACCCAGCCTTGTGCATAATTTTGTTCTGTCTGCACTGTGCTTTCAATAACTACAGTCATCCTCCAACAGGGAAATCCATATACAGGCTATATAGGCAGTGGGCTTTTTCCCAAAAATCGGGAAGAAATACAAAATTGGGCTGCCTGTGACAGTCTTCAGTTTACTGCATGTCTGCTGGGGGTACTAGTAGTCGCTCATTAATACCCAGCCTTGCACATAATTTTTTCTGACTGCACTGTGCTTACAATAACCACAGTCATCCTCCAATAGGGAAATCCATATACAGGCTATATAGGCAGTGGGCTTTTTCCCAAAAATTGGGAAAAAATACTATATTTGGGCTGCCTGTGACCGTCTTCAGCTTACTGCGTGTCTGCTGGGGGTACTAGTAGTCGCTCATTAATACCCAGCCTTGCGCATAATTATTTCTGGCTGCACTGTGCTTTCAATGACCACAGTCATCCTCCAACAGGGAAATCCATATACAGGCTATATAGGCAGTGGGCTTTATCACAAAAATTGGAAAAAATACTATATTTGGGCTGCCTGTGACCGTCTTCAGTTTACTGCGTGTCTGTTGGGGGTACTAGTAGTTGCTCATTAATACCCAGCCTTGCGCATAATTTTTTTCTGGCTGCACTGTGCTTTCAATAACCACAGTCATCCTCCAACAGGGAAATCCATATACAGGCTATATAGGCAGTGGGCTTTTTCCCAAAAATTGGGAAAAAGTACTATATTTGGGCTGCCTGTAACCGTCTTCAGTTTACTACGTGTCTGCTGGGGGTAGTAGTCGCTAATTATTACCCAGCCTTGTGCATAATTTTGTTCTGGCTGCACTGTGCTTTCAATAACCACAGTCATCCTCCAACAGGGAAATCCATATGCAGGCTATATAGGCAGTGGGCTTTTTCCCAAAGATTGGGAAGAAATACAATATTTGGGCTGCCTATGACAGTCTTCAGTTTACTGCGTGTCTGCAGGGGGTACTAGTAGTCGCTCATTAATACCCAGCCTTGCGCATAATTTTTTCTGACCGCACTGTGCTTTCAATAACCACAGTCATCCTCCAACAGGGAAATCCATATACAGGCTATATAGGCAGTGGGCTTTTTCCCAAAAATTGGGAAGAAATACTATATTTGGGCTGCCTGTGACCGTCTTAAGTTTACTGCGTGTCTGCTGGGGGTAGTAGTCGCTCATTAATACCCAGCCTTGCGCGTAATTTTTTCTGGCTGCACTGTGCTTTCAATAACTACAGTCATCCTCCAACAGGGAAATCCATATACAGGCTATATAGGCAGTGGGCTTTTTCCCAAAAATTGGAAAAAATACTATATTTGGGCTGCCTGTGACCGTCTTCAGTTTACTGCGTGTCTGCTGGGGGTAGTAGTCGCTCATTAATACCCAGCCTTGTGCATAATTTTGTTCTGTCTGCACTGTGCTTTCAATAACTACAGTCATCCTCCAACAGGGAAATCCATATACAGGCTATATAGGCAGTGGGCTTTTTCCCAAAAATCGGGAAGAAATACAAAATTGGGCTGCCTGTGACAGTCTTCAGTTTACTGCATGTCTGCTGGGGGTACTAGTAGTCGCTCATTAATACCCAGCCTTGCACATAATTTTTTCTGACTGCACTGTGCTTACAATAACCACAGTCATCCTCCAATAGGGAAATCCATATACAGGCTATATAGGCAGTGGGCTTTTTCCCAAAAATTGGGAAAAAATACTATATTTGGGCTGCCTGTGACCGTCTTCAGCTTACTGCGTGTCTGCTGGGGGTACTAGTAGTCGCTCATTAATACCCAGCCTTGCGCATAATTATTTCTGGCTGCACTGTGCTTTCAATGACCACAGTCATCCTCCAACAGGGAAATCCATATACAGGCTATATAGGCAGTGGGCTTTATCACAAAAATTGGAAAAAATACTATATTTGGGCTGCCTGTGACCGTCTTCAGTTTACTGCGTGTCTGTTGGGGGTACTAGTAGTTGCTCATTAATACCCAGCCTTGCGCATAATTTTTTTCTGGCTGCACTGTGCTTTCAATAACCACAGTCATCCTCCAACAGGGAAATCCATATACAGGCTATATAGGCAGTGGGCTTTTTCCCAAAAATTGGAAAAAATACAATATTTGGGCAGCCTGTGACCGTCTTCAGCTTACTACGTGTCTGTTGGGGGTACTAGTATTCGCTCATTAATACCCAGCCTTGCACATAATTTTTTCTGGCTGCACTGTGCTTTCAATGACCACAGTCATCCTGCAACAGGGAAATCCATATACAGGCTATATAGGCAGTGGGCTTTTTCACAAAAATTGGAAAAAATACAATATTTGGGCTGCCTGTGACCGTCTTCAGTTTACTACGTGTCTGCTGGGGGTACTAGTATTCGCTCATTAATACCCAGCCTTGCACATAATTTTTTCTGGCTGCACTGTGCTTTCAATAACCACACTCATCCTCCAACAGGGAAATCCATATACAGGCTATATAGGCAGTGGGCTTTTTCCCCAAAATTGGGAAAAAATACTATATTTGGGCTGCCTGTGACCGTCTTCAGTTTACTGCGTCTCTGTTGGGGGTACTAGTAGTCGCTCATTAATACCCAGCGTTGTGCATAATTTTTTCTGACTGCACTGTGTTTTCAATAACCACAGTCATCCTCCAACAGGGAAATCCATATACAGGCTATATAGGCAGTGGGCTTTTTCCCAAAAATTGGGAAAAAATACTATATTTGGGCTGCCTGTGACCGTCTTCAGTTTACTGCGTCTCTGTTGGGGGTACTAGTAGTCGCTCATTAATACCCAGCGTTGCGCATAATTTTTTCTGACTGCACTGTGTTTTCAATAACCACAGTCATCCTCCAACAGGGAAATCCATATACAGGCTATATAGGCAGTGGGCTTTTTCCCAAAAATTGGGAAAAAGTACTATATTTGGGCTGCCTGTAACCGTCTTCAGTTTACTACGTGTCTGCTGGGGGTAGTAGTCGCTAATTATTACCCAGCCTTGTGCATAATTTTGTTCTGGCTGCACTGTGCTTTCAATAACCACAGTCATCCTCCAACAGGGAAATCCATATGCAGGCTTTATAGGCAGTGGGCTTTTTCCCCAAAATTGGGAAGAAATACTATATTTGGGCTGCCTGTGACCGTCTTCAGTTTACTGCGTGTCTGCTGGGGGTAGTAGTCGCTCATTAATACCCAGCGTTGCGCATAATTTTTTCTGACTGCACTGTGTTTTCAATAACCACAGTCATCCTCCAACAGGGAAATCCATATACAGGCTATATAGGCTGTGGGCTTTTTCCCAAAAATTGGGAAAAATACTATATTTGGGCTGCCTGTGACCATCTTCAGTTTACTGCGTGTCTGCTGGGGGTAGTAGTCGCTAATTAATACCCAGCCTTGTGCATAATTTTGTTCTGGCTGCGCTGTGCTTTCAATAACCACAGTCATCCTCCAACAGGGAAATCCATATACAGGCTATATAGGCAGTGGGCTTTTTCCCAAAAATTGGGAAGAAATACAATATTTGGGCTGCCTATGACAGTCTTCAGTTTACTGCGTGTCTGCTGGGGGTACTAGTAGTCGCTCATTAATACCCAGCCTTGCGCATAATTTTTTCTGACCGCACTGTGCTTTCAATAACCACAGTCATCCTCCAACAGGGAAATCCATATACAGGCTATATAGGCAGTGGGCTTTATCACAAAAATTGGAAAAAATACTATATTTGGGCTGCCTGTGACCGTCTTCAGTTTACTGCGTGTCTGTTGGGGGTACTAGTAGTTGCTCATTAATACCCCGCCTTGCGCATAATTTTTTTCTGGCTGCACTGTGCTTTCAATAACCACAGTCATCCTCCAACAGGGAAATCCATATACAGGCTATATAGGCAGTGGGCTTTTTCCCAAAAATTGGGAAAAAGTACTATATTTGGGCTGCCTGTGACCGTCTTCAGTTTACTGCGTCTCTGTTGGGGGTACTAGTAGTCGCTCATTAATACCCAGCGTTGCGCATAATTTTTTCTGACTGCACTGTGTTTTCAATAACCACAGTCATCCTCCAACAGGGAAATCCATATACAGGCTATATAGGCAGTGGGCTTTTTCCCAAAAATTGGGAAAAAATACTATATTTGGGCTGCCTGTGACCGTCTTCAGCTTACTGCGTGTCTGCTGGGGGTACTAGTAGTCGCTCATTAATACCCAGCCTTGCGCATAATTTTGTTCTGGCTGCACTGTGCTTTCAATAACCACAGTCATCCTCCAACAGGGAAATCCATATACAGGCTATGTAGGCAGTGGACTTTTTCCCCAAAATTGGGAAAAAATACTATATTTGGGCTGCCTGTGACCGTCTTCAGTTTACTGCGTGTCTGCTGGGGGTAGTAGTCGCTCAATAATACCCAGCCTTGTGCATAATTTTGTTCTGTCTGCACTGTGCTTTCAATAACTACAGTCATCCTCCAACAGGGAAATCCATATACAGGCTATATAGGCAGTGGGCTTTTTCCCAAAAATCGGGAAGAAATACAAAATTGGGCTGCCTGTGACAGTCTTCAGTTTACTGCATGTCTGCTGGGGGTACTAGTAGTCGCTCATTAATACCCAGCCTTGCACATAATTTTTTCTGACTGCACTGTGCTTACAATAACCACAGTCATCCTCCAATAGGGAAATCCATATACAGGCTATATAGGCAGTGGGCTTTTTCCCAAAAATTGGGAAAAAATACTATATTTGGGCTGCCTGTGACCGTCTTCAGCTTACTGCGTGTCTGCTGGGGGTACTAGTAGTCGCTCATTAATACCCAGCCTTGCGCATAATTATTTCTGGCTGCACTGTGCTTTCAATGACCACAGTCATCCTCCAACAGGGAAATCCATATACAGGCTATATAGGCAGTGGGCTTTATCACAAAAATTGGAAAAAATACTATATTTGGGCTGCCTGTGACCGTCTTCAGTTTACTGCGTGTCTGTTGGGGGTACTAGTAGTTGCTCATTAATACCCAGCCTTGCGCATAATTTTTTTCTGGCTGCACTGTGCTTTCAATAACCACAGTCATCCTCCAACAGGGAAATCCATATACAGGCTATATAGGCAGTGGGCTTTTTCCCAAAAATTGGAAAAAATACAATATTTGGGCAGCCTGTGACCGTCTTCAGTTTACTACGTGTCTGTTGGGGGTACTAGTATTCGCTCATTAATACCCAGCCTTGCACATAATTTTTTCTGGCTGCACTGTGCTTTCAATGACCACAGTCATCCTGCAACAGGGAAATCCATATACAGGCTATATAGGCAGTGGGCTTTTTCACAAAAATTGGAAAAAATACAATATTTGGGCTGCCTGTGACCGTCTTCAGTTTACTACGTGTCTGCTGGGGGTACTAGTATTCGCTCATTAATACCCAGCCTTGCACATAATTTTGTCTGGCTGCACTGTGCTTTCAATAACCACACTCATCCTCCAACAGGGAAATCCATATACAGGCTATATAGGCAGTGGGCTTTTTCCCCAAAATTGGGAAAAAATACTATATTTGGGCTGCCTGTGACCGTCTTCAGTTTACTGCGTCTCTGTTGGGGGTACTAGTAGTCGCTCATTAATACCCAGCGTTGTGCATAATTTTTTCTGACTGCACTGTGTTTTCAATAACCACAGTCATCCTCCAACAGGGAAATCCATATACAGGCTATATAGGCAGTGGGCTTTTTCCCAAAAATTGGGAAAAAATACTATATTTGGGCTGCCTGTGACCGTCTTCAGTTTACTGCGTCTCTGTTGGGGGTACTAGTAGTCGCTCATAAATACCCAGCGTTGCGCATAATTTTTTCTGACTGCACTGTGTTTTCAATAACCACACTCATCCTCCAACAGGGAAATCCATATACAGGCTATATAGGCAGTGGGCTTTTTCCCAAAAATTGGGAAAAAATACTATATTTGGGCTGCCTGTGACCGTCTTCAGCTTACTGCGTGTCTGCTGGGGGTACTAGTAGTCGCTCATTAATACCCAGCCTTGCGCATAATTATTTCTGGCTGCACTGTGCTTTCAATGACCACAGTCATCCTCCAACAGGGAAATCCATATACAGGCTATATAGGCAGTGGGCTTTATCCCAAAAATTGGAAAAAATACTATATTTGGGCTGCCTGTGACCGTCTTCAGTTTACTGCGTGTCTGTTGGGGGTACTAGTAGTTGCTCATTAATACCCAGCCTTGCGCATAATTTTTTTCTGGCTGCACTGTGCTTTCAATAACCACAGTCATCCTTCAACAGGGAAATCCATATACAGGCTATATAGGCAGTGGGCTTTTTCCCAAAAATTGGGAAAAAGTACTATATTTGGGCTGCCTGTAACCGTCTTCAGTTTACTACGTGTCTGCTGGGGGTAGTAGTCGCTAATTATTACCCAGCCTTGTGCATAATTTTGTTCTGGCTGCACTGTGCTTTCAATAACCACAGTCATCCTCCAACAGGGAAATCCATATGCAGGCTATATAGGCAGTGGGCTTTTTCCCCAAAATTGGGAAGAAATACTATATTTGGGCTGCCTGTGACCGTCTTCAGTTTACTGCGTGTCTGCTGGGGGTAGTAGTCGCTCATTAATACCCAGCGTTGCGCATAATTTTTTCTGACTGCACTGTGTTTTCAATAACCACAGTCATCCTCCAACAGGGAAATCCATATACAGGCTATATAGGCTGTGGGCTTTTTCCCAAAAATTGGGAAAAATACTATATTTGGGCTGCCTGTTACCGTCTTCAGTTTACTGCGCGTCTGCTGGGGGTACTAGTAGTCGCTCATTAATACCCAGCCTTGCGCATAATTTTTTCTGGCTGCACTGTGCTTTCAATAACCACACTCATCCTCCAACAGGGAAATCCATATACAGGCTATATAGGCAGTGGACTTTTTCCCCAAAATTGGGAAAAAATACAATATTTGGGCTGCCTGTGACCATCTTCAGTTTACTGCGTGTCTGCTGGGGGTAGTAGTCGCTAATTAATACCCAGCCTTGTGCATAATTTTGTTCTGGCTGCACTGTGCTTTCAATAACCACAGTCATCCTCCAACAGGGAAATCCATATACAGGCTATATAGGCAGTGGGCTTTTTCCCAAAAATTGGGAAGAAATACAATATTTGGGCTGCCTATGACAGTCTTCAGTTTACTGCGTGTCTGCTGGGGGTACTAGTAGTCGCTCATTAATACCCAGCCTTGCGCATAATTTTTTCTGACCGCACTGTGCTTTCAATAACCACAGTCATCCTCCAACAGGGAAATCCATATACAGGCTATATAGGCAGTGGGCTTTTTCCCAAAAATTGGGAAAAAGTACTATATTTGGGCTGCCTGTGACCGTCTTCAGTTTACTGCGTCTCTGTTGGGGGTACTAGTAGTCGCTCATTAATACCCAGCGTTGTGCATAATTTTTTCTGACTGCACTGTTTTTTCAATAACCACAGTCATCCTCCAACAGGGAAATCCATATACAGGCTATATAGGCAGTGGGCTTTTTCCCAAAAATTGGGAAAAAATACTATATTTGGGCTGCCTGTGACCGTCTTCAGCTTACTGCGTGTCTGCTGGGGGTACTAGTAGTCGCTCATTAATACCCAGCCTTGCGCATAATTATTTCTGGCTGCACTGTGCTTTCAATGACCACAGTCATCCTCCAACAGGGAAATCCATATACAGGCTATATAGGCAGTGGGCTTTATCACAAAAATTGGAAAAAATACTATATTTGGGCTGCCTGTGACCGTCTTCAGTTTACTGCGTGTCTGTTGGCGGTACTAGTAGTTGCTCATTAATACCCCGCCTTGCGCATAATTTTTTTCTGGCTGCACTGTGCTTTCAATAACCACAGTCATCCTCCAACAGGGAAATCCATATACAGGCTATATAGGCAGTGGGCTTTTTCCCAAAAATTGGGAAAAAGTACTATATTTGGGCTGCCTGTGACCGTCTTCAGTTTACTGCGTCTCTGTTGGGGGTACTAGTAGTCGCTCATTAATACCCAGCGTTGCGCATAATTTTTTCTGACTGCACTGTGTTTTCAATAACCACAGTCATCCTCCAACAGGGAAATCCATATACAGGCTATATAGGCAGTGGGCTTTTTCCCAAAAATTGGGAAAAAATACTATATTTGGGCTGCCTGTGACCGTCTTCAGCTTACTGCGTGTCTGCTGGGGGTACTAGTAGTCGCTCATTAATACCCAGCCTTGCGCATAATTTTGTTCTGGCTGCACTGTGCTTTCAATAACCACAGTCATCCTCCAACAGGGAAATCCATATACAGGCTATGTAGGCAGTGGACTTTTTCCCCAAAATTGGGAAAAAATACTATATTTGGGCTGCCTGTGACCGTCTTCAGTTTACTGCGTGTCTGCTGGGGGTAGTAGTCGCTCATTAATACCCAGCCTTGTGCATAATTTTGTTCTGTCTGCACTGTGCTTTCAATAACTACAGTCATCCTCCAACAGGGAAATCCATATACAGGCTATATAGGCAGTGGGCTTTTTCCCAAAAATCGGGAAGAAATACAAAATTGGGCTGCCTGTGACAGTCTTCAGTTTACTGCATGTCTGCTGGGGGTACTAGTAGTCGCTCATTAATACCCAGCCTTGCACATAATTTTTTCTGACTGCACTGTGCTTACAATAACCACAGTCATCCTCCAATAGGGAAATCCATATACAGGCTATATAGGCAGTGGGCTTTTTCCCAAAAATTGGGAAAAAATACTATATTTGGGCTGCCTGTGACCGTCTTCAGCTTACTGCGTGTCTGCTGGGGGTACTAGTAGTCGCTCATTAATACCCAGCCTTGCGCATAATTATTTCTGGCTGCACTGTGCTTTCAATGACCACAGTCATCCTCCAACAGGGAAATCCATATACAGGCTATATAGGCAGTGGGCTTTATCACAAAAATTGGAAAAAATACTATATTTGGGCTGCCTGTGACCGTCTTCAGTTTACTGCGTGTCTGTTGGGGGTACTAGTAGTTGCTCATTAATACCCAGCCTTGCGCATAATTTTTTTCTGGCTGCACTGTGCTTTCAATAACCACAGTCATCCTCCAACAGGGAAATCCATATACAGGCTATATAGGCAGTGGGCTTTTTCCCAAAAATTGGAAAAAATACAATATTTGGGCAGCCTGTGACCGTCTTCAGTTTACTACGTGTCTGTTGGGGGTACTAGTATTCGCTCATTAATACCCAGCCTTGCACATAATTTTTTCTGGCTGCACTGTGCTTTCAATGACCACAGTCATCCTCCAACAGGGAAATCCATATACAGGCTATATAGGCAGTGGGCTTTTTCACAAAAATTGGAAAAAATACAATATTTGGGCTGCCTGTGACCGTCTTCAGTTTACTACGTGTCTGCTGGGGGTACTAGTATTCGCTCATTAATACCCAGCCTTGCACATAATTTTTTCTGGCTGCACTGTGCTTTCAATAACCACACTCATCCTCCAACAGGGAAATCCATATACAGGCTATATAGGCAGTGGGCTTTTTCCCCAAAATTGGGAAAAAATACTATATTTGGGCTGCCTGTGACCGTCTTCAGTTTACTGCGTCTCTGTTGGGGGTACTAGTAGTCGCTCATTAATACCCAGCGTTGTGCATAATTTTTTCTGACTGCACTGTGTTTTCAATAACCACAGTCATCCTCCAACAGGGAAATCCATATACAGGCTATATAGGCAGTGGGCTTTTTCCCAAAAATTGGGAAAAAATACTATATTTGGGCTGCCTGTGACCGTCTTCAGCTTACTGCGTGTCTGCTGGGGGTACTAGTAGTCGCTCATTAATACCCAGCCTTGCGCATAATTATTTCTGGCTGCACTGTGCTTTCAATGACCACAGTCATCCTCCAACAGGGAAATCCATATACAGGCTATATAGGCAGTGGGCTTTATCACAAAAATTGGAAAAAATACTATATTTGGGCTGCCTGTGACCGTCTTCAGTTTACTGCGTGTCTGTTGGGGGTACTAGTAGTTGCTCATTAATACCCAGCCTTGCGCATAATTTTTTTCTGGCTGCACTGTGCTTTCAATAACCACAGTCATCCTCCAACAGGGAAATCCATATACAGGCTATATAGGCAGTGGGCTTTTTCCCAAAAATTGGAAAAAATACTATATTTGGGCTGCCTGTGACCGTCTTCAGTTTACTGCGTGTCTGCTGGGGATACTAGTAGTCGCTCATTAATACCCAGCCTTGCGCATAATTTTGTTCTGGCTGCACTGTGCTTTCAATAACCACAGTCATCCTCCAACAGGGAAATCCATATACAGGCTATATAGGCAGTGGACTTTTTCCCCAAAATTGGGAAAAAATACTATATTTGGGCTGCCTGTGACCGTCTTCAGTTTACTGCGTGTCTGCTGGGGATACTAGTAGTCGCTCATTAATACCCAGCCTTGTGCATAATTTTGTTCTGTCTGCACTGTGCTTTCAATAACCACAGTCATCCTCCAACAGGGAAATCCATATACAGGCTATATAGGCAGTGGGCTTTTTCCCAAAAATTGGGAAAAAGTACTATATTTGAGCTGCCTGTGACCGTCTTCAGTTTACTGCGTCTCTGTTGGGGGTACTAGTAGTCGCTCATTAATACCCAGCGTTGCGCATAATTTTTTCTGACTGCACTGTGTTTTCAATAACCACAGTCATCCTCCAACAGGGAAATCCATATACAGGCTATATAGGCAGTGGGCTTTTTCCCAAAAATTGGGAAAAAATACTATATTTGGGCTGCCTGTGACCGTCTTCAGCTTACTGCGTGTCTGCTGGGGGTACTAGTAGTCGCTCATTAATACCCAGCCTTGCGCATAATTATTTCTGGCTGCACTGTGCTTTCAATGACCACAGTCATCCTCCAACAGGGAAATCCATATACAGGCTATATAGGCAGTGGGCTTTATCACAAAAATTGGAAAAAATACTATATTTGGGCTGCCTGTGACCGTCTTCAGTTTACTGCGTGTCTGTTGGGGGTACTAGTAGTTGCTCATTAATACCCAGCCTTGCGCATAATTTTTTTCTGGCTGCACTGTGCTTTCAATAACCACAGTCATCCTCCAACAGGGAAATCCATATACAGGCTATATAGGCAGTGGGCTTTTTCCCAAAAATTGGAAAAAATACAATATGTGGGCTGCCTGTGACCGTCTTTAGTTTACTACGTGTCTGTTGGGGGTACTAGTATTCGCTCATTAATACCCAGCCTTGCACATAATTTTTTCTGGCTGCACTGTGCTTTCAATGACCACAGTCATCCTCCAACAGGGAAATCCATATACAGGCTATATAGGCAGTGGGCTTTTTCACAAAAATTGGGAAAAAATACAATATTTGGGCAGCCTGTGACCGTCTTCAGTTTACTACGTGTCTGCTGGGGGTACTAGTATTCGCTCATTAATACCCAGCCTTGCACATAATTTTTTCTGGCTGCACTGTGCTTTCAATAACTACAGTCATCCTCCAACAGGGAAATCCATATACAGGCTATATAGGCAGTGGGCTTTTTCCCAAAAATTGGAAAAAATACTATATTTGGGCTGCCTGTTACCGTCTTCAGTTTACTGCGCGTCTGCTGGGGATACTAGTAGTCGCTCATTAATACCCAGCCTTGCGCATAATTTTTTCTGGCTGCACTGTGCTTTCAATAACCACACTCATCCTCCAACAGGGAAATCCATATACAGGCTATATAGGCAGTGGACTTTTTCCCCAAAATTGGGAAAAAATACTATATTTGGGCTGCCTGTGACCATCTTCAGTTTACTGCGTTTCTGCTGGGGGTAGTAGTCGCTAATTAATACCCAGCCTTGTGCATAATTTTGTTCTGGCTGCACTGTGCTTTCAATAACCACAGTCATCCTCCAACAGGGAAATCCATATACAGGCTATATAGGCAGTGGGCTTTTTCCCAAAAATTGGGAAGAAATACAATATTTGGGCTGCCTATGACAGTCTTCAGTTTACTGCGTGTCTGCAGGGGGTACTAGTAGTCGCTCATTAATACCCAGCCTTGCGCATAATTTTTTCTGACCGCACTGTGCTTTCAATAACCACAGTCATCCTCCAACAGGGAAATCCATATACAGGCTATATAGGCAGTGGGCTTTTTCCCAAAAATTGGGAAGAAATACTATATTTGGGCTGCCTGTGACCGTCTTAAGTTTACTGCGTGTCTGCTGGGGGTAGTAGTCGCTCATTAATACCCAGCCTTGCGCGTAATTTTTTCTGGCTGCACTGTGCTTTCAATAACTACAGTCATCCTCCAACAGGGAAATCCATATACAGGCTATATAGGCAGTGGGCTTTTTCCCAAAAATTGGAAAAAATACTATATTTGGGCTGCCTGTGACCGTCTTCAGTTTACTGCGTGTCTGCTGGGGGTAGTAGTCGCTCATTAATACCCAGCCTTGTGCATAATTTTGTTCTGTCTGCACTGTGCTTTCAATAACTACAGTCATCCTCCAACAGGGAAATCCATATACAGGCTATATAGGCAGTGGGCTTTTTCCCAAAAATCGGGAAGAAATACAAAATTGGGCTGCCTGTGACAGTCTTCAGTTTACTGCATGTCTGCTGGGGGTACTAGTAGTCGCTCATTAATACCCAGCCTTGCACATAATTTTTTCTGACTGCACTGTGCTTACAATAACCACAGTCATCCTCCAACAGGGAAATCCATATACAGGCTATATAGGCAGTGGGCTTTTTCCCAAAAATTGGGAAAAAATACTATATTTGGGCTGCCTGTGACCGTCTTCAGCTTACTGCGTGTCTGCTGGGGGTACTAGTAGTCGCTCATTAATACCCAGCCTTGCGCATAATTGTTTCTGGCTGCACTGTGCTTTCAATGACCACAGTCATCCTCCAACAGGGAAATCCATATACAGGCTATATAGGCAGTGGGCTTTATCACAAAAATTGGAAAAAATACTATATTTGGGCAGCCTGTGACCGTCTTCAGTTTACTACGTGTCTGTTGGGGGTACTAGTATTCGCTCATTAATACCCAGCCTTGCACATAATTTTTTCTGGCTGCACTGTGCTTTCAATGACCACAGTCATCCTCCAACAGGGAAATCCATATACAGGCTATATAGGCAGTGGGCTTTTTCACAAAAATTGGAAAAAATACAATATTTGGGCTGCCTGTGACCGTCTTCAGTTTACTACGTGTCTGCTGGGGGTACTAGTATTCGCTCATTAATACCCAGCCTTGCACATAATTTTTTCTGGCTGCACTGTGCTTTCAATAACCGCACTCATCCTCCAACAGGGAAATCCATATACAGGCTATATAGGCAGTGGGCTTTTTCCCCAAAATTGGGAAAAAATACTATATTTGGGCTGCCTGTGACCGTCTTCAGTTTACTGCGTCTCTGTTGGGGGTACTAGTAGTCGCTCATTAATACCCAGCGTTGTGCATAATTTTTTCTGACTGCACTGTGTTTTCAATAACCACAGTCATCCTCCAACAGGGAAATCCATATACAGGCTATATAGGCAGTGGGCTTTTTCCCAAAAATTGGGAAAAAATACTATATTTGGGCTGCCTGTGACCGTCTTCAGCTTACTGCGTGTCTGCTGGGGGTACTAGTAGTCGCTCATTAATACCCAGCCTTGCGCATAATTATTTCTGGCTGCACTGTGCTTTCAATGACCACAGTCATCCTCCAACAGGGAAATCCATATACAGGCTATATAGGCAGTGGGCTTTATCACAAAAATTGGAAAAAATACTATATTTGGGCTGCCTGTGACCGTCTTCAGTTTACTGCGTGTCTGTTGGGGGTACTAGTAGTTGCTCATTAATACCCAGCCTTGCGCATAATTTTTTTCTGGCTGCACTGTGCTTTCAATAACCACAGTCATCCTCCAACAGGGAAATCCATATACAGGCTATATAGGCAGTGGGCTTTTTCCCAAAAATTGGAAAAAATACTATATTTGGGCTGCCTGTGACCGTCTTCAGTTTACTGCGTGTCTGCTGGGGATACTAGTAGTCGCTCATTAATACCCAGCCTTGCGCATAATTTTGTTCTGGCTGCACTGTGCTTTCAATAACCACAGTCATCCTCCAACAGGGAAATCCATATACAGGCTATATTGGCAGTGGACTTTTTCCCCAAAATTGGGAAAAAATACTATATTTGGGCTGCCTGTGACCGTCTTCAGTTTACTGCGTGTCTGCTGGGGATACTAGTAGTCGCTCATTAATACCCAGCCTTGTGCATAATTTTGTTCTGTCTGCACTGTGCTTTCAATAACCACAGTCATCCTCCAACAGGGAAATCCATATACAGGCTATATAGGCAGTGGGCTTTTTCCCAAAAATTGGGAAAAAGTACTATATTTGAGCTGCCTGTGACCGTCTTCAGTTTACTGCGTCTCTGTTGGGGGTACTAGTAGTCGCTCATTAATACCCAGCGTTGCGCATAATTTTTTCTGACTGCACTGTGTTTTCAATAACCACAGTCATCCTCCAACAGGGAAATCCATATACAGGCTATATAGGCAGTGGGCTTTTTCCCAAAAATTGGGAAAAAATACTATATTTGGGCTGCCTGTGACCGTCTTCAGCTTACTGCGTGTCTGCAGGGGGTACTAGTAGTCGCTCATTAATACCCAGCCTTGCGCATAATTTTTTCTGACCGCACTGTGCTTTCAATAACCACAGTCATCCTCCAACAGGGAAATCCATATACAGGCTATATAGGCAGTGGGCTTTTTCCCAAAAATTGGGAAGAAATACTATATTTGGGCTGCCTGTGACCGTCTTAAGTTTACTGCGTGTCTGCTGGGGGTAGTAGTCGCTCATTAATACCCAGCCTTGCGCGTAATTTTTTCTGGCTGCACTGTGCTTTCAATAACTACAGTCATCCTCCAACAGGGAAATCCATATACAGGCTATATAGGCAGTGGGCTTTTTCCCAAAAATTGGAAAAAATACTATATTTGGGCTGCCTGTGACCGTCTTCAGTTTACTGCGTGTCTGCTGGGGGTAGTAGTCGCTCATTAATACCCAGCCTTGTGCATAATTTTGTTCTGTCTGCACTGTGCTTTCAATAACTACAGTCATCCTCCAACAGGGAAATCCATATACAGGCTATATAGGCAGTGGGCTTTTTCCCAAAAATCGGGAAGAAATACAAAATTGGGCTGCCTGTGACAGTCTTCAGTTTACTGCATGTCTGCTGGGGGTACTAGTAGTCGCTCATTAATACCCAGCCTTGCACATAATTTTTTCTGACTGCACTGTGCTTACAATAACCACAGTCATCCTCCAACAGGGAAATCCATATACAGGCTATATAGGCAGTGGGCTTTTTCCCAAAAATTGGGAAAAAATACTATATTTGGGCTGCCTGTGACCGTCTTCAGCTTACTGCGTGTCTGCTGGGGGTACTAGTAGTCGCTCATTAATACCCAGCCTTGCGCATAATTTTTTCTGGCTGCACTGTGCTTTCAATGACCACAGTCATCCTCCAACAGGGAAATCCATATACAGGCTATATAGGCAGTGGGCTTTATCACAAAAATTGGAAAAAATACTATATTTGGGCAGCCTGTGACCGTCTTCAGTTTACTACGTGTCTGTTGGGGGTACTAGTATTCGCTCATTAATACCCAGCCTTGCACATAATTTTTTCTGGCTGCACTGTGCTTTCAATGACCACAGTCATCCTCCAACAGGGAAATCCATATACAGGCTATATAGGCAGTGGGCTTTTTCACAAAAATTGGAAAAAATACAATATTTGGGCTGCCTGTGACCGTCTTCAGTTTACTACGTGTCTGCTGGGGGTACTAGTATTCGCTCATTAATACCCAGCCTTGCACATAATTTTTTCTGGCTGCACTGTGCTTTCAATAACCACACTCATCCTCCAACAGGGAAATCCATATACAGGCTATATAGGCAGTGGGCTTTTTCCCCAAAATTGGGAAAAAATACTATATTTGGGCTGCCTGTGACCGTCTTCAGTTTACTGCGTCTCTGTTGGGGGTACTAGTAGTCGCTCATTAATACCCAGCGTTGTGCATAATTTTTTCTGACTGCACTGTGTTTTCAATAACCACAGTCATCCTCCAACAGGGAAATCCATATACAGGCTATATAGGCAGTGGGCTTTTTCCCAAAAATTGGGAAAAAATACTATATTTGGGCTGCCTGTGACCGTCTTCAGCTTACTGCGTGTCTGCTGGGGGTACTAGTAGTCGCTCATTAATACCCAGCCTTGCGCATAATTATTTCTGGCTGCACTGTGCTTTCAATGACCACAGTCATCCTCCAACAGGGAAATCCATATACAGGCTATATAGGCAGTGGGCTTTATCACAAAAATTGGAAAAAATACTATATTTGGGCTGCCTGTGACCGTCTTCAGTTTACTGCGTGTCTGTTGGGGGTACTAGTAGTTGCTCATTAATACCCAGCCTTGCGCATAATTTTTTTCTGGCTGCACTGTGCTTTCAATAACCACAGTCATCCTCCAACAGGGAAATCCATATACAGGCTATATAGGCAGTGGGCTTTTTCCCAAAAATTGGAAAAAATACTATATTTGGGCTGCCTGTGACCGTCTTCAGTTTACTGCGTGTCTGCTGGGGATACTAGTAGTCGCTCATTAATACCCAGCCTTGCGCATAATTTTGTTCTGGCTGCACTGTGCTTTCAATAACCACAGTCATCCTCCAACAGGGAAATCCATATACAGGCTATATAGGCAGTGGACTTTTTCCCCAAAATTGGGAAAAAATACTATATTTGGGCTGCCTGTGACCGTCTTCAGTTTACTGCGTGTCTGCTGGGGATACTAGTAGTCGCTCATTAATACCCAGCCTTGTGCATAATTTTGTTCTGTCTGCACTGTGCTTTCAATAACCACAGTCATCCTCCAACAGGGAAATCCATATACAGGCTATATAGGCAGTGGGCTTTTTCCCAAAAATTGGGAAAAAGTACTATATTTGAGCTGCCTGTGACCGTCTTCAGTTTACTGCGTCTCTGTTGGGGGTACTAGTAGTCGCTCATTAATACCCAGCGTTGCGCATAATTTTTTCTGACTGCACTGTGTTTTCAATAACCACAGTCATCCTCCAACAGGGAAATCCATATACAGGCTATATAGGCAGTGGGCTTTTTCCCAAAAATTGGGAAAAAATACTATATTTGGGCTGCCTGTGACCGTCTTCAGCTTACTGCGTGTCTGCTGGGGGTACTAGTAGTCGCTCATTAATACCCAGCCTTGCGCATAATTATTTCTGGCTGCACTGTGCTTTCAATGACCACAGTCATCCTCCAACAGGGAAATCCATATACAGGCTATATAGGCAGTGGGCTTTATCACAAAAATTGGAAAAAATACTATATTTGGGCTGCCTGTGACCGTCTTCAGTTTACTGCGTGTCTGTTGGGGGTACTAGTAGTTGCTCATTAATACCCAGCCTTGCGCATAATTTTTTTCTGGCTGCACTGTGCTTTCAATAACCACAGTCATCCTCCAACAGGGAAATCCATATACAGGCTATATAGGCAGTGGGCTTTTTCCCAAAAATTGGAAAAAATACAATATGTGGGCTGCCTGTGACCGTCTTTAGTTTACTACGTGTCTGTTGGGGGTACTAGTATTCGCTCATTAATACCCAGCCTTGCACATAATTTTTTCTGGCTGCACTGTGCTTTCAATGACCACAGTCATCCTCCAACAGGGAAATCCATATACAGGCTATATAGGCAGTGGGCTTTTTCACAAAAATTGGGAAAAAATACAATATTTGGGCAGCCTGTGACCGTCTTCAGTTTACTACGTGTCTGCTGGGGGTACTAGTATTCGCTCATTAATACCCAGCCTTGCACATAATTTTTTCTGGCTGCACTGTGCTTTCAATAACTACAGTCATCCTCCAACAGGGAAATCCATATACAGGCTATATAGGCAGTGGGCTTTTTCCCAAAAATTGGAAAAAATACTATATTTGGGCTGCCTGTTACCGTCTTCAGTTTACTGCGCGTCTGCTGGGGATACTAGTAGTCGCTCATTAATACCCAGCCTTGCGCATAATTTTTTCTGGCTGCACTGTGCTTTCAATAACCACACTCATCCTCCAACAGGGAAATCCATATACAGGCTATATAGGCAGTGGACTTTTTCCCCAAAATTGGGAAAAAATACTATATTTGGGCTGCCTGTGACCATCTTCAGTTTACTGCGTGTCTGCTGGGGGTAGTAGTCGCTAATTAATACCCAGCCTTGTGCATAATTTTGTTCTGGCTGCACTGTGCTTTCAATAACCACAGTCATCCTCCAACAGGGAAATCCATATACAGGCTATATAGGCAGTGGGCTTTTTCCCAAAAATTGGGAAGAAATACAATATTTGGGCTGCCTATGACAGTCTTCAGTTTACTGCGTGTCTGCAGGGGGTACTAGTAGTCGCTCATTAATACCCAGCCTTGCGCATAATTTTTTCTGACCGCACTGTGCTTTCAATAACCACAGTCATCCTCCAACAGGGAAATCCATATACAGGCTATATAGGCAGTGGGCTTTTTCCCAAAAATTGGGAAGAAATACTATATTTGGGCTGCCTGTGACCGTCTTAAGTTTACTGCGTGTCTGCTGGGGGTAGTAGTCGCTCATTAATACCCAGCCTTGCGCGTAATTTTTTCTGGCTGCACTGTGCTTTCAATAACTACAGTCATCCTCCAACAGGGAAATCCATATACAGGCTATATAGGCAGTGGGCTTTTTCCCAAAAATTGGAAAAAATACTATATTTGGGCTGCCTGTGACCGTCTTCAGTTTACTGCGTGTCTGCTGGGGGTAGTAGTCGCTCATTAATACCCAGCCTTGTGCATAATTTTGTTCTGTCTGCACTGTGCTTTCAATAACTACAGTCATCCTCCAACAGGGAAATCCATATACAGGCTATATAGGCAGTGGGCTTTTTCCCAAAAATCGGGAAGAAATACAAAATTGGGCTGCCTGTGACAGTCTTCAGTTTACTGCATGTCTGCTGGGGGTACTAGTAGTCGCTCATTAATACCCAGCCTTGCGCATAATTTTTTCTGACCGCACTGTGCTTTCAATAACCACAGTCATCCTCCAACAGGGAAATCCATATACAGGCTATATAGGCAGTGGGCTTTTTCCCAAAAATTGGGAAGAAATACTATATTTGGGCTGCCTGTGACCGTCTTAAGTTTACTGCGTGTCTGCTGGGGGTAGTAGTCGCTCATTAATACCCAGCCTTGCGCGTAATTTTTTCTGGCTGCACTGTGCTTTCAATAACTACAGTCATCCTCCAACAGGGAAATCCATATGCAGGCTATATAGGCAGTGGGCTTTTTCCCAAAAATTGGAAAAAATACTATATTTGGGCTGCCTGTGACCGTCTTCAGTTTACTGCGTGTCTGCTGGGGGTAGTAGTCGCTCATTAATACCCAGCCTTGTGCATAATTTTGTTCTGTCTGCACTGTGCTTTCAATAACTACAGTCATCCTCCAACAGGGAAATCCATATACAGGCTATATAGGCAGTGGGCTTTTTCCCCAAAATTGGGAAAAAATACTATATTTGGGCTGCCTGTGACCGTCTTCAGTTTACTGCGTCTCTGTTGGGGGTACTAGTAGTCGCTCATTAATACCCAGCGTTGTGCATAATTTTTTCTGACTGCACTGTGTTTTCAATAACCACAGTCATCCTCCAACAGGGAAATCCATATACAGGCTATATAGGCAGTGGGCTTTTTCCCAAAAATTGGGAAAAAATACTATATTTGGGCTGCCTGTGACCGTCTTCAGCTTACTGCGTGTCTGCTGGGGGTACTAGTAGTCGCTCATTAATACCCAGCCTTGCGCATAATTATTTCTGGCTGCACTGTGCTTTCAATGACCACAGTCATCCTCCAACAGGGAAATCCATATACAGGCTATATAGGCAGTGGGCTTTATCACAAAAATTGGAAAAAATACTATATTTGGGCTGCCTGTGACCGTCTTCAGTTTACTGCGTGTCTGTTGGGGGTACTAGTAGTTGCTCATTAATACCCAGCCTTGCGCATAATTTTTTTCTGGCTGCACTGTGCTTTCAATAACCACAGTCATCCTCCAACAGGGAAATCCATATACAGGCTATATAGGCAGTGGGCTTTTTCCCAAAAATTGGAAAAAATACTATATTTGGGCTGCCTGTGACCGTCTTCAGTTTACTGCGTGTCTGCTGGGGATACTAGTAGTCGCTCATTAATACCCAGCCTTGCGCATAATTTTGTTCTGGCTGCACTGTGCTTTCAATAACCACAGTCATCCTCCAACAGGGAAATCCATATACAGGCTATATAGGCAGTGGACTTTTTCCCCAAAATTGGGAAAAAATACTATATTTGGGCTGCCTGTGACCGTCTTCAGTTTACTGCGTGTCTGCTGGGGATACTAGTAGTCGCTCATTAATACCCAGCCTTGTGCATAATTTTGTTCTGTCTGCACTGTGCTTTCAATAACCACAGTCATCCTCCAACAGGGAAATCCATATACAGGCTATATAGGCAGTGGGCTTTTTCCCAAAAATTGGGAAAAAGTACTATATTTGAGCTGCCTGTGACCGTCTTCAGTTTACTGCGTCTCTGTTGGGGGTACTAGTAGTCGCTCATTAATACCCAGCGTTGCGCATAATTTTTTCTGACTGCACTGTGTTTTCAATAACCACAGTCATCCTCCAACAGGGAAATCCATATACAGGCTATATAGGCAGTGGGCTTTTTCCCAAAAATTGGGAAAAAATACTATATTTGGGCTGCCTGTGACCGTCTTCAGCTTACTGCGTGTCTGCTGGGGGTACTAGTAGTCGCTCATTAATACCCAGCCTTGCGCATAATTATTTCTGGCTGCACTGTGCTTTCAATGACCACAGTCATCCTCCAACAGGGAAATCCATATACAGGCTATATAGGCAGTGGGCTTTATCACAAAAATTGGAAAAAATACTATATTTGGGCTGCCTGTGACCGTCTTCAGTTTACTGCGTGTCTGTTGGGGGTACTAGTAGTTGCTCATTAATACCCAGCCTTGCGCATAATTTTTTTCTGGCTGCACTGTGCTTTCAATAACCACAGTCATCCTCCAACAGGGAAATCCATATACAGGCTATATAGGCAGTGGGCTTTTTCCCAAAAATTGGAAAAAATACAATATGTGGGCTGCCTGTGACCGTCTTTAGTTTACTACGTGTCTGTTGGGGGTACTAGTATTCGCTCATTAATACCCAGCCTTGCACATAATTTTTTCTGGCTGCACTGTGCTTTCAATGACCACAGTCATCCTCCAACAGGGAAATCCATATACAGGCTATATAGGCAGTGGGCTTTTTCCCAAAAATTGGAAAAAATACTATATTTGGGCTGCCTGTTACCGTCTTCAGTTTACTGCGCGTCTGCTGGGGATACTAGTAGTCGCTCATTAATACCCAGCCTTGCGCATAATTTTTTCTGGCTGCACTGTGCTTTCAATAACCACACTCATCCTCCAACAGGGAAATCCATATACAGGCTATATAGGCAGTGGACTTTTTCCCCAAAATTGGGAAAAAATACTATATTTGGGCTGCCTGTGACCATCTTCAGTTTACTGCGTGTCTGCTGGGGGTAGTAGTCGCTAATTAATACCCAGCCTTGTGCATAATTTTGTTCTGGCTGCACTGTGCTTTCAATAACCACAGTCATCCTCCAACAGGGAAATCCATATACAGGCTATATAGGCAGTGGGCTTTTTCCCAAAAATTGGGAAGAAATACAATATTTGGGCTGCCTATGACAGTCTTCAGTTTACTGCGTGTCTGCAGGGGGTACTAGTAGTCGCTCATTAATACCCAGCCTTGCGCATAATTTTTTCTGACCGCACTGTGCTTTCAATAACCACAGTCATCCTCCAACAGGGAAATCCATATACAGGCTATATAGGCAGTGGGCTTTTTCCCAAAAATTGGGAAGAAATACTATATTTGGGCTGCCTGTGACCGTCTTAAGTTTACTGCGTGTCTGCTGGGGGTAGTAGTCGCTCATTAATACCCAGCCTTGCGCGTAATTTTTTCTGGCTGCACTGTGCTTTCAATAACTACAGTCATCCTCCAACAGGGAAATCCATATACAGGCTATATAGGCAGTGGGCTTTTTCCCAAAAATTGGAAAAAATACTATATTTGGGCTGCCTGTGACCGTCTTCAGTTTACTGCGTGTCTGCTGGGGGTAGTAGTCGCTCATTAATACCCAGCCTTGTGCATAATTTTGTTCTGTCTGCACTGTGCTTTCAATAACTACAGTCATCCTCCAACAGGGAAATCCATATACAGGCTATATAGGCAGTGGGCTTTTTCCCAAAAATCGGGAAGAAATACAAAATTGGGCTGCCTGTGACAGTCTTCAGTTTACTGCATGTCTGCTGGGGGTACTAGTAGTCGCTCATTAATACCCAGCCTTGCACATAATTTTTTCTGACTGCACTGTGCTTACAATAACCACAGTCATCCTCCAACAGGGAAATCCATATACAGGCTATATAGGCAGTGGGCTTTTTCCCAAAAATTGGGAAAAAATACTATATTTGGGCTGCCTGTGACCGTCTTCAGCTTACTGCGTGTCTGCTGGGGGTACTAGTAGTCGCTCATTAATACCCAGCCTTGCGCATAATTTTTTCTGGCTGCACTGTGCTTTCAATGACCACAGTCATCCTCCAACAGGGAAATCCATATACAGGCTATATAGGCAGTGGGCTTTATCACAAAAATTGGAAAAAATACTATATTTGGGCAGCCTGTGACCGTCTTCAGTTTACTACGTGTCTGTTGGGGGTACTAGTATTCGCTCATTAATACCCAGCCTTGCACATAATTTTTTCTGGCTGCACTGTGCTTTCAATGACCACAGTCATCCTCCAACAGGGAAATCCATATACAGGCTATATAGGCAGTGGGCTTTTTCCCCAAAATTGGGAAAAAATACTATATTTGGGCTGCCTGTGACCGTCTTCAGTTTACTGCGTCTCTGTTGGGGGTACTAGTAGTCGCTCATTAATACCCAGCGTTGCGCATAATTTTTTCTGACTGCACTGTGTTTTCAATAACCACAGTCATCCTCCAACAGGGAAATCCATATACAGGCTATATAGGCAGTGGGCTTTTTCCCAAAAATTGGGAAAAAATACTATATTTGGGCTGCCTGTGACCGTCTTCAGCTTACTGCGTGTCTGCTGGGGGTACTAGTAGTCGCTCATTAATACCCAGCCTTGCGCATAATTATTTCTGGCTGCACTGTGCTTTCAATGACCACAGTCATCCTCCAACAGGGAAATCCATATACAGGCTATATAGGCAGTGGGCTTTATCACAAAAATTGGAAAAAATACTATATTTGGGCTGCCTGTGACCGTCTTCAGTTTACTGCGTGTCTGTTGGGGGTACTAGTAGTTGCTCATTAATACCCAGCCTTGCGCATAATTTTTTTCTGGCTGCACTGTGCTTTCAATAACCACAGTCATCCTCCAACAGGGAAATCCATATACAGGCTATATAGGCAGTGGGCTTTTTCCCAAAAATTGGGAAAAAGTACTATATTTGGGCTGCCTGTAACCGTCTTCAGTTTACTACGTGTCTGCTGGGGGTAGTAGTCGCTAATTATTACCCAGCCTTGTGCATAATTTTGTTCTGGCTGCACTGTGCTTTCAATAACCACAGTCATCCTCCAACAGGGAAATCCATATGCAGGCTATATAGGCAGTGGGCTTTTTCCCAAAAATTGGGAAGACATACAATATTTGGGCTGCCTATGACAGTCTTCAGTTTACTGCGTGTCTGCAGGGGGTACTAGTAGTCGCTCATTAATACCCAGCCTTGCGCATAATTTTTTCTGACCGCACTGTGCTTTCAATAACCACAGTCATCCTCCAACAGGGAAATCCATATACAGGCTATATAGGCAGTGGGCTTTTTCCCAAAAATTGGGAAGAAATACTATATTTGGGCTGCCTGTGACCGTCTTAAGTTTACTGCGTGTCTGCTGGGGGTAGTAGTCGCTCATTAATACCCAGCCTTGCGCGTAATTTTTTCTGGCTGCACTGTGCTTTCAATAACTACAGTCATCCTCCAACAGGGAAATCCATATGCAGGCTATATAGGCAGTGGGCTTTTTCCCAAAAATTGGAAAAAATACTATATTTGGGCTGCCTGTGACCGTCTTCAGTTTACTGCGTGTCTGCTGGGGGTAGTAGTCGCTCATTAATACCCAGCCTTGTGCATAATTTTGTTCTGTCTGCACTGTGCTTTCAATAACTACAGTCATCCTCCAACAGGGAAATCCATATACAGGCTATATAGGCAGTGGGCTTTTTCCCAAAAATCGGGAAGAAATACAAAATTGGGCTGCCTGTGACAGTCTTCAGTTTACTGCATGTCTGCTGGGGGTACTAGTAGTCGCTCATTAATACCCAGCCTTGCACATAATTTTTTCTGACTGCACTGTGCTTACAATAACCACAGTCATCCTCCAACAGGGAAATCCATATACAGGCTATATAGGCAGTGGGCTTTTTCCCAAAAATTGGGAAAAAATACTATATTTGGGCTGCCTGTGACCGTCTTCAGCTTACTGCGTGTCTGCTGGGGGTACTAGTAGTCGCTCATTAATACCCAGCCTTGCGCATAATTTTTTCTGGCTGCACTGTGCTTTCAATGACCACAGTCATCCTCCAACAGGGAAATCCATATACAGGCTATATAGGCAGTGGGCTTTATTACAAAAATTGGAAAAAATACTATATTTGGGCTGCCTGTGACCGTCTTCAGTTTACTGCGTGTCTGTTGGGGGTACTAGTAGTTGCTCATTAATACCCAGCCTTGCGCATAATTTTTTTCTGGCTGCACTGTGCTTTCAATAACCACAGTCATCCTCCAACAGGGAAATCCATATACAGGCTATATAGGCAGTGGGCTTTTTCCCAAAAATTGGAAAAAATACAATATTTGGGCAGCCTGTGACCGTCTTCAGTTTACTACGTGTCTGTTGGGGGTACTAGTATTCGCTCATTAATACCCAGCCTTGCACATAATTTTTTCTGGCTGCACTGTGCTTTCAATGACCACAGTCATCCTCCAACAGGGAAATCCATATACAGGCTATATAGGCAGTGGGCTTTTTCACAAAAATTGGAAAAAATACAATATTTGGGCTGCCTGTGACCGTCTTCAGTTTACTACGTGTCTGCTGGGGGTACTAGTATTCGCTCATTAATACCCAGCCTTGCACATAATTTTTTCTGGCTGCACTGTGCTTTCAATAACCACACTCATCCTCCAACAGGGAAATCCATATACAGGCTATATAGGCAGTGGGCTTTTTCCCCAAAATTGGAAAAAATACTATATTTGGGCTGCCTGTGACCGTCTTCAGTTTACTGCGTCTCTGTTGGGGGTACTAGTAGTCGCTCATTAATACCCAGCGTTGTGCATAATTTTTTCTGAATGCACTGTGTTTTCAATAACCACAGTCATCCTCCAACAGGGAAATCCATATACAGGCTATATAGGCAGTGGGCTTTTTCCCAAAAATTGGGAAAAAATACTATATTTGGGCTGCCTGTGACCGTCTTCAGCTTACTGCGTGTCTGCTGGGGGTACTAGTAGTCGCTCATTAATACCCAGCCTTGCGCATAATTATTTCTGGCTGCACTGTGCTTTCAATGACCACAGTCATCCTCCAACAGGGAAATCCATATACAGGCTATATAGGCAGTGGGCTTTTTCCCCAAAATTGGGAAAAAATACTATATTTGGGCTGCCTGTGACCGTCTTCAGTTTACTGCGTCTCTGTTGGGGGTACTAGTAGTCGCTCATTAATACCCAGCGTTGCGCATAATTTTTTCTGACTGCACTGTGTTTTCAATAACCACAGTCATCCTCCAACAGGGAAATCCATATACAGGCTATATAGGCAGTGGGCTTTTTCCCAAAAATTGGGAAAAAATACTATATTTGGGCTGCCTGTGACCGTCTTCAGCTTACTGCGTGTCTGCTGGGGGTACTAGTAGTCGCTCATTAATACCCAGCCTTGCGCATAATTATTTCTGGCTGCACTGTGCTTTCAATGACCACAGTCATCCTCCAACAGGGAAATCCATATACAGGCTATATAGGCAGTGGGCTTTATCACAAAAATTGGAAAAAATACTATATTTGGGCTGCCTGTGACCGTCTTCAGTTTACTGCGTGTCTGTTGGGGGTACTAGTAGTTGCTCATTAATACCCAGCCTTGCGCATAATTTTGTTCTGGCTGCACTGTGCTTTCAATAACCACAGTCATCCTCCAACAGGGAAATCCATATACAGGCTATATAGGCAGTGGTCTTTTTCCCCAAAATTGGGAAAAAGTACTATATTTGGGCTGCCTGTAACCGTCTTCAGTTTACTACGTGTCTGCTGGGGGTAGTAGTCGCTAATTATAACCCAGCCTTGTGCATAATTTTGTTCTGGCTGCACTGTGCTTTCAATAACCACAGTCATCCTCCAACAGGGAAATCCATATGCAGGCTATATAGGCAGTGGGCTTTTTCCCCAAAATTGGGAAGAAATACTATATTTGGGCTGCCTGTGACCGTCTTCAGTTTACTGCGTGTCTGCTGGGGGTAGTAGTCGCTCATTAATACCCAGCGTTGCGCATAATTTTTTCTGACTGCACTGTGTTTTCAATAACCACAGTCATCCTCCAACAGGGAAATCCATATACAGGCTATATAGGCTGTGGGCTTTTTCCCAAAAATTGGGAAAAATACTATATTTGGGCTGCCTGTTACCGTCTTCAGTTTACTGCGCGTCTGCTGGGGGTACTAGTAGTCGCTCATTAATACCCAGCCTTGCGCATAATTTTTTCTGGCTGCACTGTGCTTTCAATAACCACACTCATCCTCCAACAGGGAAATCCATATACAGGCTATATAGGCAGTGGACTTTTTCCCCAAAATTGGGAAAAAATACTATATTTGGGCTGCCTGTGACCATCTTCAGTTTACTGCGTGTCTGCTGGGGGTAGTAGTCGCTAATTAATACCCAGCCTTGTGCATAATTTTGTTCTGGCTGCACTGTGCTTTCAATAACCACAGTCATCCTCCAACAGGGAAATCCATATACAGGCTATATAGGCAGTGGGCTTTTTCCCAAAAATTGGGAAGAAATACAATATTTGGGCTGCCTATGACAGTCTTCAGTTTACTGCGTGTCTCCTGGGGATACTAGTAGTCGCTCATTAATACCCAGCCTTGCGCATAATTTTTTCTGACCGCACTGTGCTTTCAATAACCACAGTCATCCTCCAACAGGGAAATCCATATACAGGCTATATAGGCAGTGGGCTTTTTCCCAAAAAATTGGGAAAAAGTACTATATTTGGGCTGCCTGTGACCGTCTTCAGTTTACTGCGTCTCTGTTGGGGGTACTAGTAGTCGCTCATTAATATCCAGCGTTGTGCATAATTTTTTCTGACTGCACTGTTTTTTCAATAACCACAGTCATCCTCCAACAGGGAAATCCATATACAGGCTATATAGGCAGTGGGCTTTTTCCCAAAAATTGGGAAAAAATACTATATTTGGGCTGCCTGTGACCGTCTTCAGCTTACTGCGTGTCTGCTGGGGGTACTAGTAGTCGCTCATTAATACCCAGCCTTGCGCATAATTATTTCTGGCTGCACTGTGCTTTCAATGACCACAGTCATCCTCCAACAGGGAAATCCATATACAGGCTATATAGGCAGTGGGCTTTATCACAAAAATTGGAAAAAATACTATATTTGGGCTGCCTGTGACCGTCTTCAGTTTACTGCGTGTCTGTTGGGGGTACTAGTAGTTGCTCATTAATACCCAGCCTTGCGCATAATTTTTTTCTGGCTGCACTGTGCTTTCAATAACCACAGTCATCCTCCAACAGGGAAATCCATATACAGGCTATATAGGCAGTGGGCTTTTTCCCAAAAATTGGGAAAAAGTACTATATTTGGGCTGCCTGTGACCGTCTTCAGTTTACTGCGTGTCTGTTGGGGGTACTAGTAGTTGCTCATTAATACCCAGCCTTGCGCATAATTTTTTTCTGGCTGCACTGTGCTTTCAATAACCACAGTCATCCTCCAACAGGGAAATCCATATACAGGCTATATAGGCAGTGGGCTTTTTCCCAAAAATTGGAAAAAATACAATATTTGGGCAGCCTGTGACCGTCTTCAGTTTACTACGTGTCTGCTGGGGGTACTAGTATTCGCTCATTAATACCCAGCCTTGCACATAATTTTTTCTGGCTGCACTGTGCTTTCAATGACCACAGTCATCCTCCAACAGGGAAATCCATATACAGGCTATATAGGCAGTGGGCTTTTTCACAAAAATTGGAAAAAATACAATATTTGGGCAGCCTGTGACCGTCTTCAGTTTACTACGTGTCTGTTGGGGGTACTAGTATTCGCTCATTAATACCCAGCCTTGCACATAATTTTTTCTGGCTGCACTGTGCTTTCAATAACCACAGTCATCCTCCAACAGGGAAATCCATATACAGGCTATATAGGCAGTGGGCTTTTTCCCAAAAATTGGGAAAAAATACTATATTTGGGCTGCCTGTGACCGTCTTCAGTTTACTGCGTGTCTGCTGGGGGTACTAGTAGGCGCTCCTTAATACCCAGCCTTGCGCATAATTTTTTCTGGCTGCACTGTGCTTTCAATAACCACAGTCATCCTCCAACAGGGAAATCCATATACAGGCTATATAGGCAGTGGGCTTTTTCACAAAAATTGGAAAAAAATACTATATTTGGGCTGCCTGTGACCGTCTTCAGTTTCCTGCATGTCTGCTGGGGGTACTAGTAGTCACTCATTAATATCCAGCCTTGTGCATAATTTTTTCTGGCTGCACTGTGCTTTCAATAACCACAGTCATCCTCCAACAGGGAAATCCATATACAGTCTATATAGGCAGTGGGCTTTTTCCCAAAAATTGGGAAAAAATACTATATTTGGGCTGCCTGTGACCGTCTTCAGTTTACTGCGTGTCTGCTGGGGGTAGTAGTCACTCATTAATACCCAGCGTTGCGCATAATTTTTTCTGACTGCACTGTGTTTTCAATAACCACAGTCATCCTCCAACAGGGAAATCCATATACAGGCTATATAGGCTGTGGGCTTTTTCCCAAAAATTGGGAAAAATACTATATTTGGGCTGCCTGTTACCGTCTTCAGTTTACTGCGCGTCTGCTGGGGGTACTAGTAGTCGCTCATTAATACCCAGCCTTGCGCATAATTTTTTCTGGCTGCACTGTGCTTTCAATAACCACACTCATCCTCCAACAGGGAAATCCATATACAGGCTATATAGGCAGTGGACTTTTTCCCCAAAATTGGGAAAAAATACTATATTTGGGCTGCCTGTGACCATCTTCAGTTTACTGCGTGTCTGCTGGGGGTAGTAGTCGCTAATTAATACCCAGCCTTGTGCATAATTTTGTTCTGGCTGCACTGTGCTTTCAATAACCACAGTCATCCTCCAACAGGGAAATCCATATACAGGCTATATAGGCAGTGGGCTTTTTCCCAAAAATTGGGAAGAAATACAATATTTGGGCTGCCTATGACAGTCTTCAGTTTACTGCGTGTCTGCTGGGGGTACTAGTAGTCGCTCATTAATACCCAGCCTTGCGCATAATTTTTTCTGACCGCACTGTGCTTTCAATAACCACAGTCATCCTCCAACAGGGAAATCCATATACAGGCTATATAGGCAGTGGGCTTTTTCCCAAAAATTGGGAAAAAGTACTATATTTGGTCTGCCTGTGACCGTCTTCAGTTTACTGCGTCTCTGTTGGGGGTACTAGTAGTCGCTCATTAATACCCAGCGTTGCGCATAATTTTTTCTGACTGCACTGTTTTTTCAATAACCACAGTCATCCTCCAACAGGGAAATCCATATACAGGCTATATAGGCAGTGGGCTTTTTCCCCAAAATTGGGAAAAAATACTATATTTGGGCTGCCTGTGACCGTCTTCAGCTTACTGCGTGTCTGCTGGGGGTACTAGTAGTCGCTCATTAATACCCAGCCTTGCGCATAATTATTTCTGGCTGCACTGTGCTTTCAATGACCACAGTCATCCTCCAACAGGGAAATCCATATACAGGCTATATAGGCAGTGGGCTTTATCACAAAAATTGGAAAAAATACTATATTTGGGCAGCCTGTGACCGTCTTCAGTTTACTGCGTGTCTGTTGGGGGTACTAGTAGTTGCTCATTAATACCCAGCCTTGCGCATAATTTTTTTCTGGCTGCACTGTGCTTTCAATGACCACAGTCATCCTCCAACAGGGAAATCCATATACAGGCTATATAGGCAGTGGGCTTTTTCACAAAAATTGGAAAAAATACAATATTTGGGCAGCCTGTGACCGTCTTCAGTTTACTACGTGTCTGCTGGGGGTACTAGTATTCGCTCATTAATACCCAGCCTTGCACATAATTTTTTTGGGCTGCACTGTGCTTTCAATAACTACAGTCATCCTCCAACAGGGAAATCCATATACAGGCTATATAGGCAGTGGGCTTTTTCCCAAAAATTGGAAAAAATACTATATTTGGGCTGCCTGTGACAGTCTTCAGTTTACTGCGTGTCTGCTGGGGGTACTAGTAGTCGCTCATTAATACCCAGCCTTGCGCATAATTTTTTCTGACCGCACTGTGCTTTCAATAACCACAGTCATCCTCCAACAGGGAAATCCATATACAGGCTATATAGGCAGTGGGCTTTTTCCCAAAAATTGGGAAGAAATACTATATTTGGGCTGCCTGTGACCGTCTTAAGTTTACTGCGTGTCTGCTGGGGTAGTAGTCGCTCATTAATACCCAGCCTTGCGCGTAATTTTTTCTGGCTGCACTGTGCTTTCAATAACTACAGTCATCCTCCAACAGGGAAATCCATATACAGGCTATATAGGCAGTGGGCTTTTTCCCAAAAATTGGAAAAAATACTATATTTGGGCTGCCTGTGACCGTCTTCAGTTTACTGCGTGTCTGCTGGGGATACTAGTAGTCGCTCATTAATACCCAGCCTTGCGCATAATTTTGTTCTGGCTGCACTGTGCTTTCAATAACCACAGTCATCCTCCAACAGGGAAATCCATATACAGGCTATATAGGCAGTGGGCTTTTTCCCAAAAATCGGGAAGAAATACAAAATTGGGCTGCCTGTGACAGTCTTCAGTTTACTGCATGTCTGCTGGGGGTACTAGTAGTCGCTCATTAATACCCAGCCTTGCGCATAATTTTTTCTGACTGCACTGTGCTTACAATAACCACAGTCATCCTCCAATAGGGAAATCCATATACAGGCTATATAGGCAGTGGGCTTTTTCCCAAAAATTGGAAAAATACAATATTTGGGCAGCCTGTGACCGTCTTCAGTTTACTACGTGTCTGTTGGGGGTACTAGTATTCGCTCATTAATACCCAGCCTTGCACATAATTTTTTCTGGCTGCACTGTGCTTTCAATGACCACAGTCATCCTCCAACAAGGAAATCCATATACAGGCTATATAGGGAGTGGGCTTTTTCACAAAAATTGGAAAAAATACAATATTTGGGCAGCCTGTGACCGTCTTCAGTTTACTACGTGTCTGCTGGGGGTACTAGTATTCGCTCATTAATACCCAGCCTTGCACATAATTTTTTCTGGCTGCACTGTGCTTTCAATAACCACACTCATCCTCCAACAGGGAAATCCATATACAGGCTATATAGGCAGTGGGCTTTTTCCCCAAAATTGGGAAAAAATACTATATTTGGGCTGCCTGTGACCGTCTTCAGTTTACTGCGTCTCTGTTGGGGGTACTAGTAGTCGCTCATTAATACCCAGCGTTGTGCATAATTTTTTCTGACTGCACTGTGTTTTCAATAACCACAGTCATCCTCCAACAGGGAAATCCATATACAGGCTATATAGGCTGTGGGCTTTTTCCCAAAAATTGGGAAAAATACTATATTTGGGCTGCCTGTTACCGTCTTCAGTTTACTGCGCGTCTGCTGGGGGTACTAGTAGTCGCTCATTAATACCCAGCCTTGCGCATAATTTTTTCTGGCTGCACTGTGCTTTCAATAACCACACTCATCCTCCAACAGGGAAATCCATATACAGGCTATATAGGCAGTGGACTTTTTCCCCAAAATTGGGAAAAAATACTATATTTGGGCTGCCTGTGACCATCTTCAGTTTACTGCGTGTCTGCTGGGGGTAGTAGTCGCTAATTAATACCCAGCCTTGTGCATAATTTTGTTCTGGCTGCACTTTGCTTTCAATAACCACAGTCATCCTCCAACAGGGAAATCCATATACAGGCTATATAGGCAGTGGGCTTTTTCCCAAAAATTGGGAAGAAATACAATATTTGGGCTGCCTATGACAGTCTTCAGTTTACTGCGTGTCTGCTGGGGGTACTAGTAGTCGCTCATTAATACCCAGCCTTGCGCATAATTTTTTCTGACCGCACTGTGCTTTCAATAACCACAGTCATCCTCCAACAGGGAAATCCATATACAGGCTATATAGGCAGTGGGCTTTTTCCCAAAAATTGGGAAAAAGTACTATATTTGGTCTGCCTGTGACCGTCTTCAGTTTACTGCGTCTCTGTTGGGGGTACTAGTAGTCGCTCATTAATACCCAGCGTTGCGCATAATTTTTTCTGACTGCACTGTTTTTTCAATAACCACAGTCATCCTCCAACAGGGAAATCCATATACAGGCTATATAGGCAGTGGGCTTTTTCCCCAAAATTGGGAAAAAATACTATATTTGGGCTGCCTGTGACCGTCTTCAGCTTACTGCGTGTCTGCTGGGGGTACTAGTAGTCGCTCATTAATACCCAGCCTTGCGCATAATTATTTCTGGCTGCACTGTGCTTTCAATGACCACAGTCATCCTCCAACAGGGAAATCCATATACAGGCTATATAGGCAGTGGGCTTTATCACAAAAATTGGAAAAAATACTATATTTGGGCAGCCTGTGACCGTCTTCAGTTTACTGCGTGTCTGTTGGGGGTACTAGTAGTTGCTCATTAATACCCAGCCTTGCGCATAATTTTTTTCTGGCTGCACTGTGCTTTCAATGACCACAGTCATCCTCCAACAGGGAAATCCATATACAGGCTATATAGGCAGTGGGCTTTTTCACAAAAATTGGAAAAAATACAATATTTGGGCAGCCTGTGACCGTCTTCAGTTTACTACGTGTCTGCTGGGGGTACTAGTATTCGCTCATTAATACCCAGCCTTGCACATAATTTTTTTGGGCTGCACTGTGCTTTCAATAACTACAGTCATCCTCCAACAGGGAAATCCATATACAGGCTATATAGGCAGTGGGCTTTTTCCCAAAAATTGGAAAAAATACTATATTTGGGCTGCCTGTGACAGTCTTCAGTTTACTGCGTGTCTGCTGGGGGTACTAGTAGTCGCTCATTAATACCCAGCCTTGCGCATAATTTTTTCTGACCGCACTGTGCTTTCAATAACCACAGTCATCCTCCAACAGGGAAATCCATATACAGGCTATATAGGCAGTGGGCTTTTTCCCAAAAATTGGGAAGAAATACTATATTTGGGCTGCCTGTGACCGTCTTAAGTTTACTGCGTGTCTGCTGGGGTAGTAGTCGCTCATTAATACCCAGCCTTGCGCGTAATTTTTTCTGGCTGCACTGTGCTTTCAATAACTACAGTCATCCTCCAACAGGGAAATCCATATACAGGCTATATAGGCAGTGGGCTTTTTCCCAAAAATTAGAAAAAAAACTATATTTGGGCTGCCTGTGACCGTCTTCAGTTTACTGCGTGTCTGCTGGGGATACTAGTAGTCGCTCATTAATACCCAGCCTTGCGCATAATTTTGTTCTGGCTGCACTGTGCTTTCAATAACCACAGTCATCCTCCAACAGGGAAATCCATATACAGGCTATATAGGCAGTGGACTTTTTCCCCAAAATTGGGAAAAAATACTATATTTGGGCTGCCTGTGACCGTCTTCAGTTTACTGCGTGTCTGCTGGGGGTAGTAGTCGCTCATTAATACCCAGCCTTGTGCATAATTTTGTTCTGTCTGCACTGTGCTTTCAATAACTACAGTCATCCTCCAACAGGGAAATCCATATACAGGCTATATAGGCAGTGGGCTTTTTCCCAAAAATCGGGAAGAAATACAAAATTGAGCTGCCTGTGACAGTCTTCAGTTTACTGCATGTCTGCTGGGGGTACTAGTAGTCGCTCATTAATACCCAGCCTTGCGCATAATTTTTTCTGACTGCACTGTGCTTACAATAACCACAGTCATCCTCCAATAGGGAAATCCATATACAGGCTATATAGGCAGTGGGCTTTTTCCCAAAAATTGGAAAAATACAATATTTGGGCAGCCTGTGACCGTCTTCAGTTTACTACGTGTCTGTTGGGGGTACTAGTATTCGCTCATTAATACCCAGCCTTGCACATAATTTTTTCTGGCTGCACTGTGCTTTCAATGACCACAGTCATCCTCCAACAAGGAAATCCATATACAGGCTATATAGGGAGTGGGCTTTTTCACAAAAATTGGAAAAAATACAATATTTGGGCAGCCTGTGACCGTCTTCAGTTTACTACGTGTCTGCTGGGGGTACTAGTATTCGCTCATTAATACCCAGCCTTGCACATAATTTTTTCTGGCTGCACTGTGCTTTCAATAACCACACTCATCCTCCAACAGGGAAATCCATATACAGGCTATATAGGCAGTGGGCTTTTTCCCCAAAATTGGGAAAAAATACTATATTTGGGCTGCCTGTGACCGTCTTCAGTTTACTGCGTCTCTGTTGGGGGTACTAGTAGTCGCTCATTAATACCCAGCGTTGTGCATAATTTTTTCTGACTGCACTGTGTTTTCAATAACCACAGTCATCCTCCAACAGGGAAATCCATATACAGGCTATATAGGCAGTGGGCTTTTTCCCAAAAATTGGGAAAAAATACTATATTTGGGCAGCCTGTGACCGTCTTCAGCTTACTGCGTGTCTGCTGGGGGTACTAGTATTCGCTCATTAATACCCAGCCTTGCACATAATTTTTTCTGGCTGCACTGTGCTTTCAATAACCACAGTCATCCTCCAACAGGGAAATCCATATACAGGCTATATAGGCAGTGGACTTTTTCCCCAAAATTGGGAAAAAATACTATATTTGGGCTGCCTGTTACCGTCTTCAGTTTACTGCGTGTCTGCTGGGGGTAGTAGTCGCTCATTAATACCCAGCCTTGTGCATAATTTTGTTCTGCCTGCACTGTGCTTTCAATAACTACAGTCATCCTCCAACAGGGAAATCCATATACAGGCTATATAGGCAGTGGGCTTTTTCCCAAAAATCGGGAAGAAATACAAAATTGGGCTGCCTGTGACAGTCTTCAGTTTACTGCATGTCTGCTGGGGGTACTAGTAGTCGCTCATTAATACCCAGCCTTGCGCATAATATTTTCTGACTGCACTGTGCTTACAATAACCACAGTCATCCTCCAATAGGGAAATCCATATACAGGCTATATAGGCAGTGGGCTTTTTCCCAAAAATTGGAAAAATACAATATTTGGGCAGCCTGTGACCGTCTTCAGTTTACTACGTGTCTGTTGGGGGTACTAGTATTCGCTCATTAATACCCAGCCTTGCACATAATTTTTTCTGGCTGCACTGTGCTTTCAATGACCACAGTCATCCTCCAACAAGGAAATCCTTATACAGGCTATATAGGGAGTGGGCTTTTTCACAAAAATTGGAAAAAATACAATATTTGGGCAGCCTGTGACCGTCTTCAGTTTACTACGTGTCTGCTGGGGGTACTAGTATTCGCTCATTAATACCCAGCCTTGCACATAATTTTTTCTGGCTGCACTGTGCTTTCAATAACCACACTCATCCTCCAACAGGGAAATCCATATACAGGCTATATAGGCAGTGGGCTTTTTCCCCAAAATTGGGAAAAAATACTATATTTGGGCTGCCTGTGACCGTCTTCAGTTTACTGCGTCTCTGTTGGGGGTACTAGTAGTCGCTCATTAATACCCAGCGTTGTGCATAATTTTTTCTGACTGCACTGTGTTTTCAATAACCACAGTCATCCTCCAACAGGGAAATCCATATACAGGCTATATAGGCAGTGGGCTTTTTCCCAAAAATTGGGAAAAAATACTATATTTGGGCTGCCTGTGACCGTCTTCAGCTTACTGCGTGTCTGCTGGGGGTACTAGTATTCGCTCATTAATACCCAGCCTTGCACATAATTTTTTCTGGCTGCACTGTGCTTTCAATAACCACACTCATCCTCCAACAGGGAAATCCATATACAGGCTATATAGGCAGTGGGCTTTTTCCCAAAAATTGGGAAAAAATACTATATTTGGGCTGCCTGTGACCGTCTTCAGTTTACTGCGTGTCTGCTGGGGGTACTAGTAGGCGCTCATTAATACCCAGCGTTGCGCATAATTTTTTCTGACTGCACTGTGTTTTCAATAACCACAGTCATCCTCCAACAGGGAAATCCATATACAGGCTATATAGGCAGTGGGCTTATTCCCAAAAATTGCGAAAAAAATACTATATTTGGGCTGCCTGTGACCGTCTTCAGCTTACTGCGTGTCTGCTGGGGGTACTAGTAGTCGTTCATTAATACCCAGCCTTGCGCATAATTATTTCTGGCTGCACTGTGCTTTCAATGACCACAGTCATCCTCCAACAGGGAAATCCATATACAGGCTATATAGGCAGTGGGCTTTATTACAAAAATTTGAAAAAATACTATATTTGGGCTGCCTGTGACCGTCTTCAGTTTACTGCGTGTCTGTTGGGGGTACTAGTAGTTGCTCATTAATACCCAGCCTTGCGCATAATTTTTTTCTGGCTGCACTGTGCTTTTAATAACCACAGTCATCCTCCAACAGGGAAATCCATATACAGGCTATATAGGCAGTGGGCTTCTTCCCAAAAATTGGAAAAAAATACTATATTTGGGTTGCCTGTGACCGTCTTCAGTTTACTGCGTGTCTGCTGGGGGTACTAGTAGTCGCTCATTAATACCCAGCCTTGCGCATAATTTTGTTCTGGCTGCACTGTGCTTTCAATAACCACAGTCATCCTCCAACAGGGAAATCCATATACAGGCTATATAGGCAGTGGGCTTTTTCCCCAAAATTGGGAAAAAATACTATATTTGGGCTGCCTGTGACCGTCTTCAGTTTACTGCGTCTCTGTTGGGGGTACTAGTAGTCGCTCATTAATACCCAGCGTTGCGCATAATTTTTTCTGACTGCACTGTGTTTTCAATAACCACAGTCATCCTCCAACAGGGAAATCCATATACAGGCTATATAGGCAGTGGGCTTTTTCCCAAAAATTGGGAAAAAATACTATATTTGGGCTGCCTGTGACTGTCTTCAGTTTACTGCGTGTCTGCTGGGGGTACTAGTAGTCGCTCATTAATACCCAGCCTTGCGCATAATTATTTCTGGCTGCACTGTGCTTTCAATGACCACAGTCATCCTCCAACAGGGAAATCCATATACAGGCTATATAGGCAGTGGGCTTTATCACAAAAATTGGAAAAAATACTATATTTGGTCTGCCTGTGACCGTCTTCAGTTTACTGCGTGTCTGTTGGGGGTACTAGTAGTTGCTCATTAATACCCAGCCTTGCGCATAATTTTTTTCTGGCTGCACTGTGCTTTCAATAACCACAGTCATCCTCCAACAGGGAAATCCATATACAGGCTATATAGGCAGTGGGCTTTTTCCCAAAAATTGGGAAAAAGTACTATATTTGGGCTGCCTGTGACCGTCTTCAGTTTACTGCGTGTCTGCTGGGGGTAGTAGTCGCTAATTATTACCCAGCCTTGTGCATAATTTTGTTCTGGCTGCACTGTGCTTTCAATAACCACAGTCATCCTCCAACAGGGAAATCCATATACAGGCTCTATAGGCACTGGACTTTTTCCCCAAAATTGGGAAGAAATACTATATTTGGGCTGCCTGTGACCGTCTTCAGCTTACTGCGTGTCTGCTGGGGGTACTAGTAGTCGCTCATTAATACCCAGCGTTGCGCATAATTTTTTCTGACTGCACTGTGTTTTCAATAACCACAGTCATCCTCCAACAGGGAAATCCATATACAGGCTATATAGGCTGTGGGCTTTTTCCCAAAAATTGGGAAAAATACTATATTTGGGCTGCCTGTGACCGTCTTCAGTTTACTACGTGTCTGCTGGGGGTACTAGTATTCGCTCATTAATACCCAGCCTTGCACATAATTTTTTCTGGCTGCACTGTGCTTTCAATAACCACACTCATCCTCCAATAGGGAAATCCATATACAGGCTATATAGGCAGTGGGCTTTTTCCCCAAAATTGGGAAAAAATACTATATTTGGGCTGCCTGTGACCGTCTTCAGTTTACTGCGTCTCTGTTGGGGGTACTAGTAGTCGCTCATTAATACCCAGCGTTGTGCATAATTTTTTCTGACCGCACTGTGTTTTCAATAACCACAGTCATCCTCCAACAGGGAAATCCATATACAGGCTATGTAGGCAGTGGGCTTTTTCCCAAAAATTGGGAAAAAATACTATATTTGGGCTGCCTGTGACCGTCTTCAGCTTACTGCGTGTCTGCTGGGGGTACTAGTATTCGCTCATTAATACCCAGCCTTGCACATAATTTTTTCTGGCTGCACTGTGCTTTCAATAACCACACTCATCCTCCAACAGGGAAATCCATATACAGGCTATATAGGCAGTGGGCTTTTTCCCAAAAATTGGGAAAAAATACTATATTTGGGCTGCCTGTGACCGTCTTCAGTTTACTGCGTGTCTGCTGGGGGTACTAGTAGGCGCTCATTAATACCCAGCGTTGCGCATAATTTTTTCTGACTGCACTGTGTTTTCAATAACCACAGTCATCCTCCAACAGGGAAATCCATATACAGGCTATATAGGCAGTGGGCTTATTCCCAAAAATTGGGAAAAAAATACTATATTTGGGCTGCCTGTGACCGTCTTCAGCTTACTGCGTGTCTGCTGGGGGTACTAGTAGTCGTTCATTAATACCCAGCCTTGCGCATAATTATTTCTGGCTGCACTGTGCTTTCAATGACCACAGTCATCCTCCAACAGGGAAATCCATATACAGGCTATATAGGCAGTGGGCTTTATTACAAAAATTTGAAAAAATACTATATTTGGGCTGCCTGTGACCGTCTTCAGTTTACTGCGTGTCTGTTGGGGGTACTAGTAGTTGCTCATTAATACCCAGCCTTGCGCATAATTTTTTTCTGGCTGCACTGTGCTTTCAATAACCACAGTCATCCTCCAACAGGGAAATCCATATACAGGCTATATAGGCAGTGGGCTTTTTCCCAAAAATTGGGAAAAAGTACTATATTTGGGCTGCCTGTGACCGTCTTCAGTTTACTGCGTGTCTGCTGGGGGTAGTAGTCGCTCATTAATACCCAGCCTTGTGCATAATTTTGTTCTGTCTGCACTGTGCTTTCAATAACTACAGTCATCCTCCAACAGGGAAATCCATATACAGGCTATATAGGCAGTGGGCTTTTTCCCAAAAATCGGGAAGAAATACAAAATTGGGCTGCCTGTGACAGTCTTCAGTTTACTGCATGTCTGCTGGGGGTACTAGTAGTCGCTCATTAATACCCAGCCTTGCACATAATTTTTTCTGACTGCACTGTGCTTACAATAACCACAGTCATCCTCCAATAGGGAAATCCATATACAGGCTATATAGGCAGTGGGCTTTTTCCCAAAAATTGGGAAAAAATACTATATTTGGGCTGCCTGTGACCGTCTTCAGCTTACTGCGTGTCTGCTGGGGGTACTAGTAGTCGCTCATTAATACCCAGCCTTGCGCATAATTATTTCTGGCTGCACTGTGCTTTCAATGACCACAGTCATCCTCCAACAGGGAAATCCATATACAGGCTATATAGGCAGTGGGCTTTAACACAAAAATTGGAAAAAATACTATATTTGGGCTGCCTGTGACCGTCTTCAGTTTACTGCGTGTCTGTTGGGGGTACTAGTAGTTGCTCATTAATACCCAGCCTTGCGCATAATTTTTTTCTGGCTGCACTGTGCTTTCAATAACCACAGTCATCCTCCAACAGGGAAATCCATATACAGGCTATATAGGCAGTGGGCTTTTTCCCAAAAATTGGAAAAAAGACAATATTTGGGCAGCCTGTGACCGTCTTCAGTTTACTACGTGTCTGTTGGGGGTACTAGTATTCGCTCATTAATACCCAGCCTTGCACATAATTTTTTCTGGCTGCACTGTGCTTTCAATGACCACAGTCATCCTCCAACAGGGAAATCCATATACAGGCTATATAGGCAGTGGGCTTTTTCACAAAAATTGGAAAAAAATACTATATTTGGGCTGCCTGTGACCGTCTTCAGTTTCCTGCATGTCTGCTGGGGGTACTAGTAGTCACTCATTAATATCCAGCCTTGTGCATAATTTTTTCTGGCTGCACTGTGCTTTCAATAACCACAGTCATCCTCCAACAGGGAAATCCATATACAGTCTATATAGGCAGTGGGCTTTTTCCCAAAAATTGGGAAAAAATACTATATTTGGGCTGCCTGTGACCGTCTTCAGTTTACTGCGTGTCTGCTGGGGGTAGTAGTCGCTAATTAATACCCAGTCTTGGGCATAATTTTGTTCTGGCTGCACTGTGCTTTCAATAACCACAGTCATCCTCCAACAGGGAAATCCATATGCAGGCTATATAGGCAGTGGGCTTTTTCCCCAAAATTGGGAAGAAATACTATATTTGGGCTGCCTGTGACCGTCTTCAGTTTACTGCGTGTCTGCTGGGGGTAGTAGTCGCTCATTAATACCCAGCGTTGCGCATAACTTTTTTCTGACTGCACTGTGTTTTCAATAACCACAGTCATCCTCCAACAGGGAAATCCATATACAGGCTATATAGGCTGTGGGCTTTTTCCCAAAAATTGGGAAAAATACTATATTTGGGCTGCCTGTTACCGTCTTCAGTTTACTGCGCGTCTGCTGGGGGTACTAGTAGTCGCTCATTAATACCCAGCCTTGCGCATAATTTTTTCTGGCTGCACTATGCTTTCAATAACCACACTCATCCTCCAACAGGGAAATCCATATACAGGCTATATAGGCAGTGGACTTTTTCCCCAAAATTGGGAAAAAATACTATATTTGGGCTGCCTGTGACCATCTTCAGTTTACTGCGTGTCTGCTGGGGGTAGTAGTCGCTAATTAATACCCAGCCTTGTGCATAATTTTGTTCTGGCTGCACTGTGCTTTCAATAACCACAGTCATCCTCCAACAGGGAAATCCATATACAGGCTATATAGGCAGTGGGCTTTTTCCCAAAAATTGGGAAGAAATACAATATTTGGGCTGCCTATGACAGTCTTCAGTTTACTGCGTGTCTGCTGGGGGTACTAGTAGTCGCTCATTAATACCCAGCCTTGCGCATAATTTTTTCTGACCGCACTGTGCTTTCAATAACCACAGTCATCCTCCAACAGGGAAATCCATATACAGGCTATATAGGCAGTGGGCTTTTTCCCCAAAATTGGGAAGAAATACTATATTTGGGCTGCCTGTGACTGTCTTAAGTTTACTGCGTGTCTGCTGGGGGTAGTAGTCGCTCATTAATACCCAGCCTTGCGCGTAATTTTTTCTGGCTGCACTGTGCTTTCAATAACTACAGTCATCCTCCAACAGGGAAATCCATATACAGGCTATATAGGCAGTGGGCTTTTTCCCAAAAATTGGAAAAAATACTATATTTGGGCTGCCTGTGACCGTCTTCAGTTTACTGCGTGTCTGCTGGGGATACTAGTAGTCGCTCATTAATACCCAGCCTTGCGCATAATTTTGTTCTGGCTGCACTGTGCTTTCAATAACCACAGTCATCCTCCAACAGGGAAATCCATATACAGGCTATATAGGCAGTGGACTTTTTCCCCAAAATTGGGAAAAAATACTATATTTGGGCTGCCTGTGACCGTCTTCAGTTTACTGCGTGTCTGCTGGGGGTAGTAGTCGCTCATTAATACCCAGCCTTGTGCATAATTTTGTTCTGTCTGCACTGTGCTTTCAATAACTACAGTCATCCTCCAACAGGGAAATCCATATACAGGCTATATAGGCAGTGGGCTTTTTCCCAAAAATCGGGAAGAAATACAAAATTGGGCTGCCTGTGACAGTCTTCAGTTTACTGCATGTCTGCTGGGGGTACTAGTAGTCGCTCATTAATACCCAGCCTTGCACATAATTTTTTCTGACTGCACTGTGCTTACAATAACCACAGTCATCCTCCAATAGGGAAATCCATATACAGGCTATATAGGCAGTGGGCTTTTTCCCAAAAATTGGGAAAAAATACTATATTTGGGCTGCCTGTGACCGTCTTCAGCTTACTGCGTGTCTGCTGGGGGTACTAGTAGTCGCTCATTAATACCCAGCCTTGCGCATAATTATTTCTGGCTGCACTGTGCTTTCAATGACCACAGTCATCCTCCAACAGGGAAATCCATATACAGGCTATATAGGCAGTGGGCTTTAACACAAAAATTGGAAAAAATACTATATTTGGGCTGCCTGTGACCGTCTTCAGTTTACTGCGTGTCTGTTGGGGGTACTAGTAGTTGCTCATTAATACCCAGCCTTGCGCATAATTTTTTTCTGGCTGCACTGTGCTTTCAATAACCACAGTCATCCTCCAACAGGGAAATCCATATACAGGCTATATAGGCAGTGGGCTTTTTCCCAAAAATTGGAAAAAAGACAATATTTGGGCAGCCTGTGACCGTCTTCAGTTTACTACGTGTCTGTTGGGGGTACTAGTATTCGCTCATTAATACCCAGCCTTGCACATAATTTTTTCTGGCTGCACTGTGCTTTCAATGACCACAGTCATCCTCCAACAGGGAAATCCATATACAGGCTATATAGGCAGTGGGCTTTTTCACAAAAATTGGAAAAAATACAATATTTGGGCTGCCTGTGACCGTCTTCAGTTTACTACGTGTCTGCTGGGGGTAGTAGTCGCTCATTAATACCCAGCCTTGTGCATAATTTTGTTCTGTCTGCACTGTGCTTTCAATAACCACAGTCATCCTCCAACAGGGAAATCCATATACAGGCTATATAGGCAGTAGACTTTTTTCCCAAAATTGGGAAAAAATACTATATTTGGGCTGCCTGTGACCGTCTTCAGTTTACTGCGTGTCTGCTGGGGGTAGTAGTCGCTCATTAATACCCAGCCTTGTGCATAATTTTGTTCTGTCTGCACTGTGCTTTCAATAACCACAGTCATCCTCCAACAGGGAAATCCATATACAGGCTATATAGGCAGTGGGCTTTTTCCCAAAAATTGGGAAAAAATACTATATTTGGGCTGCCTGTGACCGTCTTCAGCTTACTGCGTGTCTGCTGGGGGTACTAGTAGTCGCTCATTAATACCCAGCCTTGCGCATAATTATTTCTGTCTGCACTGTGCTTTCAATGACCACAGTCATCCTCCAACAGGGAAATCCATATACAGGCTATATAGGCAGTGGGCTTTATCACAAAAATTGGAAAAAATACTATATTTGGGCTGCCTGTTACCGTCTTCAGTTTACTGCGTGTCTGTTGGGGGTACTAGTAGTTGCTCATTAATACCCAGCCTTGCGCATAATTTTTTTCTGGCTGCACTGTGCTTTCAATAACCACAGTCATCCTCCAACAGGGAAATCCATATACAGGCTATATAGGCAGTGGGCTTTTTCCCAAAAATTGGAAAAAATACAATATTTGGGCTGCCTGTGACCGTCTTTAGTTTACTACGTGTCTGTTGGGGGTACTAGTATTCGCTCATTAATACCCAGCCTTGCACATAATTTTTTCTGGCTGCACTGTGCTTTCAATGACCACAGTCATCCTCCAACAGGGAAATCCATATACAGGCTATATAGGCAGTGGGCTTTTTCACAAAAATTGGAAAAAATACAATATTTGGGCAGCCTGTGACCGTCTTCAGTTTACTACGTGTCTGCTGGGGGTACTAGTATTCGCTCATTAATACCCAGCCTTGCACATAATTTTTTCTGGCTGCACTGTGCTTTCAATAACCACACTCATCCTCCAACAGGGAAATCCATATACAGGCTATATAGGCAGTGGACTTTTTCCCCAAAATTGGGAAAAAATACTATATTTGGGCTGCCTGTGACCATCTTCAGTTTACTGCGTGTCTGCTGGGGGTACTAGTAGTCGCTAATTAATACCCAGCCTTGTGCATAATTTTGTTCTGGCTGCACTGTGCTTTCAATAACCACAGTCATCCTCCAACAGGGAAATCCATATACAGGCTATATAGGCAGTGGGCTTTTTCCCAAAAATTGGGAAGAAATACAATATTTGGGCTGCCTATGACAGTCTTCAGTTTACTGCGTGTCTGCAGGGGGTACTAGTAGTCGCTCATTAATACCCAGCCTTGCGCATAATTTTTTCTGACCGCACTGTGCTTTCAATAACCACAGTCATCCTCCAACAGGGAAATCCATATACAGGCTATATAGGCAGTGGGCTTTTTCCAAAAAATTGGGAAGAAATACTATATTTGGGCTGCCTGTGACCGTCTTAAGTTTACTGCGTGTCTGCTGGGGGTAGTAGTCGCTCATTAATACCCAGCCTTGCGCGTAATTTTTTCTGGCTGCACTGTGCTTTCAATAACTACAGTCATCCTCCAACAGGGAAATCCATATACAGGCTATATAGGCAGTGGGCTTTTTCCCAAAAATTGGAAAAAATACTATATTTGGGCTGCCTGTGACCGTCTTCAGTTTACTGCGTGTCTGCTGGGGATACTAGTAGTCGCTCATTAATACCCAGCCTTGCGCATAATTTTGTTCTGGCTGCACTGTGCTTTCAATAACTACAGTCATCCTCCAACAGGGAAATCCATATACAGGCTATATAGGCAGTGGGCTTTTTCCCAAAAATCGGGAAGAAATACAAAATTGGGCTGCCTGTGACAGTCTTCAGTTTACTGCATGTCTGCTGGGGGTACTAGTAGTCGCTCATTAATACCCAGCCTTGCACATAATTTTTTCTGACTGCACTGTGCTTACAATAACCACAGTCATCCTCCAATAGGGAAATCCATATACAGGCTATATAGGCAGTGGGCTTTTTCCCAAAAATTGGGAAAAAATACTATATTTGGGCTGCCTGTGACCGTCTTCAGCTTACTGCGTGTCTGCTGGGGGTACTAGTAGTCGCTCATTAATACCCAGCCTTGCGCATAATTATTTCTGGCTGCACTGTGCTTTCAATGACCACAGTCATCCTCCAACAGGGAAATCCATATACAGGCTATATAGGCAGTGGGCTTTAACACAAAAATTGGAAAAAATACTATATTTGGGCTGCCTGTGACCGTCTTCAGTTTACTGCGTGTCTGTTGGGGGTACTAGTAGTTGTTCATTAATACCCAGCCTTGCGCATAATTTTTTTCTGGCTGCACTGTGCTTTCAATAACCACAGTCATCCTCCAACAGGGAAATCCATATACAGGCTATATAGGCAGTGGGCTTTTTCCCAAAAATTGGAAAAAAGACAATATTTGGGCAGCCTGTGACCGTCTTCAGTTTACTACGTGTCTGTTGGGGGTACTAGTATTCGCTCATTAATACCCAGCCTTGCACATAATTTTTTCTGGCTGCACTGTGCTTTCAATGACCACAGTCATCCTCCAACAGGGAAATCCATATACAGGCTATATAGGCAGTGGGCTTTTTCACAAAAATTGGAAAAAATACAATATTTGGGCTGCCTGTGACCGTCTTCAGTTTACTACGTGTCTGCTGGGGGTAGTAGTCGCTCATTAATACCCAGCCTTGTGCATAATTTTGTTCTGTCTGCACTGTGCTTTCAATAACCACAGTCATCCTCCAACAGGGAAATCCATATACAGGCTATATAGGCAGTAGACTTTTTTCCCAAAATTGGGAAAAAATACTATATTTGGGCTGCCTGTGACCGTCTTCAGTTTACTGCGTGTCTGCTGGGGGTAGTAGTCGCTCATTAATACCCAGCCTTGTGCATAATTTTGTTCTGTCTGCACTGTGCTTTCAATAACCACAGTCATCCTCCAACAGGGAAATCCATATACAGGCTATATAGGCAGTGGGCTTTTTCCCAAAAATTGGGAAAAAATACTATATTTGGGCTGCCTGTGACCGTCTTCAGCTTACTGCGTGTCTGCTGGGGGTACTAGTAGTCGCTCATTAATACCCAGCCTTGCGCATAATTATTTCTGTCTGCACTGTGCTTTCAATGACCACAGTCATCCTCCAACAGGGAAATCCATATACAGGCTATATAGGCAGTGGGCTTTATCACAAAAATTGGAAAAAATACTATATTTGGGCTGCCTGTTACCGTCTTCAGTTTACTGCGTGTCTGTTGGGGGTACTAGTAGTTGCTCATTAATACCCAGCCTTGCGCATAATTTTTTTCTGGCTGCACTGTGCTTTCAATAACCACAGTCATCCTCCAACAGGGAAATCCATATACAGGCTATATAGGCAGTGGGCTTTTTCCCAAAAATTGGAAAAAATACAATATTTGGGCTGCCTGTGACCGTCTTTAGTTTACTACGTGTCTGTTGGGGGTACTAGTAGTCGCTCATTAATACCCAGCCTTGCGCGTAATTTTTTCTGGCTGCACTGTGCTTTCAATAACTACAGTCATCCTCCAACAGGGAAATCCATATACAGGCTATATAGGCAGTGGGCTTTTTCCCAAAAATTGGAAAAAATACTATATTTGGGCTGCCTGTGACCGTCTTCAGTTTACTGCGTGTCTGCTGGGGATACTAGTAGTCGCTCATTAATACCCAGCCTTGCGCATAATTTTGTTCTGGCTGCACTGTGCTTTCAATAACCACAGTCATCCTCCAACAGGGAAATCCATATACAGGCTATATAGGCAGTGGACTTTTTCCCCAAAATTGGGAAAAAATACTATATTTGGGCTGCCTGTGACCGTCTTCAGTTTACTGCGTGTCTGCTGGGGGTAGTAGTCGCTCATTAATACCCAGCCTTGTGCATAATTTTGTTCTGTCTGCACTGTGCTTTCAATAACTACAGTCATCCTCCAACAGGGAAATCCATATACAGGCAGTGGGCTTTTTCCCAAAAATCGGGAAGAAATACAAAATTGGGCTGCCTGTGACAGTCTTCAGTTTACTGCATGTCTGCTGGGGGTACTAGTAGTCGCTCATTAATACCCAGCCTTGCACATAATTTTTTCTGACTGCACTGTGCTTACAATAACCACAGTCATCCTCCAATAGGGAAATCCATATACAGGCTATATAGGCAGTGGGCTTTTTCCCCAAAATTGGGAAAAAATACTATATTTGGGCTGCCTGTGACCGTCTTCAGTTTACTACGTGTCTGCTGGGGGTACTAGTATTCGCTCATTAATACCCAGCCTTGCACATAATTTTTTCTGACTGCACTGTGTTTTCAATAACCACAGTCATCCTCCAACAGGGAAATCCATATACAGGCTATATAGGCAGTGGGCTTTTTCCCAAAAATTGGGAAAAAATACTATATTTGGGCTGCCTGTGACCGTCTTCAGCTTACTGCGTGTCTGCTGGGGGTACTAGTAGTCGCTCATTAATACCCAGCCTTGCGCATAATTATTTCTGGCTGCACTGTGCTTTCAATGACCACAGTCATCCTCCAACAGGGAAATCCATATACAGGCTATATAGGCAGTGGGCTTTATCACAAAAATTGGAAAAAATACTATATTTGGGCTGCCTGTGACCGTCTTCAGTTTACTGCGTGTCTGTTGGGGGTACTAGTAGTTGCTCATTAATACCCAGCCTTGCGCATAATTTTTTTCTGGATGCACTGTGCTTTCAATAACCACAGTCATCCTCCAACAGGGAAATCCATATACAGGCTATATAGGCAGTGGGCTTTTTCCCAAAAATTGGAAAAAATACTATATTTGGGCTGCCTGTGACCGTCTTCAGTTTACTGCGTGTCTTCTGGGGATACTAGTAGTCGCTCATTAATACCCAGCCTTGCGCATAATTTTGTTCTGGCTGCACTGTGCTTTCAATAACCACAGTCATCCTCCAACAGGGAAATCCATATACAGGCTATATAGGCAGTGGACTTTTTCCCCAAAATTGGGAAAAAATACTATATTTGGGCTGCCTGTGACCGTCTTCAGTTTACTGCGTGTCTGCTGGGGATACTAGTAGTCGCTCATTAATACCCAGCCTTGTGCATAATTTTGTTCTGTCTGCACTGTGCTTTCAATAACCACAGTCATCCTCCAACAGGGAAATCCATATACAGGCTATATAGGCAGTGGGCTTTTTCCCAAAAATTGGGAAAAAGTACTATATTTGGGCTGCCTGTGACCGTCTTCAGTTTACTGCGTCTCTGTTGGGGGTACTAGTAGTCGCTCATTAATACCCAGCGTTGCGCATAATTTTTTCTGACTGCACTGTGTTTTCAATAACCACAGTCATCCTCCAACAGGGAAATCCATATACAGGCTATATAGGCAGTGGGCTTTTTCCCAAAAATTGGGAAAAAATACTATATTTGGGCTGCCTGTGACCGTCTTCAGCTTACTGCGTGTCTGCTGGGGGTACTAGTAGTCGCTCATTAATACCCAGCCTTGCGCATAATTATTTCTGGCTGCACTGTGCTTTCAATGACCACAGTCATCCTCCAACAGGGAAATCCATATACAGGCTATATAGGCAGTGGGCTTTATCACAAAAATTGGAAAAAATACTATATTTGGGCTGCCTGTTACCGTCTTCAGTTTACTGCGCGTCTGCTGGGGGTACTAGTAGTCGCTCATTAATACCCAGCCTTGCGCATAATTTTTTCTGACCGCACTGTGCTTTCAATAACCACAGTCATCCTCCAACAGGGAAATCCATATACAGGCTATATAGGCAGTGGGCTTTTTCCCAAAAATTGGGAAGAAATACTATATTTGGGCTGCCTGTGACCGTCTTAAGTTTACTGCGTGTCTGCTGGGGGTAGTAGTCGCTCATTAATACCCAGCCTTGCGCGTAATTTTTTCTGGCTGCACTGTGCTTTCAATAACTACAGTCATCCTCCAACAGGGAAATCCATATACAGGCTATATAGGCAGTGGGCTTTTTCCCAAAAATTGGAAAAAATACTATATTTGGGCTGCCTGTGACCGTCTTCAGTTTACTGCGTGTCTGCTGGGGATACTAGTAGTCGCTCATTAATACCCAGCCTTGCGCATAATTTTGTTCTGGCTGCACTGTGCTTTCAATAACCACAGTCATCCTCCAACAGGGAAATCCATATACAGGCTATATAGGCAGTGGACTTTTTCCCCAAAATTGGGAAAAAATACTATATTTGGGCTGCCTGTGACCGTCTTCAGTTTACTGCGTGTCTGCTGGGGGTAGTAGTCGCTCATTAATACCCAGCCTTGTGCATAATTTTGTTCTGTCTGCACTGTGCTTTCAATAACTACAGTCATCCTCCAACAGGGAAATCCATATACAGGCTATATAGGCAGTGGGCTTTTTCCCAAAAATCGGGAAGAAATACAAAATTGGGCTGCCTGTGACAGTCTTCAGTTTACTGCATGTCTGCTGGGGGTACTAGTAGTCGCTCATTAATACCCAGCCTTGCACATAATTTTTTCTGACTGCACTGTGCTTACAATAACCACAGTCATCCTCCAATAGGGAAATCCATATACAGGCTATATAGGCAGTGGGCTTTTTCCCAAAAATTGGGAAAAAATACTATATTTGGGCTGCCTGTGACCGTCTTCAGCTTACTGCGTGTCTGCTGGGGGTACTAGTAGTCGCTCATTAATACCCAGCCTTGCGCATAATTATTTCTGGCTGCACTGTGCTTTCAATGACCACAGTCATCCTCCAACAGGGAAATCCATATACAGGCTATATAGGCAGTGGGCTTTATCACAAAAATTGGAAAAAATACTATATTTGGGCTGCCTGTGACCGTCTTCAGTTTACTGCGTGTCTGTTGGGGGTACTAGTAGTTGCTCATTAATACCCAGCCTTGCGCATAATTTTTTTCTGGCTGCACTGTGCTTTCAATAACCACAGTCATCCTCCAACAGGGAAATCCATATACAGGCTATATAGGCAGTGGGCTTTTTCCCAAAAATTGGAAAAAATACAATATTTGGGCAGCCTGTGACCGTCTTCAGTTTACTACGTGTCTGTTGGGGGTACTAGTATTCGCTCATTAATACCCAGCCTTGCACATAATTTTTTCTGGCTGCACTGTGCTTTCAATGACCACAGTCATCCTCCAACAGGGAAATCCATATACAGGCTATATAGGCAGTGGGCTTTTTCACAAAAATTGGAAAAAATACAATATTTGGGCTGCCTGTGACCGTCTTCAGTTTACTACGTGTCTGCTGGGGGTACTAGTATTCGCTCATTAATACCCAGCCTTGCACATAATTTTTTCTGGCTGCACTGTGCTTTCAATAACCACAGTCATCCTCCAACAGGGAAATCCATATACAGGCTATATAGGCAGTGGGCTTTTTCCCAAAAATTGGGAAAAAATACTATATTTGGGCTGCCTGTGACCGTCTTCAGCTTACTGCGTGTCTGCTGGGGGTACTAGTAGTCGCTCATTAATACCCAGCCTTGCGCATAATTATTTCTGGCTGCACTGTGCTTTCAATGACCACAGTCATCCTCCAACAGGGAAATCCATATACAGGCTATATAGGCAGTGGGCTTTATCACAAAAATTGGAAAAAATACTATATTTGGGCTGCCTGTGACCGTCTTCAGTTTACTGCGTGTCTGTTGGGGGTACTAGTAGTCGCTCATTAATACCCAGCCTTGCGCATAATTTTTTTCTGGATGCACTGTGCTTTCAATAACCACAGTCATCCTCCAACAGGGAAATCCATATACAGGCTATATAGGCAGTGGGCTTTTTCCCAAAAATTGGAAAAAATACTATATTTGGGCTGCCTGTGACCGTCTTCAGTTTACTGCGTGTCTTCTGGGGATACTAGTAGTCGCTCATTAATACCCAGCCTTGCGCATAATTTTGTTCTGGCTGCACTGTGCTTTCAATAACCACAGTCATCCTCCAACAGGGAAATCCATATACAGGCTATATAGGCAGTGGACTTTTTCCCCAAAATTGGGAAAAAATACTATATTTGGGCTGCCTGTGACCGTCTTCAGTTTACTGCGTGTCTGCTGGGGATACTAGTAGTCGCTCATTAATACCCAGCCTTGTGCATAATTTTGTTCTGTCTGCACTGTGCTTTCAATAACCACAGTCATCCTCCAACAGGGAAATCCATATACAGGCTATATAGGCAGTGGGCTTTTTCCCAAAAATTGGGAAAAAGTACTATATTTGGGCTGCCTGTGACCGTCTTCAGTTTACTGCGTCTCTGTTGGGGGTACTAGTAGTCGCTCATTAATACCCAGCGTTGCGCATAATTTTTTCTGACTGCACTGTGTTTTCAATAACCACAGTCATCCTCCAACAGGGAAATCCATATACAGGCTATATAGGCAGTGGGCTTTTTCCCCAAAATTGGGAAAAAATACTATATTTGGGCTGCCTGTGACCGTCTTCAGCTTACTGCGTGTCTGCTGGGGGTACTAGTAGTCGCTCATTAATACCCAGCCTTGCGCATAATTATTTCTGGCTGCACTGTGCTTTCAATGACCACAGTCATCCTCCAACAGGGAAATCCATATACAGGCTATATAGGCAGTGGGCTTTATCACAAAAATTGGAAAAAATACTATATTTGGGCTGCCTGTGACCGTCTTCAGTTTACTGCGTGTCTGTTGGGGGTACTAGTAGTTGCTCATTAATACCCAGCCTTGCGCATAATTTTTTTCTGGCTGCACTGTGCTTTCAATAACCACAGTCATCCTCCAACAGGGAAATCCATATACAGGCTATATAGGCAGTGGGCTTTTTCCCAAAAATTGGAAAAAATACAATATTTGGGCTGCCTGTGACCGTCTTTAGTTTACTACGTGTCTGTTGGGGGTACTAGTATTCGCTCATTAATACCCAGCCTTGCACATAATTTTTTCTGGCTGCACTGTGCTTTCAATGACCACAGTCATCCTCCAACAGGGAAATCCATATACAGGCTATATAGGCAGTGGGCTTTTTCACAAAAATTGGAAAAAATACAATATTTGGGCAGCCTGTGACCGTCTTCAGTTTACTACGTGTCTGCTGGGGGTACTAGTATTCGCTCATTAATACCCAGCCTTGCACATAATTTTTTCTGGCTGCACTGTGCTTTCAATAACTACAGTCATCCTCCAACAGGGAAATCCATATACAGGCTATATAGGCAGTGGGCTTTTTCCCAAAAATTGGAAAAAATACTATATTTGGGCTGCCTGTTACCGTCTTCAGTTTACTGCGCGTCTGCTGGGGATACTAGTAGTCGCTCATTAATACCCAGCCTTGCGCATAATTTTGTTCTGGCTGCACTGTGCTTTCAATAACCACAGTCATCCTCCAACAGGGAAATCCATATACAGGCTATATAGGCAGTGGACTTTTTCCCCAAAATTGGGAAAAAATACTATATTTGGGCTGCCTGTGACCGTCTTCAGTTTACTGCGTGTCTGCTGGGGGTAGTAGTCGCTCATTAATACCCAGCCTTGTGCATAATTTTGTTCTGTCTGCACTGTGCTTTCAATAACTACAGTCATCCTCCAACAGGGAAATCCATATACAGGCTATATAGGCAGTGGGCTTTTTCCCAAAAATCGGGAAGAAATACAAAATTGGGCTGCCTGTGACAGTCTTCAGTTTACTGCATGTCTGCTGGGGGTACTAGTAGTCGCTCATTAATACCCAGCCTTGCACATAATTTTTTCTGACTGCACTGTGCTTACAATAACCACAGTCATCCTCCAATAGGGAAATCCATATACAGGCTATATAGGCAGTGGGCTTTTTCCCAAAAATTGGGAAAAAATACTATATTTGGGCTGCCTGTGACCGTCTTCAGCTTACTGCGTGTCTGCTGGGGGTACTAGTAGTCGCTCATTAATACCCAGCCTTGCGCATAATTATTTCTGGCTGCACTGTGCTTTCAATGACCACAGTCATCCTCCAACAGGGAAATCCATATACAGGCTATATAGGCAGTGGGCTTTATCACAAAAATTGGAAAAAATACTATATTTGGGCTGCCTGTGACCGTCTTCAGTTTACTGCGTGTCTGTTGGGGGTAATAGTAGTTGCTCATTAATACCCAGCCTTGCGCATAATTTTTTTCTGGCTGCACTGTGCTTTCAATAACCACAGTCATCCTCCAACAGGGAAATCCATATACAGGCTATATAGGCAGTGGGCTTTTTCCCAAAAATTGGAAAAAATACAATATTTGGGCAGCCTGTGACCGTCTTCAGTTTACTACGTGTCTGTTGGGGGTACTAGTATTCGCTCATTAATACCCAGCCTTGCACATAATTTTTTCTGGCTGCACTGTGCTTTCAATGACCACAGTCATCCTCCAACAGGGAAATCCATATACAGGCTATATAGGCAGTGGGCTTTTTCACAAAAATTGGAAAAAATACAATATTTGGGCTGCCTGTGACCGTCTTCAGTTTACTACGTGTCTGCTGGGGGTACTAGTATTCGCTCATTAATACCCAGCCTTGCACATAATTTTTTCTGGCTGCACTGTGCTTTCAATAACCACACTCATCCTCCAACAGGGAAATCCATATACAGGCTATATAGGCAGTGGGCTTTTTCCCCAAAATTGGGAAAAAATACTATATTTGGGCTGCCTGTGACCGTCTTCAGTTTACTACGTGTCTGCTGGGGGTACTAGTATTCGCTCATTAATACCCAGCCTTGCACATAATTTTTTCTGACTGCACTGTGTTTTCAATAACCACAGTCATCCTCCAACAGGGAAATCCATATACAGGCTATATAGGCAGTGGGCTTTTTCCCAAAAATTGGGAAAAAATACTATATTTGGGCTGCCTGTGACCGTCTTCAGCTTACTGCGTGTCTGCTGGGGGTACTAGTAGTCGCTCATTAATACCCAGCCTTGCGCATAATTATTTCTGGCTGCACTGTGCTTTCAATGACCACAGTCATCCTCCAACAGGGAAATCCATATACAGGCTATATAGGCAGTGGGCTTTATCACAAAAATTGGAAAAAATACTATATTTGGGCTGCCTGTGACCGTCTTCAGTTTACTGCGTGTCTGTTGGGGGTACTAGTAGTCGCTCATTAATACCCAGCCTTGCGCATAATTTTTTTCTGGATGCACTGTGCTTTCAATAACCACAGTCATCCTCCAACAGGGAAATCCATATACAGGCTATATAGGCAGTGGGCTTTTTCCCAAAAATTGGAAAAAATACTATATTTGGGCTGCCTGTGACCGTCTTCAGTTTACTGCGTGTCTTCTGGGGATACTAGTAGTCGCTCATTAATACCCAGCCTTGCGCATAATTTTGTTCTGGCTGCACTGTGCTTTCAATAACCACAGTCATCCTCCAACAGGGAAATCCATATACAGGCTATATAGGCAGTGGACTTTTTCCCCAAAATTGGGAAAAAATACTATATTTGGGCTGCCTGTGACCGTCTTCAGTTTACTGCGTGTCTGCTGGGGATACTAGTAGTCGCTCATTAATACCCAGCCTTGTGCATAATTTTGTTCTGTCTGCACTGTGCTTTCAATAACCACAGTCATCCTCCAACAGGGAAATCCATATACAGGCTATATAGGCAGTGGGCTTTTTCCCAAAAATTGGGAAAAAGTACTATATTTGGGCTGCCTGTGACCGTCTTCAGTTTACTGCGTCTCTGTTGGGGGTACTAGTAGTCGCTCATTAATACCCAGCGTTGCGCATAATTTTTTCTGACTGCACTGTGTTTTCAATAACCACAGTCATCCTCCAACAGGGAAATCCATATACAGGCTATATAGGCAGTGGGCTTTTTCCCCAAAATTGGGAAAAAATACTATATTTGGGCTGCCTGTGACCGTCTTCAGCTTACTGCGTGTCTGCTGGGGGTACTAGTAGTCGCTCATTAATACCCAGCCTTGCGCATAATTATTTCTGGCTGCACTGTGCTTTCAATGACCACAGTCATCCTCCAACAGGGAAATCCATATACAGGCTATATAGGCAGTGGGCTTTATCACAAAAATTGGAAAAAATACTATATTTGGGCTGCCTGTGACCGTCTTCAGTTTACTGCGTGTCTGTTGGGGGTACTAGTAGTTGCTCATTAATACCCAGCCTTGCGCATAATTTTTTTCTGGCTGCACTGTGCTTTCAATAACCACAGTCATCCTCCAACAGGGAAATCCATATACAGGCTATATAGGCAGTGGGCTTTTTCCCAAAAATTGGAAAAAATACAATATTTGGGCTGCCTGTGACCGTCTTTAGTTTACTACGTGTCTGTTGGGGGTACTAGTATTCGCTCATTAATACCCAGCCTTGCACATAATTTTTTCTGGCTGCACTGTGCTTTCAATGACCACAGTCATCCTCCAACAGGGAAATCCATATACAGGCTATATAGGCAGTGGGCTTTTTCACAAAAATTGGAAAAAATACAATATTTGGGCAGCCTGTGACCGTCTTCAGTTTACTACGTGTCTGCTGGGGGTACTAGTATTCGCTCATTAATACCCAGCCTTGCACATAATTTTTTCTGGCTGCACTGTGCTTTCAATAACTACAGTCATCCTCCAACAGGGAAATCCATATACAGGCTATATAGGCAGTGGGCTTTTTCCCAAAAATTGGAAAAAATACTATATTTGGGCTGCCTGTTACCGTCTTCAGTTTACTGCGCGTCTGCTGGGGATACTAGTAGTCGCTCATTAATACCCAGCCTTGCGCATAATTTTGTTCTGGCTGCACTGTGCTTTCAATAACCACAGTCATCCTCCAACAGGGAAATCCATATACAGGCTATATAGGCAGTGGACTTTTTCCCCAAAATTGGGAAAAAATACTATATTTGGGCTGCCTGTGACCGTCTTCAGTTTACTGCGTGTCTGCTGGGGGTAGTAGTCGCTCATTAATACCCAGCCTTGTGCATAATTTTGTTCTGTCTGCACTGTGCTTTCAATAACTACAGTCATCCTCCAACAGGGAAATCCATATACAGGCTATATAGGCAGTGGGCTTTTTCCCAAAAATCGGGAAGAAATACAAAATTGGGCTGCCTGTGACAGTCTTCAGTTTACTGCATGTCTGCTGGGGGTACTAGTAGTCGCTCATTAATACCCAGCCTTGCACATAATTTTTTCTGACTGCACTGTGCTTACAATAACCACAGTCATCCTCCAATAGGGAAATCCATATACAGGCTATATAGGCAGTGGGCTTTTTCCCAAAAATTGGGAAAAAATACTATATTTGGGCTGCCTGTGACCGTCTTCAGCTTACTGCGTGTCTGCTGGGGGTACTAGTAGTCGCTCATTAATACCCAGCCTTGCGCATAATTATTTCTGGCTGCACTGTGCTTTCAATGACCACAGTCATCCTCCAACAGGGAAATCCATATACAGGCTATATAGGCAGTGGGCTTTATCACAAAAATTGGAAAAAATACTATATTTGGGCTGCCTGTGACCGTCTTCAGTTTACTGCGTGTCTGTTGGGGGTACTAGTAGTTGCTCATTAATACCCAGCCTTGCGCATAATTTTTTTCTGGCTGCACTGTGCTTTCAATAACCACAGTCATCCTCCAACAGGGAAATCCATATACAGGCTATATAGGCAGTGGGCTTTTTCCCAAAAATTGGAAAAAATACAATATTTGGGCAGCCTGTGACCGTCTTCAGTTTACTACGTGTCTGTTGGGGGTACTAGTATTCGCTCATTAATACCCAGCCTTGCACATAATTTTTTCTGGCTGCACTGTGCTTTCAATAACCACACTCATCCTCCAACAGGGAAATCCATATACAGGCTATATAGGCAGTGGGCTTTTTCCCCAAAATTGGGAAAAAATACTATATTTGGGCTGCCTGTGACCGTCTTCAGCTTACTGCGTGTCTGCTGGGGGTACTAGTAGTCGCTCATTAATACCCAGCCTTGCGCATAATTATTTCTGGCTGCACTGTGCTTTCAATAACTACAGTCATCCTCCAACAGGGAAATCCATATACAGGCTATATAGGCAGTGGGCTTTTTCCCAAAAATTGGAAAAAATACTATATTTGGGCTGCCTGTTACCGTCTTCAGTTTACTGCGCGTCTGCTGGGGATACTAGTAGTCGCTCATTAATACCCAGCCTTGCGCATAATTTTGTTCTGGCTGCACTGTGCTTTCAATAACCACAGTCATCCTCCAACAGGGAAATCCATATACAGGCTATATAGGCAGTGGACTTTTTCCCCAAAATTGGGAAAAAATACTATATTTGGGCTGCCTGTGACCGTCTTCAGTTTACTGCGTGTCTGCTGGGGGTAGTAGTCGCTCATTAATACCCAGCCTTGTGCATAATTTTGTTCTGTCTGCACTGTGCTTTCAATAACTACAGTCATCCTCCAACAGGGAAATCCATATACAGGCTATATAGGCAGTGGGCTTTTTCCCAAAAATTGGAAAAAATACTATATTTGGGCTGCCTGTTACCGTCTTCAGTTTACTGCGCGTCTGCTGGGGATACTAGTAGTCGCTCATTAATACCCAGCCTTGCGCATAATTTTGTTCTGGCTGCACTGTGCTTTCAATAACCACAGTCATCCTCCAACAGGGAAATCCATATACAGGCTATATAGGCAGTGGGCTTTTTCCCAAAAATTGGGAAAAAATACTATATTTGGGCTGCCTGTGACCGTCTTCAGCTTACTGCGTGTCTGCTGGGGGTACTAGTAGTCGCTCATTAATACCCAGCCTTGCGCATAATTATTTCTGGCTGCACTGTGCTTTCAATGACCACAGTCATCCTCCAACAGGGAAATCCATATACAGGCTATATAGGCAGTGGGCTTTTTCCCAAAAATTGGGAAAAAATACTATATTTGGGCTGCCTGTGACCGTCTTCAGCTTACTGCGTGTCTGCTGGGGGTACTAGTAGTCGCTCATTAATACCCAGCCTTGCGCATAATTATTTCTGGCTGCACTGTGCTTTCAATGACCACAGTCATCCTCCAACAGGGAAATCCATATACAGGCTATATAGGCAATGGGCTTTATCACAAAAATTGGAAAAAATACTATATTTGGGCTGCCTGTGACCGTCTTCAGTTTACTGCGTGTCTGTTGGGGGTACTAGTAGTCGCTCATTAATACCCAGCCTTGCGCATAATTTTTTTCTGGATGCACTGTGCTTTCAATAACCACAGTCATCCTCCAACAGGGAAATCCATATACAGGCTATATAGGCAGTGGGCTTTTTCCCAAAAATTGGAAAAAATACTATATTTGGGCTGCCTGTGACCGTCTTCAGTTTACTGCGTGTCTTCTGGGGATACTAGTAGTCGCTCATTAATACCCAGCCTTGCGCATAATTTTGTTCTGGCTGCACTGTGCTTTCAATAACCACAGTCATCCTCCAACAGGGAAATCCATATACAGGCTATATAGGCAGTGATCTTTTTCCCCAAAATTGGGAAAAAATACTATATTTGGGCTGCCTGTGACCGTCTTCAGTTTACTGCGTGTCTGCTGGGGATACTAGTAGTCGCTCATTAATACCCAGCCTTGTGCATAATTTTGTTCTGTCTGCACTGTGCTTTCAATAACCACAGTCATCCTCCAACAGGGAAATCCATATACAGGCTATATAGGCAGTGGACTTTTTCCCCAAAATTGGGAAAAAATACTATATTTGGGCTGCCTGTTACCGTCTTCAGTTTACTGCGCGTCTGCTGGGGATACTAGTAGTCGCTCATTAATACCCAGCCTTGCGCATAATTTTGTTCTGGCTGCACTGTGCTTTCAATAACCACAGTCATCCTCCAACAGGGAAATCCATATACAGGCTATATAGGCAGTGGACTTTTTCCCCAAAATTGGGAAAAAATACTATATTTGGGCTGCCTGTGACCGTCTTCAGTTTACTGCGTGTCTGCTGGGGGTAGTAGTCGCTCATTAATACCCAGCCTTGTGCATAATTTTGTTCTGTCTGCACTGTGCTTTCAATAACTACAGTCATCCTCCAACAGGGAAATCCATATACAGGCTATATAGGCAGTGGGCTTTTTCCCAAAAATCGGGAAGAAATACAAAATTGGGCTGCCTGTGACAGTCTTCAGTTTACTGCATGTCTGCTGGGGGTACTAGTAGTCGCTCATTAATACCCAGCCTTGCACATAATTTTTTCTGACTGCACTGTGCTTACAATAACCACAGTCATCCTCCAATAGGGAAATCCATATACAGGCTATATAGGCAGTGGGCTTTTTCCCAAAAATTGGGAAAAAATACTATATTTGGGCTGCCTGTGACCGTCTTCAGCTTACTGCGTGTCTGCTGGGGGTACTAGTAGTCGCTCATTAATACCCAGCCTTGCGCATAATTATTTCTGGCTGCACTGTGCTTTCAATGACCACAGTCATCCTCCAACAGGGAAATCCATATACAGGCTATATAGGCAGTGGGCTTTTTCCCAAAAATTGGGAAAAAATACTATATTTGGGCTGCCTGTGACCGTCTTCAGCTTACTGCGTGTCTGCTGGGGGTACTAGTAGTCGCTCATTAATACCCAGCCTTGCGCATAATTATTTCTGGCTGCACTGTGCTTTCAATGACCACAGTCATCCTCCAACAGGGAAATCCATATACAGGCTATATAGGCAGTGGGCTTTATCACAAAAATTGGAAAAAATACTATATTTGGGCTGCCTGTGACCGTCTTCAGTTTACTGCGTGTCTGTTGGGGGTACTAGTAGTCGCTCATTAATACCCAGCCTTGCGCATAATTTTTTTCTGGATGCACTGTGCTTTCAATAACCACAGTCATCCTCCAACAGGGAAATCCATATACAGGCTATATAGGCAGTGGGCTTTTTCCCAAAAATTGGAAAAAATACTATATTTGGGCTGCCTGTGACCGTCTTCAGTTTACTGCGTGTCTTCTGGGGATACTAGTAGTCGCTCATTAATACCCAGCCTTGCGCATAATTTTGTTCTGGCTGCACTGTGCTTTCAATAACCACAGTCATCCTCCAACAGGGAAATCCATATACAGGCTATATAGGCAGTGGACTTTTTCCCCAAAATTGGGAAAAAATACTATATTTGGGCTGCCTGTGACCGTCTTCAGTTTACTGCGTGTCTGCTGGGGATACTAGTAGTCGCTCATTAATACCCAGCCTTGTGCATAATTTTGTTCTGTCTGCACTGTGCTTTCAATAACCACAGTCATCCTCCAACAGGGAAATCCATATACAGGCTATATAGGCAGTGGGCTTTTTCCCAAAAATTGGGAAAAAGTACTATATTTGGGCTGCCTGTGACCGTCTTCAGTTTACTGCGTCTCTGTTGGGGGTACTAGTAGTCGCTCATTAATACCCAGCGTTGCGCATAATTTTTTCTGACTGCACTGTGTTTTCAATAACCACAGTCATCCTCCAACAGGGAAATCCATATACAGGCTATATAGGCAGTGGGCTTTTTCCCCAAAATTGGGAAAAAATACTATATTTGGGCTGCCTGTGACCGTCTTCAGCTTACTGCGTGTCTGCTGGGGGTACTAGTAGTCGCTCATTAATACCCAGCCTTGCGCATAATTATTTCTGGCTGCACTGTGCTTTCAATGACCACAGTCATCCTCCAACAGGGAAATCCATATACAGGCTATATAGGCAGTGGGCTTTATCACAAAAATTGGAAAAAATACTATATTTGGGCTGCCTGTGACCGTCTTCAGTTTACTGCGTGTCTGTTGGGGGTACTAGTAGTTGCTCATTAATACCCAGCCTTGCGCATAATTTTTTTCTGGCTGCACTGTGCTTTCAATAACCACAGTCATCCTCCAACAGGGAAATCCATATACAGGCTATATAGGCAGTGGGCTTTTTCCCAAAAATTGGAAAAAATACAATATTTGGGCTGCCTGTGACCGTCTTTAGTTTACTACGTGTCTGTTGGGGGTACTAGTAGTCGCTCATTAATACCCAGCCTTGTGCATAATTTTGTTCTGTCTGCACTGTGCTTTCAATAACCACAGTCATCCTCCAACAGGGAAATCCATATACAGGCTATATAGGCAGTGGACTTTTTCCCCAAAATTGGGAAAAAATACTATATTTGGGCTGCCTGTTACCGTCTTCAGTTTACTGCGCGTCTGCTGGGGATACTAGTAGTCGCTCATTAATACCCAGCCTTGCGCATAATTTTGTTCTGGCTGCACTGTGCTTTCAATAACCACAGTCATCCTCCAACAGGGAAATCCATATACAGGCTATATAGGCAGTGGACTTTTTCCCCAAAATTGGGAAAAAATACTATATTTGGGCTGCCTGTGACCGTCTTCAGTTTACTGCGTGTCTGCTGGGGGTAGTAGTCGCTCATTAATACCCAGCCTTGTGCATAATTTTGTTCTGTCTGCACTGTGCTTTCAATAACTACAGTCATCCTCCAACAGGGAAATCCATATACAGGCTATATAGGCAGTGGGCTTTTTCCCAAAAATCGGGAAGAAATACAAAATTGGGCTGCCTGTGACAGTCTTCAGTTTACTGCATGTCTGCTGGGGGTACTAGTAGTCGCTCATTAATACCCAGCCTTGCACATAATTTTTTCTGACTGCACTGTGCTTACAATAACCACAGTCATCCTCCAATAGGGAAATCCATATACAGGCTATATAGGCAGTGGGCTTTTTCCCAAAAATTGGGAAAAAATACTATATTTGGGCTGCCTGTGACCGTCTTCAGCTTACTGCGTGTCTGCTGGGGGTACTAGTAGTCGCTCATTAATACCCAGCCTTGCGCATAATTATTTCTGGCTGCACTGTGCTTTCAATGACCACAGTCATCCTCCAACAGGGAAATCCATATACAGGCTATATAGGCAGTGGGCTTTTTCCCAAAAATTGGGAAAAAATACTATATTTGGGCTGCCTGTGACCGTCTTCAGCTTACTGCGTGTCTGCTGGGGGTACTAGTAGTCGCTCATTAATACCCAGCCTTGCGCATAATTATTTCTGGCTGCACTGTGCTTTCAATGACCACAGTCATCCTCCAACAGGGAAATCCATATACAGGCTATATAGGCAGTGGGCTTTATCACAAAAATTGGAAAAAATACTATATTTGGGCTGCCTGTGACCGTCTTCAGTTTACTGCGTGTCTGTTGGGGGTACTAGTAGTCGCTCATTAATACCCAGCCTTGCGCATAATTTTTTTCTGGATGCACTGTGCTTTCAATAACCACAGTCATCCTCCAACAGGGAAATCCATATACAGGCTATATAGGCAGTGGGCTTTTTCCCAAAAATTGGAAAAAATACTATATTTGGGCTGCCTGTGACCGTCTTCAGTTTACTGCGTGTCTTCTGGGGATACTAGTAGTCGCTCATTAATACCCAGCCTTGCGCATAATTTTGTTCTGGCTGCACTGTGCTTTCAATAACCACAGTCATCCTCCAACAGGGAAATCCATATACAGGCTATATAGGCAGTGGACTTTTTCCCCAAAATTGGGAAAAAATACTATATTTGGGCTGCCTGTGACCGTCTTCAGTTTACTGCGTGTCTGCTGGGGATACTAGTAGTCGCTCATTAATACCCAGCCTTGTGCATAATTTTGTTCTGTCTGCACTGTGCTTTCAATAACCACAGTCATCCTCCAACAGGGAAATCCATATACAGGCTATATAGGCAGTGGGCTTTTTCCCAAAAATTGGGAAAAAATACTATATTTGGGCTGCCTGTGACCGTCTTCAGTTTACTGCGTCTCTGTTGGGGGTACTAGTAGTCGCTCATTAATACCCAGCGTTGCGCATAATTTTTTCTGACTGCACTGTGTTTTCAATAACCACAGTCATCCTCCAACAGGGAAATCCATATACAGGCTATATAGGCAGTGGGCTTTTTCCCCAAAATTGGGAAAAAATACTATATTTGGGCTGCCTGTGACCGTCTTCAGCTTACTGCGTGTCTGCTGGGGGTACTAGTAGTCGCTCATTAATACCCAGCCTTGCGCATAATTATTTCTGGCTGCACTGTGCTTTCAATGACCACAGTCATCCTCCAACAGGGAAATCCATATACAGGCTATATAGGCAGTGGGCTTTATCACAAAAATTGGAAAAAATACTATATTTGGGCTGCCTGTGACCGTCTTCAGTTTACTGCGTGTCTGTTGGGGGTACTAGTAGTTGCTCATTAAAACCCAGCCTTGCGCATAATTTTTTTCTGGCTGCACTGTGCTTTCAATAACCACAGTCATCCTCCAACAGGGAAATCCATATACAGGCTATATAGGCAGTGGGCTTTTTCCCAAAAATTGGAAAAAATACAATATTTGGGCTGCCTGTGACCGTCTTTAGTTTACTACGTGTCTGTTGGGGGTACTAGTATTCGCTCATTAATACCCAGCCTTGCACATAATTTTTTCTGGCTGCACTGTGCTTTCAATGACCACAGTCATCCTCCAACAGGGAAATCCATATACAGGCTATATAGGCAGTGGGCTTTTTCACAAAAATTGGAAAAAATACAATATTTGGGCAGCCTGTGACCGTCTTCAGTTTACTACGTGTCTGCTGGGGGTACTAGTATTCGCTCATTAATACCCAGCCTTGCACATAATTTTTTCTGGCTGCACTGTGCTTTCAATAACTACAGTCATCCTCCAACAGGGAAATCCATATACAGGCTATATAGGCAGTGGGCTTTTTCCCAAAAATTGGAAAAAATACTATATTTGGGCTGCCTGTTACCGTCTTCAGTTTACTGCGCGTCTGCTGGGGATACTAGTAGTCGCTCATTAATACCCAGCCTTGCGCATAATTTTTTCTGGCTGCACTGTGCTTTCAATAACCACAGTCATCCTCCAACAGGGAAATCCATATACAGGCTATATAGGCAGTGGACTTTTTCCCCAAAATTGGGAAAAAATACTATATTTGGGCTGCCTGTGACCATCTTCAGTTTACTGCGTGTCTGCTGGGGGTAGTAGTCGCTAATTAATACCCAGCCTTGTGCATAATTTTGTTCTGGCTGCACTGTGCTTTCAATAACCACAGTCATCCTCCAACAGGGAAATCCATATACAGGCTATATAGGCAGTGGGCTTTTTCCCAAAAATTGGGAAGAAATACAATATTTGGGCTGCCTATGACAGTCTTCAGTTTACTGCGTGTCTGCAGGGGGTACTAGTAGTCGCTCATTAATACCCAGCCTTGCGCATAATTTTTTCTGACCGCACTGTGCTTTCAATAACCACAGTCATCCTCCAACAGGGAAATCCATATACAGGCTATATAGGCAGTGGGCTTTTTCCCAAAAATTGGGAAGAAATACTATATTTGGGCTGCCTGTGACCGTCTTAAGTTTACTGCGTGTCTGCTGGGGGTAGTAGTCGCTCAATTATACCCAGCCTTGCGCGTAATTTTTTCTGGCTGCACTGTGCTTTCAATAACTACAGTCATCCTCCAACAGGGAAATCCATATACAGGCTATATAGGCAGTGGGCTTTTTCCCAAAAATTGGAAAAAATACTATATTTGGGCTGCCTGTGACCGTCTTCAGTTTACTGCGTGTCTGCTGGGGGTAGTAGTCGCTCATTAATACCCAGCCTTGTGCATAATTTTGTTCTGTCTGCACTGTGCTTTCAATAACTACAGTCATCCTCCAACAGGGAAATCCATATACAGGCTATATAGGCAGTGGGCTTTTTCCCAAAAATCGGGAAGAAATACAAAATTGGGCTGCCTGTGACAGTCTTCAGTTTACTGCATGTCTGCTGGGGGTACTAGTAGTCGCTCATTAATACCCAGCCTTGCACATAATTTTTTCTGACTGCACTGTGCTTACAATAACCACAGTCATCCTCCAATAGGGAAATCCATATACAGGCTATATAGGCAGTGGGCTTTTTCCCAAAAATTGGGAAAAAATACTATATTTGGGCTGCCTGTGACCGTCTTCAGCTTACTGCGTGTCTGCTGGGGGTACTAGTAGTCGCTCATTAATACCCAGCCTTGCGCATAATTTTTTCTGGCTGCACTGTGCTTTCAATGACCACAGTCATCCTCCAACAGGGAAATCCATATACAGGCTATATAGGCAGTGGGCTTTATCACAAAAATTGGAAAAAATACTATATTTGGGCTGCCTGTGACCGTCTTCAGTTTACTGCGTGTCTGTTGGGGGTACTAGTAGTTGCTCATTAATACCCAGCCTTGCGCATAATTTTTTTCTGGCTGCACTGTGCTTTCAATAACCACAGTCATCCTCCAACAGGGAAATCCATATACAGGCTATATAGGCAGTGGGCTTTTTCCCAAAAATTGGAAAAAATACAATATTTGGGCAGCCTGTGACCGTCTTCAGTTTACTACGTGTCTGTTGGGGGTACTAGTATTCGCTCATTAATACCCAGCCTTGCACATAATTTTTTCTGGCTGCACTGTGCTTTCAATGACCACAGTCATCCTCCAACAGGGAAATCCATATACAGGCTATATAGGCAGTGGGCTTTTTCACAAAAATTGGAAAAAATACAATATTTGGGCTGCCTGTGACCGTCTTCAGTTTACTACGTGTCTGCTGGGGGTACTAGTATTCGCTCATTAATACCCAGCCTTGCACATAATTTTTTCTGGCTGCACTGTGCTTTCAATAACCACACTCATCCTCCAACAGGGAAATCCATATACAGGCTATATAGGCAGTGGGCTTTTTCCCCAAAATTGGGAAAAAATACTATATTTGGGCTGCCTGTGACCGTCTTCAGTTTACTGCGTCTCTGTTGGGGGTACTAGTAGTCGCTCATTAATACCCAGCGTTGTGCATAATTTTTTCTGACTGCACTGTGTTTTCAATAACCACAGTCATCCTCCAACAGGGAAATCCATATACAGGCTATATAGGCAGTGGGCTTTTTCCCAAAAATTGGGAAAAAATACTATATTTGGGCTGCCTGTGACCGTTTTCAGCTTACTACGTGTCTGCTGGGGGTACTAGTAGTCGCTCATTAATACCCAGCCTTGCGCATAATTATTTCTGGCTGCACTGTGCTTTCAATGACCACAGTCATCCTCCAACAGGGAAATCCATATACAGGCTATATAGGCAGTGGGCTTTTTCCCCAAAATTGGGAAAAAATACTATATTTGGGCTGCCTGTGACCGTCTTCAGTTTACTGCGTCTCTGTTGGGGGTACTAGTAGTCGCTCATTAATACCCAGCGTTGCGCATAATTTTTTCTGACTGCACTGTGTTTTCAATAACCACAGTCATCCTCCAACAGGGAAATCCATATACAGGCTATATAGGCAGTGGGCTTTTTCCCAAAAATTGGGAAAAAATACTATATTTGGGCTGCCTGTGACCGTCTTCAGCTTACTGCGTGTCTGCTGGGGGTAGTAGTCGCTAATTAATACCCAGCCTTGTGCATAATTTTGTTCTGGCTGCACTGTGCTTTCAATAACCACAGTCATCCTCCAACAGGGAAATCCATATACAGGCTATATAGGCAGTGGGCTTTTTCCCAAAAATTGGGAAGAAATACAATATTTGGGCTGCCTATGACAGTCTTCAGTTTACTGCGTGTCTGCAGGGGGTACTAGTAGTCGCTCATTAATACCCAGCCTTGCGCATAATTTTTTCTGACCGCACTGTGCTTTCAATAACCACAGTCATCCTCCAACAGGGAAATCCATATACAGGCTATATAGGCAGTGGGCTTTTTCCCAAAAATTGGGAAGAAATACTATATTTGGGCTGCCTGTGACCGTCTTAAGTTTACTGCGTGTCTGCTGGGGGTAGTAGTCGCTCAATTATACCCAGCCTTGCGCGTAATTTTTTCTGGCTGCACTGTGCTTTCAATAACTACAGTCATCCTCCAACAGGGAAATCCATATACAGGCTATATAGGCAGTGGGCTTTTTCCCAAAAATTGGAAAAAATACTATATTTGGGCTGCCTGTGACCGTCTTCAGTTTACTGCGTGTCTGCTGGGGGTAGTAGTCGCTCATTAATACCCAGCCTTGTGCATAATTTTGTTCTGTCTGCACTGTGCTTTCAATAACTACAGTCATCCTCCAACAGGGAAATCCATATACAGGCTATATAGGCAGTGGGCTTTTTCCCAAAAATCGGGAAGAAATACAAAATTGGGCTGCCTGTGACAGTCTTCAGTTTACTGCATGTCTGCTGGGGGTACTAGTAGTCGCTCATTAATACCCAGCCTTGCACATAATTTTTTCTGACTGCACTGTGCTTACAATAACCACAGTCATCCTCCAATAGGGAAATCCATATACAGGCTATATAGGCAGTGGGCTTTTTCCCAAAAATTGGGAAAAAATACTATATTTGGGCTGCCTGTGACCGTCTTCAGCTTACTGCGTGTCTGCTGGGGGTACTAGTAGTCGCTCATTAATACCCAGCCTTGCGCATAATTTTTTCTGGCTGCACTGTGCTTTCAATGACCACAGTCATCCTCCAACAGGGAAATCCATATACAGGCTATATAGGCAGTGGGCTTTATCACAAAAATTGGAAAAAATACTATATTTGGGCTGCCTGTGACCGTCTTCAGTTTACTGCGTGTCTGTTGGGGGTACTAGTATTCGCTCATTAATACCCAGCCTTGCACATAATTTTTTCTGGCTGCACTGTGCTTTCAATGACCACAGTCATCCTCCAACAGGGAAATCCATATACAGGCTATATAGGCAGTGGGCTTTTTCACAAAAATTGGAAAAAATACAATATTTGGGCTGCCTGTGACCGTCTTCAGTTTACTACGTGTCTGCTGGGGGTACTAGTATTCGCTCATTAATACCCAGCCTTGCACATAATTTTTTCTGGCTGCACTGTGCTTTCAATAACCACACTCATCCTCCAACAGGGAAATCCATATACAGGCTATATAGGCAGTGGGCTTTTTCCCCAAAATTGGGAAAAAATACTATATTTGGGCTGCCTGTGACCGTCTTCAGTTTACTGCGTCTCTGTTGGGGGTACTAGTAGTCGCTCATTAATACCCAGCGTTGTGCATAATTTTTTCTGACTGCACTGTGTTTTCAATAACCACAGTCATCCTCCAACAGGGAAATCCATATACAGGCTATATAGGCAGTGGGCTTTTTCCCAAAAATTGGGAAAAAATACTATATTTGGGCTGCCTGTGACCGTTTTCAGCTTACTACGTGTCTGCTGGGGGTACTAGTAGTCGCTCATTAATACCCAGCCTTGCGCATAATTATTTCTGGCTGCACTGTGCTTTCAATGACCACAGTCATCCTCCAACAGGGAAATCCATATACAGGCTATATAGGCAGTGGGCTTTTTCCCCAAAATTGGGAAAAAATACTATATTTGGGCTGCCTGTGACCGTCTTCAGTTTACTGCGTCTCTGTTGGGGGTACTAGTAGTCGCTCATTAATACCCAGCGTTGCGCATAATTTTTTCTGACTGCACTGTGTTTTCAATAACCACAGTCATCCTCCAACAGGGAAATCCATATACAGGCTATATAGGCAGTGGGCTTTTTCCCAAAAATTGGGAAAAAATACTATATTTGGGCTGCCTGTGACCGTCTTCAGCTTACTGCGTGTCTGCTGGGGGTACTAGTAGTCGCTCATTAATACCCAGCCTTGCGCATAATTATTTCTGGCTGCACTGTGCTTTCAATGACCACAGTCATCCTCCAACAGGGAAATCCATATACAGGCTATATAGGCAGTGGGCTTTATCACAAAAATTGGAAAAAATACTATATTTGGGCTGCCTGTGACCGTCTTCAGTTTACTGCGTGTCTGTTGGGGGTACTAGTAGTTGCTCATTAATACCCAGCCTTGCGCATAATTTTTTTCTGGCTGCACTGTGCTTTCAATAACCACAGTCATCCTCCAACAGGGAAATCCATATACAGGCTATATAGGCAGTGGGCTTTTTCCCAAAAATTGGGAAAAAGTACTATATTTGGGCTGCCTGTAACCGTCTTCAGTTTACTACGTGTCTGCTGGGGGTAGTAGTCGCTAATTATTACCCAGCCTTGTGCATAATTGTGTTCTGGCTGCACTGTGCTTTCAATAACCACACTCATCCTCCAACAGGGAAATCCATATGCAGGCTATATAGGCAGTGGGCTTTTTCCCCAAAATTGGGAAGAAATACTATATTTGGGCTGCCTGTGACCGTCTTCAGTTTACTGCATGTCTGCTGGGGGTAGTAGTCGCTCATTAATACCCAGCGTTGCGCATAATTTTTTCTGACTGCACTGTGTTTTCAATAACCACAGTCATCCTCCAACAGGGAAATCCATATACAGGCTATATAGGCTGTGGGCTTTTTCCCAAAAATTGGGAAAAATACTATATTTGGGCTGCCTGTTACCGTCTTCAGTTTACTGCGCGTCTGCTGGGGGTACTAGTAGTCGCTTATTAATACCCAGCCTTGCGCATAATTTTTTCTGGCTGCACTGTGCTTTCAATAACCACACTCATCCTCCAACAGGGAAATCCATATACAGGCTATATAGGCAGTGGACTTTTTCCCCAAAATTGGGAAAAAATACTATATTTGGGCTGCCTGTGACCATCTTCAGTTTACTGCGTGTCTGCTGGGGGTAGTAGTCGCTAATTAATACCCAGCCTTGTGCATAATTTTGTTCTGGCTGCACTGTGCTTTCAATAACCACAGTGATCCTCCAACAGGGAAATCCATATACAGGCTATATAGGCAGTGGGCTTTTTCCCAAAAATTGGGAAGAAATACAATATTTGGGCTGCCTATGACAGTCTTCAGTTTACTGCGTGTCTGCTGGGGGTACTAGTAGTCGCTCATTAATACCCAGCCTTGCGCATATTTTTTCTGACCGCACTGTGCTTTCAATAACCACAGTCATCCTCCAACAGGGAAATCCTAATACAGGCTATATAGGCAGTGGGCTTTTTCCCAAAAATTGGGAAAAAGTACTATATTTGGGCTGCCTGTGACCGTCTTCAGTTTACTGCGTCTCTGTTGGGGGTACTAGTAGTCGCTCATTAATACCCAGCGTTGTGCATAATTTTTTCTGACTGCACTGTTTTTTCAATAACCACAGTCATCCTCCAACAGGGAAATCCATATACAGGCTATATAGGCAGTGGGCTTTTTCCCAAAAATTGGGAAAAAATACTATATTTGGGCTGCCTGTGACCGTCTTTAGCTTACTGCGTGTCTGCTGGGGGTACTAGTAGTTGCTCATTAATACCCAGCCTTGCGCATAATTATTTCTGGCTGCACTGTGCTTTCAATGACCACAGTCATCCTAAAACAGGGAAATCCATATACAGGCTATATAGGCAGTGGGCTTTATCACAAAAATTGGAAAAAATACTATATTTGGGCTGCCTGTGACCGTCTTCAGTTTACTGCGTGTCTGTTGGGGGTACTAGTAGTTGCTCATTAATACCCAGCCTTGCGCATAATTTTTTTCTGGCTGCACTGTGCTTTCAATAACCACAGTCATCCTCCAACAGGGAAATCCATATACAGGCTATATAGGCAGTGGGCTTTTTCCCAAAAATTGGGAAAAAATACTATATTTGGGCTGCCTGTGACCGTCTTCAGTTTACTGCGTCTCTGTTGGGGGTACTAGTAGTCGCTCATTAATACCCAGCGTTGCGCATACTTTTTTCTGACTGCACTGTGTTTTCAATAACCACAGTCATCCTCCAACAGGGAAATCCATATACAGGCTATATAGGCAGTGGGCTTTTTCACAAAAATTTGGAAAAAATACTATATTTGGGCTGCCTGTGACCGTCTTCAGCTTACTGCGTGTCTGCTGGGGGTACTAGTAGTCGCTCATTAATACCCAGCCTTGCGCATAATTATTTCTGGCTGCACTGTGCTTTCAATGACCACAGTCATCCTCCAACAGGGAAATCCATATACAGGCTATATAGGCAGTGGGCTTTATCACAAAAATTGGAAAAAATACTATATTTGGTCTGCCTGTGACCGTCTTCAGTTTACTGCGTGTCTGCTGGGGGTACTAGTAGTCGCTCATTAATACCCAGCCTTGCGCATAATTATTTCTGGCTGCACTGTGCTTTCAATGACCACAGTCATCCTCCAACAGGGAAATCCATATACAGGCTATATAGGCAGTGGGCTTTATCACAAAAATTGGAAAAAATACTATATTTGGTCTGCCTGTGACCGTCTTCAGTTTACTGCGTGTCTGTTGGGGGTACTAGTAGTTGCTCATTAATACCCAGCCTTGCGCATAATTTTTTTCTGGCTGCACTGTGCTTTCAATAACCACAGTCATCCTCCAACAGGGAAATCCATATACAGGCTATATAGGCAGTGGGCTTTTTCCCAAAAATTGGAAAAAATACAATATTTGGGCAGCCTGTGACCGTCTTCAGTTTACTACGTGTCTGCTGGGGGTACTAGTATTCGCTCATTAATACCCAGCCTTGCACATAATTTTTTCTGGCTGCACTGTGCTTTCAATGACCACAGTCATCCTCCAACAGGGAAATCCATATACAGGCTATATAGGCAGTGGGCTTTTTCACAAAAATTGGAAAAAATACAATATTTGGGCAGCCTGTGACCGTCTTCAGTTTACTACGTGTCTGCTGGGGGTACTAGTATTCGCTCATTAATACCCAGCCTTGCACATAATTTTTTCTGGATGCACTGTGCTTTCAATAACCACAGTCATCCTCCAACAGGGAAATCCATATACAGGCTATATAGGCAGTGGGCTTTTTCCCAAAAATTGGGAAAAAATACTATATTTGGGCTGCCTGTGACCGTCTTCAGTTTACTGCGTGTCTGCTGGGGGTACTAGTAGGCGCTCCTTAATACCCAGCCTTGCGCATAATTTTTTCTGGCTGCACTGTGCTTTCAATAACCACAGTCATCCTCCAACAGGGAAATCCATATACAGGCTATATAGGCAGTGGGCTTTTTCACAAAAATTGGAAAAAAATACTATATTTGGGCTGCCTGTGACCGTCTTCAGTTTCCTGCATGTCTGCTGGGGGTACTAGTAGTCACTCATTAATATCCAGCCTTGTGCATAATTTTTTCTGGCTGCACTGTGCTTTCAATAACCACAGTCATCCTCCAACAGGGAAATCCATATACAGTCTATATAGGCAGTGGGCTTTTTCCCCAAAATTGGGAAGAAATACTATATTTGGGCTGCCTGTGACCGTCTTCAGTTTACTGCGTGTCTGCTGGGGGTAGTAGTCGCTCATTAATACCCAGTCTTGTGCATAATTTTGTTCTGGCTGCACTGTGCTTTCAATAACCACAGTCATCCTCCAACAGGGAAATCCATATGCAGGCTATATAGGCAGTGGGCTTTTTCCCCAAAATTGGGAAGAAATACTATATTTGGGCTGCCTGTGACCGTCTTCAGTTTACTGCGTGTCTGCTGGGGGTAGTAGTCGCTCATTAATACCCAGCGTTGCGCATAATTTTTTCTGACTGCACTGTGTTTTCAATAACCACAGTCATCCTCCAACAGGGAAATCCATATACAGGCTATATAGGCTGTGGGCTTTTTCCCAAAAATTGGGAAAAATACTATATTTGGGCTGCCTGTTACCGTCTTCAGTTTACTGCGCGTCTGCTGGGGGTACTAGTAGTCGCTCATTAATACCCAGCCTTGTGCATAATTTTGTTCTGGCTGCACTGTGCTTTCAATAACCACAGTCATCCTCCAACAGGGAAATCCATATACAGGCTATATAGGCAGTGGGCTTTTTCCCAAAAATTGGGAAGAAATACAATATTTGGGCTGCCTATGACAGTCTTCAGTTTACTGCGTGTCTGCTGGGGGTACTAGTAGTCGCTCATTAATACCCAGCCTTGCGCATAATTTTTTCTGACCGCACTGTGCTTTCAATAACCACAGTCATCCTCCAACAGGGAAATCCATATACAGGCTATATAGGCAGTGGGCTTTTTCCCAAAAATTGGGAAAAAGTACTATATTTGGGCTGCCTGTGACCGTCTTCAGTTTACTGCGTCTCTGTTGGGGGTACTAGTAGTCGCTCATTAATACCCAGCGTTGCGCATAATTTTTTCTGACTGCACTGTTTTTTCAATAACCACAGTCATCCTCCAACAGGGAAATCCATATACAGGCTATATAGGCAGTGGGCTTTTTCCCCAAAATTGGGAAAAAATACTATATTTGGGCTGCCTGTGACCGTCTTCAGCTTACTGCGTGTCTGCTGGGGGAACTAGTAGTCGCTCATTAATACCCAGCCTTGCGCATAATTATTTCTGGCTGCACTGTGCTTTCAATGACCACAGTCATCCTCCAACAGGGAAATCCATATACAGGCTATATAGGCAGTGGGCTTTATCACAAAAATTGGAAAAAATACTATATTTGGGCTGCCTGTGACCGTCTTCAGTTTACTGCGTGTCTGTTGGGGGTACTAGTAGTTGCTCATTAATACCCAGCCTTGCTCATAATTTTTTTCTGGCTGCACTGTGCTTTCAATGACCACAGTCATCCTCCAACAGGGAAATCCATATACAGGCTATATAGGCAGTGGGCTTTTTCACAAAAATTGGAAAAAATACAATATTTGGGCAGCCTGTGACCGTCTTCAGTTTACTACGTGTCTGCTGGGGGTACTAGTATTCGCTCATTAATACCCAGCCTTGCACATAATTTTTTCTGGCTGCACTGTGCTTTCAATGACCACAGTCATCCTCCAACAGGGAAATCCATATACAGGCTATATAGGCAGTGGGCTTTTTCCCAAAAATTGGAAAAAATACAATATTTGGGCAGCCTGTGACCGTCTTCAGTTTACTACGTGTCTGCTGGGGGTACTAGTATTCGCTCATTAATACCCAGCCTTGCACATAATTTTTTCTGGCTGCACTGTGCTTTCAATAACCACAGTCATCCTCCAACAGGGAAATCCATATACAGGCTATATAGGCAGTGGGCTTTTTCCCAAAAATTGGGAAAAAATACTATATTTGGGCTGCCTGTGACCGTCTTCAGTTTACTGCGTGTCTGCTGGGGGTACTAGTAGGCGCTCCTTAATACCCAGCCTTGCGCATAATTTTTTCTGGCTGCACTGTGCTTTCAATAACCACAGTCATCCTCCAACAGGGAAATCCATATACAGGCTATATAGGCAGTGGGCTTTTTCACAAAAATTGGAAAAAAATACTATATTTGGGCTGCCTGTGACCGTCTTCAGTTTCCTGCATGTCTGCTGGGGGTACTAGTAGTCACTCATTAATATCCAGCCTTGTGCATAATTTTTTCTGGCTGCACTGTGCTTTCAATAACCACAGTCATCCTCCAACAGGGAAATCCATATACAGTCTATATAGGCAGTGGGCTTTTTCACAAAAATTGGGAAAAAATACTATATTTGGGCTGCCTGTGACCGTCTTCAGTTTACTGCGTGTCTGCTGGGGGTAGTAGTCGCTCATTAATACCCAGTCTTGTGCATAATTTTGTTCTGGCTGCACTGTGCTTTCAATAACCACAGTCATCCTCCAACAGGGAAATCCATATGCAGGCTATATAGGCAGTGGGCTTTTTCCCCAAAATTGGGAAGAAATACTATATTTGGGCTGCCTGTGACCGTCTTCAGTTTACTGCGTGTCTGCTGGGGGTAGTAGTCGCTCATTAATACCCAGCGTTGCGCATAATTTTTTCTGACTGCACTGTGTTTTCAATAACCACAGTCATCCTCCAACAGGGAAATCCATATACAGGCTATATAGGCTGTGGGCTTTTTCCCAAAAATTGGGAAAAATACTATATTTGGGCTGCCTGTTACCGTCTTCAGTTTACTGCGCGTCTGCTGGGGGTACTAGTAGTCGCTCATTAATACCCAGCCTTGCGCATAATTTTTTCTGGCTGCACTGTGCTTTCAATAACCACACTCATCCTCCAACAGGGAAATCCATATACAGGCTATATAGGCAGTGGACTTTTTCCCCAAAATTGGGAAAAAATACTATATTTGGGCTGCCTGTGACCATCTTCAGTTTACTGCGTGTCTGCTGGGGGTAGTAGTCGCTAATTAATACCCAGCCTTGTGCATAATTTTGTTCTGGCTGCACTGTGCTTTCAATAACCACAGTCATCCTCCAACAGGGAAATCCATATACAGGCTATATAGGCAGTGGGCTTTTTCCCAAAAATTGGGAAGAAATACAATATTTGGGCTGCCTATGACAGTCTTCAGTTTACTGCGTGTCTGCTGGGGGTACTAGTAGTCGCTCATTAATACCCAGCCTTGCGCATAATTTTTTCTGACCGCACTGTGCTTTCAATAACCACAGTCATCCTCCAACAGGGAAATCCATATACAGGCTATATAGGCAGTGGGCTTTTTCCCAAAAATTGGGAAAAAGTACTATATTTGGGCTGCCTGTGACCGTCTTCAGTTTACTGCGTCTCTGTTGGGGGTACTAGTAGTCGCTCATTAATACCCAGCGTTGCGCATAATTTTTTCTGACTGCACTGTTTTTTCAATAACCACAGTCATCCTCCAACAGGGAAATCCATATACAGGCTATATAGGCAGTGGGCTTTTTCCCCAAAATTGGGAAAAAATACTATATTTGGGCTGCCTGTGACCGTCTTCAGCTTACTGCGTGTCTGCTGGGGGTACTAGTAGTCGCTCATTAATACCCAGCCTTGCGCATAATTATTTCTGGCTGCACTGTGCTTTCAATTACCACAGTCATCCTCCAACAGGGAAATCCATATACAGGCTATATAGGCAGTGGGCTTTATCACAAAAATTGGAAAAAATACTATATTTGGGCTGCCTGTGACCGTCTTCAGTTTACTGCGTGTCTGTTGGGGGTACTAGTAGTTGCTCATTAATACCCAGCCTTGCGCATAATTTTTTTCTGGCTGCACTGTGCTTTCAATGACCACAGTCATCCTCCAACAGGGAAATCCATATACAGGCTATATAGGCAGTGGGCTTTTTCACAAAAATTGGAAAAAATACAATATTTGGGCAGCCTGTGACCGTCTTCAGTTTACTACGTGTCTGCTGGGGGTACTAGTATTCGCTCATTAATACCCAGCCTTGCACATAATTTTTTTGGGCTGCACTGTGCTTTCAATAACTACAGTCATCCTCCAACAGGGAAATCCATATACAGGCTATATAGGCAGTGGGCTTTTTCCCAAAAATTGGAAAAAATACTATATTTGGGCTGCCTGTTACCGTCTTCAGTTTACTGCGCGTCTGCTGGGGGTACTAGTAGTCGCTCATTAATACCCAGCCTTGCGCATAATTTTTTCTGGCTGCACTGTGCTTTCAATAACCACACTCATCCTCCAACAGGGAAATCCATATACAGGCTATATAGGCAGTGGACTTTTTCCCCAAAATTGGGAAAAAATACTATATTTGGGCTGCCTGTGACCATCTTCAGTTTACTGCGTGTCTGCTGGGGGTAGTAGTCGCTAATTAATACCCAGCCTTGTGCATAATTTTGTTCTGGCTGCACTGTGCTTTCAATAACCACAGTCATCCTCCAACAGGGAAATCCATATACAGGCTATATAGGCAGTGGGCTTTTTCCCAAAAATTGGGAAGAAATACAATATTTGGGCTGCCTATGACAGTCTTCAGTTTACTGCGTGTCTGCTGGGGGTACTAGTAGTCGCTCATTAATACCCAGCCTTGCGCATAATTTTTTCTGACCGCACTGTGCTTTCAATAACCACAGTCATCCTCCAACAGGGAAATCCATATACAGGCTATATAGGCAGTGGGCTTTTTCCCAAAAATTGGGAAGAAATACTATATTTGGGCTGCCTGTGACCGTCCTAAGTTTACTGCGTGTCTGCTGGGGTAGTAGTCGCTCATTAATACCCAGCCTTGCGCGTAATTTTTTCTGGCTGCACTGTGCTTTCAATAACTACAGTCATCCTCCAACAGGGAAATCCATATACAGGCTATATAGGCAGTGGGCTTTTTCCCAAAAATTGGAAAAATACTATATTTGGGCTGCCTGTGACCGTCTTCAGTTTACTGCGTGTCTGCTGGGGATACTAGTAGTCGCTCATTAATACCCAGCCTTGCGCATAATTTTGTTCTGGCTGCACTGTGCTTTCAATAACCACAGTCATCCTCCAACAGGGAAATCCATATACAGGCTATATAGGCAGTGGACTTTTTCCCCAAAATTGGGAAAAAATACTATATTTGGGCTGCCTGTGACCGTCTTCAGTTTACTGCGTGTCTGCTGGGGGTAGTAGTCGCTCATTAATACCCAGCCTTGTGCATAATTTTGTTCTGTCTGCACTGTGCTTTCAATAACTACAGTCATCCTCCAACAGGGAAATCCATATACAGGCTATATAGGCAGTGGGCTTTTTCCCAAAAATCGGGAAGAAATACAAAATTGGGCTGCCTGTGACAGTCTTCAGTTTACTGCATGTCTGCTGGGGGTACTAGTAATCGCTCATTAATACCCAGCCTTGCGCATAATTTTTTCTGACTGCACTGTGCTTACAATAACCACAGTCATCCTCCAATAGGGAAATCCATATACAGGCTATATAGGCAGTGGGCTTTTTCCCAAAAATTGGAAAAATACAATATTTGGGCAGCCTGTGACCGTCTTCAGTTTACTACGTGTCTGTTGGGGGTACTAGTATTCGCTCATTAATACCCAGCCTTGCACATAATTTTTTCTGGCTGCACTGTGCTTTCAATGACCACAGTCATCCTCCAACAGGGAAATCCATATACAGGCTATATAGGCAGTGGGCTTTTTCACAAAAATTGGAAAAAATACAATATTTGGGCAGCCTGTGACAGTCTTCAGTTTACTACGTGTCTGCTGGGGGTACTAGTATTCGCTCATTAATACCCAGCCTTGCACATAATTTTTTCTGGCTGCACTGTGCTTTCAATAACCACACTCATCCTCCAACAGAGAAATCCATATACAGGCTATATAGGCAGTGGGCTTTTTCCCCAAAATTGGGAAAAAATACTATATTTGAGCTGCCTGTGACCGTCTTCAGTTTACTGCGTCTCTGTTGGGGGTACTAGTAGTCGCTCATTAATACCCAGCGTTGTGCATAATTTTTTCTGACTGCACTGTGTTTTCAATAACCACAGTCATCCTCCAACAGGGAAATCCATATACAGGCTATATAGGCAGTGGGCTTTTTCCCAAAAATTGGGAAAAAATACTATATTTGGGCTGCCTGTGACCGTCTTCAGCTTACTGCGTGTCTGCTGGGGGTACTAGTATTCGCTCATTAATACCCAGCCTTGCACATAATTTTTTCTGGCTGCACTGTGCTTTCAATAACCACACTCATCCTCCAACAGGGAAATCCATATACAGGCTATATAGGCAGTGGGCTTTTTCCCAAAAATTGGGAAAAAATACTATATTTGGGCTGCCTGTGACCGTCTTCAGTTTACTGCGTGTCTGCTGGGGGTACTAGTAGGCGCTCATTAATACCCAGCGTTGCGCATAATTTTTTCTGACTGCACTGTGTTTTCAATAACCACAGTCATCCTCCAACAGGGAAATCCATATACAGGCTATATAGGCAGTGGGCTTATTCCCAAAAATTGGGAAAAAAATACTATATTTGGGCTGCCTGTGACCGTCTTCAGCTTACTGCGTGTCTGCTGGGGGTACTAGTAGTCGTTCATTAATACCCAGCCTTGCGCATAATTATTTCTGGCTGCACTGTGCTTTCAATGACCACAGTCATCCTCCAACAGGGAAATCCATATACAGGCTATATAGGCAGTGGGCTTTATTACAAAAAATTGAAAAAATACTATATTTGGGCTGCCTGTGACCGTCTTCAGTTTACTGCGTGTCTGTTGGGGGTACTAGTAGTTGCTCATTAATACCCAGCCTTGCGCATAATTTTTTTCTGGCTGCACTGTGCTTTTAATAACCACAGTCATCCTCCAACAGGGAAATCCATATACAGGCTATATAGGCAGTGGGCTTCTTCCCAAAAATTGGAAAAAAATACTATATTTGGGTTGCCTGTGACCGTCTTCAGTTTACTGCGTGTCTGCTGGGGGTACTAGTAGTCGCTCATTAATACCCAGCCTTGCGCATAATTTTGTTCTGGCTGCACTGTGCTTTCAATAACCACAGTCATCCTCCAACAGGGAAATCCATATACAGGCTATATAGGCAGTGGGCTTTTTCCCCAAAATTGGAAAAAATACTATATTTGGGCTGCCTGTGACCGTCTTCAGTTTACTGCGTCTCTGTTGGGGGTACTAGTAGTCGCTCATTAATACCCAGCGTTGCGCATAATTTTTTCTGACTGCACTGTGTTTTCAATAACCACAGTCATCCTCCAACAGGGAAATCCATATACAGGCTATATAGGCAGTGGGCTTTTTCCCAAAAATTGGGAAAAAATACTATATTTGGGCTGCCTGTGACCGTCTTCAGCTTACTGCGTGTCTGCTGGGGGTACTAGTAGTCGCTCATTAATACCCAGCCTTGCGCATAATTATTTCTGGCTGCACTGTGCTTTCAATGACCACAGTCATCCTCCAACAGGGAAATCCATATACAGGCTATATAGGCAGTGGGCTTTATCACAAAAATTGGAAAAAATACTATATTTGGTCTGCCTGTGACCGTCTTCAGTTTACTGCGTGTCTGTTGGGGGTACTAGTAGTTGCTCATTAATACCCAGCCTTGCGCATAATTTTTTTCTGGCTGCACTGTGCTTTCAATAACCACAGTCATCCTCCAACAGGGAAATCCATATACAGGCTATATAGGCAGTGGGCTTTTTCCCAAAAATTGGGAAAAATTACTATATTTGGGCTGCCTGTGACCGTCTTCAGTTTACTGCGTGTCTGCTGGGGGTAGTAGTCGCTAATTATTACCCAGCCTTGTGCATAATTTTGTTCTGGCTGCACTGTGCTTTCAATAACCACAGTCATCCTCCAACAGGGAAATCCATATACAGGCTATATAGGCACTGGACTTTTTCCCCAAAATTGGGAAGAAATACTATATTTGGGCTGCCTGTGACCGTCTTCAGCTTACTGCGTGTCTGCTGGGGGTACTAGTAGTCGCTCATTAATACCCAGCCTTGCGCATAATTATTTCTGGCTGCACTGTGCTTTCAATGACCACAGTCATCCTCCAACAGGGAAATCCATATACAGGCTATATAGGCAGTGGGCTTTATCACAAAAATTGGAAAAAATACTATATTTGGGCTGCCTGTGACCGTCTTCAGTTTACTGCGTGTCTGTTGGGGGTACTAGTAGTTGCTCATTAATACCCAGCCTTGCGCATAATTTTTTTCTGGCTGCACTGTGCTTTCAATAACCACAGTCATCCTCCAACAGGGAAATCCATATACAGGCTATATAGGCAGTGGGCTTTTTCCCAAAAATTGGGAAAAAGTACTATATTTGGGCTGCCTGTGACCGTCTTCAGTTTACTGCGTCTCTGTTGGGGGTACCAGTAGTCGCTCATTAATACCCAGCGTTGTGCATAATTTTTTCTGACTGCACTGTGTTTTCAATAACCACAGTCATCCTCCAACAGGGAAATCCATATACAGGCTATATAGGCAGTGGGCTTTTTCCCAAAAATTGGGAAAAAATACTATATTTGGGCTGCCTGTGACCGTCTTCAGCTTACTGCGTGTCTGCTGGGGGTACTAGTAGTCGCTCATTAATACCCAGCCTTGCGCATAATTTTTTCTGACCGCACTGTGCTTTCAATAACCACAGTCATCCTCCAACAGGGAAATCCATATACAGGCTATATAGGCAGTGGGCTTTTTCCCAAAAATTGGGAAAAAGTACTATATTTGGGCTGCCTGTGACCGTCTTCAGTTTACTGCGTCTCTGTTGGGGGTACTAGTAGTCGCTCATTAATACCCAGCGTTGCGCATAATTTTTTCTGACTGCACTGTTTTTTCAATAACCACAGTCATCCTCCAACAGGGAAATCCATATACAGGCTATATAGGCAGTGGGCTTTTTCCCCAAAATTGGGAAAAAATACTATATTTGGGCTGCCTGTGACCGTCTTCAGCTTACTGCGTGTCTGCTGGGGGTACTAGTAGTCGCTCATTAATACCCAGCCTTGCGCATAATTATTTCTGGCTGCACTGTGCTTTCAATTACCACAGTCATCCTCCAACAGGGAAATCCATATACAGGCTATATAGGCAGTGGGCTTTATCACAAAAATTGGAAAAAATACTATATTTGGGCTGCCTGTGACCGTCTTCAGTTTACTGCGTGTCTGTTGGGGGTACTAGTAGTTGCTCATTAATACCCAGCCTTGCGCATAATTTTTTTCTGGCTGCACTGTGCTTTCAATGACCACAGTCATCCTCCAACAGGGAAATCCATATACAGGCTATATAGGCAGTGGGCTTTTTCACAAAAATTGGAAAAAATACAATATTTGGGCAGCCTGTGACCGTCTTCAGTTTACTACGTGTCTGCTGGGGGTACTAGTATTCGCTCATTAATACCCAGCCTTGCACATAATTTTTTTGGGCTGCACTGTGCTTTCAATAACTACAGTCATCCTCCAACAGGGAAATCCATATACAGGCTATATAGGCAGTGGGCTTTTTCCCAAAAATTGGAAAAAATACTATATTTGGGCTGCCTGTTACCGTCTTCAGTTTACTGCGCGTCTGCTGGGGGTACTAGTAGTCGCTCATTAATACCCAGCCTTGCGCATAATTTTTTCTGGCTGCACTGTGCTTTCAATAACCACACTCATCCTCCAACAGGGAAATCCATATACAGGCTATATAGGCAGTGGACTTTTTCCCCAAAATTGGGAAAAAATACTATATTTGGGCTGCCTGTGACCATCTTCAGTTTACTGCGTGTCTGCTGGGGGTAGTAGTCGCTAATTAATACCCAGCCTTGTGCATAATTTTGTTCTGGCTGCACTGTGCTTTCAATAACCACAGTCATCCTCCAACAGGGAAATCCATATACAGGCTATATAGGCAGTGGGCTTTTTCCCAAAAATTGGGAAAAAATACAATATTTGGGCTGCCTATGACAGTCTTCAGTTTACTGCGTGTCTGCTGGGGGTACTAGTAGTCGCTCATTAATACCCAGCCTTGCGCATAATTTTTTCTGACCGCACTGTGCTTTCAATAACCACAGTCATCCTCCAACAGGGAAATCCATATACAGGCTATATAGGCAGTGGGCTTTTTCCCAAAAATTGGGAAGAAATACTATATTTGGGCTGCCTGTGACCGTCTTAAGTTTACTGCGTGTCTGCTGGGGTAGTAGTCGCTCATTAATACCCAGCCTTGCGCGTAATTTTTTCTGGCTGCACTGTGCTTTCAATAACTACAGTCATCCTCCAACAGGGAAATCCATATACAGGCTATATAGGCAGTGGGCTTTTTCCCAAAAATTGGAAAAAATACTATATTTGGGCTGCCTGTGACCGTCTTCAGTTTACTGCGTGTCTGCTGGGGATACTAGTAGTCGCTCATTAATACCCAGCCTTGCGCATAATTTTGTTCTGGCTGCACTGTGCTTTCAATAACCACAGTCATCCTCCAACAGGGAAATCCATATACAGGCTATATAGGCAGTGGACTTTTTCCCCAAAATTGGGAAAAAATACTATATTTGGGCTGCCTGTGACCGTCTTCAGTTTACTGCGTGTCTGCTGGGGGTAGTAGTCGCTCATTAATACCCAGCCTTGTGCATAATTTTGTTCTGTCTGCACTGTGCTTTCAATAACTACAGTCATCCTCCAACAGGGAAATCCATATACAGGCTATATAGGCAGTGGGCTTTTTCCCAAAAATCGGGAAGAAATACAAAATTGGGCTGCCTGTGACAGTCTTCAGTTTACTGCATGTCTGCTGGGGGTACTAGTAATCGCTCATTAATACCCAGCCTTGCGCATAATTTTTTCTGACTGCACTGTGCTTACAATAACCACAGTCATCCTCCAATAGGGAAATCCATATACAGGCTATATAGGCAGTGGGCTTTTTCCCAAAAATTGGAAAAATACAATATTTGGGCAGCCTGTGACCGTCTTCAGTTTACTACGTGTCTGTTGGGGGTACTAGTATTCGCTCATTAATACCCAGCCTTGCACATAATTTTTTCTGGCTGCACTGTGCTTTCAATGACCACAGTCATCCTCCAACAGGGAAATCCATATACAGGCTATATAGGCAGTGGGCTTTTTCACAAAAATTGGAAAAAATACAATATTTGGGCAGCCTGTGACAGTCTTCAGTTTACTACGTGTCTGCTGGGGGTACTAGTATTCGCTCATTAATACCCAGCCTTGCACATAATTTTTTCTGGCTGCACTGTGCTTTCAATAACCACACTCATCCTCCAACAGAGAAATCCATATACAGGCTATATAGGCAGTGGGCTTTTTCCCCAAAATTGGGAAAAAATACTATATTTGAGCTGCCTGTGACCGTCTTCAGTTTACTGCGTCTCTGTTGGGGGTACTAGTAGTCGCTCATTAATACCCAGCGTTGTGCATAATTTTTTCTGACTGCACTGTGTTTTCAATAACCACAGTCATCCTCCAACAGGGAAATCCATATACAGGCTATATAGGCAGTGGGCTTTTTCCCAAAAATTGGGAAAAAATACTATATTTGGGCTGCCTGTGACCGTCTTCAGCTTACTGCGTGTCTGCTGGGGGTACTAGTATTCGCTCATTAATACCCAGCCTTGCACATAATTTTTTCTGGCTGCACTGTGCTTTCAATAACCACACTCATCCTCCAACAGGGAAATCCATATACAGGCTATATAGGCAGTGGGCTTTTTCCCAAAAATTGGGAAAAAATACTATATTTGGGCTGCCTGTGACCGTCTTCAGTTTACTGCGTGTCTGCTGGGGGTACTAGTAGGCGCTCATTAATACCCAGCGTTGCGCATAATTTTTTCTGACTGCACTGTGTTTTCAATAACCACAGTCATCCTCCAACAGGGAAATCCATATACAGGCTATATAGGCAGTGGGCTTATTCCCAAAAATTGGGAAAAAAATACTATATTTGGGCTGCCTGTGACCGTCTTCAGCTTACTGCGTGTCTGCTGGGGGTACTAGTAGTCGTTCATTAATACCCAGCCTTGCGCATAATTATTTCTGGCTGCACTGTGCTTTCAATGACCACAGTCATCCTCCAACAGGGAAATCCATATACAGGCTATATAGGCAGTGGGCTTTATTACAAAAAATTGAAAAAATACTATATTTGGGCTGCCTGTGACCGTCTTCAGTTTACTGCGTGTCTGTTGGGGGTACTAGTAGTTGCTCATTAATACCCAGCCTTGCGCATAATTTTTTTCTGGCTGCACTGTGCTTTTAATAACCACAGTCATCCTCCAACAGGGAAATCCATATACAGGCTATATAGGCAGTGGGCTTCTTCCCAAAAATTGGAAAAAAATACTATATTTGGGTTGCCTGTGACCGTCTTCAGTTTACTGCGTGTCTGCTGGGGGTACTAGTAGTCGCTCATTAATACCCAGCCTTGCGCATAATTTTGTTCTGGCTGCACTGTGCTTTCAATAACCACAGTCATCCTCCAACAGGGAAATCCATATACAGGCTATATAGGCAGTGGGCTTTTTCCCCAAAATTGGAAAAAATACTATATTTGGGCTGCCTGTGACCGTCTTCAGTTTACTGCGTCTCTGTTGGGGGTACTAGTAGTCGCTCATTAATACCCAGCGTTGCGCATAATTTTTTCTGACTGCACTGTGTTTTCAATAACCACAGTTATCCTCCAACAGGGAAATCCATATACAGGCTATATAGGCAGTGGGCTTTTTCCCAAAAATTGGGAAAAAATACTATATTTGGGCTGCCTGTGACCGTCTTCAGCTTACTGCGTGTCTGCTGGGGGTACTAGTAGTCGCTCATTAATACCCAGCCTTGCGCATAATTATTTCTGGCTGCACTGTGCTTTCAATGACCACAGTCATCCTCCAACAGGGAAATCCATATACAGGCTATATAGGCAGTGGGCTTTATCACAAAAATTGGAAAAAATACTATATTTGGTCTGCCTGTGACCGTCTTCAGTTTACTGCGTGTCTGTTGGGGGTACTAGTAGTTGCTCATTAATACCCAGCCTTGCGCATAATTTTTTTCTGGCTGCACTGTGCTTTCAATAACCACAGTCATCCTCCAACAGGGAAATCCATATACAGGCTATATAGGCAGTGGGCTTTTTCCCAAAAATTGGGAAAAATTACTATATTTGGGCTGCCTGTGACCGTCTTCAGTTTACTGCGTGTCTGCTGGGGGTAGTAGTCGCTAATTATTACCCAGCCTTGTGCATAATTTTGTTCTGGCTGCACTGTGCTTTCAATAACCACAGTCATCCTCCAACAGGGAAATCCATATACAGGCTATATAGGCACTGGACTTTTTCCCCAAAATTGGGAAGAAATACTATATTTGGGCTGCCTGTGACCGTCTTCAGCTTACTGCGTGTCTGCTGGGGGTACTAGTAGTCGCTCATTAATACCCAGCCTTGCGCATAATTATTTCTGGCTGCACTGTGCTTTCAATGACCACAGTCATCCTCCAACAGGGAAATCCATATACAGGCTATATAGGCAGTGGGCTTTATCACAAAAATTGGAAAAAATACTATATTTGGGCTGCCTGTGACCGTCTTCAGTTTACTGCGTGTCTGTTGGGGGTACTAGTAGTTGCTCATTAATACCCAGCCTTGCGCATAATTTTTTTCTGGCTGCACTGTGCTTTCAATAACCACAGTCATCCTCCAACAGGGAAATCCATATACAGGCTATATAGGCAGTGGGCTTTTTCCCAAAAATTGGGAAATAGTACTATATTTGGGCTGCCTGTGACCGTCTTCAGTTTACTGCGTCTCTGTTGGGGGTACTAGTAGTCGCTCATTAATACCCAGCGTTGCGCATAATTTTTTCTGACTGCACTGTGTTTTCAATAACCACAGTCATCCTCCAACAGGGAAATCCATATACAGGCTATATAGGCAGTGGGCTTTTTCCCAAAAATTGGGAAAAAATACTATATTTGGGCTGCCTGTGACCGTCTTCAGCTTACTGCGTGTCTGCTGGGGGTACTAGTAGTCGCTCATTAATACCCAGCCTTGCGCATAATTTTTTCTGGCTGCACTGTGCTTTCAATGACCACAGTCATCCTCCAACAGGGAAATCCATATACAGGCTATATAGGCAGTGGGCTTTTTCACAAAAATTGGAAAAAATACAATATTTGGGCAGCCTGTGACCGTCTTCAGTTTACTACGTGTCTGCTGGGGGTACTAGTATTCGCTCATTAATACCCAGCCTTGGACATAATTTTTTCTGGCTGCACTGTGCTTTCAATAACCACAGTCATCCTCCAACAGGGAAATCCATATACAGGCTATATAGGCAGTGGGCTTTTCCCCAAAAATTGGGAAAAAATACTATATTTGGGCTGCCTGTGACCGTCTTCAGTTTACTGCGTGTCTGCTGGGGGTACTAGTAGGCGCTCATTAATACCCAGCCTTGCGCATAATTTTTTCTGGCTGCACTGTGCTTTCAATAACCACACTCATCCTCCAACAGGGAAATCCATATACAGGCTATATAGGCAGTGGGCTTTTTCACAAAAATTGGAAAAAAATACTATATTTGGGCTGCCTGTGACCGTCTTCAGTTTCCTGCATGTCTGCTGGGGGTACTAGTAGTCACTCATTAATACCCAGCCTTGTGCATAATTTTTTCTGGCTGCACTGTGCTTTCAATAACCACAGTCATCCTCCAACAGGGAAATCCATATACAGTCTATATAGGCAGTGGGCTTTTTCCCCAAAATTGGGAAGAAATACTATATTTGGGCTGCCTGTGACCGTCTTCAGTTTACTGCGTGTCTGCTGGGGGTAGTAGTCGCTCATTAATACCCAGCGTTGCGCATAATTTTTTCTGACTGCACTGTGTTTTCAATAACCACAGTCATCCTCCAACAGGGAAATCCATATACAGGCTATATAGGCTGTGGGCTTTTTCGCAAAAATTGGGAAAAATACTATATTTGGGCTGCCTGTTACCGTCTTCAGTTTACTGCGCGTCTGCTGGGGGTACTAGTAGTCGCTCATTAATACCCAGCCTTGCGCATAATTTTTTCTGGCTGCACTATGCTTTCAATAACCACACTCATCCTCCAACAGGGAAATCCATATACAGGCTATATAGGCAGTGGACTTTTTCCCCAAAATTGGGAAAAAATACTATATTTGGGCTGCCTGTGACCATCTTCAGTTTACTGCGTGTCTGCTGGGGGTAGTAGTCGCTAATTAATACCCAGCCTTGTGCATAATTTTGTTCTGGCTGCACTGTGCTTTCAATAACCACAGTCATCCTCCAACAGGGAAATCCATATACAGGCTATATAGGCAGTGGGCTTTTTCCCAAAAATTGGGAAGAAATACAATATTTGGGCTGCCTATGACAGTCTTCAGTTTACTGCGTGTCTGCTGGGGGTACTAGTAGTCGCTCATTAATACCCAGCCTTGCGCATAATTTTTTCTGACCGCACTGTGCTTTCAATAACCACAGTCATCCTCCAACAGGGAAATCCATATACAGGCTATATAGGCAGTGGGCTTTTTCCCCAAAATTGGGAAGAAATACTATATTTGGGCTGCCTGTGACTGTCTTAAGTTTACTGCGTGTCTGCTGGGGGTAGTAGTCGCTCATTAATACCCAGCCTTGCGCGTAATGTTTTCTGGCTGCACTGTGCTTTCAATAACCACAGTCATCCTCCAACAGGGAAATCCATATACAGGCTATATAGGCAGTGGGCTTTTTCCCAAAAATTGGAAAAAATACAATATTTGGGCAGCCTGTGACCGTCTTCAGTTTACTACGTGTCTGTTGGGGGTACTAGTATTCGCTCATTAATACCCAGCCTTGCACATAATTTTTTCTGGCTGCACTGTGCTTTCAATGACCACAGTCATCCTCCAACAGGGAAATCCATATACAGGCTATATAGGCAGTGGGCTTTTTCCCAAAAATTGGGAAAAATTACTATATTTGGGCTGCCTGTGACCGTCTTCAGTTTACTGCGTGTCTGCTGGGGGTAGTAGTCGCTAATTATTACCCAGCCTTGTGCATAATTTTGTTCTGGCTGCACTGTGCTTTCAATAACCACAGTCATCCTCCAACAGGGAAATCCATATACAGGCTATATAGGCACTGGACTTTTTCCCCAAAATTGGGAAGAAATACTATATTTGGGCTGCCTGTGACCGTCTTCAGCTTACTGCGTGTCTGCTGGGGGTACTAGTAGTCGCTCATTAATACCCAGCCTTGCGCATAATTATTTCTGGCTGCACTGTGCTTTCAATGACCACAGTCATCCTCCAACAGGGAAATCCATATACAGGCTATATAGGCAGTGGGCTTTATCACAAAAATTGGAAAAAATACTATATTTGGGCTGCCTGTGACCGTCTTCAGTTTACTGCGTGTCTGTTGGGGGTACTAGTAGTTGCTCATTAATACCCAGCCTTGCGCATAATTTTTTTCTGGCTGCACTGTGCTTTCAATAACCACAGTCATCCTCCAACAGGGAAATCCATATACAGGCTATATAGGCAGTGGGCTTTTTCCCAAAAATTGGGAAATAGTACTATATTTGGGCTGCCTGTGACCGTCTTCAGTTTACTGCGTCTCTGTTGGGGGTACTAGTAGTCGCTCATTAATACCCAGCGTTGCGCATAATTTTTTCTGACTGCACTGTGTTTTCAATAACCACAGTCATCCTCCAACAGGGAAATCCATATACAGGCTATATAGGCAGTGGGCTTTTTCCCAAAAATTGGGAAAAAATACTATATTTGGGCTGCCTGTGACCGTCTTCAGCTTACTGCGTGTCTGCTGGGGGTACTAGTAGTCGCTCATTAATACCCAGCCTTGCGCATAATTTTTTCTGGCTGCACTGTGCTTTCAATGACCACAGTCATCCTCCAACAGGGAAATCCATATACAGGCTATATAGGCAGTGGGCTTTTTCACAAAAATTGGAAAAAATACAATATTTGGGCAGCCTGTGACCGTCTTCAGTTTACTACGTGTCTGCTGGGGGTACTAGTATTCGCTCATTAATACCCAGCCTTGGACATAATTTTTTCTGGCTGCACTGTGCTTTCAATAACCACAGTCATCCTCCAACAGGGAAATCCATATACAGGCTATATAGGCAGTGGGCTTTTCCCCAAAAATTGGGAAAAAATACTATATTTGGGCTGCCTGTGACCGTCTTCAGTTTACTGCGTGTCTGCTGGGGGTACTAGTAGGCGCTCATTAATACCCAGCCTTGCGCATAATTTTTTCTGGCTGCACTGTGCTTTCAATAACCACACTCATCCTCCAACAGGGAAATCCATATACAGGCTATATAGGCAGTGGGCTTTTTCACAAAAATTGGAAAAAAATACTATATTTGGGCTGCCTGTGACCGTCTTCAGTTTCCTGCATGTCTGCTGGGGGTACTAGTAGTCACTCATTAATACCCAGCCTTGTGCATAATTTTTTCTGGCTGCACTGTGCTTTCAATAACCACAGTCATCCTCCAACAGGGAAATCCATATACAGTCTATATAGGCAGTGGGCTTTTTCCCCAAAATTGGGAAGAAATACTATATTTGGGCTGCCTGTGACCGTCTTCAGTTTACTGCGTGTCTGCTGGGGGTAGTAGTCGCTCATTAATACCCAGCGTTGCGCATAATTTTTTCTGACTGCACTGTGTTTTCAATAACCACAGTCATCCTCCAACAGGGAAATCCATATACAGGCTATATAGGCTGTGGGCTTTTTCGCAAAAATTGGGAAAAATACTATATTTGGGCTGCCTGTTACCGTCTTCAGTTTACTGCGCGTCTGCTGGGGGTACTAGTAGTCGCTCATTAATACCCAGCCTTGCGCATAATTTTTTCTGGCTGCACTATGCTTTCAATAACCACACTCATCCTCCAACAGGGAAATCCATATACAGGCTATATAGGCAGTGGACTTTTTCCCCAAAATTGGGAAAAAATACTATATTTGGGCTGCCTGTGACCATCTTCAGTTTACTGCGTGTCTGCTGGGGGTAGTAGTCGCTAATTAATACCCAGCCTTGTGCATAATTTTGTTCTGGCTGCACTGTGCTTTCAATAACCACAGTCATCCTCCAACAGGGAAATCCATATACAGGCTATATAGGCAGTGGGCTTTTTCCCAAAAATTGGGAAGAAATACAATATTTGGGCTGCCTATGACAGTCTTCAGTTTACTGCGTGTCTGCTGGGGGTACTAGTAGTCGCTCATTAATACCCAGCCTTGCGCATAATTTTTTCTGACCGCACTGTGCTTTCAATAACCACAGTCATCCTCCAACAGGGAAATCCATATACAGGCTATATAGGCAGTGGGCTTTTTCCCCAAAATTGGGAAGAAATACTATATTTGGGCTGCCTGTGACTGTCTTAAGTTTACTGCGTGTCTGCTGGGGGTAGTAGTCGCTCATTAATACCCAGCCTTGCGCGTAATGTTTTCTGGCTGCACTGTGCTTTCAATAACCACAGTCATCCTCCAACAGGGAAATCCATATACAGGCTATATAGGCAGTGGGCTTTTTCCCAAAAATTGGAAAAAATACAATATTTGGGCAGCCTGTGACCGTCTTCAGTTTACTACGTGTCTGTTGGGGGTACTAGTATTCGCTCATTAATACCCAGCCTTGCACATAATTTTTTCTGGCTGCACTGTGCTTTCAATGACCACAGTCATCCTCCAACAGGGAAATCCATATACAGGCTATATAGGCAGTGGGCTTTTTCACAAAAATTGGAAAAAATACAATATTTGGGCTGCCTGTGACCGTCTTCAGTTTACTACGTGTCTGCTGGGGGTACTAGTATTCGCTCATTAATACCCAGCCTTGCACATAATTTTTTCTGGCTGCACTGTGCTTTCAATAACCACACTCATCCTCCAACAGGGAAATCCATATACAGGCTATATAGGCAGTGGGCTTTTTCCCCAAAATTGGGAAAAAATACTATATTTGGGCTGCCTGTGACCGTCTTCAGTTTACTGCGTCTCTGTTGGGGGTACTAGTAGTCGCTCATTAATACCCAGCGTTGTGCATAATTTTTTCTGACTGCACTGTGTTTTCAATAACCACAGTCATCCTCCAACAGGGAAATCCATATACAGGCTATATAGGCAGTGGGCTTTTTCCCAAAAATTGGGAAAAAATACTATATTTGGGCTGCCTGTGACCGTCTTCAGCTTACTGCGTGTCTGCTGGGGGTACTAGTAGGCGCTCATTAATACCCAGCCTTGCGCATAATTTTTTCTGGCTGCGCTGTGCTTTCAATAACCACACTCATCCTCCAACAGGGAAATCCATATACAGGCTATATAGGCAGTGGGCTTTTTCACAAAAATTGGAAAAAAATACTATATTTGGGCTGCCTGTGACCGTCTTCAGTTTCCTGCATGTCTGCTGGGGGTACTAGTAGTTACTCATTAATATCCAGTCTTGTGCATAATTTTTTCTGGCTGCACTGTGCTTTCAATAACCACAGACATCCTCCAACAGGGAAATCCATATACAGTCTATATAGGCAGTGGGCTTTTTCCCCAAAATTGGGAAGAAATACTATATTTGGGCTGCCTGTGACCGTCTTCAGTTTACTGCGTGTCTGCTGGGGGTAGTAGTCGCTCATTAATACCCAGCGTTGCGCATAATTTTTTCTGACTGCACTGTGTTTTCAATAACCACAGTCATCCTCCAACAGGGAAATCCATATACAGGCTATATAGGCAGTGGGCTTTTTCCCAAAAATTGGGAAGAAATACTATATTTGGGCTGCCTATGACAGTCTTCAGTTTACTGCGTGTCTGCTGGGGGTACTAGTAGTCGCTCATTAATACCCAGCCTTGCGCATAATTTTTTCTGACCGCACTGTGCTTTCAATAACCACAGTCATCCTCCAACAGGGAAATCCATATACAGGCTATATAGGCAGTGGGCTTTTTCCCCAAAATTGGGAAGAAATACTATATTTGGGCTGCCTGTGACTGTCTTAAGTTTACTGCGTGTCTGCTGGGGGTAGTAGTCGCTCATTAATACCCAGCCTTGCGCGTAATGTTTTCTGGCTGCACTGTGCTTTCAATAACTACAGTCATCCTCCAACAGGGAAATCCATATACAGGCTATATAGGCAGTGGGCTTTTTCCCAAAAATTGGAAAAAATACTATATTTGGGCTGCCTGTGACCGTCTTCAGTTTACTGCGTGTCTGCTGGGGATACTAGTAGTCGCTCATTAATACCCAGCCTTGCGCATAATTTTGTTCTGGCTGCACTGTGCTTTCAATAACCACAGTCATCCTCCAACAGGGAAATCCATATACAGGCTATATAGGCAGTGGGCTTTTTCCCAAAAATCGGGAAGAAATACAAAATTGGGCTGCCTGTGACAGTCTTCAGTTTACTGCATGTCTGCTGGGGGTACTAGTAGTCGCTCATTAATACCCAGCCTTGCACATAATTTTTTCTGACTGCACTGTGCTTACAATAACCACAGTCATCCTCCAATAGGGAAATCCATATACAGGCTATATAGGCAGTGGGCTTTATCACAAAAATTGGAAAAAATACTATATTTGGGCTGCCTGTGACCGTCTTCAGTTTACTGCGTGTCTGTTGGGGGTAATAGTAGTTGCTCATTAATACCCAGCCTTGCGCATAATTTTTTTCTGGCTGCACTGTGCTTTCAATAACCACAGTCATCCTCCAACAGGGAAATCCATATACAGGCTATATAGGCAGTGGGCTTTTTCCCAAAAATTGGAAAAAATACAATATTTGGGCAGCCTGTGACCGTCTTCAGTTTACTACGTGTCTGTTGGGGGTACTAGTATTCGCTCATTAATACCCAGCCTTGCACATAATTTTTTCTGGCTGCACTGTGCTTTCAATGACCACAGTCATCCTCCAACAGGGAAATCCATATACAGGCTATATAGGCAGTGGGCTTTTTCACAAAAATTGGAAAAAATACAATATTTGGGCTGCCTGTGACCGTCTTCAGTTTACTACGTGTCTGCTGGGGGTACTAGTATTCGCTCATTAATACCCAGCCTTGCACATAATTTTTTCTGGCTGCACTGTGCTTTCAATAACCACACTCATCCTCCAACAGGGAAATCCATATACAGGCTATATAGGCAGTGGGCTTTTTCCCCAAAATTGGGAAAAAATACTATATTTGGGCTGCCTGTGACCGTCTTCAGCTTACTGCGTGTCTGCTGGGGGTACTAGTAGGCGCTCATTAATACCCAGCCTTGCGCATAATTTTTTCTGGCTGCACTGTGCTTTCAATAACCACACTCATCCTCCAACAGGGAAATCCATATACAGGCTATATAGGCAGTGGGCTTTTTCACAAAAATTGGAAAAAAATACTATATTTGGGCTGCCAGTGACCGTCTTCAGTTTCCTGCATGTCTGCTGGGGGTACTAGTAGTTACTCATTAATATCCAGCCTTGTGCATAATTTTTTCTGGCTGCACTGTGCTTTCAATAACCACAGTCATCCTCCAACAGGGAAATCCATATACAGTCTATATAGGCAGTGGGCTTTTTCCCCAAAATTGGGAAGAAATACTATATTTGGGCTGCCTGTGACCGTCTTCAGTTTACTGCGTGTCTGCTGGGGGTAGTAGTCGCTCATTAATACCCAGCGTTGCGCATAATTTTTTCTGACTGCACTGTGTTTTCAATAACCACAGTCATCCTCCAACAGGGAAATCCATATACAGGCTATATAGGCTGTGGGCTTTTTCCCAAAAATTGGGAAAAATACTATATTTGGGCTGCCTGTTACCGTCTTCAGTTTACTGCGCGTCTGCTGGGGGTACTAGTAGTCGCTCATTAATACCCAGCCTTGCGCATAATTTTTTCTGGCTGCACTATGCTTTCAATAACCACACTCATCCTCCAACAGGGCAATCCATATACAGGCTATATAGGCAGTGGACTTTTTCCCCAAAATTGGGAAGAAATACAATATTTGGGCTGCCTATGACAGTCTTCAGTTTACTGCGTGTCTGCTGGGGGTAGTAGTCGCTAATTAATACCCAGCCTTGTGCATAATTTTGTTCTGGCTGCACTGTGCTTTCAATAACCACAGTCATCCTCCAACAGGGAAATCCATATACAGGCTATATAGGCAGTGGGCTTTTTCCCAAAAATTGGGAAGAAATACAATATTTGGGCTGCCTATGACAGTCTTCAGTTTACTGCGTGTCTGCTGGGGGTAGTAGTCGCTCATTAATACCCAGCCTTGCGCGTAATTTTTTCTGGCTGCACTGTGCTTTCAATAACTACAGTCATCCTCCAACAGGGAAATCCATATACAGGCTATATAGGCAGTGGGCTTTTTCCCAAAAATTGGAAAAAATACTATATTTGGGCTGCCTGTGACCGTCTTCAGTTTACTGCGTGTCTGCTGGGGATACTAGTAGTCGCTCATTAATACCCAGCCTTGCGCATAATTTTGTTCTGGCTGCACTGTGCTTTCAATAACCACAGTCATCCTCCAACAGGGAAATCCATATACAGGCTATATAGGCAGTGGGCTTTTTCCCAAAAATCGGGAAGAAATACAAAATTGGGCTGCCTGTGACAGTCTTCAGTTTACTGCATGTCTGCTGGGGGTACTAGTAGTCGCTCATTAATACCCAGCCTTGCACATAATTTTTTCTGACTGCACTGTGCTTACAATAACCACAGTCATCCTCCAATAGGGAAATCCATATACAGGCTATATAGGCAGTGGGCTTTTTCACAAAAATTGGAAAAAATACAATATTTGGGCTGCCTGTGACCGTCTTCAGTTTACTACGTGTCTGCTGGGGGTACTAGTATTCGCTCATTAATACCCAGCCTTGCACATAATTTTTTCTGGCTGCACTGTGCTTTCAATAACCACACTCATCCTCCAACAGGGAAATCCATATACAGGCTATATAGGCAGTGGGCTTTTTCCCCAAAATTGGGAAAAAATACTATATTTGGGCTGCCTGTGACCGTCTTCAGTTTACTGCGTCTCTGTTGGGGGTACTAGTAGTCGCTCATTAATACCCAGCGTTGTGCATAATTTTTTCTGACTGCACTGTGTTTTCAATAACCACAGTCATCCTCCAACAGGGAAATCCATATACAGGCTATATAGGCAGTGGGCTTTTTCCCAAAAATTGGGAAAAAATACTATATTTGGGCTGCCTGTGACCGTCTTCAGCTTACTGCGTGTCTGCTGGGGGTACTAGTAGTCGCTCATTAATACCCAGCCTTGCGCATAATTATTTCTGGCTGCACTGTGCTTTCAATGACCACAGTCATCCTCCAACAGGGAAATCCATATACAGGCTATATAGGCAGTGGGCTTTATCACAAAAATTGGAAAAAATACTATATTTGGGCTGCCTGTGACCGTCTTCAGTTTACTGCGTGTCTGTTGGGGGTAGTAGTAGTTGCTCATTAATACCCAGCCTTGCGCATAATTTTTTTCTGGCTGCACTGTGCTTTCAATAACCACAGTCATCCTCCAACAGGGAAATCCATATACAGGCTATATAGGCAGTGGGCTTTTTCCCAAAAATTGGGAAGAAATACTATATTTGGGCTGCCTGTGACCGTCTTAAGTTTACTGCGTGTCTGCTGGGGTAGTAGTCGCTCATTAATACCCAGCCTTGCGCGTAATTTTTTCTGGCTGCACTGTGCTTTCAATAACTACAGTCATCCTCCAACAGGGAAATCCATATACAGGCTATATAGGCAGTGGGCTTTTTCCCAAAAATTGGAAAAAATACTATATTTGGGCTGCCTGTGACCGTCTTCAGTTTACTGCGTGTCTGCTGGGGATACTAGTAGTCGCTCATTAATACCCAGCCTTGCGCATAATTTTGTTCTGGCTGCACTGTGCTTTCAATAACCACAGTCATCCTCCAACAGGGAAATCCATATACAGGCTATATAGGCAGTGGACTTTTTCCCCAAAATTGGGAAAAAATACTATATTTGGGCTGCCTGTGACCGTCTTCAGTTTACTGCGTGTCTGCTGGGGGTAGTAGTCGCTCATTAATACCCAGCCTTGTGCATAATTTTGTTCTGTCTGCACTGTGCTTTCAATAACTACAGTCATCCTCCAACAGGGAAATCCATATACAGGCTATATAGGCAGTGGGCTTTTTCCCAAAAATCGGGAAGAAATACAAAATTGGGCTGCCTGTGACAGTCTTCAGTTTACTGCATGTCTGCTGGGGGTACTAGTAGTCGCTCATTAATACCCAGCCTTGCGCATAATTTTTTCTGGCTGCACTGTGCTTACAATAACCACAGTCATCCTCCAATAGGGAAATCCATATACAGGCTATATAGGCAGTGGGCTTTTTCCCAAAAATTGGAAAAATACAATATTTGGGCAGCCTGTGACCGTCTTCAGTTTACTACGTGTCTGTTGGGGGTACTAGTATTCGCTCATTAATACCCAGCCTTGCACATAATTTTTTCTGGCTGCACTGTGCTTTCAATGACCACAGTCATCCTCCAACAGGGAAATCCATATACAGGCTATATAGGGAGTGGGCTTTTTCACAAAAATTGCCCAAATATTGTATTTTTTCCAGCCTGTGACCGTCTTCAGTTTACTACGTGTCTGCTGGGGGTACTAGTATTCGCTCATTAATACCCAGCCTTGCACATAATTTTTTCTGGCTGCACTGTGCTTTCAATAACCACACTCATCCTCCAACAGGGAAATCCATATACAGGCTATATAGGCAGTGGGCTTTTTCCCCAAAATTGGGAAAAAATACTATATTTGAGCTGCCTGTGACCGTCTTCAGTTTATTGCGTCTCTGTTGGGGGTACTAGTAGTCGCTCATTAATACCCAGCGTTGTGCATAATTTTTTCTGACTGCACTGTGTTTTCAATAACCACAGTCATCCTCCAACAGGGAAATCCATATACAGGCTATATAGGCAGTGGGCTTTTTCCCAAAAATTGGGAAAAAATACTATATTTGGGCTGCCTGTGACCGTCTTCAGCTTACTGCGTGTCTGCTGGGGGTACTAGTATTCGCTCATTAATACCCAGCCTTGCACATAATTTTTTCTGGCTGCACTGTGCTTTCAATAACCACACTCATCCTCCAACAGGGAAATCCATATACAGGCTATATAGGCAGTGGGCTTTTTCCCAAAAATTGGGAAAAAATACTATATTTGGGCTGCCTGTGACCGTCTTCAGTTTACTGCGTGTCTGCTGGGGGTACTAGTAGGCGCTCATTAATACCCAGCGTTGCGCATAATTTTTTCTGACTGCACTGTGTTTTCAATAACCACAGTCATCCTCCAACAGGGAAATCCATATACAGGCTATATAGGCAGTGGGCTTATTCCCAAAAATTGGGAAAAAAATACTATATTTGGGCTGCCTGTGACCGTCTTCAGCTTACTGCGTGTCTGCTGGGGGTACTAGTAGTCGTTCATTAATACCCAGCCTTGCGCATAATTATTTCTGGCTGCACTGTGCTTTCAATGACCACAGTCATCCTCCAACAGGGAAATCCATATACAGGCTATATAGGCAGTGGGCTTTATTACAAAAATTTGAAAAAATACTATATTTGGGCTGCCTGTGACCGTCTTCAGTTTACTGCGTGTCTGTTGAGGGTACTAGTAGTTGCTCATTAATACCCAGCCTTGCGCATAATTTTTTTCTGGCTGCACTGTGCTTTTAATAACCACAGTCATCCTCCAACAGGGAAATCCATATACAGGCTATATAGGCAGTGGGCTTCTTCCCAAAAATTGGAAAAAAATACTATATTTGGGTTGCCTGTGACCGTCTTCAGTTTACTGCGTGTCTGCTGGGGGTACTAGTAGTCGCTCATTAATACCCAGCCTTGCGCATAATTTTGTTCTGGCTGCACTGTGCTTTCAATAACCACAGTCATCCTCCAACAGGGAAATCCATATACAGGCTATATAGGCAGTGGGCTTTTTCCCCAAAATTGGGAAAAAATACTATATTTGGGCTGCCTGTGACCGTCTTCAGTTTACTGCGTCTCTGTTGGGGGTACTAGTAGTCGCTCATTAATACCCAGCGTTGCGCATAATTTTTTCTGACTGCACTGTGTTTTCAATAACCACAGTCATCCTCCAACAGGGAAATCCATATACAGGCTATATAGGCAGTGGGCTTTTTCCCAAAAATTGGGAAAAAATACTATATTTGGGCTGCCTGTGACCGTCTTCAGCTTACTGCGTGTCTGCTGGGGGTACTAGTAGTCGCTCATTAATACCCAGCCTTGCGCATAATTATTTCTGGCTGCACTGTGCTTTCAATGACCACAGTCATCCTCCAACAGGGAAATCCATATACAGGCTATATAGGCAGTGGGCTTTATCACAAAAATTGGAAAAAATACTATATTTGGTCTGCCTGTGACCGTCTTCAGTTTACTGCGTGTCTGTTGGGGGTACTAGTAGTTGCTCATTAATACCCAGCCTTGCGCATAATTTTTTTCTGGCTGCACTGTGCTTTCAATAACCACAGTCATCCTCCAACAGGGAAATCCATATACAGGCTATATAGGCAGTGGGCTTTTTCCCAAAAATTGGGAAAAAGTACTATATTTGGGCTGCCTGTGACCGTCTTCAGTTTACTGCGTGTCTGCTGGGGGAAGTAGTCGCTAATTATTACCCAGCCTTGTGCATAATTTTGTTCTGGCTGCACTGTGCTTTCAATAACCACAGTCATCCTCCAACAGGGAAATCCATATACAGGCTATATAGGCACTGGACTTTTTCCCCAAAATTGGGAAGAAATACTATATTTGGGCTGCCTGTGACCGTCTTCAGCTTACTGCGTGTCTGCTGGGGGTACTAGTAGTCGCTCATTAATACCCAGCCTTGCGCATAATTATTTCTGGCTGCACTGTGCTTTCAATGACCACAGTCATCCTCCAACAGGGAAATCCATATACAGGCTATATAGGCAGTGGGCTTTATCACAAAAATTGGAAAAAATACTATATTTGGGCTGCCTGTGACCGTCTTCAGTTTACTGCGTGTCTGTTGGGGGTACTAGTAGTTGCTCATTAATACCCAGCCTTGCGCATAATTTTTTTCTGGCTGCACTGTGCTTTCAATAACCACAGTCATCCTCCAACAGGGAAATCCATATACAGGCTATATAGGCAGTGGGCTTTTTCCCAAAAATTGGGAAAAAGTACTATATTTGGGCTGCCTGTGACCGTCTTCAGTTTACTGCGTCTCTGTTGGGGGTACTAGTAGTCGCTCATTAATACCCAGCGTTGCGCATAATTTTTTCTGACTGCACTGTGTTTTCAATAACCACAGTCATCCTCCAACAGGGAAATCCATATACAGGCTATATAGGCAGTGGGCTTTTTCCCAAAAATTGGGAAAAAATACTATATTTGGGCTGCCTGTGACCGTCTTCAGCTTACTGCGTGTCTGCTGGGGGTACTAGTAGTCGCTCATTAATACCCAGCCTTGCGCATAATTTTTTCTGGCTGCACTGTGCTTTCAATGACCACAGTCATCCTCCAACAGGGAAATCCATATACAGGCTATATAGGCAGTGGGCTTTTTCACAAAAATTGGAAAAAATACAATATTTGGGCAGCCTGTGACCGTCTTCAGTTTACTACGTGTCTGCTGGGGGTACTAGTATTCGCTCATTAATACCCAGCCTTGGACATAATTTTTTCTGGCTGCACTGTGCTTTCAATAACCACAGTCATCCTCCAACAGGGAAATCCATATACAGGCTATATAGGCAGTGGGCTTTTCCCCAAAAATTGGGATAAAATACTATATTTGGGCTGCCTGTGACCGTCTTCAGTTTACTGCGTGTCTGCTGGGGGTACTAGTAGGCGCTCATTAATACCCAGCCTTGCGCATAATTTTTTCTGGCTGCACTGTGCTTTCAATAACCACACTCATCCTCCAACAGGGAAATCCATATACAGGCTATATAGGCAGTGGGCTTTTTCACAAAAATTGGAAAAAAATACTATATTTGGGCTGCCTGTGACCGTCTTCAGTTTCCTGCATGTCTGCTGGGGGTACTAGTAGTCACTCATTAATATCCAGCCTTGTGCATAATTTTTTCTGGCTGCACTGTGCTTTCAATAACCACAGTCATCCTCCAACAGGGAAATCCATATACAGTCTATATAGGCAGTGGGCTTTTTCCCCAAAATTGGGAAGAAATACTATATTTGGGCTGCCTGTGACCGTCTTCAGTTTACTGCGTGTCTGCTGGGGGTAGTAGTCGCTCATTAATACCCAGCGTTGCGCATAATTTTTTCTGACTGCACTGTGTTTTCAATAACCACAGTCATCCTCCAACAGGGAAATCCATATACAGGCTATATAGGCTGTGGGCTTTTTCCCAAAAATTGGGAAAAATACTATATTTGGGCTGCCTGTTACCGTCTTCAGTTTACTGCGCGTCTGCTGGGGGTACTAGTAGTCGCTCATTAATACCCAGCCTTGCGCATAATTTTTTCTGGCTGCACTATGCTTTCAATAACCACACTCATCCTCCAACAGGGAAATCCATATACAGGCTATATAGGCAGTGGACTTTTTCCCCAAAATTGGGAAAAAATACTATATTTGGGCTGCCTGTGACCATCTTCAGTTAACTGCGTGTTTGCTGGGGGTAGTAGTCGCTAATTAATACCCAGCCTTGTGCATAATTTTGTTCTGGCTGCACTGTGCTTTCAATAACCACAGTCATCCTCCAACAGGGAAATCCATATACAGGCTATATAGGCAGTGGGCTTTTTCCCAAAAATTGGGAAGAAATACAATATTTGGGCTGCCTATGACAGTCTTCAGTTTACTGCGTGTCTGCTGGGGGTACTAGTAGTCGCTCATTAATACCCAGCCTTGCGCATAATTTTTTCTGACCGCACTGTGCTTTCAATAACCACAGTCATCCTCCAACAGGGAAATCCATATACAGGCTATATAGGCAGTGGGCTTTTTCCCCAAAATTGGGAAGAAATACTATATTTGGGCTGCCTGTGACTGTCTTAAGTTTACTGCGTGTCTGCTGGGGGTAGTAGTCGCTCATTAATACCCAGCCTTGCGCGTAATTTTTTCTGGCTGCACTGTGCTTTCAATAACTACAGTCATCCTCCAACAGGGAAATCCATATACAGGCTATATAGGCAGTGGGCTTTTTCCCAAAAATTGGAAAAAATACTATATTTGGGCTGCCTGTGACCGTCTTCAGTTTACTGCGTGTCTGCTGGGGATACTAGTAGTCGCTCATTAATACCCAGCCTTGCGCATAATTTTGTTCTGGCTGCACTGTGCTTTCAATAACCACAGTCATCCTCCAACAGGGAAATCCATATACAGGCTATATAGGCAGTGGGCTTTTTCCCAAAAATCGGGAAGAAATACAAAATTGGGCTGCCTGTGACAGTCTTCAGTTTACTGCATGTCTGCTGGGGGTACTAGTAGTCGCTCATTAATACCCAGCCTTGCACATAATTTTTTCTGACTGCACTGTGCTTACAATAACCACAGTCATCCTCCAATAGGGAAATCCATATACAGGCTATATAGGCAGTGGGCTTTATCACAAAAATTGGAAAAAATACTATATTTGGGCTGCCTGTGACCGTCTTCAGTTTACTGCGTGTCTGTTGGGGGTACTAGTAGTTGCTCATTAATACCCAGCCTTGCGCATAATTTTTTTCTGGCTGCACTGTGCTTTCAATAACCACAGTCATCCTCCAACAGGGAAATCCATATACAGGCTATATAGGCAGTGGGCTTTTTCCCAAAAATTGGAAAAAATACAATATTTGGGCAGCCTGTGACCGTCTTCAGTTTACTACGTGTCTGTTGGGGGTACTAGTATTCGCTCATTAATACCCAGCCTTGCACATAATTTTTTCTGGCTGCACTGTGCTTTCAATGACCACAGTCATCCTCCAACAGGGAAATCCATATACAGGCTATATAGGCAGTGGGCTTTTTCACAAAAATTGGAAAAAATACAATATTTGGGCTGCCTGTGACCGTCTTCAGTTTACTACGTGTCTGCTGGGGGTACTAGTATTCGCTCATTAATACCCAGCCTTGCACATAATTTTTTCTGGCTGCACTGTGCTTTCAATAACCACACTCATCCTCCAACAGGGAAATCCATATACAGGCTATATAGGCAGTGGGCTTTTTCCCCAAAATTGGGAAAAAATACTATATTTGGGCTGCCTGTGACCGTCTTCAGTTTACTGCGTCTCTGTTGGGGGTACTAGTAGTCGCTCATTAATACCCAGCGTTGTGCATAATTTTTTCTGACTGCACTGTGTTTTCAATAACCACAGTCATCCTCCAACAGGGAAATCCATATACAGGCTATATAGGCAGTGGGCTTTTTCCCAAAAATTGGGAAAAAATACTATATTTGGGCTGCCTGTGACCGTCTTCAGCTTACTGCGTGTCTGCTGGGGGTACTAGTAGGCGCTCATTAATACCCAGCCTTGCGCATAATTTTTTCTGGCTGCACTGTGCTTTCAATAACCACACTCATCCTCCAACAGGGAAATCCATATACAGGCTATATAGGCAGTGGGCTTTTTCACAAAAATTGGAAAAAAATACTATATTTGGGCTGCCTGTGACCGTCTTCAGTTTCCTGCATGTCTGCTGGGGGTACTAGTAGTTACTCATTAATATCCAGCCTTGTGCATAATTTTTTCTGGCTGCACTGTGCTTTCAATAACCACAGTCATCCTCCAACAGGGAAATCCATATACAGTCTATATAGGCAGTGGGCTTTTTCCCCAAAATTGGGAAGAAATACTATATTTGGGCTGCCTGTGACCGTCTTCAGTTTACTGCGTGTCTGCTGGGGGTAGTAGTCGCTCATTAATACCCAGCGTTGCGCATAATTTTTTCTGACTGCACTGTGTTTTCAATAACCACAGTCATCCTCCAACAGGGAAATCCATATACAGGCTATATAGGCTGTGGGCTTTTTCCCAAAAATTGGGAAAAATACTATATTTGGGCTGCCTGTTACCGTCTTCAGTTTACTGCGCGTCTGCTGGGGGTACTAGTAGTCGCTCATTAATACCCAGCCTTGCGCATAATTTTTTCTGGCTGCACTATGCTTTCAATAACCACACTCATCCTCCAACAGGGAAATCCATATACAGGCTATATAGGCAGTGGACTTTTTCCCCAAAATTGGGAAAAAATACTATATTTGGGCTGCCTGTGACCATCTTCAGTTTACTGCGTGTCTGCTGGGGGTAGTAGTCGCTAATTAATACCCAGCCTTGTGCATAATTTTGTTCTGGCTGCACTGTGCTTTCAATAACCACAGTCATCCTCCAACAGGGAAATCCATATACAGGCTATATAGGCAGTGGGCTTTTTCCCAAAAATTGGGAAGAAATACAATATTTGGGCTGCCTATGACAGTCTTCAGTTTACTGCGTGTCTGCTGGGGGTACTAGTAGTCGCTCATTAATACCCAGCCTTGCGCATAATTTTTTCTGACCGCACTGTGCTTTCAATAACCACAGTCATCCTCCAACAGGGAAATCCATATACAGGCTATATAGGCAGTGGGCTTTTTCCCCAAAATTGGGAAGAAATACTATATTTGGGCTGCCTGTGACTGTCTTAAGTTTACTGCGTGTCTGCTGGGGGTAGTAGTCGCTCATTAATACCCAGCCTTGCGCGTAATTTTTTCTGGCTGCACTGTGCTTTCAATAACTACAGTCATCCTCCAACAGGGAAATCCATATACAGGCTATATAGGCAGTGGGCTTTTTCCCAAAAATTGGAAAAAATACTATATTTGGGCTGCCTGTGACCGTCTTCAGTTTACTGCGTGTCTGCTGGGGATACTAGTAGTCGCTCATTAATACCCAGCCTTGCGCATAATTTTGTTCTGGCTGCACTGTGCTTTCAATAACCACAGTCATCCTCCAACAGGGAAATCCATATACAGGCTATATAGGCAGTGGGCTTTTTCCCAAAAATCGGGAAGAAATACAAAATTGGGCTGCCTGTGACAGTCTTCAGTTTACTGCATGTCTGCTGGGGGTACTAGTAGTCGCTCATTAATACCCAGCCTTGCACATAATTTTTTCTGACTGCACTGTGCTTACAATAACCACAGTCATCCTCCAATAGGGAAATCCATATACAGGCTATATAGGCAGTGGGCTTTATCACAAAAATTGGAAAAAATACTATATTTGGGCTGCCTGTGACCGTCTTCAGTTTACTGCGTGTCTGTTGGGGGTACTAGTAGTTGCTCATTAATACCCAGCCTTGCGCATAATTTTTTTCTGGCTGCACTGTGCTTTCAATAACCACAGTCATCCTCCAACAGGGAAATCCATATACAGGCTATATAGGCAGTGGGCTTTTTCCCAAAAATTGGAAAAAATACAATATTTGGGCAGCCTGTGACCGTCTTCAGTTTACTACGTGTCTGTTGGGGGTACTAGTATTCGCTCATTAATACCCAGCCTTGCACATAATTTTTTCTGGCTGCACTGTGCTTTCAATGACCACAGTCATCCTCCAACAGGGAAATCCATATACAGGCTATATAGGCAGTGGGCTTTTTCACAAAAATTGGAAAAAATACAATATTTGGGCTGCCTGTGACCGTCTTCAGTTTACTACGTGTCTGCTGGGGGTACTAGTATTCGCTCATTAATACCCAGCCTTGCACATAATTTTTTCTGGCTGCACTGTGCTTTCAATAACCACACTCATCCTCCAACAGGGAAATCCATATACAGGCTATATAGGCAGTGGGCTTTTTCCCCAAAATTGGGAAAAAATACTATATTTGGGCTGCCTGTGACCGTCTTCAGTTTACTGCGTCTCTGTTGGGGGTACTAGTAGTCGCTCATTAATACCCAGCGTTGTGCATAATTTTTTCTGACTGCACTGTGTTTTCAATAACCACAGTCATCCTCCAACAGGGAAATCCATATACAGGCTATATAGGCAGTGGGCTTTTTCCCAAAAATTGGGAAAAAATACTATATTTGGGCTGCCTGTGACCGTCTTCAGCTTACTGCGTGTCTGCTGGGGGTACTAGTAGGCGCTCATTAATACCCAGCCTTGCGCATAATTTTTTCTGGCTGCACTGTGCTTTCAATAACCACACTCATCCTCCAACAGGGAAATCCATATACAGGCTATATAGGCAGTGGGCTTTTTCACAAAAATTGGAAAAAAATACTATATTTGGGCTGCCTGTGACCGTCTTCAGTTTCCTGCATGTCTGCTGGGGGTACTAGTAGTTACTCATTAATATCCAGCCTTGTGCATAATTTTTTCTGGCTGCACTGTGCTTTCAATAACCACAGTCATCCTCCAACAGGGAAATCCATATACAGTCTATATAGGCAGTGGGCTTTTTCCCCAAAATTGGGAAGAAATACTATATTTGGGCTGCCTGTGACCGTCTTCAGTTTACTGCGTGTCTGCTGGGGGTAGTAGTCGCTCATTAATACCCAGCGTTGCGCATAATTTTTTCTGACTGCACTGTGTTTTCAATAACCACAGTCATCCTCCAACAGGGAAATCCATATACAGGCTATATAGGCTGTGGGCTTTTTCCCAAAAATTGGGAAAAATACTATATTTGGGCTGCCTGTTACCGTCTTCAGTTTACTGCGCGTCTGCTGGGGGTACTAGTAGTCGCTCATTAATACCCAGCCTTGCGCATAATTTTTTCTGGCTGCACTATGCTTTCAATAACCACACTCATCCTCCAACAGGGAAATCCATATACAGGCTATATAGGCAGTGGACTTTTTCCCCAAAATTGGGAAAAAATACTATATTTGGGCTGCCTGTGACCATCTTCAGTTTACTGCGTGTCTGCTGGGGGTAGTAGTCGCTAATTAATACCCAGCCTTGTGCATAATTTTGTTCTGGCTGCACTGTGCTTTCAATAACCACAGTCATCCTCCAACAGGGAAATCCATATACAGGCTATATAGGCAGTGGGCTTTTTCCCAAAAATTGGGAAGAAATACAATATTTGGGCTGCCTATGACAGTCTTCAGTTTACTGCGTGTCTGCTGGGGGTACTAGTAGTCGCTCATTAATACCCAGCCTTGCGCATAATTTTTTCTGACCGCACTGTGCTTTCAATAACCACAGTCATCCTCCAACAGGGAAATCCATATACAGGCTATATAGGCAGTGGGCTTTTTCCCCAAAATTGGGAAGAAATACTATATTTGGGCTGCCTGTGACTGTCTTAAGTTTACTGCGTGTCTGCTGGGGGTAGTAGTCGCTCATTAATACCCAGCCTTGCGCGTAATTTTTTCTGGCTGCACTGTGCTTTCAATAACTACAGTCATCCTCCAACAGGGAAATCCATATACAGGCTATATAGGCAGTGGGCTTTTTCCCAAAAATTGGAAAAAATACTATATTTGGGCTGCCTGTGACCGTCTTCAGTTTACTGCGTGTCTGCTGGGGATACTAGTAGTCGCTCATTAATACCCAGCCTTGCGCATAATTTTGTTCTGGCTGCACTGTGCTTTCAATAACCACAGTCATCCTCCAACAGGGAAATCCATATACAGGCTATATAGGCAGTGGGCTTTTTCCCAAAAATCGGGAAGAAATACAAAATTGGGCTGCCTGTGACAGTCTTCAGTTTACTGCATGTCTGCTGGGGGTACTAGTAGTCGCTCATTAATACCCAGCCTTGCACATAATTTTTTCTGACTGCACTGTGCTTACAATAACCACAGTCATCCTCCAATAGGGAAATCCATATACAGGCTATATAGGCAGTGGGCTTTATCACAAAAATTGGAAAAAATACTATATTTGGGCTGCCTGTGACCGTCTTCAGTTTACTGCGTGTCTGTTGGGGGTACTAGTAGTTGCTCATTAATACCCAGCCTTGCGCATAATTTTTTTCTGGCTGCACTGTGCTTTCAATAACCACAGTCATCCTCCAACAGGGAAATCCATATACAGGCTATATAGGCAGTGGGCTTTTTCCCAAAAATTGGAAAAAATACAATATTTGGGCAGCCTGTGACCGTCTTCAGTTTACTACGTGTCTGTTGGGGGTACTAGTATTCGCTCATTAATACCCAGCCTTGCACATAATTTTTTCTGGCTGCACTGTGCTTTCAATGACCACAGTCATCCTCCAACAGGGAAATCCATATACAGGCTATATAGGCAGTGGGCTTTTTCACAAAAATTGGAAAAAATACAATATTTGGGCTGCCTGTGACCGTCTTCAGTTTACTACGTGTCTGCTGGGGGTACTAGTATTCGCTCATTAATACCCAGCCTTGCACATAATTTTTTCTGGCTGCACTGTGCTTTCAATAACCACACTCATCCTCCAACAGGGAAATCCATATACAGGCTATATAGGCAGTGGGCTTTTTCCCCAAAATTGGGAAAAAATACTATATTTGGGCTGCCTGTGACCGTCTTCAGTTTACTGCGTCTCTGTTGGGGGTACTAGTAGTCGCTCATTAATACCCAGCGTTGTGCATAATTTTTTCTGACTGCACTGTGTTTTCAATAACCACAGTCATCCTCCAACAGGGAAATCCATATACAGGCTATATAGGCAGTGGGCTTTTTCCCAAAAATTGGGAAAAAATACTATATTTGGGCTGCCTGTGACCGTCTTCAGCTTACTGCGTGTCTGCTGGGGGTACTAGTAGTCGCTCATTAATACCCAGCCTTGCGCATAATTATTTCTGGCTGCACTGTGCTTTCAATGACCACAGTCATCCTCCAACAGGGAAATCCATATACAGGCTATATAGGCAGTGGGCTTTTTCACAAAAATTGGAAAAAATACTATATTTGGGCTGCCTGTGACCGTCTTCAGTTTACTGCGTGTCTGTTGGGGGTACTAGTAGTTGCTCATTAATACCCAGCCTTGCGCATAATTTTTTTCTGGCTGCACTGTGCTTCCAATAACCACAGTCATCCTCCAACAGGGAAATCCATATACAGGCTATATAGGCAGTGGGCTTTTTCCCAAAAATTGGAAAAAATACTATATTTGGGCTGCCTGTGACCGTCTTCAGTTTACTGCGTGTCTGCTGGGGATACTAGTAGTCGCTCATTAATACCCAGCCTTGCGCATAATTTTTTCTGGCTGCACTGTGCTTTCAATAACCACACTCATCCTCCAACAGGGAAATCCATATACAGGCTATATAGGCAGTGGACTTTTTTCCCAAAATTGGGAAAAAATACTATATTTGGGCTGCCTGTGACCGTCTTCAGTTTACTGCGTGTCTGCTGGGGGTAGTAGTCGCTCATTAATACCCAGCCTTGTGCATAATTTTGTTCTGTCTGCACTGTGCTTTCAATAACCACAGTCATCCTCCAACAGGGAAATCCATATACAGGCTATATAGGCAGTGGGCTTTTTCCCAAAAATTGGGAAAAAATACTATATTTGGGCTGCCTGTGACCGTCTTCAGCTTACTGCGTGTCTGCTGGGGGTACTAGTAGTCGCTCATTAATACCCAGCCTTGCGCATAATTATTTCTGGCTGCACTGTGCTTTCAATGACCACAGTCATCCTCCAACAGGGAAATCCATATACAGGCTATATAGGCAGTGGGCTTTATCACAAAAATTGGAAAAAATACTATATTTGGGCTGCCTGTGACCGTCTTCAGTTTACTGCGTGTCTGTTGGGGGTACTAGTAGTTGCTCATTAATACCCAGCCTTGCGCATAATTTTTTTCTGGCTGCACTGTGCTATCAATAACCACAGTCATCCTCCAACAGGGAAATCCATATACAGGCTATATAGGCAGTGGGCTTTTTCCCCAAAATTGGGAAGAAATACTATATTTGGGCTGCCTGTGACCGTCTTCAGTTTACTGCGTGTCTGCTGGGGGTAGTAGTCGCTCATTAATACCCAGCGTTGCGCATAATTTTTTCTGACTGCACTGTGTTTTCAATAACCACAGTCATCCTCCAACAGGGAAATCCATATACAGGCTATATAGGCTGTGGGCTTTTTCCCAAAAATTGGGAAAAATACTATATTTGGGCTGCCTGTTACCGTCTTCAGTTTACTGCGCGTCTGCTGGGGGTACTAGTAGTCGCTCATTAATACCCAGCCTTGCGCATAATTTTTTCTGGCTGCACTATGCTTTCAATAACCACACTCATCCTCCAACAGGGAAATCCATATACAGGCTATATAGGCAGTGGACTTTTTCCCCAAAATTGGGAAAAAATACTATATTTGGGCTGCCTGTGACCATCTTCAGTTTACTGCGTGTCTGCTGGGGGTAGTAGTCGCTAATTAATACCCAGCCTTGTGCATAATTTTGTTCTGGCTGCACTGTGCTTTCAATAACCACAGTCATCCTCCAACAGGGAAATCCATATACAGGCTATATAGGCAGTGGGCTTTTTCCCAAAAATTGGGAAGAAATACAATATTTGGGCTGCCTATGACAGTCTTCAGTTTACTGCGTGTCTGCTGGGGGTACTAGTAGTCGCTCATTAATACCCAGCCTTGCATATAATTTTTTCTGACCGCACTGTGCTTTCAATAACCACAGTCATCCTCCAACAGGGAAATCCATATACAGGCTATATAGGCAGTGGGCTTTTTCCCCAAAATTGGGAAGAAATACTATATTTGGGCTGCCTGTGACTGTCTTAAGTTTACTGCGTGTCTGCTGGGGGTAGTAGTCGCTCATTAATACCCAGCCTTGCGCGTAATTTTTTCTGGCTGCACTGTGCTTTCAATAACTACAGTCATCCTCCAACAGGGAAATCCATATACAGGCTATATAGGCAGTGGGCTTTTTCCCAAAAATTGGAAAAAATACTATATTTGGGCTGCCTGTGACCGTCTTCAGTTTACTGCGTGTCTGCTGGGGATACTAGTAGTCGCTCATTAATACCCAGCCTTGCGCATAATTTTGTTCTGGCTGCACTGTGCTTTCAATAACCACAGTCATCCTCCAACAGGGAAATCCATATACAGGCTATATAGGCAGTGGGCTTTTTCCCAAAAATCGGGAAGAAATACAAAATTGGGCTGCCTGTGACAGTCTTCAGTTTACTGCATGTCTGCTGGGGGTACTAGTAGTCGCTCATTAATACCCAGCCTTGCACATAATTTTTTCTGACTGCACTGTGCTTACAATAACCACAGTCATCCTCCAATAGGGAAATCCATATACAGGCTATATAGGCAGTGGGCTTTATCACAAAAATTGGAAAAAATACTATATTTGGGCTGCCTGTGACCGTCTTCAGTTTACTGCGTGTCTGTTGGGGGTACTAGTAGTTGCTCATTAATACCCAGCCTTGCGCATAATTTTTTTCTGGCTGCACTGTGCTTTCAATAACCACAGTCATCCTCCAACAGGGAAATCCATATACAGGCTATATAGGCAGTGGGCTTTTTCCCAAAAATTGGAAAAAATACAATATTTGGGCAGCCTGTGACCGTCTTCAGTTTACTACGTGTCTGTTGGGGGTACTAGTATTCGCTCATTAATACCCAGCCTTGCACATAATTTTTTCTGGCTGCACTGTGCTTTCAATGACCACAGTCATCCTCCAACAGGGAAATCCATATACAGGCTATATAGGCAGTGGGCTTTTTCACAAAAATTGGAAAAAAGACAATATTTGGGCTGCCTGTGACCGTCTTCAGTTTACTACGTGTCTGCTGGGGGTACTAGTATTCGCTCATTAATACCCAGCCTTGCACATAATTTTTTTCTGGCTGCACTGTGCTTTCAATAACCACACTCATCCTCCAACAGGGAAATCCATATACAGGCTATATAGGCAGTGGGCTTTTTCCCCAAAATTGGGAAAAAATACTATATTTGGGCTGCCTGTGACCGTCTTCAGTTTACTGCGTCTCTGTTGGGGGTACTAGTAGTCGCTCATTAATACCCAGCGTTGTGCATAATTTTTTCTGACTGCACTGTGTTTTCAATAACCACAGTCATCCTCCAACAGGGAAATCCATATACAGGCTATATAGGCAGTGGGCTTTTTCCCAAAAATTGGGAAAAAATACTATATTTGGGCTGCCTGTGACCGTCTTCAGCTTACTGCGTGTCTGCTGGGGGTACTAGTAGTCGCTCATTAATACCCAGCCTTGCGCATAATTATTTCTGGCTGCACTGTGCTTTCAATGACCACAGTCATCCTCCAACAGGGAAATCCATATACAGGCTATATAGGCAGTGGGCTTTATCACAAAAATTGGAAAAAATACTATATTTGGGCTGCCTGTGACCGTCTTCAGTTTACTGCGTGTCTGTTGGGGGTACTAGTAGTTGCTCATTAATACCCAGCCTTGCGCATAATTTTTTTCTGGCTGCACTGTGCTTTCAATAACCACAGTCATCCTCCAACAGGGAAATCCATATACAGGCTATATAGGCAGTGGGCTTTTTCCCAAAAATTGGAAAAAATACTATATTTGGGCTGCCTGTGACCGTCTTCAGTTTACTGCGTGTCTGCTGGGGATACTAGTAGTCGCTCATTAATACCCAGCCTTGCGCATAATTTTGTTCTGGCTGCACTGTGCTTTCAATAACCACAGTCATCCTCCAACAGGGAAATCCATATACAGGCTATATAGGCAGTGGACTTTTTTCCCAAAATTGGGAAAAAATACTATATTTGGGCTGCCTGTGACCGTCTTCAGTTTACTGCGTGTCTGCTGGGGGTAGTAGTCGCTCATTAATACCCAGCCTTGTGCATAATTTTGTTCTGTCTGCACTGTGCTTTCAATAACCACAGTCATCCTCCAACAGGGAAATCCATATACAGGCTATATAGGCAGTGGGCTTTTTCCCAAAAGTTGGGAAAAAATACTATATTTGGGCTGCCTGTGACCGTCTTCAGCTTACTGCGTGTCTGCTGGGGGTACTAGTAGTCGCTCATTAATACCCAGCCTTGCGCATAATTATTTATGGCTGCACTGTGCTTTCAATGACCACAGTCATCCTCCAACAGGGAAATCCATATACAGGCTATATAGGCAGTGGGCTTTATCACAAAAATTGGAAAAAATACTATATTTGGGCTGCCTGTGACCGTCTTCAGTTTACTGCGTGTCTGTTGGGGGTACTAGTAGTTGCTCATTAATACCCAGCCTTGCGCATAATTTTTTTCTGGCTGCACTGTGCTTTCAATAACCACAGTCATCCTCCAACAGGGAAATCCATATACAGGCTATATAGGCAGTGGGCTTTTTCCCAAAAATTGGAAAAAATACAATATTTGGGCTGCCTGTGACCGTCTTTAGTTTACTACGTGTCTGTTGGGGGTACTAGTATTCGCTCATTAATACCCAGCCTTGCACATAATTTTTTCTGGCTGCACTGTGCTTTCAATGACCACAGTCATCCTCCAACAGGGAAATCCATATACAGGCTATATAGGCAGTGGGCTTTTTCACAAAAATTGGAAAAAATACAATATTTGGGCAGCCTGTGACCGTCTTCAGTTTACTACGTGTCTGCTGGGGGTACTAGTATTCGCTCATTAATACCCAGCCTTGCACATAATTTTTTCTGGCTGCACTGTGCTTTCAATAACTACAGTCATCCTCCAACAGGGAAATCCATATACAGGCTATATAGGCAGTGGGCTTTTTCCCAAAAATTGGAAAAAATACTATATTTGGGCAGCCTGTTACCGTCTTCAGTTTACTGCGCGTCTGCTGGGGATACTAGTAGTCGCTCATTAATACCCAGCCTTGCGCATAATTTTTTCTGGCTGCACTGTGCTTTCAATAACCACACTCATCCTCCAACAGGGAAATCCATATACAGGCTATATAGGCAGTGGACTTTTTCCCCAAAATTGGGAAAAAATACTATATTTGGGCTGCCTGTGACCATCTTCAGTTTACTGCGTGTCTGCTGGGGGTAGTAGTCGCTTATTAATACCCAGCCTTGTGCATAATTTTGTTCTGGCTGCACTGTGCTTTCAATAACCACAGTCATCCTCCAACAGGGAAATCCATATACAGGCTATATAGGCAGTGGGCTTTTTCCCCAAAATTGGGAAAAAATACTATATTTGGGCTGCCTGTGACCGTCTTCAGTTTACTGCGTTTCTGTTGGGGGTACTAGTAGTCGCTCATTAATACCCAGCGTTGTGCATAATTTTTTCTGACTGCACTGTGTTTTCAATAACCACAGTCACCCTCCAACAGGGAAATCCATATACAGGCTATATAGGCAGTGGGCTTTTTCCCAAAAATTGGGAAAAAATACTATATTTGGGCTGCCTGTGACCGTCTTCAGCTTACTGCGTGTCTGCTGGGGGTACTAGTAGTCGCTCATTAATACCCAGCCTTGCGCATAATTATTTCTGGCTGCACTGTGCTTTCAATGACCACAGTCATCCTCCAACAGGGAAATCCATATACAGGCTATATAGGCAGTGGGCTTTATCACAAAAATTGGAAAAAATACTATATTTGGGCTGCCTGTGACCGTCTTCAGTTTACTGCGTGTCTGTTGGGGGTACTAGTAGTTGCTCATTAATACCCAGCCTTGCGCATAATTTTTTTCTGGCTGCACTGTGCTTTCAATAACCACAGTCATCCTCCAACAGGGAAATCCATATACAGGCTATATAGGCAGTGGGCTTTTTCCCAAAAATTGGAAAAAATACTATATTTGGGCTGCCTGTGACCGTCTTCAGTTTACTGCGTGTCTGCTGGGGATACTAGTAGTCGCTCATTAATACCCAGCCTTGCGCATAATTTTGTTCTGGCTGCACTGTGCTTTCAATAACCACAGTCATCCTCCAACAGGGAAATCCATATACAGGCTATATAGGCAGTGGACTTTTTTCCCAAAATTGGGAAAAAATACTATATTTGGGCTGCCTGTGACCGTCTTCAGTTTACTGCGTGTCTGCTGGGGGTAGTAGTCGCTCATTAATACACAGCCTTGTGCATAATTTTGTTCTGTCTGCACTGTGCTTTCAATAACCACAGTCATCCTCCAACAGGGAAATCCATATACAGGCTATATAGGCAGTGGGCTTTTTCCCAAAAGTTGGGAAAAAATACTATATTTGGGCTGCCTGTGACCGTCTTCAGCTTACTGCGTGTCTGCTGGGGGTACTAGTAGTCGCTCATTAATACCCAGCCTTGCGCATAATTATTTCTGGCTGCACTGTGCTTTCAATGACCACAGTCATCCTCCAACAGGGAAATCCATATACAGGCTATATAGGCAGTGGGCTTTATCACAAAAATTGGAAAAAATACTATATTTGGGCTGCCTGTGACCGTCTTCAGTTTACTGCGTGTCTGTTGGGGGTACTAGTAGTTGCTCATTAATACCCAGCCTTGCGCATAATTTTTTTCTGGCTGCACTGTGCTTTCAATAACCACAGTCATCCTCCAACAGGGAAATCCATATACAGGCTATATAGGCAGTGGGCTTTTTCCCAAAAATTGGAAAAAATACAATATTTGGGCTGCCTGTGACCGTCTTTAGTTTACTACGTGTCTGTTGGGGGTACTAGTATTCGCTCATTAATACCCAGCCTTGCACATAATTTTTTCTGGCTGCACTGTGCTTTCAATGACCACAGTCATCCTCCAACAGGGAAATCCATATACAGGCTATATAGGCAGTGGGCTTTTTCACAAAAATTGGAAAAAATACAATATTTGGGCAGCCTGTGACCGTCTTCAGTTTACTACGTGTCTGCTGGGGGTACTAGTATTCGCTCATTAATACCCAGCCTTGCACATAATTTTTTCTGGCTGCACTGTGCTTTCAATAACTACAGTCATCCTCCAACAGGGAAATCCATATACAGGCTATATAGGCAGTGGGCTTTTTCCCAAAAATTGGAAAAAATACTATATTTGGGCAGCCTGTTACCGTCTTCAGTTTACTGCGCGTCTGCTGGGGATACTAGTAGTCGCTCATTAATACCCAGCCTTGCGCATAATTTTTTCTGGCTGCACTGTGCTTTCAATAACCACACTCATCCTCCAACAGGGAAATCCATATACAGGCTATATAGGCAGTGGACTTTTTCCCCAAAATTGGGAAAAAATACTATATTTGGGCTGCCTGTGACCATCTTCAGTTTACTGCGTGTCTGCTGGGGGTAGTAGTCGCTTATTAATACCCAGCCTTGTGCATAATTTTGTTCTGGCTGCACTGTGCTTTCAATAACCACAGTCATCCTCCAACAGGGAAATCCATATACAGGCTATATAGGCAGTGGGCTTTTTCCCCAAAATTGGGAAAAAATACTATATTTGGGCTGCCTGTGACCGTCTTCAGTTTACTGCGTTTCTGTTGGGGGTACTAGTAGTCGCTCATTAATACCCAGCGTTGTGCATAATTTTTTCTGACTGCACTGTGTTTTCAATAACCACAGTCATCCTCCAACAGGGAAATCCATATACAGGCTATATAGGCAGTGGGCTTTTTCCCAAAAATTGGGAAAAAATACTATATTTGGGCTGCCTGTGACCGTCTTCAGCTTACTGCGTGTCTGCTGGGGGTACTAGTAGTCGCTCATTAATACCCAGCCTTGCGCATAATTATTTCTGGCTGCACTGTGCTTTCAATGACCACAGTCATCCTCCAACAGGGAAATCCATATACAGGCTATATAGGCAGTGGGCTTTATCACAAAAATTGGAAAAAATACTATATTTGGGCTGCCTGTGACCGTCTTCAGTTTACTGCGTGTCTGTTGGGGGTACTAGTAGTTGCTCATTAATACCCAGCCTTGCGCATAATTTTTTTCTGGCTGCACTGTGCTTTCAATAACCACAGTCATCCTCCAACAGGGAAATCCATATACAGGCTATATAGGCAGTGGGCTTTTTCCCAAAAATTGGAAAAAAATACTATATTTGGGCTGCCTGTGACCGTCTTCAGTTTACTGCGTGTCTGCTGGGGATACTAGTAGTCGCTCATTAATACCCAGCCTTGCGCATAATTTTGTTCTGGCTGCACTGTGCTTTCAATAACCACAGTCATCCTCCAACAGGGAAATCCATATACAGGCTATATAGGCAGTGGACTTTTTTCCCAAAATTGGGAAAAAATACTATATTTGGGCTGCCTGTGACCGTCTTCAGTTTACTGCGTGTCTGCTGGGGGTAGTAGTCGCTCATTAATACACAGCCTTGTGCATAATTTTGTTCTGTCTGCACTGTGCTTTCAATAACCACAGTCATCCTCCAACAGGGAAATCCATATACAGGCTATATAGGCAGTGGGCTTTTTCCCAAAAGTTGGGAAAAAATACTATATTTGGGCTGCCTGTGACCGTCTTCAGCTTACTGCGTGTCTGCTGGGGGTACTAGTAGTCGCTCATTAATACCCAGCCTTGCGCATAATTATTTCTGGCTGCACTGTGCTTTCAATGACCACAGTCATCCTCCAACAGGGAAATCCATATACAGGCTATATAGGCAGTGGGCTTTATCACAAAAATTGGAAAAAATACTATATTTGGGCTGCCTGTGACCGTCTTCAGTTTACTGCGTGTCTGTTGGGGGTACTAGTAGTTGCTCATTAATACCCAGCCTTGCGCATAATTTTTTTCTGGCTGCACTGTGCTTTCAATAACCACAGTCATCCTCCAACAGGGAAATCCATATACAGGCTATATAGGCAGTGGGCTTTTTCCCAAAAATTGGAAAAAATACAATATTTGGGCTGCCTGTGACCGTCTTTAGTTTACTACGTGTCTGTTGGGGGTACTAGTATTCGCTCATTAATACCCAGCCTTGCACATAATTTTTTCTGGCTGCACTGTGCTTTCAATGACCACAGTCATCCTCCAACAGGGAAATCCATATACAGGCTATATAGGCAGTGGGCTTTTTCACAAAAATTGGAAAAAATACAATATTTGGGCAGCCTGTGACCGTCTTCAGTTTACTACGTGTCTGCTGGGGGTACTAGTATTCGCTCATTAATACCCAGCCTTGCACATAATTTTTTCTGGCTGCACTGTGCTTTCAATAACTACAGTCATCCTCCAACAGGGAAATCCATATACAGGCTATATAGGCAGTGGGCTTTTTCCCAAAAATTGGAAAAAATACTATATTTGGGCAGCCTGTTACCGTCTTCAGTTTACTGCGCGTCTGCTGGGGATACTAGTAGTCGCTCATTAATACCCAGCCTTGCGCATAATTTTTTCTGGCTGCACTGTGCTTTCAATAACCACACTCATCCTCCAACAGGGAAATCCATATACAGGCTATATAGGCAGTGGACTTTTTCCCCAAAATTGGGAAAAAATACTATATTTGGGCTGCCTGTGACCATCTTCAGTTTACTGCGTGTCTGCTGGGGGTAGTAGTCGCTTATTAATACCCAGCCTTGTGCATAATTTTGTTCTGGCTGCACTGTGCTTTCAATAACCACAGTCATCCTCCAACAGGGAAATCCATATACAGGCTATATAGGCAGTGGGCTTTTTCCCAAAAATTGGGAAGAAATACAATATTTGGGCTGCCTATGACAGTCTTCAGTTTACTGCGTGTCTGCAGGGGGTACTAGTAGTCGCTCATTAATACCCAGCCTTGCGCATAATTTTTTCTGACCGCACTGTGCTTTCAATAACCACAGTCATCCTCCAACAGGGAAATCCATATACAGGCTATATAGGCAGTGGGCTTTTTCCCAAAAATTGGGAAGAAATACTATATTTGGGCTGCCTGTGACCGTCTTAAGTTTACTGCGTGTCTGCTGGGGGTAGTAGTCGCTCATTAATACCCAGCCTTGCGCGTAATTTTTTCTGGCTGCACTGTGCTTTCAATAACTACAGTCATCCTCCAACAGGGAAATCCATATACAGGCTATATAGGCAGTGGGCTTTTTCCCAAAAATTGGAAAAAATACTATATTTGGGCTGCCTGTGACCGTCTTCAGTTTACTGCGTGTCTGCTGGGGATACTAGTAGTCGCTCATTAATACCCAGCCTTGCGCATAATTTTGTTCTGGCTGCACTGTGCTTTCAATAACCACAGTCATCCTCCAACAGGGAAATCCATATACAGGCTATATAGGCAGTGGACTTTTTCCCCAAAATTGGGAAAAAATACTATATTTGGGCTGCCTGTGACCGTCTTCAGTTTACTGCGTGTCTGCTGGGGGTAGTAGTCGCTCATTAATACCCAGCCTTGTGCATAATTTTGTTCTGTCTGCACTGTGCTTTCAATAACTACAGTCATCCTCCAACAGGGAAATCCATATACAGGCTATATAGGCAGTGGGCTTTTTCCCAAAAATCGGGAAGAAATACAAAATTGGGCTGCCTGTGACAGTCTTCAGTTTACTGCATGTCTGCTGGGGGTACTAGTAGTCGCTCATTAATACCCAGCCTTGCACATAATTTTTTCTGACTGCACTGTGCTTACAATAACCACAGTCATCCTCCAATAGGGAAATCCATATACAGGCTATATAGGCAGTGGGCTTTTTCCCAAAAATTGGGAAAAAATACTATATTTGGGCTGCCTGTGACCGTCTTCAGCTTACTGCGTGTCTGCTGGGGGTACTAGTAGTCGCTCATTAATACCCAGCCTTGCGCATAATTTTTTTCTGGCTGCACTGTGCTTTCAATAACCACAGTCATCCTCCAACAGGGAAATCCATATACAGGCTATATAGGCAGTGGGCTTTTTCCCCAAAATTGGAAAAAATACTATATTTGGGCAGCCTGTGACCGTCTTCAGTTTACTACGTGTCTGTTGGGGGTACTAGTATTCGCTCATTAATACCCAGCCTTGCACATAATTTTTTCTGGCTGCACTGTGCTTTCAATGACCACAGTCATCCTCCAACAGGGAAATCCATATACAGGCTATATAGGCAGTGGGCTTTTTCACAAAAATTGGAAAAAATACAATATTTGGGCTGCCTGTGACCGTCTTCAGTTTACTACGTGTCTGCTGGGGGTACTAGTATTCGCTCATTAATACCCAGCCTTGCACATAATTTTTTCTGGCTGCACTGTGCTTTCAATAACCACACTCATCCTCCAACAGGGAAATCCATATACAGGCTATATAGGCAGTGGGCTTTTTCCCCAAAATTGGGAAAAAATACTATATTTGGGCTGCCTGTGACCGTCTTCAGTTTACTGCGTCTCTGTTGGGGGTACTAGTAGTCGCTCATTAATAACAAGCGTTGTGCATAATTTTTTCTGACTGCACTGTGTTTTCAATAACCACAGTCATCCTCCAACAGGGAAATCCATATACAGGCTATATAGGCAGTGGGCTTTTTCCCAAAAATTGGGAAAAAATACTATATTTGGGCTGCCTGTGACCGTCTTCAGCTTACTGCGTGTCTGCTGGGGGTACTAGTAGTCGCTCATTAATACCCAGCCTTGCGCATAATTTTTTCTGGCTGCACTGTGCTTTCAATAACCACACTCATCCTCCAACAGGGAAATCCATATTCAGGCTATATAGGCAGTGGACTTTTTCCCCAAAATTGGGAAAAAATACTATATTTGGGCTGCCTGTGACCATCTTCAGTTTACTGCGTGTCTGCTGGGGGTAGTAGTCGCTAATTAATACCCAGCCTTGTGCATAATTTTGTTCTGGCTGCACTGTGCTTTCAATAACCACAGTCATCCTCCAACAGGGAAATCCATATACAGGCTATATAGGCAGTGGTCTTTTTCCCAAAAATTGGGAAGAAATACAATATTTGGGCTGCCTATGACAGTCTTCAGTTTACTGCGTGTGTGCTGGGGGTACTAGTAGTCGCTCATTAATACCCAGCCTTGCGCATAATTTTTTCTGACCGCACTGTGCTTTCAATAACCACAGTCATCCTCCAACAGGGAAATCCATATACAGGCTATATAGGCAGTGGGCTTTTTCCCAAAAATTGGGAAGAAATACTATATTTGGGCTGCCTGTGACCGTCTTAAGTTTACTGCGTGTCTGCTGGGGGTAGTAGTCGCTCATTAATACCCAGCCTTGCGCGTAATTTTTTCTGGCTGCACTGTGCTTTCAATAACTACAGTCATCCTCCAACAGGGAAATCCATATACAGGCTATATAGGCAGTGGGCTTTTTCCCAAAAATTGGAAAAAATACTATATTTGGGCTGCCTATGACCGTCTTCAGTTTACTGCGTGTCTGCTGGGGATACTAGTAGTCGCTCATTAATACCCAGCCTTGCGCATAATTTTGTTCTGGCTGCACTGTGCTTTCAATAACCACAGTCATCCTCCAACAGGGAAATCCATATACAGGCTATATAGGCAGTGGACTTTTTCCCCAAAATTGGGAAAAAATACTATATTTGGGCTGCCTGTGACCGTCTTCAGTTTACTGCGTGTCTGCTGGGGGTAGTAGTCGCTCATTAATACCCAGCCTTGTGCATAATTTTGTACTGTCTGCACTGTGCTTTCAATAACTACAGTCATCCTCCAACAGGGAAATCCATATACAGGCTATATAGGCAGTGGGCTTTTTCCCAAAAATCGGGAAGAAATACAAAATTGGGCTGCCTGTGACAGTCTTCAGTTTACTGCATGTCTGCTGGGGGTACTAGTAGTCGCTCATTAATACCCAGCCTTGCACATAATTTTTTCTGACTGCACTGTGCTTACAATAACCACAGTCATCCTCCAATAGGGAAATCCATATACAGGCTATATAGGCAGTGGGCTTTTTCCCAAAAATTGGGAAAAAATACTATATTTGGGCTGCCTGTGACCGTCTTCAGCTTACTGCGTGTCTGCTGGGGGTACTAGTAGTCGCTCATTAATACCCAGCCTTGCGCATAATTATTTCTGGCTGCACTGTGCTTTCAATGACCACAGTCATCCTCCAACAGGGAAATCCATATACAGGCTATATAGGCAGTGGGCTTTATCACAAAAATTGGAAAAAATACTATATTTGGGCTGCCTGTGACCGTCTTCAGTTTACTGCGTGTCTGTTGGGGGTACTAGTAGTTGCTCATTAATACCCAGCCTTGCGCATAATTTTTTTCTGGCTGCACTGTGCTTTCAATAACCACAGTCATCCTCCAACAGGGAAATCCATATACAGGCTATATAGGCAGTGGGCTTTTTCCCAAAAATTGGAAAAAATACAATATTTGGGCAGCCTGTGACCGTCTTCAGTTTACTACGTGTCTGTTGGGGGTACTAGTATTCGCTCATTAATACCCAGCCTTGCACATAATTTTTTCTGGCTGCACTGTGCTTTCAATGACCACAGTCATCCTCCAACAGGGAAATCCATATACAGGCTATATAGGCAGTGGGCTTTTTCACAAAAATTGGAAAAAATACAATATTTGGGCTGCCTGTGACCGTCTTCAGTTTACTACGTGTCTGCTGGGGGTACTAGTATTCGCTCATTAATACCCAGCCTTGCACATAATTTTTTCTGGCTGCACTGTGCTTTCAATAACCACACTCATCCTCCAACAGGGAAATCCATATACAGGCTATATAGGCAGTGGGCTTTTTCCCCAAAATTGGGAAAAAATACTATATTTGGGCTGCCTGTGACCGTCTTCAGTTTACTGCGTCTCTGTTGGGGGTACTAGTAGTCGCTCATTAATAACAAGCGTTGTGCATAATTTTTTCTGACTGCACTGTGTTTTCAATAACCACAGTCATCCTCCAACAGGGAAATCCATATACAGGCTATATAGGCAGTGGGCTTTTTCCCAAAAATTGGGAAAAAATACTATATTTGGGCTGCCTGTGACCGTCTTCAGCTTACTGCGTGTCTGCTGGGGGTACTAGTAGTCGCTCATTAATACCCAGCCTTGCGCATAATTATTTCTGGCTGCACTGTGCTTTCAATGACCACAGTCATCCTCCAACAGGGAAATCCATATACAGGCTATATAGGCAGTGGGCTTTATCACAAAAATTGGAAAAATACTATATTTGGGCTGCCTGTGACCGTCTTCAGTTTACTGCGTGTCTGTTGGGGGTACTAGTAGTTGCTCATTAATACCCAGCCTTGCGCATAATTTTTTTCTGGCTGCACTGTGCTTTCAATAACCACAGTCATCCTGCAACAGGGAAATCCATATACAGGCTATATAGGCAGTGGGCTTTTCCCCAAAAATTGGGAAAAAGTACTATATTTGGGCTGCCTGTGACCGTCTTCAGTTTACTGCGTCTCTGTTGGGGGTACTAGTAGTCGCTCATTAATACCCAGCGTTGCGCATAATTTTTTCTGACTGCACTGTTTTTTCAATAACCACAGTCATCCTCCAACAGGGAAATCCATATACAGGCTATATAGGCAGTGGGCTTTTTCCCAAAAATTGGGAAAAAATACTATATTTGGGCTGCCTGTGACCGTCTTCAGCTTACTGCGTGTCTGCTGGGGGTACTAGTAGTCGCTCATTAATACCCAGCCTTGCGCATAATTATTTCTGGCTGCACTGTGCTTTCAATGACCACAGTCATCCTCCAACAGGGAAATCCATATACAGGCTATATAGGCAGTGGGCTTTATCACAAAAATTGGAAAAAATACTATATTTGGGCTGCCTGTGACCGTCTTCAGTTTACTGCGTGTCTGTTGGGGGTACTAGTAGTTGCTCATTAATACCCAGCCTTGCGCATAATTTTTTTCTGGCTGCACTGTGCTTTCAATAACCACAGTCATCCTCCAACAGGGAAATCCATATACAGGCTTTATAGGCAGTGGGCTTTTTCCCAAAAATTGGAAAAAATACAATATTTGGGCAGCCTGTGACCATCTTCAGTTTACTACGTGTCTGTTGGGGGTACTAGTATTCGCTCATTAATACCCAGCCTTGCACATAAATTTTTCTGGCTGCACTGTGCTTTCAATGACCACAGTCATCCTCCAACAGGGAAATCCATATACAGGCTATATAGGCAGTGGGCTTTTTCACAAAAATTGGAAAAAATACAATATTTGGGCAGCCTGTGACCGTCTTCAGTTTACTACGTGTCTGCTGGGGGTACTAGTATTCGCTCATTAATACCCAGCCTTGCACATAATTTTTTCTGGCTGCACTGTGCTTTCAATAACCACAGTCATCCTCCAACAGGGAAATCCATATACAGGCTTTATAGGCAGTGGGCTTTTTCCCAAAAATTGGAAAAAATACAATATTTGGGCAGCCTGTGACCGTCTTCAGTTTACTACGTGTCTGCTGGGGGTACTAGTATTCGCTCATTAATACCCAGCCTTGCGCATAATTTTTTCTGGCTGCACTGTGCTTTCAATAACCACACTCATCCTCCAACAGGGAAATCCATATACAGGCTATATAGGCAGTGGACTTTTTCCCCAAAATTGGGAAAAAATACTATATTTGGGCTGCCTGTGACCATCTTCAGTTTACTGCGTGTCTGCTGGGGGTAGTAGTCGCTAATTAATACCCAGCCTTGTGCATAATTTTGTTCTGGCTGCACTGTGCTTTCAATAACCACAGTCATCCTCCAACAGGGAAATCCATATACAGGCTATATAGGCAGTGGGCTTTTTCCCAAAAATTGGGAAGAAATACAATATTTGGGCTGCCTATGACAGTCTTCAGTTTACTGCGTGTCTGCTGGGGGTACTAGTAGTCGCTCATTAATACCCAGCCTTGCGCATAATTTTTTCTGACCGCACTGTGCTTTCAATAACCACAGTCATCCTCCAACAGGGAAATCCATATACAGGCTATATAGGCAGTGGGCTTTTTCCCAAAAATTGGGAAAAAATACTATATTTGGGCTGCCTGTGACCGTCTTCAGCTTACTTCGTGTCTGCTGGGGGTACTAGTAGTCGCTCATTAATACCCAGCCTTGCGCATAATTATTTCTGGCTGCACTGTGCTTTCAATGACCACAGTCATCCTCCAACAGGGAAATCCATATACAGGCTATATAGGCAGTGGGCTTTATCACAAAAATTGGAAAAAATACTATATTTGGGCTGCCTGTGACCGTCTTCAGTTTACTGCGTGTCTGTTGGGGGTACTAGTAGTTGCTCATTAATACCCAGCCTTGCGCATAATTTTTTTCTGGCTGCACTGTGCTTTCAATAACCACAGTCATCCTCCAACAGGGAAATCCATATACAGGCTATATAGGCAGTGGGCTTTATCACAAAAATTGGAAAAAATACTATATTTGGGCTGCCTGTGACCGTCTTCAGTTTACTGCGTGTCTGTTGGGGGTACTAGTAGTTGCTCATTAATACCCAGCCTTGCGCATAATTTTTTTCTGGCTGCACTGTGCTTTCAATAACCACAGTCATCCTGCAACAGGGAAATCCATATACAGGCTATATAGGCAGTGGGCTTTTTCCCAAAAATTGGGAAAAAGTACTATATTTGGGCTGCCTGTGACCGTCTTCAGTTTACTGCGTCTCTGTTGGGGGTACTAGTAGTCGCTCATTAATACCCAGCGTTGCGCATAATTTTTTCTGACTGCACTGTTTTTTCAATAACCACAGTCATCCTCCAACAGGGAAATCCATATACAGGCTATATAGGCAGTGGGCTTTTTCCCAAAAATTGGGAAAAAATACTATATTTGGGCTGCCTGTGACCGTCTTCAGCTTACTGCGTGTCTGCTGGGGGTACTAGTAGTCGCTCATTAATACCCAGCCTTGCGCATAATTATTTTTGGCTGCACTGTGCTTTCAATGACCACAGTCATCCTCCAACAGGGAAATCCATATACAGGCTATATAGGCAGTGGGCTTTATCACAAAAATTGGAAAAAATACTATATTTGGGCTGCCTGTGACCGTCTTCAGTTTACTGCGTGTCTGTTGGGGGTACTAGTAGTTGCTCATTAATACCCAGCCTTGCGCATAATTTTTTTCTGGCTGCACTGTGCTTTCAATAACCACAGTCATCCTCCAACAGGGAAATCCATATACAGGCTATATAGGCAGTGGGCTTTTTCCCAAAAATTGGAAAAAATACAATATTTGGGCAGCCTATGACCGTCTTCAGTTTACTACGTGTCTGTTGGGGGTACTAGTATTCGCTCATTAATACCCAGCCTTGCACATAATTTTTTCTGGCTGCACTGTGCTTTCAATGACCACAGTCATCCTCCAACAGGGAAATCCATATACAGGCTATATAGGCAGTGGGCTTTTTCACAAAAATTGGAAAAAATACAATATTTGGGCAGCCTGTGACCGTCTTCAGTTTACTACGTGTCTGCTGGGGGTACTAGTATTCGCTCATTAATACCCAGCCTTGCACATAATTTTTTCTGGCTGCACTGTGCTTTCAATAACTACAGTCATCCTCCAACAGGGAAATCCATATACAGGCTATATAGGCAGTGGGCTTTTTCCCAAAAATTGGAAAAAATACTATATTTGGGCTGCCTGTTACCGTCTTCAGTTTACTGCGCGTCTGCTGGGGGTACTAGTAGTCGCTCATTAATACCCAGCCTTGCGCATAATTTTTTCTGGCTGCACTGTGCTTTCAATAACCACACTCATCCTCCAACAGGGAAATCCATATACAGGCTATATAGGCAGTGGACTTTTTCCCCAAAATTGGGAAAAAATACTATATTTGGGCTGCCTGTGACCATCTTCAGTTTACTGCGTGTCTGCTGGGGGTAGTAGTCGCTAATTAATACCCAGCCTTGTGCATAATTTTGTTCTGGCTGCACTGTGCTTTCAATAACCACAGTCATCCTCCAACAGGGAAATCCATATACAGGCTATATAGGCAGTGGGCTTTTTCCCAAAAATTGGGAAGAAATACAATATTTGGGCTGCCTATGACAGTCTTCAGTTTACTGCGTGTCTGCTGGGGGTACTAGTAGTCGCTCATTAATACCCAGCCTTGCGCATAATTTTTTCTGACCGCACTGTGCTTTCAATAACCACAGTCATCCTCCAACAGGGAAATCCATATACAGGCTATATAGGCAGTGGGCTTTTTCCCAAAAATTGGGAAGAAATACTATATTTGGGCTGCCTGTGACCGTCTTAAGTTTACTGCGTGTCTGCTGGGGGTAGTAGTCGCTCATTAATACCCAGCCTTGCGCGTAATTTTTTCTGGCTGCACTGTGCTTTCAATAACTACAGTCATCCTCCAACAGGGAAATCCATATACAGGCTATATAGGCAGTGGGCTTTTTCCCAAAAATTGGAAAAAATACTATATTTGGGCTGCCTGTGACCGTCTTCAGTTTTACTGCGTGTCTGCTGGGGGTAGTAGTCGCTCATTAATACCCAGCCTTGTGCATAATTTTGTTCTGTCTGCACTGTGCTTTCAATAACTACAGTCATCCTCCAACAGGGAAATCCATATACAGGCTATATAGGCAGTGGGCTTTTTCCCAAAAATCGGGAAGAAATACAAAATTGGGCTGCCTGTGACAGTCTTCAGTTTACTGCATGTCTGCTGGGGGTACTAGTAGTCGCTCATTAATACCCAGCCTTGCACATAATTTTTTCTGACTGCACTGTGCTTACAATAACCACAGTCATCCTCCAATAGGGAAATCCATATACAGGCTATATAGGCAGTGGGCTTTTTCCCAAAAATTGGGAAAAAATACTATATTTGGGCTGCCTGTGACCGTCTTCAGCTTACTGCGTGTCTGCTGGGGGTACTAGTAGTCGCTCATTAATACCCAGCCTTGCGCATAATTATTTCTGGCTGCACTGTGCTTTCAATGACCACAGTCATCCTCCAACAGGGAAATCCATATACAGGCTATATAGGCAGTGGGCTTTATCACAAAAATTGGAAAAAATACTATATTTGGGCTGCCTGTGACCGTCTTCAGTTTACTGCGTGTCTGTTGGGGGTACTAGTAGTTGCTCATTAATACCCAGCCTTGCGCATAATTTTTTTCTGGCTGCACTGTGCTTTCAATAACCACAGTCATCCTCCAACAGGGAAATCCATATACAGGCTATATAGGCAGTGGGCTTTTTCCCAAAAATTGGAAAAAATACAATATTTGGGCAGCCTGTGACCGTCTTCAGTTTACTACGTGTCTGTTGGGGATACTAGTATTCGCTCATTAATACCCAGCCTTGCACATAATTTTTTCTGGCTGCACTTTGCTTTCAATGACCACAGTCATCCTCCAACAGGGAAATCCATATACAGGCTATATAGGCAGTGGGCTTTTTCACAAAAATTGGAAAAAATACTATATTTGGGCTGCCTGTGACCGTCTTCAGTTTACTGCGTGTCTGTTGGGGGTACTAGTAGTTGCTCATTAATTCCCAGCCTTGCGCATAATTTTTTTCTGGCTGCACTGTGCTTTCAATAACCACAGTCATCCTCCAACAGGGAAATCCATATACAGGCTATATAGGCAGTGGGCTTTATCACAAAAATTGGAAAAAATACTATATTTGGGCTGCCTGTGACCGTCTTCAGTTTACTGCGTGTCTGTTGGGGGTACTAGTAGTTGCTCATTAATACCCAGCCTTGCGCATAATTTTTTTCTGGCTGCACTGTGCTTTCAATAACCACAGTCATCCTGCAACAGGGAAATCCATATACAGGCTATATAGGCAGTGGGCTTTTTCCCAAAAATTGGGAAAAAGTACTATATTTGGGCTGCCTGTGACCGTCTTCAGTTTACTGCGTCTCTGTTGGGGGTACTAGTAGTCGCTCATTAATACCCAGCGTTGCGCATAATTTTTTCTGACTGCACTGTTTTTTCAATAACCACAGTCATCCTCCAACAGGGAAATCCATATACAGGCTATATAGGCAGTGGGCTTTTTCCCAAAAATTGGGAAAAAATACTATATTTGGGCTGCCTGTGACCGTCTTCAGCTTACTGCGTGTCTGCTGGGGGTACTAGTAGTCGCTCATTAATACCCAGCCTTGCGCATAATTATTTCTGGCTGCACTGTGCTTTCAATGACCACAGTCATCCTCCAACAGGGAAATCCATATACAGGCTATATAGGCAGTGGGCTTTTTCCCAAAAATAGGGAAAAAATACTATATTTGGGCTGCCTGTGACCGTCTTAAGTTTACTGCGTGTCTGCTGGGGGTAGTAGTCGCTCATTAATACCCAGCCTTGCGCGTAATTTTTTCTGGCTGCACTGTGCTTTCAATAACTACAGTCATCCTCCAACAGGGAAATCCATATACAGGCTATATAGGCAGTGGGCTTTTTCACAAAAATTGGAAAAAATACTATATTTGGGCTGCCTATGACCGTCTTCAGTTTACTGCGTGTCTGCTGGGGATACTAGTAGTCGCTCATTAATACCCAGCCTTGCGCATAATTTTGTTCTGGCTGCACTGTGCTTTCAATAACCACAGTCATCCTCCAACAGGGAAATCCATATACAGGCTATATAGGCAGTGGACTTTTTCCCCAAAATTGGGAAAAAATACTATATTTGGGCTGCCTGTGACCGTCTTCAGTTTACTGCGTGTCTGCTGGGGGTAGTAGTCGCTCATTAATACCCAGCCTTGTGCATAATTTTGTTCTGTCTGCACTGTGCTTTCAATAACTACAGTCATCCTCCAACAGGGAAATCCATATACAGGCTATATAGGCAGTGGGCTTTTTCCCAAAAATCGGGAAGAAATACAAAATTGGGCTGCCTGTGACAGTCTTCAGTTTACTGCATGTCTGCTGGGGGTACTAGTAGTCGCTCATTAATACCCAGCCTTGCACATAATTTTTTCTGACTGCACTGTGCTTACAATAACCACAGTCATCCTCCAATAGGGAAATCCATATACAGGCTATATAGGCAGTGGGCTTTTTCCCAAAAATTGGGAAAAAATACTATATTTGGGCTGCCTGTGACCGTCTTCAGCTTACTGCGTGTCTGCTGGGGGTACTAGTAGTCGCTCATTAATACCCAGCCTTGCGCATAATTATTTCTGGCTGCACTGTGCTTTCAATGACCACAGTCATCCTCCAACAGGGAAATCCATATACAGGCTATATAGGCAGTGGGCTTTATCACAAAAATTGGAAAAAATACTATATTTGGGCTGCCTGTGACCGTCTTCAGTTTACTGCGTGTCTGTTGGGGGTACTAGTAGTTGCTCATTAATACCCAGCCTTGCGCATAATTTTTTTCTGGCTGCACTGTGCTTTCAATAACCACAGTCATCCTCCAACAGGGAAATCCATATACAGGCTATATAGGCAGTGGGCTTTTTCCCAAAAATTGGAAAAAATACAATATTTGGGCAGCCTGTGACCGTCTTCAGTTTACTACGTGTCTGTTGGGGGTACTAGTATTCGCTCATTAATACCCAGCCTTGCACATAATTTTTTCTGGCTGCACTGTGCTTTCAATGACCACAGTCATCCTCCAACAGGGAAATCCATATACAGGCTATATAGGCAGTGGGCTTTTTCACAAAAATTGGAAAAAATACAATATTTGGGCTGCCTGTGACCGTCTTCAGTTTACTACGTGTCTGCTGGGGGTACTAGTATTCGCTCATTAATACCCAGCCTTGCACATAATTTTTTCTGGCTGCACTGTGCTTTCAATAACCACACTCATCCTCCAACAGGGAAATCCATATACAGGCTATATAGGCAGTGGGCTTTTTCCCCAAAATTGGGAAAAAATACTATATTTGGGCTGCCTGTGACCGTCTTCAGTTTACTGCGTCTCTGTTGGGGGTACTAGTAGTCGCTCATTAATAACAAGCGTTGTGCATAATTTTTTCTGACTGCACTGTGTTTTCAATAACCACAGTCATCCTCCAACAGGGAAATCCATATACAGGCTATATAGGCAGTGGGCTTTTTCCCAAAAATTGGGAAAAAATACTATATTTGGGCTGCCTGTGACCGTCTTCAGCTTACTGCGTGTCTGCTGGGGGTACTAGTAGTCGCTCATTAATACCCAGCCTTGCGCATAATTATTTCTGGCTGCACTGTGCTTTCAATGACCACAGTCATCCTCCAACAGGGAAATCCATATACAGGCTATATAGGCAGTGGGCTTTATCACAAAAATTGGAAAAAATACTATATTTGGGCTGCCTGTGACCGTCTTCAGTTTACTGCGTGTCTGTTGGGGGTACTAGTAGTTGCTCATTGATACCCAGCCTTGCGCATAATTTTTTTCTGGCTGCACTGTGCTTTCAATAACCACAGTCATCCTGCAACAGGGAAATCCATATACAGGCTATATAGGCAGTGGGCTTTTTCCCAAAAATTGGGAAAAAGTACTATATTTGGGCTGCCTGTGACCGTCTTCAGTTTACTGCGTCTCTGTTGGGGGTACTAGTAGTCGCTCATTAATACCCAGCGTTGCGCATAATTTTTTCTGACTGCACTGTTTTTTCAATAACCACAGTCATCCTCCAACAGGGAAATCCATATACAGGCTATATAGGCAGTGGGCTTTTTCCCAAAAATTGGGAAAAAATACTATATTTGGGCTGCCTGTGACCGTCTTCAGCTTACTGCGTGTCTGCTGGGGGTACTAGTAGTCGCTCATTAATACCCAGCCTTGCGCATAATTATTTCTGGCTGCACTGTGCTTTCAATGACCACAGTCATCCTCCAACAGGGAAATCCATATACAGGCTATATAGGCAGTGGGCTTTATCACAAAAATTGGAAAAAATACTATATTTGGGCTGCCTGTGACCGTCTTCAGTTTACTGCGTGTCTGTTGGGGGTACCCTTAGTTGCTCATTAATACCCAGCCTTGCGCATAATTTTTTTCTGGCTGCACTGTGCTTTCAATAACCACAGTCATCCTCCAACAGGGAAATCCATATACAGGCTATATAGGCAGTGGGCTTTTTCCCAAAAATTGGAAAAAATACAATATTTGGGCAGCCTGTGACCGTCTTCAGTTTACTACGTGTCTGCTGGGGGTACTAGTAGTCGCTCATTAATACCCAGCCTTGCGCATAATTATTTCTGGCTGCACTGTGCTTTCAATGACCACAGTCATCCTCCAACAGGGAAATCCATATACAGGCTATATAGGCAGTGGGCTTTTTCCCAAAAATTGGGAAAAAATACTATATTTGGGCTGCCTGTGACCGTCTTAAGTTTACTGCGTGTCTGCTGGGGGTAGTAGTCGCTCATTAATACCCAGCCTTGCGCGTAATTTTTTCTGGCTGCACTGTGCTTTCAATAAGTACAGTCATCCTCCAACAGGGAAATCCATATACAGGCTATATAGGCAGTGGGCTTTTTCACAAAAATTGGAAAAAATACTATATTTGGGCTGCCTATGACCGTCTTCAGTTTACTGCGTGTCTGCTGGGGATACTAGTAGTCGCTCATTAATACCCAGCCTTGCGCATAATTTTGTTCTGGCTGCACTGTGCTTTCAATAACCACAGTCATCCTCCAACAGGGAAATCCATATACAGGCTATATAGGCAGTGGACTTTTTCCCCAAAATTGGGAAAAAATACTATATTTGGGCTGCCTGTGACCGTCTTCAGTTTACTGCGTGTCTGCTGGGGGTAGTAGTCGCTCATTAATACCCAGCCTTGTGCATAATTTTGTTCTGTCTGCACTGTGCTTTCAATAACTACAGTCATCCTCCAACAGGGAAATCCATATACAGGCTATATAGGCAGTGGGCTTTTTCCCAAAAATCGGGAAGAAATACAAAATTGGGCTGCCTGTGACAGTCTTCAGTTTACTGCATGTCTGCTGGGGGTACTAGTAGTCGCTCATTAATACCCAGCCTTGCACATAATTTTTTCTGACTGCACTGTGCTTACAATAACCACAGTCATCCTCCAATAGGGAAATCCATATACAGGCTATATAGGCAGTGGGCTTTTTCCCAAAAATTTGGAAAAAATACTATATTTGGGCTGCCTGTGACCGTCTTCAGCTTACTGCGTGTCTGCTGGGGGTACTAGTAGTCGCTCATTAATACCCAGCCTTGCGCATAATTATTTCTGGCTGCACTGTGCTTTCAATGACCACAGTCATCCTCCAACAGGGAAATCCATATACAGGCTATATAGGCAGTGGGCTTTATCACAAAAATTGGAAAAAATACTATATTTGGGCTGCCTGTGACCGTCTTCAGTTTACTGCGTGTCTGTTGGGGGTACTAGTAGTTGCTCATTAATACCCAGCCTTGCGCATAATTTTTTTCTGGCTGCACTGTGCTTTCAATAACCACAGTCATCCTCCAACAGGGAAATCCATATACAGGCTATATAGGCAGTGGGCTTTTTCCCAAAAATTGGAAAAAATACAATATTTGGTCTGCCTGTGACCGTCTTCAGTTTACTACGTGTCTGTTGGGGGTACTAGTATTCGCTCATTAATACCCAGCCTTGCGCATAATTTTTTCTGGCTGCACTGTGCTTTCAATGACCACAGTCATCCTCCAACAGGGAAATCCATATACAGGCTATATAGGCAGTGGGCTTTTTCACAAAAATTGGAAAAAATACAATATTTGGGCTGCCTGTGACCGTCTTCAGTTTACTACGTGTCTGCTGGGGGTACTAGTATTCGCTCATTAATACCCAGCCTTGCACATAATTTTTTCTGGCTGCACTGTGCTTTCAATAACCACACTCATCCTCCAACAGGGAAATCCATATACAGGCTATATAGGCAGTGGGCTTTTTCCCCAAAATTGGGAAAAAGTACTATATTTGGGCTGTCTGTGACCGTCTTCAGTTTACTGCGTCTCTGTTGGGGGTACTAGTAGTCGCTCATTAATACCCAGCGTTGCGCATAATTTTTTCTGACTGCACTGTTTTTTCAATAACCACAGTCATCCTCCAACAGGGAAATCCATATACAGGCTATATAGGCAGTGGGCTTTTTCCCAAAAATTGGGAAAAAATACTATATTTGGGCTGCCTGTGACCGTCTTCAGCTTACTGCGTGTCTGCTGGGGGTACTAGTAGTCGCTCATTAATACCCAGACTTGCGCATAATTATTTCTGGCTGCACTGTGCTTTCAATGACCACAGTCATCCTCCAACAGGGAAATCCATATACAGGCTATATAGGCAGTGGGCTTTATCACAAAAATTGGAAAAAATACTATATTTGGGCTGCCTGTGACCGTCTTCAGTTTACTGCGTGTCTGTTGGGGGTACTAGTAGTTGCTCATTAATACCCAGCCTTGCGCATAATTTTTTTCTGGCTGCACTGTGCTTTCAATAACCACAGTCATCCTCCAACAGGGAAATCCATATACAGGCTATATAGGCAGTGGGCTTTTTCCCAAAAATTGGAAAAAATACAATATTTGGGCAGCCTGTGACCGTCTTCAGTTTACTACGTGTCTGTTGGGGGTACTAGTATTCGCTCATTAATACCCAGCCTTGCACATAATTTTTTCTGGCTGCACTGTGCTTTCAATGACCACAGTCATCCTCCAACAGGGAAATCCATATACAGGCTATATAGGCAGTGGGCTTTTTCACAAAAATTGGAAAAAATACTATATTTGGGCTGCCTGTGACCGTCTTCAGTTTACTGCGTGTCTGTTCGGGGTACTAGTAGTTGCTCATTAATTCCCAGCCTTGCGCATAATTTTTTTCTGGCTGCACTGTGCTTTCAATAACCACAGTCATCCTCCAACAGGGAAATCCATATACAGGCTATATAGGCAGTGGGCTTTATCACAAAAATTGGAAAAAATACTATATTTGGGCTGCCTGTGACCGTATTCAGTTTACTGCGTGTCTGTTGGGGGTACTAGTAGTTGCTCATTAATACCCAGCCTTGCGCATAATTTTTTTCTGGCTGCACTGTGCTTTCAATAACCACAGTCATCCTGCAACAGGGAAATCCATATACAGGCTATATAGGCAGTGGGCTTTTTCCCAAAAATTGGGAAAAAGTACTATATTTGGGCTGCCTGTGACCGTCTTCAGTTTACTGCGTCTCTGTTGGGGGTACTAGTAGTCGCTCATTAATACCCAGCGTTGCGCATAATTTTTTCTGACTGCACTGTTTTTTCAATAACCACAGTCATCCTCCAACAGGGAAATCCATATACAGGCTATATAGGCAGTGGGCTTTTTCCCAAAAATTGGGAAAAAATACTATATTTGGGCTGCCTGTGACCGTCTTCAGCTTACTGCGTGTCTGCTGGGGGTACTAGTAGTCGCTCATTAATACCCAGCCTTGCGCATAATTATTTCTGGCTGCACTGTGCTTTCAATGACCACAGTCATCCTCCAACAGGGAAATCCATATACAGGCTATATAGGCAGTGGGCTTTTTCCCAAAAATAGGGAAAAAATACTATATTTGGGCTGCCTGTGACCGTCTTAAGTTTACTGCGTGTCTGCTGGGGGTAGTAGTCGCTCATTAATACCCAGCCTTGCGCGTAATTTTTTCTGGCTGCACTGTGCTTTCAATAACTACAGTCATCCTCCAACAGGGAAATCCATATACAGGCTATATAGGCAGTGGGCTTTTTCACAAAAATTGGAAAAAATACTATATTTGGGCTGCCTATGACCGTCTTCAGTTTACTGCGTGTCTGCTGGGGATACTAGTAGTCGCTCATTAATACCCAGCCTTGCGCATAATTTTGTTCTGGCTGCACTGTGCTTTCAATAACCACAGTCATCCTCCAACAGGGAAATCCATATACAGGCTATATAGGCAGTGGACTTTTTCCCCAAAATTGGGAAAAAATACTATATTTGGGCTGCCTGTGACCGTCTTCAGTTTACTGCGTGTCTGCTGGGGGTAGTAGTCGCTCATTAATACCCAGCCTTGTGCATAATTTTGTTCTGTCTGCACTGTGCTTTCAATAACTACAGTCATCCTCCAACAGGGAAATCCATATACAGGCTATATAGGCAGTGGGCTTTTTCCCAAAAATCGGGAAGAAATACAAAATTGGGCTGCCTGTGACAGTCTTCAGTTTACTGCATGTCTGCTGGGGGTACTAGTAGTCGCTCATTAATACCCAGCCTTGCACATAATTTTTTCTGACTGCACTGTGCTTACAATAACCACAGTCATCCTCCAATAGGGAAATCCATATACAGGCTATATAGGCAGTGGGCTTTTTCCCAAAAATTGGGAAAAAATACTATATTTGGGCTGCCTGTGACCGTCTTCAGCTTACTGCGTGTCTGCTGGGGGTACTAGTAGTCGCTCATTAATACCCAGCCTTGCGCATAATTATTTCTGGCTGCACTGTGCTTTCAATGACCACAGTCATCCTCCAACAGGGAAATCCATATACAGGCTATATAGGCAGTGGGCTTTATCACAAAAATTGGAAAAAATACTATATTTGGGCTGCCTGTGACCGTCTTCAGTTTACTGCGTGTCTGTTGGGGGTACTAGTAGTTGCTCATTAATACCCAGCCTTGCGCATAATTTTTTTCTGGCTGCACTGTGCTTTCAATAACCACAGTCATCCTCCAACAGGGAAATCCATATACAGGCTATATAGGCAGTGGGCTTTTTCCCAAAAATTGGAAAAAATACAATATTTGGGCAGCCTGTGACCGTCTTCAGTTTACTACGTGTCTGTTGGGGGTACTAGTATTCGCTCATTAATACCCAGCCTTGCACATAATTTTTTCTGGCTGCACTGTGCTTTCAATGACCACAGTCATCCTCCAACAGGGAAATCCATATACAGGCTATATAGGCAGTGGGCTTTTTCACAAAAATTGGAAAAAATACAATATTTGGGCTGCCTGTGACCGTCTTCAGTTTACTACGTGTCTGCTGGGGGTACTAGTAGTCGCTCATTAATACCCAGCCTTGCGCATAATTATTTCTGGCTGCACTGTGCTTTCAATGACCACAGTCATCCTCCAACAGGGAAATCCATATACAGGCTATATAGGCAGTGGGCTTTTTCCCAAAAATAGGGAAAAAATACTATATTTGGGCTGCCTGTGACCGTCTTAAGTTTACTGCGTGTCTGCTGGGGGTAGTAGTCGCTCATTAATTCCCAGCCTTGCGCATAATTTTTTTCTGGCTGCACTGTGCTTTCAATAACCACAGTCATCCTCCAACAGGGAAATCCATATACAGGCTATATAGGCAGTGGGCTTTATCACAAAAATTGGAAAAAATACTATATTTGGGCTGCCTGTGACCGTCTTCAGTTTACTGCGTGTCTGTTGGGGGTACTAGTAGTTGCTCATTAATACCCAGCCTTGCGCATAATTTTTTTCTGGCTGCACTGTGCTTTCAATAACCACAGTCATCCTGCAACAGGGAAATCCATATACAGGCTATATAGGCAGTGGGCTTTTTCCCAAAAATTGGGAAAAAGTACTATATTTGGGCTGCCTGTGACCGTCTTCAGTTTACTGCGTCTCTGTTGGGGGTACTAGTAGTCGCTCATTAATACCCAGCGTTGCGCATAATTTTTTCTGACTGCACTGTTTTTTCAATAACCACAGTCATCCTCCAACAGGGAAATCCATATACAGGCTATATAGGCAGTGGGCTTTTTCCCAAAAATTGGGAAAAAATACTATATTTGGGCTGCCTGTGACCGTCTTCAGCTTACTGCGTGTCTGCTGGGGGTACTAGTAGTCGCTCATTAATACCCAGCCTTGCGCATAATTATTTCTGGCTGCACTGTGCTTTCAATGACCACAGTCATCCTCCAACAGGGAAATCCATATACAGGCTATATAGGCAGTGGGCTTTTTCCCAAAAATAGGGAAAAAATACTATATTTGGGCTGCCTGTGACCGTCTTAAGTTTACTGCGTGTCTGCTGGGGGTAGTAGTCGCTCATTAATACCCAGCCTTGCGCGTAATTTTTTCTGGCTGCACTGTGCTTTCAATAACTACAGTCATCCTCCAACAGGGAAATCCATATACAGGCTATATAGGCAGTGGGCTTTTTCACAAAAATTGGAAAAAATACTATATTTGGGCTGCCTATGACCGTCTTCAGTTTACTGCGTGTCTGCTGGGGATACTAGTAGTCGCTCATTAATACCCAGCCTTGCGCATAATTTTGTTCTGGCTGCACTGTGCTTTCAATAACCACAGTCATCCTCCAACAGGGAAATCCATATACAGGCTATATAGGCAGTGGACTTTTTCCCCAAAATTGGGAAAAAATACTATATTTGGGCTGCCTGTGACCGTCTTCAGTTTACTGCGTGTCTGCTGGGGGTAGTAGTCGCTCATTAATACCCAGCCTTGTGCATAATTTTGTTCTGTCTGCACTGTGCTTTCAATAACTACAGTCATCCTCCAACAGGGAAATCCATATACAGGCTATATAGGCAGTGGGCTTTTTCCCAAAAATCGGGAAGAAATACAAAATTGGGCTGCCTGTGACAGTCTTCAGTTTACTGCATGTCTGCTGGGGGTACTAGTAGTCGCTCATTAATACCCAGCCTTGCACATAATTTTTTCTGACTGCACTGTGCTTACAATAACCACAGTCATCCTCCAATAGGGAAATCCATATACAGGCTATATAGGCAGTGGTCTTTTTCCCAAAAATTGGGAAAAAATACTATATTTGGGCTGCCTGTGACCGTCTTCAGCTTACTGCGTGTCTGCTGGGGGTACTAGTAGTCGCTCATTAATACCCAGCCTTGCGCATAATTATTTCTGGCTGCACTGTGCTTTCAATGACCACAGTCATCCTCCAACAGGGAAATCCATATACAGGCTATATAGGCAGTGGGCTTTATCACAAAAATTGGAAAAAATACTATATTTGGGCTGCCTGTGACCGTCTTCAGTTTACTGCGTGTCTGTTGGGGGTACTAGTAGTTGCTCATTAATACCCAGCCTTGCGCATAATTTTTTTCTGGCTGCACTGTGCTTTCAATAACCACAGTCATCCTCCAACAGGGAAATCCATATACAGGCTATATAGGCAGTGGGCTTTTTCCCAAAAATTGGAAAAAATACAATATTTGGGCAGCCTGTGACCGTCTTCAGTTTACTACGTGTCTGTTGGGGGTACTAGTATTCGCTCATTAATACCCAGCCTTGCACATAATTTTTTCTGGCTGCACTGTGCTTTCAATGACCACAGTCATCCTCCAACAGGGAAATCCATATACAGGCTATATAGGCAGTGGGCTTTTTCACAAAAATTGGAAAAAATACAATATTTGGGCTGCCTGTGACCGTCTTCAGTTTACTACGTGTCTGCTGGGGGTACTAGTATTCGCTCATTAATACCCAGCCTTGCACATAATTTTTTCTGGCTGCACTGTGCTTTCAATAACCACACTCATCCTCCAACAGGGAAATCCATATACAGGCTATATAGGCAGTGGGCTTTTTCCCCAAAATTGGGAAAAAATACTATATTTGGGCTGCCTGTGACCGTCTTCAGTTTACTGCGTCTCTGTTGGGGGTACTAGTAGTCGCTCATTAATAACAAGCGTTGTGCATAATTTTTTCTGACTGCACTGTGTTTTCAATAACCACAGTCATCCTCCAACAGGGAAATCCATATACAGGCTATATAGGCAGTGGGCTTTTTCCCAAAAATTGGGAAAAAATACTATATTTGGGCCGCCTGTGACCGTCTTCAGCTTACTGCGTGTCTGCTGGGGGTACTAGTAGTCGCTCATTAATACCCAGCCTTGCGCATAATTATTTCTGGCTGCACTGTGCTTTCAATGACCACAGTCATCCTCCAACAGGGAAATCCATATACAGGCTATATAGGCAGTGGGCTTTATCACAAAAATTGGAAAAAATACTATATTTGGGCTGCCTGTGACCGTCTTCAGTTTACTGCGTGTCTGTTGGGGGTACTAGTAGTTGCTCATTGATACCCAGCCTTGCGCATAATATTTTTCTGGCTGCACTGTGCTTTCAATAACCACAGTCATCCTGCAACAGGGAAATCCATATACAGGCTATATAGGCAGTGGGCTTTTTCCCAAAAATTGGGAAAAAGTACTATATTTGGGCTGCCTGTGACCGTCTTCAGTTTACTGCGTCTCTGTTGGGGGTACTAGTAGTCGCTCATTAATACCCAGCGTTGCGCATAATTTTTTCTGACTGCACTGTTTTTTCAATAACCACAGTCATCCTCCAACAGGGAAATCCATATACAGGCTATATAGGCAGTGGGCTTTTTCCCAAAAATTGGGAAAAAATACTATATTTGGGCTGCCTGTGACCGTCTTCAGCTTACTGCGTGTCTGCTGGGGGTACTAGTAGTCGCTCATTAATACCCAGCCTTGCGCATAATTATTTCTGGCTGCACTGTGCTTTCAATGACCACAGTCATCCTCCAACAGGGAAATCCATATACAGGCTATATAGGCAGTGGGCTTTATCACAAAAATTGGAAAAAAATACTATATTTGGGCTGCCTGTGACCGTCTTCAGTTTACTGCGTGTCTGTTGGGGGTACTAGTAGTTGCTCATTAATACCCAGCCTTGCGCATAATTTTTTTCTGGCTGCACTGTGCTTTCAATAACCACAGTCATCCTCCAACAGGGAAATCCATATACAGGCTATATAGGCAGTGGGCTTTTTCCCAAAAATTGGAAAAAATACAATATTTGGGCAGCCTGTGACCGTCTTCAGTTTACTACGTGTCTGCTGGGGGTACTAGTAGTCGCTCATTAATACCCAGCCTTGCGCATAATTATTTCTGGCTGCACTGTGCTTTCAATGACCACAGTCATCCTCCAACAGGGAAATCCATATACAGGCTATATAGGCAGTGGGCTTTTTCCCAAAAATTGGGAAAAAATACTATATTTGGGCTGCCTGTGACCGTCTTAAGTTTACTGCGTGTCTGCTGGGGGTAGTAGTCGCTCATTAATACCCAGCCTTGCGCGTAATTTTTTCTGGCTGCACTGTGCTTTCAATAACTACAGTCATCCTCCAACAGGGAAATCCATATACAGGCTATATAGGCAGTGGGCTTTTTCACAAAAATTGGAAAAAATACTATATTTGGGCTGCCTATGACCGTCTTCAGTTTACTGCGTGTCTGCTGGGGATACTAGTAGTCGCTCATTAATACCCAGCCTTGCGCATAATTTTGTTCTGGCTGCACTGTGCTTTCAATAACCACAGTCATCCTCCAACAGGGAAATCCATATACAGGCTATATAGGCAGTGGACTTTTTCCCCAAAATTGGGAAAAAATACTATATTTGGGCTGCCTGTGACCGTCTTCAGTTTACTGCGTGTCTGCTGGGGGTAGTAGTCGCTCATTAATACCCAGCCTTGTGCATAATTTTGTTCTGTCTGCACTGTGCTTTCAATAACTACAGTCATCCTCCAACAGGGAAATCCATATACAGGCTATATAGGCAGTGGGCTTTTTCCCAAAAATCGGGAAGAAATACAAAATTGGGCTGCCTGTGACAGTCTTCAGTTTACTGCATGTCTGCTGGGGGTACTAGTAGTCGCTCATTAATACCCAGCCTTGCACATAATTTTTTCTGACTGCACTGTGCTTACAATAACCACAGTCATCCTCCAATAGGGAAATCCATATACAGGCTATATAGGCAGTGGGCTTTTTCCCAAAAATTTGGAAAAAATACTATATTTGGGCTGCCTGTGACCGTCTTCAGCTTACTGCGTGTCTGCTGGGGGTACTAGTAGTCGCTCATTAATACCCAGCCTTGCGCATAATTATTTCTGGCTGCACTGTGCTTTCAATGACCACAGTCATCCTCCAACAGGGAAATCCATATACAGGCTATATAGGCAGTGGGCTTTATCACAAAAATTGGAAAAAATACTATATTTGGGCTGCCTGTGACCGTCTTCAGTTTACTGCGTGTCTGTTGGGGGTACTAGTAGTTGCTCATTAATACCCAGCCTTGCGCATAATTTTTTTCTGGCTGCACTGTGCTTTCAATAACCACAGTCATCCTCCAACAGGGAAATCCATATACAGGCTATATAGGCAGTGGGCTTTTTCCCAAAAATTGGAAAAAATACAATATTTGGTCTGCCTGTGACCGTCTTCAGTTTACTACGTGTCTGTTGGGGGTACTAGTATTCGCTCATTAATACCCAGCCTTGCGCATAATTTTTTCTGGCTGCACTGTGCTTTCAATGACCACAGTCATCCTCCAACAGGGAAATCCATATACAGGCTATATAGGCAGTGGGCTTTTTCACAAAAATTGGAAAAAATACAATATTTGGGCTGCCTGTGACCGTCTTCAGTTTACTACGTGTCTGCTGGGGGTACTAGTATTCGCTCATTAATACCCAGCCTTGCACATAATTTTTTCTGGCTGCACTGTGCTTTCAATAACCACACTCATCCTCCAACAGGGAAATCCATATACAGGCTATATAGGCAGTGGGCTTTTTCCCCAAAATTGGGAAAAAGTACTATATTTGGGCTGTCTGTGACCGTCTTCAGTTTACTGCGTCTCTGTTGGGGGTACTAGTAGTCGCTCATTAATACCCAGCGTTGCGCATAATTTTTTCTGACTGCACTGTTTTTTCAATAACCACAGTCATCCTCCAACAGGGAAATCCATATACAGGCTATATAGGCAGTGGGCTTTTTCCCAAAAATTGGGAAAAAATACTATATTTGGGCTGCCTGTGACCGTCTTCAGCTTACTGCGTGTCTGCTGGGGGTACTAGTAGTCGCTCATTAATACCCAGACTTGCGCATAATTATTTCTGGCTGCACTGTGCTTTCAATGACCACAGTCATCCTCCAACAGGGAAATCCATATACAGGCTATATAGGCAGTGGGCTTTATCACAAAAATTGGAAAAAATACTATATTTGGGCTGCCTGTGACCGTCTTCAGTTTACTGCGTGTCTGTTGGGGGTACTAGTAGTTGCTCATTAATACCCAGCCTTGCGCATAATTTTTTTCTGGCTGCACTGTGCTTTCAATAACCACAGTCATCCTCCAACAGGGAAATCCATATACAGGCTATATAGGCAGTGGGCTTTTTCCCAAAAATTGTGAAAAAAATACAATATTTGGGCAGCCTGTGACCGTCTTCAGTTTACTACGTGTCTGTTGGGGATACTAGTATTCGCTCATTAATACCCAGCCTTGCACATAATTTTTTCTGGCTGCACTGTGCTTTCAATGACCACAGTCATCCTCCAACAGGGAAATCCATATACAGGCTATATAGGCAGTGGGCTTTTTCACAAAAATTGGAAAAAATACAATATTTGGGCAGCCTGTGACCGTCTTCAGTTTACTACGTGTCTGCTGGGGGTACTAGTATTCGCTCATTAATACCCAGCCTTGCACATAATTTTTTCTGGCTGCACTGTGCTTTCAATAACTACAGTCATCCTCCAACAGGGAAATCCATATACAGGCTATATAGGCAGTGGGCTTTTTCCCAAAAATTGGAAAAAATACTATATTTGGGCTGCCTGTGACCATCTTCAGTTTACTGCGCGTCTGCTGGGGGGTACTAGTAGTCGCTCATTAATACCCAGCCTTGCGCATAATTTTTTCTGGCTGCACTGTGCTTTCAATAACCACACTCATCCTCCAACAGGGAAATCCATATACAGGCTATATAGGCAGTGGACTTTTTCCCCAAAATTGGGAAAAAATACTATATTTGGGCTGCCTGTGACCATCTTCAGTTTACTGCGTGTCTGCTGGGGGTAGTAGTCGCTAATTAATACCCAGCCTTGTGCATAATTTTGTTCTGGCTGCACTGTGCTTTCAATAACCACAGTCATCCTCCAACAGGGAAATCCATATACAGGCTATATAGGCAGTGGGCTTTTTCCCAAAAATTGGGAAGAAATACAATATTTGGGCTGCCTGTGACAGTCTTCAGTTTACTGCGTGTCTGCTGGGGGTACTAGTAGTCGCTCATTAATACCCAGCCTTGCGCATAATTTTTTCTGACCGCACTGTGCTTTCAATAACCACAGTCATCCTCCAACAGGGAAATCCATATACAGGCTATATAGGCAGTGGGCTTTTTCCCAAAAATTGGGAAAAAATACTATATTTGGGCTGCCTGTGACCGTCTTCAGCTTACTTCGTGTCTGCTGGGGGTACTAGTAGTCGCTCATTAATACCCAGCCTTGCGCATAATTATTTCTGGCTGCACTGTGCTTTCAATAACCACAGTCATCCTGCAACAGGGAAATCCATATACAGGCTATATAGGCAGTGGGCTTTTTCCCAAAAATTGGGAAAAAGTACTATATTTGGGCTGCCTGTGACCGTCTTCAGTTTACTGCGTCTCTGTTGGGGGTACTAGTAGTCGCTCATTAATACCCAGCGTTGCGCATAATTTTTTCTGACTGCACTGTTTTTTCAATAACCACAGTCATCCTCCAACAGGGAAATCCATATACAGGCTATATAGGCAGTGGGCTTTTTCCCAAAAATTGGGAAAAAATACTATATTTGGGCTGCCTGTGACCGTCTTCAGCTTACTGCGTGTCTGCTGGGGGTACTAGTAGTCGCTCATTAATACCCAGCCTTGCGCATAATTATTTCTGGCTGCACTGTGCTTTCAATGACCACAGTCATCCTCCAACAGGGAAATCCATATACAGGCTATATAGGCAGTGGGCTTTATCACAAAAATTGGAAAAAATACTATATTTGGGCTGCCTGTGACCGTCTTCAGTTTACTGCGTGTCTGTTGGGGGTACTAGTAGTTGCTCATTAATACCCAGCCTTGCGCATAATTTTTTTCTGGCTGCACTGTGCTTTCAATAACCACAGTCATCCTCCAACAGGGAAATCCATATACAGGCTATATAGGCAGTGGGCTTTTTCCCAAAAATTGGAAAAAATACAATATTTGGGCAGCCTGTGACCGTCTTCAGTTTACTACGTGTCTGTTGGGGGTACTAGTATTCGCTCATTAATACCCAGCCTTGCACATAATTTTTTTTGGCTGCACTGTGCTTTCAATGACCACAGTCATCCTCCAACAGGGAAATCCATATACAGGCTATATAGGCAGTGGGCTTTTTCACAAAAATTGGAAAAAATACAATATTTGGGCAGCCTGTGACCGTCTTCAGTTTACTACGTGTCTGCTGGGGGTACTAGTATTCGCTCATTAATACCCAGCCTTGCACATAATTTTTTCTGGCTGCACTGTGCTTTCAATAACTACAGTCATCCTCCAACAGGGAAATCCATATACAGGCTATATAGGCAGTGGGCTTTTTCCCAAAAATTGGAAAAAATACTATATTTGGGCTGCCTGTGACCATCTTCAGTTTACTGCGCGTCTGCTGGGGGGTACTAGTAGTCGCTCATTAATACCCAGCCTTGCGCATAATTTTTTCTGGCTGCACTGTGCTTTCAATAACCACACTCATCCTCCAACAGGGAAATCCATATACAGGCTATATAGGCAGTGGACTTTTTCCCCAAAATTGGGAAAAAATACTATATTTGGGCTGCCTGTGACCATCTTCAGTTTACTGCGTGTCTGCTGGGGGTAGTAGTCGCTAATTAATACCCAGCCTTGTGCATAATTTTGTTCTGGCTGCACTGTGCTTTCAATAACCACAGTCATCCTCCAACAGGGAAATCCATATACAGGCTATATAGGCAGTGGGCTTTTTCCCAAAAATTGGGAAGAAATACAATATTTGGGCTGCCTATGACAGTCTTCAGTTTACTGCGTGTCTGCTGGGGGTACTAGTAGTCGCTCATTAATACCCAGCCTTGCGCATAATTTTTTCTGACCGCACTGTGCTTTCAATAACCACAGTCATCCTCCAACAGGGAAATCCATATACAGGCTATATAGGCAGTGGGCTTTTTCCCAAAAATTGGGAAGAAATACTATATTTGGGCTGCCTGTGACCGTCTTAAGTTTACTGCGTGTCTGCTGGGGGTAGTAGTCGCTCATTAATACCCAGCCTTGCGCGTAATTTTTTCTGGCTGCACTGTGCTTTCAATAACTACAGTCATCCTCCAACAGGGAAATCCATATACAGGCTATATAGGCAGTGGGCTTTTTCCCAAAAATTGGAAAAAATACTATATTTGGGCTGCCTGTGACCGTCTTCAGTTTACTGCGTGTCTGCTGGGGATACTAGTAGTCGCTCATTAATACCCAGCCTTGCGCATAATTTTTTTCAGGCTGCACTGTGCTTTCAATAACCACAGTCATCCTCCAACAGGGAAATCCATATACAGGCTATATAGGCAGTGGACTTTTTCCCCAAAATTGGGAAAAAATACTATATTTGGGCTGCCTGTGACCGTCTTCAGTTTACTGCGTGTCTGCTGGGGGTAGTAGTCGCTCATTAATACCCAGCCTTGTGCATAATTTTGTTCTGTCTGCACTGTGCTTTCAATAACTACAGTCATCCTCCAACAGGGAAATCCATATACAGGCTATATAGGCAGTGGGCTTTTTCCCAAAAATCGGGAAGAAATACAAAATTGGGCTGCCTGTGACAGTCTTCAGCTTACTGCATGTCTGCTGGGGGTACTAGTAGTCGCTCATTAATACCCAGCCTTGCACATAATTTTTTCTGACTGCACTGTGCTTACAATAACCACAGTCATCCTCCAATAGGGAAATCCATATACAGGCTATATAGGCAGTGGGCTTTATCACAAAAATTGGAAAAAATACTATATTTGGGCTGCCTGTGACCGTCTTCAGTTTACTGCGTGTCTGTTGGGGGTACTAGTAGTTGCTCATTAATACCCAGCCTTGCGCATAATTTTTTTCTGGCTGCACTGTGCTTTCAATAACCACAGTCATCCTCCAACAGGGAAATCCATATACAGGCTATATAGGCAGTGGGCTTTTTCCCAAAAATTGGAAAAAATACAATATTTGGGCAGCCTGTGACCGTCTTCAGTTTACTACGTGTCTGTTGGGGGTACTAGTATTCGCTCATTAATACCCAGCCTTGCACATAATTTTTTCTGGCTGCACTGTGCTTTCAATGACCACAGTCATCCTCCAACAGGGAAATCCATATACAGGCTATATAGGCAGTGGGCTTTTTCACAAAAATTGGAAAAAATACTATATTTGGGCTGCCTGTGACCGTCTTCAGTTTACTGCGTGTCTGTTGGGGGTACTAGTAGTTGCTCATTAATACCCAGCCTTGCGCATAATTTTTTTCTGGCTGCACTGTGCTTTCAATAACCACAGTCATCCTCCAACAGGGAAATCCATATACAGGCTATATAGGCAGTGGGCTTTATCACAAAAATTGGAAAAAATACTATATTTGGGCTGCCTGTGACCGTCTTCAGTTTACTGCGTGTCTGTTGGGGGTACTAGTAGTTGCTCATTAATACCCAGCCTTGCGCATAATTTTTTTCTGGCTGCACTGTGCTTTCAATAACCACAGTCATCCTGCAACAGGGAAATCCATATACAGGCTATATAGGCAGTGGGCTTTTTCCCAAAAATTGGGAAAAAGTACTATATTTGGGCTGCCTGTGACCGTCTTCAGTTTACTGCGTCTCTGTTGGGGGTACTAGTAGTCGCTCATTAATACCCAGCGTTGCGCATAATTTTTTCTGACTGCACTGTTTTTTCAATAACCACAGTCATCCTCCAACAGGGAAATCCATATACAGGCTATATAGGCAGTGGGCTTTTTCCCAAAAATTGGGAAAAAATACTATATTTGGGCTGCCTGTGACCGTCTTCAGCTTACTGCGTGTCTGCTGGGGGTACTAGTAGTCACTCATTAATACCCAGCCTTGCGCATAATTATTTCTGGCTGCACTGTGCTTTCAATGACCACAGTCATCCTCCAACAGGGAAATCCATATACAGGCTATATAGGCAGTGGGCTTTATCACAAAAATTGGAAAAAATACTATATTTGGGCTGCCTGTGACCGTCTTCAGTTTACTGCGTGTCTGTTGGGGGTACTAGTAGTTGCTCATTAATACCCAGCCTTGCGCATAATTTTTTTCTGGCTGCACTGTGCTTTCAATAACCACAGTCATCCTCCAACAGGGAAATCCATATACAGGCTATATAGGCAGTGGGCTTTTTCCCAAAAATTGGAAAAAATACAATATTTGGGCAGCCTGTGACCGTCTTCAGTTTACTACGTGTCTGTTGGGGGTACTAGTATTCGCTCATTAATACCCAGCCTTGCACATAATTTTTTTTGGCTGCACTGTGCTTTCAATGACCACAGTCATCCTCGAACAGGGAAATCCATATACAGGCTATATAGGCAGTGGGCTTTTTCACAAAAATTGGAAAAAATACAATATTTGGGCAGCCTGTGACCGTCTTCAGTTTACTACGTGTCTGCTGGGGGTACTAGTATTCGCTCATTAATACCCAGCCTTGCACATAATTTTTTCTGGCTGCACTGTGCTTTCAATAACTACAGTCATCCTCCAACAGGGAAATCCATATACAGGCTATATAGGCAGTGGGCTTTATCACAAAAATTGGAAAAAATACTATATTTGGGCTGCCTGTGACCGTCTTCAGTTTACTGCGTGTCTGTTGGGGGTACTAGTAGTTGCTCATTAATACCCAGCCTTGCGCATAATTTTTTTCTGGCTGCACTGTGCTTTCAATAACCACAGTCATCCTCCAACAGGGAAATCCATATACAGGCTATATAGGCAGTGGGCTTTTTCCCAAAAATTGGAAAAAATACAATATTTGGGCAGCCTGTGACCGTCTTCAGTTTACTACGTGTCTGTTGGGGGTACTAGTATTCGCTCATTAATACCCAGCCTTGCACATAATTTTTTCTGGCTGCACTGTGCTTTCAATGACCACAGTCATCCTCCAACAGGGAAATCCATATACAGGCTATATAGGCAGTGGGCTTTTTCACAAAAATTGGAAAAAATACAATATTTGGGCAGCCTGTGACCGTCTTCAGTTTACTACGTGTCTGCTGGGGGTACTAGTATTCGCTCATTAATACCCAGCCTTGCACATAATTTTTTCTGGCTGCACTGTGCTTTCAATAACTACAGTCATCCTCCAACAGGGAAATCCATATACAGGCTATATAGGCAGTGGGCTTTTTCCCAAAAATTGGAAAAAATACTATATTTGGGCTGCCTGTGACCGTCTTAAGTTTACTGCGTGTCTGCTGGGGGTAGTAGTCGCTCATTAATACCCAGCCTTGCGCGTAATTTTTTCTGGCTGCACTGTGCTTTCAATAACTACAGTCATCCTCCAACAGGGAAATCCATATACAGGCTATATAGGCAGTGGGCTTTTTCACAAAAATTGGAAAAAATACTATATTTGGGCTGCCTATGACCGTCTTCAGTTTACTGCGTGTCTGCTGGGGATACTAGTAGTCGCTCATTAATACCCAGCCTTGCGCATAATTTTGTTCTGGCTGCACTGTGCTTTCAATAACCACAGTCATCCTCCAACAGGGAAATCCATATACAGGCTATATAGGCAGTGGACTTTTTCCCCAAAATTGGGAAAAAATACTATATTTGGGCTGCCTGTGACCGTCTTCAGTTTACTGCGTGTCTGCTGGGGGTAGTAGTCGCTCATTAATACCCAGCCTTGTGCATAATTTTGTTCTGTCTGCACTGTGCTTTCAATAACTACAGTCATCCTCCAACAGGGAAATCCATATACAGGCTATATAGGCAGTGGGCTTTTTCCCAAAAATCGGGAAGAAATACAAAATTGGGCTGCCTGTGACAGTCTTCAGTTTACTGCATGTCTGCTGGGGGTACTAGTAGTCGCTCATTAATACCCAGCCTTGCACATAATTTTTTCTGACTGCACTGTGCTTACAATAACCACAGTCATCCTATAATAGGGAAATCCATATACAGGCTATATAGGCAGTGGGCTTTTTCCCAAAAATTTGGAAAAAATACTATATTTGGGCTGCCTGTGACCGTCTTCAGCTTACTGCGTGTCTGCTGGGGGTACTAGTAGTCGCTCATTAATACCCAGCCTTGCGCATAATTATTTCTGGCTGCACTGTGCTTTCAATGACCACAGTCATCCTCCAACAGGGAAATCCATATACAGGCTATATAGGCAGTGGGCTTTATCACAAAAATTGGAAAAAATACTATATTTGGGCTGCCTGTGACCGTCTTCAGTTTACTGCGTGTCTGTTGGGGGTACTAGTAGTTGCTCATTAATACCCAGCCTTGCGCATAATTTTTTTCTGGCTGCACTGTGCTTTCAATAACCACAGTCATCCTCCAACAGGGAAATCCATATACAGGCTATATAGGCAGTGGGCTTTTTCCCAAAAATTGGAAAAAATACAATATTTGGTCTGCCTGTGACCGTCTTCAGTTTACTACGTGTCTGTTGGGGGTACTAGTATTCGCTCATTAATACCCAGCCTTGCGCATAATTTTTTCTGGCTGCACTGTGCTTTCAATGACCACAGTCATCCTCCAACAGGGAAATCCATATACAGGCTATATAGGCAGTGGGCTTTTTCACAAAAATTGGAAAAAATACAATATTTGGGCTGCCTGTGACCGTCTTCAGTTTACTACGTGTCTGCTGGGGGTACTAGTATTCGCTCATTAATACCCAGCCTTGCACATAATTTTTTCTGGCTGCACTGTGCTTTCAATAACCACACTCATCCTCCAACAGGGAAATCCATATACAGGCTATATAGGCAGTGGGCTTTTTCCCCAAAATTGGGAAAAAGTACTATATTTGGGCTGTCTGTGACCGTCTTCAGTTTACTGCGTCTCTGTTGGGGGTACTAGTAGTCGCTCATTAATACCCAGCGTTGCGCATAATTTTTTCTGACTGCACTGTTTTTTCAATAACCACAGTCATCCTCCAACAGGGAAATCCATATACAGGCTATATAGGCAGTGGGCTTTTTCCCAAAAATTGGGAAAAAATACTATATTTGGGCTGCCTGTGACCGTCTTCAGCTTACTGCGTGTCTGCTGGGGGTACTAGTAGTCGCTCATTAATACCCAGACTTGCGCATAATTATTTCTGGCTGCACTGTGCTTTCAATGACCACAGTCATCCTCCAACAGGGAAATCCATATACAGGCTATATAGGCAGTGGGCTTTATCACAAAAATTGGAAAAAATACTATATTTGGGCTGCCTGTGACCGTCTTCAGTTTTCTGCGTGTCTGTTGGGGGTACTAGTAGTTGCTCATTAATACCCAGCCTTGCGCATAATTTTTTTCTGGCTGCACTGTGCTTTCAATAACCACAGTCATCCTCCAACAGGGAAATCCATATACAGGCTATATAGGCAGTGGGCTTTTTCCCAAAAATTGGAAAAAATACAATATTTGGGCAGCCTGTGACCGTCTTCAGTTTACTACGTGTCTGTTGGGGGTACTAGTATTCGCTCATTAATACCCAGCCTTGCACATAATTTTTTCTGGCTGCACTGTGCTTTCAATGACCACAGTCATCCTCCAACAGGGAAATCCATATACAGGCTATATAGGCAGTGGGCTTTTTCACAAAAATTGGAAAAAATACAATATTTGGGCAGCCTGTGACCGTCTTCAGTTTACTACGTGTCTGCTGGGGGTACTAGTATTCGCTCATTAATACCCAGCCTTGCACATAATTTTTTCTGGCTGCACTGTGCTTTCAATAACTACAGTCATCCTCCAACAGGGAAATCCATATACAGGCTATATAGGCAGTGGGCTTTTTCCCAAAAATTGGAAAAAATACTATATTTGGGCTGCCTGTGACCATCTTCAGTTTACTGCGCGTCTGCTGGGGGGTACTAGTAGTCGCTCATTAATACCCAGCCTTGCGCATAATTTTTTCTGGCTGCACTGTGCTTTCAATAACCACACTCATCCTCCAACAGGGAAATCCATATACAGGCTATATAGGCAGTGGACTTTTTCCCCAAAATTGGGAAAAAATACTATATTTGGGCTGCCTGTGACCATCTTCAGTTTACTGCGTGTCTGCTGGGGGTAGTAGTCGCTAATTAATACCCAGCCTTGTGCATAATTTTGTTCTGGCTGCACTGTGCTTTCAATAACCACAGTCATCCTCCAACAGGGAAATCCATATACAGGCTATATAGGCAGTGGGCTTTTTCCCAAAAATTGGGAAGAAATACAATATTTGGGCTGCCTATGACAGTCTTCAGTTTACTGCGTGTCTGCTGGGGGTACTAGTAGTCGCTCATTAATACCCAGCCTTGCGCATAATTTTTTCTGACCGCACTGTGCTTTCAATAACCACAGTCATCCTCCAACAGGGAAATCCATATACAGGCTATATAGGCAGTGGGCTTTTTCCCAAAAATTGGGAAAAAATACTATATTTGGGCTGCCTGTGACCGTCTTCAGCTTACTTCGTGTCTGCTGGGGGTACTAGTAGTCGCTCATTAATACCCAGCCTTGCGCATAATTATTTCTGGCTGCACTGTGCTTTCAATAACCACAGTCATCCTGCAACAGGGAAATCCATATACAGGCTATATAGGCAGTGGGCTTTTTCCCAAAAATTGGGAAAAAGTACTATATTTGGGCTGCCTGTGACCGTCTTCAGTTTACTGCGTCTCTGTTGGGGGTACTAGTAGTCGCTCATTAATACCCAGCGTTGCGCATAATTTTTTCTGACTGCACTGTTTTTTCAATAACCACAGTCATCCTCCAACAGGGAAATCCATATACAGGCTATATAGGCAGTGGGCTTTTTCCCAAAAATTGGGAAAAAATACTATATTTGGGCTGCCTGTGACCGTCTTCAGCTTACTGCGTGTCTGCTGGGGGTACTAGTAGTCGCTCATTAATACCCAGCCTTGCGCATAATTATTTCTGGCTGCACTGTGCTTTCAATGACCACAGTCATCCTCCAACAGGGAAATCCATATACAGGCTATATAGGCAGTGGGCTTTATCACAAAAATTGGAAAAAATACTATATTTGGGCTGCCTGTGACCGTCTTCAGTTTACTGCGTGTCTGTTGGGGGTACTAGTAGTTGCTCATTAATACCCAGCCTTGCGCATAATTTTTTTCTGGCTGCACTGTGCTTTCAATAACCACAGTCATCCTCCAACAGGGAAATCCATATACAGGCTATATAGGCAGTGGGCTTTTTCCCAAAAATTGGAAAAAATATAATATTTGGGCAGCCTGTGACCGTCTTCAGTTTACTACGTGTCTGTTGGGGGTACTAGTATTCGCTCATTAATACCCAGCCTTGCACATAATTTTTTTTGGCTGCACTGTGCTTTCAATGACCACAGTCATCCTCCAACAGGGAAATCCATATACAGGCTATATAGGCAGTGGGCTTTTTCACAAAAATTGGAAAAAATACAATATTTGGGCAGCCTGTGACCGTCTTCAGTTTACTACGTGTCTGCTGGGGGTACTAGTATTCGCTCATTAATACCCAGCCTTGCACATAATTTTTTCTGGCTGCACTGTGCTTTCAATAACTACAGTCATCCTCCAACAGGGAAATCCATATACAGGCTATATAGGCAGTGGGCTTTTTCCCAAAAATTGGAAAAAATACTATATTTGGGCTGCCTGTGACCATCTTCAGTTTACTGCGCGTCTGCTGGGGGGTACTAGTAGTCGCTCATTAATACCCAGCCTTGCGCATAATTTTTTCTGGCTGCACTGTGCTTTCAATAACCACAGTCATCCTCCAACAGGGAAATCCATATACAGGCTATATAGGCAGTGGGCTTTTTCCCAAAAATTGGGAAGAAATACAATATTTGGGCTGCCTATGACAGTCTTCAGTTTACTGCGTGTCTGCTGGGGGTACTAGTAGTCGCTCATTAATACCCAGCCTTGCGCATAATTTTTTCTGACCGCACTGTGCTTTCAATAACCACAGTCATCCTCCAACAGGGAAATCCATATACAGGCTATATAGGCAGTGGGCTTTTTCCCAAAAATTGGGAAGAAATACTATATTTGGGCTGCCTGTGACCGTCTTAAGTTTACTGCGTGTCTGCTGGGGGTAGTAGTCGCTCATTAATACCCAGCCTTGCGCGTAATTTTTTCTGGCTGCACTGTGCTTTCAATAACTACAGTCATCCTCCAACAGGGAAATCCATATACAGGCTATATAGGCAGTGGGCTTTTTCCCAAAAATTGGAAAAAATACTATATTTGGGCTGCCTGTGACCGTCTTCAGTTTACTGCGTGTCTGCTGGGGATACTAGTAGTCGCTCATTAATACCCAGCCTTGCGCATAATTTTTTTCTGGCTGCACTGTGCTTTCAATAACCACAGTCATCCTCCAACAGGGAAATCCATATACAGGCTATATAGGCAGTGGACTTTTTCCCCAAAATTGGGAAAAAATACTATATTTGGGCTGCCTGTGACCGTCTTCAGTTTACTGCGTGTCTGCTGGGGGTAGTAGTCGCTCATTAATACCCAGCCTTGTGCATAATTTTGTTCTGTCTGCACTGTGCTTTCAATAACTACAGTCATCCTCCAACAGGGAAATCCATATACAGGCTATATAGGCAGTGGGCTTTTTCCCAAAAATCGGGAAGAAATACAAAATTGGGCTGCCTGTGACAGTCTTCAGTTTACTGCATGTCTGCTGGGGGTACTAGTAGTCGCTCATTAATACCCAGCCTTGCACATAATTTTTTCTGACTGCACTGTGCTTACAATAACCACAGTCATCCTCCAATAGGGAAATCCATATACAGGCTATATAGGCAGTGGGCTTTATCACAAAAATTGGAAAAAATACTATATTTGGGCTGCCTGTGACCGTCTTCAGTTTACTGCGTGTCTGTTGGGGGTACTAGTAGTTGCTCATTAATACCCAGCCTTGCGCATAATTTTTTTCTGGCTGCACTGTGCTTTCAATAACCACAGTCATCCTCCAACAGGGAAATCCATATACAGGCTATATAGGCAGTGGGCTTTTTCCCAAAAATTGGAAAAAATACAATATTTGGGCAGCCTGTGACCGTCTTCAGTTTACTACGTGTCTGTTGGGGGTACTAGTATTCGCTCATTAATACCCAGCCTTGCACATAATTTTTTCTGGCTGCACTGTGCTTTCAATGACCACAGTCATCCTCCAACAGGGAAATCCATATACAGGCTATATAGGCAGTGGGCTTTTTCACAAAAATTGGAAAAAATACTATATTTGGGCTGCCTGTGACCGTCTTCAGTTTACTGCGTGTCTGTTGGGGGTACTAGTAGTTGCTCATTAATACCCAGCCTTGCGCATAATTTTTTTCTGGCTGCACTGTGCTTTCAATAACCACAGTCATCCTCCAACAGGGAAATCCATATACAGGCTATATAGGCAGTGGGCTTTATCAGAAAAATTGGATAAAATACTATATTTGGGCTGCCTGTGACCGTCTTCAGTTTACTGCGTGTCTGTTGGGGGTACTAGTAGTTGCTCATTAATACCCAGCCTTGCGCATAATTTTTTTCTGGCTGCACTGTGCTTTCAATAACCACAGTCATCCTGCAACAGGGAAATCCATATACAGGCTATATAGGCAGTGGGCTTTTTCCCAAAAATTGGGAAAAAGTACTATATTTGGGCTGCCTGTGACCGTCTTCAGTTTACTGCGTCTCTGTTGGGGGTACTAGTAGTCGCTCATTAATACCCAGCGTTGCGCATAATTTTTTCTGACTGCACTGTTTTTTCAATAACCACAGTCATCCTCCAACAGGGAAATCCATATACAGGCTATATAGGCAGTGGGCTTTTTCCCAAAAATTGGGAAAAAATACTATATTTGGGCTGCCTGTGACCGTCTTCAGCTTACTGCGTGTCTGCTGGGGGTACTAGTAGTCGCTCATTAATACCCAGCCTTGCGCATAATTATTTCTGGCTGCACTGTGCTTTCAATGACCACAGTCATCCTCCAACAGGGAAATCCATATACAGGCTATATAGGCAGTGGGCTTTATCACAAAAATTGGAAAAAATACTATATTTGGGCTGCCTGTGACCGTCTTCAGTTTACTGCGTGTCTGTTGGGGGTACTAGTAGTTGCTCATTAATACCCAGCCTTGCGCATAATTTTTTTCTGGCTGCACTGTGCTTTCAATAACCACAGTCATCCTCCAACAGGGAAATCCATATACAGGCTATATAGGCAGTGGGCTTTTTCCCAAAAATTGGAAAAAATACAATATTTGGGCAGCCTGTGACCGTCTTCAGTTTACTACGTGTCTGTTGGGGGTACTAGTATTCGCTCATTAATACCCAGCCTTGCACATAATTTTTTCTGGCTGCACTGTGCTTTCAATGACCACAGTCATCCTCCAACAGGGAAATCCATATACAGGCTATATAGGCAGTGGGCTTTTTCACAAAAATTGGAAAAAATACAATATTTGGGCAGCCTGTGACCGTCTTCAGTTTACTACGTGTCTGCTGGGGGTACTAGTATTCGCTCATTAATACCCAGCCTTGCACATAATTTTTTCTGGCTGCACTGTGCTTTCAATAACTACAGTCATCCTCCAACAGGGAAATCCATATACAGGCTATATAGGCAGTGGGCTTTTTCCCAAAAATTGGAAAAAATACTATATTTGGGCTGCCTGTGACCATCTTCAGTTTACTGCGCGTCTGCTGGGGGGTACTAGTAGTCGCTCATTAATACCCAGCCTTGCGCATAATTTTTTCTGGCTGCACTGTGCTTTCAATAACCACACTCATCCTCCAACAGGGAAATCCATATACAGGCTATATAGGCAGTGGACTTTTTCCCCAAAATTGGGAAAAAATACTATATTTGGGCTGCCTGTGACCATCTTCAGTTTACTGCGTGTCTGCTGGGGGTAGTAGTCGCTAATTAATACCCAGCCTTGTGCATAATTTTGTTCTGGCTGCACTGTGCTTTCAATAACCACAGTCATCCTCCAACAGGGAAATCCATATACAGGCTATATAGGCAGTGGGCTTTTTCCCAAAAATTGGGAAGAAATACAATATTTGGGCTGCCTATGACAGTCTTCAGTTTACTGCGTGTCTGCTGGGGGTACTAGTAGTCGCTCATTAATACCCAGCCTTGCGCATAATTTTTTCTGACCGCACTGTGCTTTCAATAACCACAGTCATCCTCCAACAGGGAAATCCATATACAGGCTATATAGGCAGTGGGCTTTTTCCCAAAAATTGGGAAAAAATACTATATTTGGGCTGCCTGTGACCGTCTTCAGCTTACTTCGTGTCTGCTGGGGGTACTAGTAGTCGCTCATTAATACCCAGCCTTGCGCATAATTATTTCTGGCTGCACTGTGCTTTCAATAACCACAGTCATCCTGCAACAGGGAAATCCATATACAGGCTATATAGGCAGTGGGCTTTTTCCCAAAAATTGGGAAAAAGTACTATATTTGGGCTGCCTGTGACCGTCTTCAGTTTACTGCGTCTCTGTTGGGGGTACTAGTAGTCGCTCATTAATACCCAGCGTTGCGCATAATTTTTTCTGACTGCACTGTTTTTTCAATAACCACAGTCATCCTCCAACAGGGAAATCCATATACAGGCTATATAGGCAGTGGGCTTTTTCCCAAAAATTGGGAAAAAATACTATATTTGGGCTGCCTGTGACCGTCTTCAGCTTACTGCGTGTCTGCTGGGGGTACTAGTAGTCGCTCATTAATACCCAGCCTTGCGCATAATTATTTCTGGCTGCACTGTGCTTTCAATGACCACAGTCATCCTCCAACAGGGAAATCCATATACAGGCTATATAGGCAGTGGGCTTTATCACAAAAATTGGAAAAAATACTATATTTGGGCTGCCTGTGACCGTCTTCAGTTTACTGCGTGTCTGTTGGGGGTACTAGTAGTTGCTCATTAATACCCAGCCTTGCGCATAATTTTTTTCTGGCTGCACTGTGCTTTCAATAACCACAGTCATCCTCCAACAGGGAAATCCATATACAGGCTATATAGGCAGTGGGCTTTTTCCCAAAAATTGGAAAAAATACAATATTTGGGCAGCCTGTGACCGTCTTCAGTTTACTACGTGTCTGTTGGGGGTACTAGTATTCGCTCATTAATACCCAGCCTTGCACATAATTTTTTTTGGCTGCACTGTGCTTTCAATGACCACAGTCATCCTCCAACAGGGAAATCCATATACAGGCTATATAGGCAGTGGGCTTTTTCACAAAAATTGGAAAAATACAATATTTGGGCAGCCTGTGACCGTCTTCAGTTTACTACGTGTCTGCTGGGGGTACTAGTATTCGCTCATTAATACCCAGCCTTGCACATAATTTTTTCTGGCTGCACTGTGCTTTCAATAACTACAGTCATCCTCCAACAGGGAAATCCATATACAGGCTATATAGGCAGTGGGCTTTTTCCCAAAAATTGGAAAAAATACTATATTTGGGCTGCCTGTGACCATCTTCAGTTTACTGCGCGTCTGCTGGGGGGTACTAGTAGTCGCTCATTAATACCCAGCCTTGCGCATAATTTTTTCTGGCTGCACTGTGCTTTCAATAACCACAGTCATCCTCCAACAGGGAAATCCATATACAGGCTATATAGGCAGTGGGCTTTTTCCCAAAAATTGGGAAGAAATACAATATTTGGGCTGCCTATGACAGTCTTCAGTTTACTGCGTGTCTGCTGGGGGTACTAGTAGTCGCTCATTAATACCCAGCCTTGCGCATAATTTTTTCTGACCGCACTGTGCTTTCAATAACCACAGTCATCCTCCAACAGGGAAATCCATATACAGGCTATATAGGCAGTGGGCTTTTTCCCAAAAATTGGGAAGAAATACTATATTTGGGCTGCCTGTGACCGTCTTAAGTTTACTGCGTGTCTGCTGGGGGTAGTAGTCGCTCATTAATACCCAGCCTTGCGCGTAATTTTTTCTGGCTGCACTGTGCTTTCAATAACTACAGTCATCCTCCAACAGGGAAATCCATATACAGGCTATATAGGCAGTGGGCTTTTTCCCAAAAATTGGAAAAAATACTATATTTGGGCTGCCTGTGACCATCTTCAGTTTACTGCGCGTCTGCTGGGGGGTACTAGTAGTCGCTCATTAATACCCAGCCTTGCGCATAATTTTTTCTGGCTGCACTGTGCTTTCAATAACCACAGTCATCCTCCAACAGGGAAATCCATATACAGGCTATATAGGCAGTGGGCTTTTTCCCAAAAATTGGGAAGAAATACAATATTTGGGCTGCCTATGACAGTCTTCAGTTTACTGCGTGTCTGCTGGGGGTACTAGTAGTCGCTCATTAATACCCAGCCTTGCGCATAATTTTTTCTGACCGCACTGTGCTTTCAATAACCACAGTCATCCTCCAACAGGGAAATCCATATACAGGCTATATAGGCAGTGGGCTTTTTCCCAAAAATTGGGAAGAAATACTATATTTGGGCTGCCTGTGACCGTCTTAAGTTTACTGCGTGTCTGCTGGGGGTAGTAGTCGCTCATTAATACCCAGCCTTGCGCGTAATTTTTTCTGGCTGCACTGTGCTTTCAATAACTACAGTCATCCTCCAACAGGGAAATCCATATACAGGCTATATAGGCAGTGGGCTTTTTCCCAAAAATTGGAAAAAATACTATATTTGGGCTGCCTGTGACCGTCTTCAGTTTACTGCGTGTCTGCTGGGGATACTAGTAGTCGCTCATTAATACCCAGCCTTGCGCATAATTTTTTTCTGGCTGCACTGTGCTTTCAATAACCACAGTCATCCTCCAACAGGGAAATCCATATACAGGCTATATAGGCAGTGGACTTTTTCCCCAAAATTGGGAAAAAATACTATATTTGGGCTGCCTGTGACCGTCTTCAGTTTACTGCGTGTCTGCTGGGGGTAGTAGTCGCTCATTAATACCCAGCCTTGTGCATAATTTTGTTCTGTCTGCACTGTGCTTTCAATAACTACAGTCATCCTCCAACAGGGAAATCCATATACAGGCTATATAGGCAGTGGGCTTTTTCCCAAAAATCGGGAAGAAATACAAAATTGGGCTGCCTGTGACAGTCTTCAGTTTACTGCATGTCTGCTGGGGGTACTAGTAGTCGCTCATTAATACCCAGCCTTGCACATAATTTTTTCTGACTGCACTGTGCTTACAATAACCACAGTCATCCTCCAATAGGGAAATCCATATACAGGCTATATAGGCAGTGGGCCTTATCACAAAAATTGGAAAAAATACTATATTTGGGCTGCCTGTGACCGTCTTCAGTTTACTGCGTGTCTGTTGGGGGTACTAGTAGTTGCTCATTAATACCCAGCCTTGCGCATAATTTTTTTCTGGCTGCACTGTGCTTTCAATAACCACAGTCATCCTCCAACAGGGAAATCCATATACAGGCTATATAGGCAGTGGGCTTTTTCCCAAAAATTGGAAAAAATACAATATTTGGGCAGCCTGTGACCGTCTTCAGTTTACTACGTGTCTGTTGGGGGTACTAGTATTCGCTCATTAATACCCAGCCTTGCACATAATTTTTTCTGGCTGCACTGTGCTTTCAATGACCACAGTCATCCTCCAACAGGGAAATCCATATACAGGCTATATAGGCAGTGGGCTTTTTCACAAAAATTGGAAAAAATACTATATTTGGGCTGCCTGTGACCGTCTTCAGTTTACTGCGTGTCTGTTGGGGGTACTAGTAGTTGCTCATTAATACCCAGCCTTGCGCATAATTTTTTTCTGGCTGCACTGTGCTTTCAATAACCACAGTCATCCTCCAACAGGGAAATCCATATACAGGCTATATAGGCAGTGGGCTTTATCACAAAAATTGGAAAAAATACTATATTTGGGCTGCCTGTGACCGTCTTCAGTTTACTGCGTGTCTGTTGGGGGTACTAGTAGTTGCTCATTAATACCCAGCCTTGCGCATAATTTTTTTCTGGCTGCACTGTGCTTTCAATAACCACAGTCATCCTGCAACAGGGAAATCCATATACAGGCTATATAGGCAGTGGGCTTTTTCCCCAAAATTGGGAAAAAGTACTATATTTGGGCTGCCTGTGACCGTCTTCAGTTTACTGCGTCTCTGTTGGGGGTACTAGTAGTCGCTCATTATTACCCAGCGTTGCGCATAATTTTTTCTGACTGCACTGTTTTTTCAATAACCACAGTCATCCTCCAACAGGGAAATCCATATACAGGCTATATAGGCAGTGGGCTTTTTCCCAAAAATTGGGAAAAAATACTATATTTGGGCTGCCTGTGACCGTCTTCAGCTTACTGCGTGTCTGCTGGGGGTACTAGTAGTCGCTCATTAATACCCAGCCTTGCGCATAATTATTTCTGGCTGCACTGTGCTTTCAATGACCACAGTCATCCTCCAACAGGGAAATCCATATACAGGCTATATAGGCAGTGGGCTTTATCACAAAAATTGGAAAAAATACTATATTTGGGCTGCCTGTGACCGTCTTCAGTTTACTGCGTGTCTGTTGGGGGTACTAGTAGTTGCTCATTAATACCCAGCCTTGCGCATAATTTTTTTCTGGCTGCACTGTGCTTTCAATAACCACAGTCATCCTCCAACAGGGAAATCCATATACAGGCTATATAGGCAGTGGGCTTTTTCCCAAAAATTGGAAAAAATACAATATTTGGGCAGCCTGTGACCGTCTTCAGTTTACTACGTGTCTGTTGGGGGTACTAGTATTCGCTCATTAATACCCAGCCTTGCACATAATTTTTTCTGGCTGCACTGTGCTTTCAATGACCACAGTCATCCTCCAACAGGGAAATCCATATACAGGCTATATAGGCAGTGGGCTTTTTCACAAAAATTGGAAAAAATACAATATTTGGGCAGCCTGTGACCGTCTTCAGTTTACTACGTGTCTGCTGGGGGTACTAGTATTCGCTCATTAATACCCAGCCTTGCACATAATTTTTTCTGGCTGCACTGTGCTTTCAATAACTACAGTCATCCTCCAACAGGGAAATCCATATACAGGCTATATAGGCAGTGGGCTTTTTCCCAAAAATTGGAAAAAATACTATATTTGGGCTGCCTGTGACCATCTTCAGTTTACTGCGCGTCTGCTGGGGGGTACTAGTAGTCGCTCATTAATACCCAGCCTTGCGCATAATTTTTTCTGGCTGCACTGTGCTTTCAATAACCACACTCATCCTCCAACAGGGAAATCCATATACAGGCTATATAGGCAGTGGACTTTTTCCCCAAAATTGGGAAAAAATACTATATTTGGGCTGCCTGTGACCATCTTCAGTTTACTGCGTGTCTGCTGGGGGTAGTAGTCGCTAATTAATACCCAGCCTTGTGCATAATTTTGTTCTGGCTGCACTGTGCTTTCAATAACCACAGTCATCCTCCAACAGGGAAATCCATATACAGGCTATATAGGCAGTGGGCTTTTTCCCAAAAATTGGGAAGAAATACAATATTTGGGCTGCCTATGACAGTCTTCAGTTTACTGCGTGTCTGCTGGGGGTACTAGTAGTCGCTCATTAATACCCAGCCTTGCGCATAATTTTTTCTGACCGCACTGTGCTTTCAATAACCACAGTCATCCTCCAACAGGGAAATCCATATACAGGCTATATAGGCAGTGGGCTTTTTCCCAAAAATTGGGAAAAAATACTATATTTGGGCTGCCTGTGACCGTCTTCAGCTTACTTCGTGTCTGCTGGGGGTACTAGTAGTCGCTCATTAATACCCAGCCTTGCGCATAATTATTTCTGGCTGCACTGTGCTTTCAATAACCACAGTCATCCTGCAACAGGGAAATCCATATACAGGCTATATAGGCAGTGGGCTTTTTCCCAAAAATTGGGAAAAAGTACTATATTTGGGGTGCCTGTGACCGTCTTCAGTTTACTGCGTCTCTGTTGGGGGTACTAGTAGTCGCTCATTAATACCCAGCGTTGCGCATAATTTTTTCTGACTGCACTGTTTTTTCAATAACCACAGTCATCCTCCAACAGGGAAATCCATATACAGGCTATATAGGCAGTGGGCTTTTTCCCAAAAATTGGGAAAAAATACTATATTTGGGCTGCCTGTGACCGTCTTCAGCTTACTGCGTGTCTGCTGGGGGTACTAGTAGTCGCTCATTAATACCCAGCCTTGCGCATAATTATTTCTGGCTGCACTGTGCTTTCAATGACCACAGTCATCCTCCAACAGGGAAATCCATATACAGGCTATATAGGCAGTGGGCTTTATCACAAAAATTGGAAAAAATACTATATTTGGGCTGCCTGTGACCGTCTTCAGTTTACTGCGTGTCTGTTGGGGGTACTAGTAGTTGCTCATTAATACCCAGCCTTGCGCATAATTTTTTTCTGGCTGCACTGTGCTTTCAATAACCACAGTCATCCTCCAACAGGGAAATCCATATACAGGCTATATAGGCAGTGGGCTTTTTCCCAAAAATTGGAAAAAATACAATATTTGGGCAGCCTGTGACCGTCTTCAGTTTACTACGTGTCTGTTGGGGGTACTAGTATTCGCTCATTAATACCCAGCCTTGCACATAATTTTTTTTGGCTGCACTGTGCTTTCAATGACCACAGTCATCCTCCAACAGGGAAATCCATATACAGGCTATATAGGCAGTGGGCTTTTTCACAAAAATTGGAAAAAATACAATATTTGGGCAGCCTGTGACCGTCTTCAGTTTACTACGTGTCTGCTGGGGGTACTAGTATTCGCTCATTAATACCCAGCCTTGCACATAATTTTTTCTGGCTGCACTGTGCTTTCAATAACTACAGTCATCCTCCAACAGGGAAATCCATATACAGGCTATATAGGCAGTGGGCTTTTTCCCAAAAATTGGAAAAAATACTATATTTGGGCTGCCTGTGACCATCTTCAGTTTACTGCGCGTCTGCTGGGGGGTACTAGTAGTCGCTCATTAATACCCAGCCTTGCGCATAATTTTTTCTGGCTGCACTGTGCTTTCAATAACCACAGTCATCCTCCAACAGGGAAATCCATATACAGGCTATATAGGCAGTGGGCTTTTTCCCAAAAATTGGGAAGAAATACAATATTTGGGCAGCCTATGACAGTCTTCAGTTTACTGCGTGTCTGCTGGGGGTACTAGTAGTCGCTCATTAATACCCAGCCTTGCGCATAATTTTTTCTGACCGCACTGTGCTTTCAATAACCACAGTCATCCTCCAACAGGGAAATCCATATACAGGCTATATAGGCAGTGGGCTTTTTCCCAAAAATTGGGAAGAAATACTATATTTGGGCTGCCTGTGACCGTCTTAAGTTTACTGCGTGTCTGCTGGGGGTAGTAGTCGCTCATTAATACCCAGCCTTGCGCGTAATTTTTTCTGGCTGCACTGTGCTTTCAATAACTACAGTCATCCTCCAACAGGGAAATCCATATACAGGCTATATAGGCAGTGGGCTTTTTCCCAAAAATTGGAAAAAATACTATATTTGGGCTGCCTGTGACCGTCTTCAGTTTACTGCGTGTCTGCTGGGGATACTAGTAGTCGCTCATTAATACCCAGCCTTGCGCATAATTTTTTTCTGGCTGCACTGTGCTTTCAATAACCACAGTCATCCTCCAACAGGGAAATCCATATACAGGCTATATAGGCAGTGGACTTTTTCCCCAAAATTGGGAAAAAATACTATATTTGGGCTGCCTGTGACCGTCTTCAGTTTACTGCGTGTCTGCTGGGGGTAGTAGTCGCTCATTAATACCCAGCCTTGTGCATAATTTTGTTCTGTCTGCACTGTGCTTTCAATAACTACAGTCATCCTCCAACAGGGAAATCCATATACAGGCTATATAGGCAGTGGGCTTTTTCCCAAAAATCGGGAAGAAATACAAAATTGGGCTGCCTGTGACAGTCTTCAGTTTACTGCATGTCTGCTGGGGGTACTAGTAGTCGCTCATTAATACCCAGCCTTGCACATAATTTTTTCTGACTGCACTGTGCTTACAATAACCACAGTCATCCTCCAATAGGGAAATCCATATACAGGCTATTTAGGCAGTGGGCTTTATCACAAAAATTGGAAAAAATACTATATTTGGGCTGCCTGTGACCGTCTTCAGTTTACTGCGTGTCTGTTGGGGGTACTAGTAGTTGCTCATTAATACCCAGCCTTGCGCATAATTTTTTTCTGGCTGCACTGTGCTTTCAATAACCACAGTCATCCTCCAACAGGGAAATCCATATACAGGCTATATAGGCAGTGGGCTTTTTCCCAAAAATTGGAAAAAATACAATATTTGGGCAGCCTGTGACCGTCTTCAGTTTACTACGTGTCTGTTGGGGGTACTAGTATTCGCTCATTAATACCCAGCCTTGCACATAATTTTTTCTGGCTGCACTGTGCTTTCAATGACCACAGTCATCCTCCAACAGGGAAATCCATATACAGGCTATATAGGCAGTGGGCTTTTTCACAAAAATTGGAAAAAATACTATATTTGGGCTGCCTGTGACCGTCTTCAGTTTACTGCGTGTCTGTTGGGGGTACTAGTAGTTGCTCATTAATACCCAGCCTTGCGCATAATTTTTTTCTGGCTGCACTGTGCTTTCAATAACCACAGTCATCCTCCAACAGGGAAATCCATATACAGGCTATATAGGCAGTGGGCTTTATCACAAAAATTGGAAAAAATACTATATTTGGGCTGCCTGTGACCGTCTTCAGTTTACTGCGTGTCTGTTGGGGGTACTAGTAGTTGCTCATTAATACCCAGCCTTGCGCATAATTTTTTTCTGGCTGCACTGTGCTTTCAATAACCACAGTCATCCTGCAACAGGGAAATCCATATACAGGCTATATAGGCAGTGGGCTTTTTCCCAAAAATTGGGAAAAAGTACTATATTTGGGCTGCCTGTGACCGTCTTCAGTTTACTGCGTCTCTGTTGGGGGTACTAGTAGTCGCTCATTAATACCCAGCGTTGCGCATAATTTTTTCTGACTGCACTGTTTTTTCAATAACCACAGTCATCCTCCAACAGGGAAATCCATATACAGGCTATATAGGCAGTGGGCTTTTTCCCAAAAATTGGGAAAAAATACTATATTTGGGCTGCCTGTGACCGTCTTCAGCTTACTGCGTGTCTGCTGGGGGTACTAGTAGTCGCTCATTAATACCCAGCCTTGCGCATAATTATTTCTGGCTGCACTGTGCTTTCAATGACCACAGTCATCCTCCAACAGGGAAATCCATATACAGGCTATATAGGCAGTGGGCTTTATCACAAAAATTGGAAAAAATACTATATTTGGGCTGCCTGTGACCGTCTTCAGTTTACTGCGTGTCTGTTGGGGGTACTAGTAGTTGCTCATTAATACCCAGCCTTGCGCATAATTTTTTTCTGGCTGCACTGTGCTTTCAATAACCACAGTCATCCTCCAACAGGGAAATCCATATACAGGCTATATAGGCAGTGGGCTTTTTCCCAAAAATTGGAAAAAATACAATATTTGGGCAGCCTGTGACCGTCTTCAGTTTACTACGTGTCTGTTGGGGGTACTAGTATTCGCTCATTAATACCCAGCCTTGCACATAATTTTTTTTGGCTGCACTGTGCTTTCAATGACCACAGTCATCCTCCAACAGGGAAATCCATATACAGGCTATATAGGCAGTGGGCTTTTTCACAAAAATTGGAAAAAATACAATATTTGGGCAGCCTGTGACCGTCTTCAGTTTACTACGTGTCTGCTGGGGGTACTAGTATTCGCTCATTAATACCCAGCCTTGCACATAATTTTTTCTGGCTGCACTGTGCTTTCAATAACTACAGTCATCCTCCAACAGGGAAATCCATATACAGGCTATATAGGCAGTGGGCTTTATCACAAAAATTGGAAAAAATACTATATTTGGGCTGCCTGTGACCGTCTTCAGTTTACTGCGTGACTGTTGGGGGTACTAGTAGTTGCTCATTAATACCCAGCCTTGCGCATAATTTTTTTCTGGCTGCACTGTGCTTTCAATAACCACAGTCATCCTCCAACAGGGAAATCCATATACAGGCTATATAGGCAGTGGGCTTTTTCCCAAAAATTGGAAAAAATACAATATTTGGGCAGCCTGTGACCGTCTTCAGTTTACTACGTGTCTGTTGGGGGTACTAGTATTCGCTCATTAATACCCAGCCTTGCACATAATTTTTTCTGGCTGCACTGTGCTTTCAATGACCACAGTCATCCTCCAACAGGGAAATCCATATACAGGCTATATAGGCAGTGGGCTTTTTCACAAAAATTGGAAAAAATACAATATTTGGGCAGCCTGTGACCGTCTTCAGTTTACTACGTGTCTGCTGGGGGTACTAGTATTCGCTCATTAATACCCAGCCTTGCACATAATTTTTTCTGGCTGCACTGTGCTTTCAATAACTACAGTCATCCTCCAACAGGGAAATCCATATACAGGCTATATAGGCAGTGGGCTTTTTCCCAAAAATTGGAAAAAATACTATATTTGGGCTGCCTGTTACCGTCTTCAGTTTACTGCGCGTCTGCTGGGGGTACTAGTAGTCGCTCATTAATACCCAGCCTTGCGCATAATTTTTTCTGGCTGCACTGTGCTTTCAATAACCACACTCATCCTCCAACAGGGAAATCCATATACAGGCTATATAGGCAGTGGACTTTTTCCCCAAAATTGGGAAAAAATACTATATTTGGGCTGCCTGTGACCATCTTCAGTTTACTGCGTGTCTGCTGGGGGTAGTAGTCGCTAATTAATACCCAGCCTTGTGCATAATTTTGTTCTGGCTGCACTGTGCTTTCAATAACCACAGTCATCCTCCAACAGGGAAATCCATATACAGGCTATATAGGCAGTGGGCTTTTTCCCAAAAATTGGGAAGAAATACAATATTTGGGCTGCCTATGACAGTCTTCAGTTTACTGCGTGTCTGCTGGGGGTACTAGTAGTCGCTCATTAATACCCAGCCTTGCGCATAATTTTTTCTGACCGCACTGTGCTTTCAATAACCACAGTCATCCTCCAACAGGGAAATCCATATACAGGCTATATAGGCAGTGGGCTTTTTCCCAAAAATTGGGAAGAAATACTATATTTGGGCTGCCTGTGACCGTCTTAAGTTTACTGCGTGTCTGCTGGGGGTAGTAGTCGCTCATTAATACCCAGCCTTGCGCATAATTTTTTCTGGCTGCACTGTGCTTTCAATAACTACAGTCATCCTCCAACAGGGAAATCCATATACAGGCTATATAGGCAGTGGGCTTTTTCCCAAAAATTGGAAAAAATACTATATTTGGGCTGCCTGTGACCGTCTTCAGTTTACTGCGTGTCTGCTGGGGATACTAGTAGTCGCTCATTAATACCCAGCCTTGCGCATAATTTTGTTCTGGCTGCACTGTGCTTTCAATAACCACAGTCATCCTCCAACAGGGAAATCCATATACAGGCTATATAGGCAGTGGACTTTTTCCCCAAAATTGGGAAAAAATACTATATTTGGGCTGCCTGTGACCGTCTTCAGTTTACTGCGTGTCTGCTGGGGGTAGTAGTCGCTCATTAATACCCAGCCTTGTGCATAATTTTGTTCTGTCTGCACTGTGCTTTCAATAACTACAGTCATCCTCCAACAGGGAAATCCATATACAGGCTATATAGGCAGTGGGCTTTTTCCCAAAAATCGGGAAGAAATACAAAATTGGGCTGCCTGTGACAGTCTTCAGTTTACTGCATGTCTGCTGGGGGTACTAGTAGTCGCTCATTAATACCCAGCCTTGCACATAATTTTTTCTGACTGCACTGTGCTTACAATAACCACAGTCATCCTCCAATAGGGAAATCCATATACAGGCTATATAGGCAGTGGGCTTTTTCCCAAAAATTGGGAAAAAATACTATATTTGGGCTGCCTGTGACCGTCTTCAGCTTACTGCGTGTCTGCTGGGGGTACTAGTAGTCGCTCATTAATACCCAGCCTTGCGCATAATTATTTCTGGCTGCACTGTGCTTTCAATGACCACAGTCATCCTCCAACAGGGAAATCCATATACAGGCTATATAGGCAGTGGGCTTTATCACAAAAATTGGAAAAAATACTATATTTGGGCTGCCTGTGACCGTCTTCAGTTTACTGCGTGTCTGTTAGGGGTACTAGTAGTTGCTCATTAATACCCAGCCTTGCGCATAATTTTTTTCTGGCTGCACTGTGCTTTCAATAACCACAGTCATCCTCCAACAGGGAAATCCATATACAGGCTATATAGGCAGTGGGCTTTTTCCCAAAAATTGGAAAAAATACAATATTTGGGCAGCCTGTGACCGTCTTCAGTTTACTACGTGTCTGTTGGGGGTACTAGTATTCGCTCATTAATACCCAGCCTTGCACATAATTTTTTCTGGCTGCACTGTGCTTTCAATGACCACAGTCATCCTCCAACAGGGAAATCCATATACAGGCTATATAGGCAGTGGGCTTTTTCACAAAAATTGGAAAAAATACAATATTTGGGCTGCCTGTGACCGTCTTCAGTTTACTACGTGTCTGCTGGGGGTACTAGTATTCGCTCATTAATACCCAGCCTTGCACATAATTTTTTCTGGCTGCACTGTGCTTTCAATAACCACACATCCTCCAACAGGGAAATCCATATACAGGCTATATAGGCAGTGGGCTTTTTCCCCAAAATTGGGAAAAAATACTATATTTGGGCTGCCTGTGACCGTCTTCAGTTTACTGCGTCTCTGTTGGGGGTACTAGTAGTCGCTCATTAATACCCAGCGTTCTGCATAATTTTTTCTGACTGCACTGTGTTTTCAATAACCACAGTCATCCTCCAACAGGGAAATCCATATACAGGCTATATAGGCAGTGGGCTTTTTCCCAAAAATTGGGAAAAAATACTATATTTGGGCTGCCTGTGACCGTCTTCCGCTTACTGCGTGTCTGCTGGGGGTACTAGTAGTCGCTCATTAATACCCAGCCTTGCGCATAATTATTTCTGGCTGCACTGTGCTTTCAATGACCACAGTCATCCTCCAACAGGGAAATCCATATACAGGCTATATAGGCAGTGGGCTTTATCACAAAAATTGGAAAAAATACTATATTTGGGCTGCCTGTGACCGTCTTCAGTTTACTGCGTGTCTGTTGGGGGTACTAGTAGTTGCTCATTAATACCCAGCCTTGCGCATAATTTTTTTCTGGCTGCACTGTGCTTTCAATAACCACAGTCATCCTCCAACAGGGAAATCCATATACAGGCTATATAGGCAGTGGGCTTTTTCACAAAAATTGGAAAAAATACAATATTTGGGCAGCCTGTGACCGTCTTCAGTTTACTACGTGTCTGTTGGGGGTACTAGTATTCGCTCATTAATACCCAGCCTTGCACATAATTTTTTCTGGCTGCACTGTGCTTTCAATGACCACAGTCATCCTCCAACAGGGAAATCCATATACAGGCTATATAGGCAGTGGGCTTTTTCACAAAAATTGGAAAAAATACAATATTTGGGCAGCCTGTGACCGTCTTCAGTTTACTACGTGTCTGCTGGGGGTACTAGTATTCGCTCATTAATACCCAGCCTTGCACATAATTTTTTCTGGCTGCACTGTGCTTTCAATAACTACAGTCATCCTCCAACAGGGAAATCCATATACAGGCTATATAGGCAGTGGGCTTTTTCCCAAAAATTGGAAAAAATACTATATTTGGGCTGCCTGTTACCGTCTTCAGTTTACTGCGCGTCTGCTGGGGGTACTAGTAGTCGCTCATTAATACCCAGCCTTGCGCATAATTTTTTCTGGCTGCACTGTGCTTTCAATAACCACACTCATCCTCCAACAGGGAAATCCATATACAGGCTATATAGGCAGTGGACTTTTTCCCCAAAATTGGGAAAAAATACTATATTTGGGCTGCCTGTGACCATCTTCAGTTTACTGCGTGTCTGCTGGGGGTAGTAGTCGCTAATTAATACCCAGCCTTGTGCATAATTTTGTTCTGGCTGCACTGTGCTTTCAATAACCACAGTCATCCTCCAACAGGGAAATCCATATACAGGCTATATAGGCAGTGGGCTTTTTCCCAAAAATTGGGAAGAAATACAATATTTGGGCTGCCTATGACAGTCTTCAGTTTACTGCGTGTCTGCTGGGGGTACTAGTAGTCGCTCATTAATACCCAGCCTTGCGCATAATTTTTTCTGACCGCACTGTGCTTTCAATAACCACAGTCATCCTCCAACAGGGAAATCCATATACAGGCTATATAGGCAGTGGGCTTTTTCCCAAAAATTGGGAAGAAATACTATATTTGGGCTGCCTGTGACCGTCTTAAGTTTACTGCGTGTCTGCTGGGGGTAGTAGTCGCTCATTAATACCCAGCCTTGCGCGTAATTTTTTCTGGCTGCACTGTGCTTTCAATAACTACAGTCATCCTCCAACAGGGAAATCCATATACAGGCTATATAGGCAGTGGGCTTTTTCCCAAAAATTGGAAAAAATACAATATTTGGGCAGCCTGTGACCGTCTTCAGTTTACTACGTGTCTGTTGGGGGTACTAGTATTCGCTCATTAATACCCAGCCTTGCACATAATTTTTTCTGGCTGCACTGTGCTTTCAATGACCACAGTCATCCTCCAACAGGGAAATCCATATACAGGCTATATAGGCAGTGGGCTTTTTCACAAAAATTAGAAAAAATACAATATTTGGGCTGCCTGTGACCGTCTTCAGTTTACTACGTGTCTGTTGGGGGTACTAGTATTCGCTCATTAATACCCAGCCTTGCACATAATTTTTTCTGGCTGCACTGTGCTTTCAATAACCACACTCATCCTCCAACAGGGAAATCCATATACAGGCTATATAGGCAGTGGGCTTTTTCCCCAAAATTGGGAAAAAATACTATATTTGGGCTGCCTGTGACCGTCTTCAGTTTACTGCGTCTCTGTTGGGGGTACTAGTAGTCGCTCATTAATACCCAGCGTTGTGCATAATTTTTTCTGACTGCACTGTGTTTTCAATAACCACAGTCATCCTCCAACAGGGAAATCCATATACAGGCTATATAGGCAGTGGGCTTTTTCCCAAAAATTGGGAAAAAATACTATATTTGGGCTGCCTGTGACCGTCTTCAGCTTACTGCGTGTCTGCTGGGGGTACTAGTAGTCGCTCATTAATACCCAGCCTTGCGCATAATTATTTCTGGCTGCACTGTGCTTTCAATGACCACAGTCATCCTCCAACAGGGAAATCCATATACAGGCTATATAGGCAGTGGGCTTTATCACAAAAATTGGAAAAAAAATACTATATTTGGGCTGCCTGTGACCGTCTTCAGTTTACTGCGTGTCTGTTGGGGGTACTAGTAGTTGCTCATTAATACCCAGCCTTGCGCATAATTTTTTTCTGGCTGCACTGTGCTTTCAATAACCACAGTCATCCTCCAACAGGGAAATCCATATACACGCTATATAGGCAGTGGGCTTTTTCCCAAAAATTGGGAAAAAGTACTATATTTGGGCTGCCTGTGACCGTCTTCAGTTTACTGCGCGTCTGCTGGGGGTACTAGTAGTCGCTCATTAATACCCAGCCTTGCGCATAATTTTTTCTGGCTGCACTGTGCTTTCAATGACCACACTCATCCTCCAACAGGGAAATCCATATACAGGCTATATAGGCAGTGGACTTTTTCCCCAAAATTGGGAAAAAATACTATATTTGGGCTGCCTGTGACCCTCTTCAGTTTACTGCGTGTCTGCTGGGGGTAGTAGTCGCTAATTAATACCCAGCCTTGTGCATAATTTTGTTCTGGCTGCACTGTGCTTTCAATAACCACAGTCATCCTCCAACAGGGAAATCCATATACAGGCTATATAGGCAGTGGGCTTTTTCCCAAAAATTGGGAAGAAATACAATATTTGGGCTGCCTATGACAGTCTTCAGTTTACTGCGTGTCTGCTGGGGGTACTAGTAGTCGCTCATTAATACCCAGCCTTGCGCATAATTTGTTCTGACCGCACTGTGCTTTCAATAACCACAGTCATCCTCCAACAGGGAAATCCATATACAGGCTATATAGGCAGTGGGCTTTTTCCCAAAAATTGGGAAGAAATACTATATTTGGGCTGCCTGTGACCGTCTTAAGTTTACTGCGTGTCTGCTGGGGGTAGTAGTCGCTCATTAATACCCAGCCTTGCGCGTAATTTTTTCTGGCTGCACTGTGCTTTCAATAACTACAGTCATCCTCCAACAGGGAAATCCATATACAGGCTATATAGGCAGTGGACTTTTTCCCCAAAATTGGGAAAAAATACTATATTTGGGCTGCCTGTGACCATCTTCAGTTTACTGCGTGTCTGCTGGGGGTAGTAGTCGCTAATTAATACCCAGCCTTGTGCATAATTTTGTTCTGGCTGCACTGTGCTTTCAATAACCACAGTCATCCTCCAACAGGGAAATCCATATACAGGCTATATAGGCAGTGGGCTTTTTCCCAAAAATTGGGAAGAAATACAATATTTGGGCTGCCTATGACAGTCTTCAGTTTACTGCGTGTCTGCTGGGGGTACTAGTAGTCGCTCATTAATACCCAGCCTTGCGCATAATTTTTTCTGACCGCACTGTGCTTTCAATAACCACAGTCATCCTCCAACAGGGAAATCCATATACAGGCTATATAGGCAGTGGGCTTTTTCCCAAAAATTGGGAAGAAATACTATATTTGGGCTGCCTGTGACCGTCTTAAGTTTACTGCGTGTCTGCTGGGGGTAGTAGTCGCTCATTAATACCCAGCCTTGCGCGTAATTTTTTCTGGCTGCACTGTGCTTTCAATAACTACAGTCATCCTCCAACAGGGAAATCCATATACAGGCTATATAGGCAGTGGGCTTTTTCCCAAAAATTGGAAAAAATACTATATTTGGGCTGCCTGTGACCGTCTTCAGTTTACTGCGTGTCTGCTGGGGATACTAGTAGTCGCTCATTAATACCCAGCCTTGCGCATAATTTTGTTCTGGCTGCACTGTGCTTTCAATAACCACAGTCATCCTCCAACAGGGAAATCCATATACAGGCTATATAGGCAGTGGACTTTTTCCCCAAAATTGGGAAAAAATACTATATTTGGGCTGCCTGTGACCGTCTTCAGTTTACTGCGTGTCTGCTGGGGGTAGTAGTCGCTCATTAATACCCAGCCTTGTGCATAATCTTGTTCTGTCTGCACTGTGCTTTCAATAACTACAGTCATCCTCCAACAGGGAAATCCATATACAGGCTATATAGGCAGTGGGCTTTTTCCCAAAAATCGGGAAGAAATATAAAATTGGGCTGCCTGTGACAATCTTCAGTTTACTGCATGTCTGCTGGGGGTACTAGTAGTCGCTCATTAATACCCAGCCTTGCACATAATTTTTTCTGACTGCACTGTGGTTACAATAACCACAGTCATCCTCCAATAGGGAAATCCATATACAGGCTATATAGGCAGTGGGCTTTTTCCCAAAAATTGGGAAAAAATACTATATTTGGGCAGCCTGTGACCGTCTTCAGTTTACTACGTGTCTGTTGGGGGTACTCGTATTCGCTCATTAATACCCAGCCTTGCACATAATTTTTTCTGGCTGCACTGTGCTTTCAATAACCACACTCATCCTCCAACAGGGAAATCCATATACAGGCTATATAGGCAGTGGACTTTTTCCCCAAAATTGGGAAAAAATACTATATTTGGGCTGCCTGTGACCATATTCAGTTTACTGCGTGTCTGCTGGGGGTAGTAGTCGCTAATTAATACCCAGCCTTGTGCATAATTTTGTTCTGGCTGCACTGTGCTTTCAATAACCACAGTCATCCTCCAACAGGGAAATCCATATACAGGCTATATAGGCAGTGGGCTTTTTCCCAAAAATTGGGAAGAAATACAATATTTGGGCTGCCTATGACAGTCTTCAGTTTACTGCGTGTCTGCTGGGGGTACTAGTAGTCGCTCATTAATACCCAGCCTTGCGCATAATTTTTTCTGACCGCACTGTGCTTTCAATAACCACAGTCATCCTCCAACAGGGAAATCCATATACAGGCTATATAGGCAGTGGGCTTTTTCCCAAAAATTGGGAAGAAATACTATATTTGGGCTGCCTGTGACCGTCTTAAGTTTACTGCGTGTCTGCTGGGGGTAGTAGTCGCTCATTAATACCCAGCCTTGCGCGTAATTTTTTCTGGCTGCACTGTGCTTTCAATAACTACAGTCATCCTCCAACAGGGAAATCCATATACAGGCTATATAGGCAGTGGGCTTTTTCCCAAAAATTGAAAAAAATACTATATTTGGGCTGCCTGTGACCGTCTTCAGTTTACTGCGTGTCTGCTGGGGATACTAGTAGTCGCTCATTAATACCCAGCCTTGCGCATAATTTTGTTCTGGCTGCACTGTGCTTTCAATAACCACAGTCATCCTCCAACAGGGAAATCCATATACAGGCTATATAGGCAGTGGGCTTTTTCCCAAAAATTGGGAAAAAATACTATATTTGGGCTGCCTGTGACCGTCTTCAGCTTACTGCGTGTCTGCTGGGGGTACTAGTAGTCGCTCATTAATACCCAGCCTTGCGCATAATTATTTCTGGCTGCACTGTGCTTTCAATGACCACAGTCATCCTCCAACAGGGAAATCCATATACAGGCTATATAGGCAGTGGGCTTTATCACAAAAATTGGAAAAAATACTATATTTGGGCTGCCTGTGACCGTCTTCAGTTTACTGCGTGTCTGTTGGGGGTACTAGTAGTTGCTCATTAATACCCAGCCTTGCGCATAATTTTTTTCTGGCTGCACTGTGCTTTCAATAACCACAGTCATCCTCCAACAGGGAAATCCATATACAGGCTATATAGGCAGTGGGCTTTTTCCCAAAAATTGGAAAAAATACAATATTTGGGCAGCCTGTGACCGTCTTCAGTTTACTACGTGTCTGTTGGGGGTACTAGTATTCGCTCATTAATACCCAGCCTTGCACATAATTTTTTCTGGCTGCACTGTGCTTTCAATGACCACAGTCATCCTCCAACAGGGAAATCCATATACAGGCTATATAGGCAGTGGGCTTTTTCACAAAAATTGGAAAAAATACAATATTTGGGCAGCCTGTGACCGTCTTCAGTTTACTACGTGTCTGCTGGGGGTACTAGTATTCGCTCATTAATACCCAGCCTTGCACATAATTTTTTCTGGCTGCACTGTGCTTTCAATAACTACAGTCATCCTCCAACAGGGAAATCCATATACAGGCTATATAGGCAGTGGGCTTTTTCCCAAAAATTGGAAAAAATACTATATTTGGGCTGCCTGTTACCGTCTTCAGTTTACTGCGCGTCTGCTGGGGGTACTAGTAGTCGCTCATTAATACCCAGCCTTGCGCATAATTTTTTCTGGCTGCACTGTGCTTTCAATAACCACACTCATCCTCCAACAGGGAAATCCATATACAGGCTATATAGGCAGTGGACTTTTTCCCCAAAATTGGGAAAAAATACTATATTTTGGCTGCCTGTGACCGTCTTCAGTTTACTGCGTGTCTGCTGGGGGTAGTAGTCGCTAATTAATACCCAGCCTTGTGCATAATTTTGTTCTGGCTGCACTGTGCTTTCAATAACCACAGTCATCCTCCAACAGGGAAATCCATATACAGGCTATATAGGCAGTGGGCTTTTTCCCAAAAATTGGGAAGAAATACAATATTTGGGCTGCCTATGACAGTCTTCAGTTTACTGCGTGTCTGCTGGGGGTACTAGTAGTCGCTCATTAATACCCAGCCTTGCGCATAATTTGTTCTGACCGCACTGTGCTTTCAATAACCACAGTCATCCTCCAACAGGGAAATCCATATACAGGCTATATAGGCAGTGGGCTTTTTCCCAAAAATTGGGAAGAAATACTATATTTGGGCTGCCTGTGACCGTCTTAAGTTTACTGCGTGTCTGCTGGGGGTAGTAGTCGCTCATTAATACCCAGCCTTGCGCGTAATTTTTTCTGGCTGCACTGTGCTTTCAATAACTACAGTCATCCTCCAACAGGGAAATCCATATACAGGCTATATAGGCAGTGGGCTTTTTCCCAAAAATTGAAAAAAATACTATATTTGGGCTGCCTGTGACCGTCTTCAGTTTACTGCGTGTCTGCTGGGGATACTAGTAGTCGCTCATTAATACCCAGCCTTGCGCATAATTTTGTTCTGGCTGCACTGTGCTTTCAATAACCACAGTTATCCTCCAACAGGGAAATCCATATACAGGCTATATAGGCAGTGGGCTTTTTCCCAAAAATTGGGAAAAAATACTATATTTGGGCTGCCTGTGACCGTCTTCAGCTTACTGCGTGTCTGCTGGGGGTACTAGTAGTCGCTCATTAATACCCAGCCTTGCGCATAATTATTTCTGGCTGCACTGTGCTTTCAATGACCACAGTCATCCTCCAACAGGGAAATCCATATACAGGCTATATAGGCAGTGGGCTTTATCACAAAAATTGGAAAAAATACTATATTTGGGCTGCCTGTGACCGTCTTCAGTTTACTGCGTGTCTGTTGGGGGTACTAGTAGTTGCTCATTAATACCCAGCCTTGCGCATAATTTTTTTCTGGCTGCACTGTGCTTTCAATAACCACAGTCATCCTGCAACAGGGAAATCCATATACAGGCTATATAGGCAGTGGGCTTTTTCCCAAAAATTGGGAAAAAGTACTATATTTGGGCTGCCTGTGACCGTCTTCAGTTTACTGCGTCTCTGTTGGGGGTACTAGTAGTCGCTCATTAATACCCAGCGTTGCGCATAATTTTTACTGACTGCACTGTTTTTTCAATAACCACAGTCATCCTCCAACAGGGAAATCCATATACAGGCTATATAGGCAGTGGGCTTTTTCCCAAAAATTGGGAAAAAATACTATATTTGGGCTGCCTGTGACCGTCTTCAGCTTACTGCGTGTCTGCTGGGGGTACTAGTAGTCGCTCATTAATACCCAGCCTTGCGCATAATTATTTCTGGCTGCACTGTGCTTTCAATGACCACAGTCATCCTCCAACAGGGAAATCCATATACAGGCTATATAGGCAGTGGGCTTTATCACAAAAATTGGAAAAAATACTATATTTGGGCTGCCTGTGACCGTCTTCAGTTTACTGCGTGTCTGTTGGGGGTACTAGTAGTTGCTCATTAATACCCAGCCTTGCGCATAATTTTTTTCTGGCTGCACTGTGCTTTCAATAACCACAGTCATCCTCCAACAGGGAAATCCATATACAGGCTATATAGGCAGTGGGCTTTTTCCCAAAAATTGGAAAAAATACAATATTTGGGCAGCCTGTGACCGTCTTCAGTTTACTACGTGTCTGTTGGGGGTACTAGTATTCGCTCATTAATACCCAGCCTTGCACATAATTTTTTCTGGCTGCACTGTGCTTTCAATGACCACAGTCATCCTCCAACAGGGAAATCCATATACAGGCTATATAGGCAGTGGGCTTTTTCACAAAAATTGGAAAAAATACAATATTTGGGCAGCCTGTGACCGTCTTCAGTTTACTACGTGTCTGCTGGGGGTACTAGTATTCGCTCATTAATACCCAGCCTTGCACATAATTTTTTCTGGCTGCACTGTGCTTTCAATAACTACAGTCATCCTCCAACAGGGAAATCCATATACAGGCTATATAGGCAGTGGGCTTTTTCCCAAAAATTGGAAAAAATACTATATTTGGGCTGCCTGTTACCGTCTTCAGTTTACTGCGCAACTGCTGGGGGTACTAGTAGTCGCTCATTAATACCCAGCCTTGCGCATAATTTTTTCTGGCTGCACTGTGCTTTCAATAACCACACTCATCCTCCAACAGGGAAATCCATATACAGGCTATATAGGCAGTGGACTTTTTCCCCAAAATTGGGAAAAAATACTATATTTGGACTGCCTGTGACCCTCTTCAGTTTACTGCGTGTCTGCTGGGGGTAGTAGTCGCTAATTAATACCCAGCCTTGTGCATAATTTTGTTCTGGCTGCACTGTGCTTTCAATAACCACAGTCATCCTCCAACAGGGAAATCCATATACAGGCTATATAGGCAGTGGGCTTTTTCCCAAAAATTGGGAAGAAATACAATATTTGGGCTGCCTATGACAGTCTTCAGTTTACTGCGTGTCTGCTGGGGGTACTAGTAGTCGCTCATTAATACCCAGCCTTGCGCATAATTTGTTCTGACCGCACTGTGCTTTCAATAACCACAGTCATCCTCCAACAGGGAAATCCATATACAGGCTATATAGGCAGTGGGCTTTTTCCCAAAAATTGGAAAAAATACAATATTTGGGCAGCCTGTGACCGTCTTCAGTTTACTACGTGTCTGTTGGGGGTACTAGTATTCGCTCATTAATACCCAGCCTTGCACATAATTTTTTCTGGCTGCACTGTGCTTTCAATGACCACAGTCATCCTCCAACAGGGAAATCCATATACAGGCTATATAGGCAGTGGGCTTTTTCACAAAAATTGGAAAAAATACAATATTTGGGCTGCCTGTGACCGTCTTCAGTTTACTACGTGTCTGTTGGGGGTACTAGTATTCGCTCATTAATACCCAGCCTTGCACATAATTTTTTCTGGCTGCACTGTGCTTTCAATAACCACACTCATCCTCCAACAGGGAAATCCATATACAGGCTATATAGGCAGTGGGCTTTTTCCCCAAAATTGGGAAAAAATACTATATTTGGGCTGCCTGTGACCGTCTTCAGTTTACTGCGTCTCTGTTGGGGGTACTAGTAGTCGCTCATTAATACCCAGCGTTGCGCATAATTTTTTCTGACTGCACTGTGTTTTCAATAACCACAGTCATCCTCCAACAGGGAAATCCATATACAGGCTATATAGGCAGTGGGCTTTTTCCCAAAAATTGGGAAAAAATACTATATTTGGGCTGCCTGTGACCGTCTTCAGCTTACTGCGTGTCTGCTGGGGGTACTAGTAGTCGCTCATTAATACCCAGCCTTGCGCATAATTATTTCTGGCTGCACTGTGCTTTCAATAACCACAGTCATCCTCCAACAGGGAAATCCATATACAGGCTATATAGGCAGTGGGCTTTATCACAAAAATTGGAAAAAATACTATATTTGGGCTGCCTGTGACCGTCTTCAGTTTACTGCGTGTCTGTTGGGGGTACTAGTAGTTGCTCATTAATACCCAGCCTTGCGCATAATTTTTTTCTGGCTGCACTGTGCTTTCAATAACCACAGTCATCCTCCAACAGGGAAATCCATATACACGCTATATAGGCAGTGGGCTTTTTCCCAAAAATTGGGAAAAAGTACTATATTTGGGCTGCCTGTGACCGTCTTCAGTTTACTGCGTCTCTGTTGGGGGTACTAGTAGTCGCTCATTAATACCCAGCGTTGCGCATAATTTTTTCTGACTGCACTGTTTTTTCAATAACCACAGTCATCCTCCAACAGCGAAATCCATATACAGGCTATATAGGCAGTGGGCTTTTTCCCAAAAATTGGGAAAAAATACTATATTTGGGCTGCCTGTGACCGTCTTCAGCTTACTGCGTGTCTGCTGGGGGTACTAGTAGTCGCTCATTAATACCCAGCCTTGCGCATAATTATTTCTGGCTGCACTGTGCTTTCAATGACCACAGTCATCCTCCAACAGGGAAATCCATATACAGGCTATATAGGCAGTGGGCTTTATCACAAAAATTGGAAAAAATACTATATTTGGGCTGCCTGTGACCGTCTTCAGTTTACTGCGTGTCTGTTGGGGGTACTAGTAGTTGCTCATTAATACCCAGCCTTGCGCATAATTTTTTTCTGGCTGCACTGTGCTTTCAATAACCACAGTCATCCTCCAACAGGGAAATCCATATACAGGCTATATAGGCAGTGGGCTTTTTCCCAAAAATTGGAAAAAATACAATATTTGGGCAGCCTGTGACCGTCTTCAGTTTACTACGTGTCTGTTGGGGGTACTAGTATTCGCTCATTAATACCCAGCCTTGCACATAATTTTTTCTGGCTGCACTGTGCTTTCAATGACCACAGTCATCCTCCAACAGGGAAATCCATATACAGGCTATATAGGCAGTGGGCTTTTTCACAAAAATTGGAAAAAATACAATATTTGGGCTGCCTGTGACCGTCTTCAGTTTACTACGTGTCTGTTGGGGGTACTAGTATTCGCTCATTAATACCCAGCCTTGCACATAATTTTTTCTGGCTGCACTGTGCTTTCAATAACCACACTCATCCTCCAACAGGGAAATCCATATACAGGCTATATAGGCAGTGGGCTTTTTCCCCAAAATTGGGAAAAAATACTATATTTGGGCTGCCTGTGACCGTCTTCAGTTTACTGCGTCTCTGTTGGGGGTACTAGTAGTCGCTCATTAATACCCAGCGTTGCGCATAATTTTTTCTGACTGCACTGTGTTTTCAATAACCACAGTCATCCTCCAACAGGGAAATCCATATACAGGCTATATAGGCAGTGGGCTTTTTCCCAAAAATTGGGAAAAAATACTATATTTGGGCTGCCTGTGACCGTCTTCAGCTTACTGCGTGTCTGCTGGGGGTACTAGTAGTCGCTCATTAATACCCAGCCTTGCGCATAATTATTTCTGGCTGCACTGTGCTTTCAATGACCACAGTCATCCTCCAACAGGGAAATCCATATACAGGCTATATAGGCAGTGGGCTTTATCACAAAAATTGGAAAAAATACTATATTTGGGCTGCCTGTGACCGTCTTCAGTTTACTGCGTGTCTGTTGGGGGTACTAGTAGTTGCTCATTAATACCCAGCCTTGCGCATAATTTTTTTCTGGCTGCACTGTGCTTTCAATAACCACAGTCATCCTCCAACAGGGAAATCCATATACAGGCTATATAGGCAGTGGGCTTTTTCCCAAAAATTGGAAAAAATACAATATTTGGGCAGCCTGTGACCGTCTTCAGTTTACTACGTGTCTGTTGGGGGTACTAGTATTCGCTCATTAATACCCAGCCTTGCACATAATTTTTTCTGGCTGCACTGTGCTTTCAATGACCACAGTCATCCTCCAACAGGGAAATCCATATACAGGCTATATAGGCAGTGGGCTTTTTCACAAAAATTGGAAAAAATACAATATTTGGGCAGCCTGTGACCGTCTTCAGTTTACTACGTGTCTGCTGGGGGTACTAGTATTCGCTCATTAATACCCAGCCTTGCACATAATTTTTTCTGGCTGCACTGTGCTTTCAATAACTACAGTCATCCTCCAACAGGGAAATCCATATACAGGCTATATAGGCAGTGGGCTTTTTCCCAAAAATTGGAAAAAATACTATATTTGGGCTGCCTGTTACCGTCTTCAGTTTACTGCGCGTCTGCTGGGGGTACTAGTAGTCGCTCATTAATACCCAGCCTTGCGCATAATTTTTTCTGGCTGCACTGTGCTTTCAATAACCACACTCATCCTCCAACAGGGAAATCCATATACAGGCTATATAGGCAGTGGACTTTTTCCCCAAAATTGGGAAAAAATACTATATTTGGGCTGCCTGTGACCATCTTCAGTTTACTGCGTGTCTGCTGGGGGTAGTAGTCGCTAATTAATACCCAGCCTTGTGCATAATTTTGTTCTGGCTGCACTGTGCTTTCAATAACCACAGTCATCCTCCAACAGGGAAATCCATATACAGGCTATATAGGCAGTGGGCTTTTTCCCAAAAATTGGGAAGAAATACTATATTTGGGCTGCCTATGACAGTCTTCAGTTTACTGCGTGTCTGCTGGGGGTACTAGTAGTCGCTCATTAATACCCAGCCTTGCGCATAATTTTTTCTGACCGCACTGTGCTTTCAATAACCACAGTCATCCTCCAACAGGGAAATCCATATACAAGCTATATAGGCAGTGGGCTTTTTCCCAAAAATTGGAAAAAATACTATATTTGGGCTGCCTGTGACCGTCTTCAGTTTACTGCGTGTCTGCTGGGGATACTAGTAGTCGCTCATTAATACCCAGCCTTGCGCATAATTTTGTTCTGGCTGCACTGTGCTTTCAATAACCACAGTCATCCTCCAACAGGGAAATCCATATACAGGCTATATAGGCAGTGGACTTTTTCCCCAAAATTGGGAAAAAATACTATATTTGGGCTGCCTGTGACCGTCTTCAGTTTACTGCGTGTCTGCTGGGGGTAGTAGTCGCTCATTAATACCCAGCCTTGTGCATAATTTTGTTCTGTCTGCACTGTGCTTTCAATAACTACAGTCATCCTCCAACAGGGAAATCCATATACAGGCTATATAGGCAGTGGGCTTTTTCCCAAAAATCGGGAAGAAATACAAAATTGGGCTGCCTGTGACAGTCTTCAGTTTACTGCATGTCTGCTGGGGGTACTAGTAGTCGCTCATTAATACCCAGCCTTGCACATAATTTTTTCTGGCTGCACTGTGCTTTCAATAACCACAGTCATCCTCCAACAGGGAAATCCATATACAGGCTATATAGGCAGTGGGCTTTTTCCCCAAAATTGGGAAAAAATACTATATTTGGGCTGCCTGTGACCGTCTTCAGTTTACTGCGTCTCTGTTGGGGGTACTAGTAGTCGCTCATTAATACCCAGCGTTGTGCATAATTTTTTCTGACTGCACTGTGTTTTCAATAACCACAGTCATCCTCCAATAGGGAAATCCATATACAGGCTATATAGGCAGTGGGCTTTTTCCCAAAAATTGGGAAAAAATACTATATTTGGGCTGCCTGTGACCGTCTTCAGCTTACTGCGTGTCTGCTGGGGGTACTAGTAGTCGCTCATTAATACCCAGCCTTGCGCATAATTATTTCTGGCTGCACTGTGCTTTCAATGACCACAGTCATCCTCCAACAGGGAAATCCATATACAGGCTATATAGGCAGTGGGCTTTATCACAAAAATTGGAAAAAATACTATATTTGGGCTGCCTGTGACCGTCTTCAGTTTACTGCGTGTCTGTTGGGGGTACTAGTAGTTGCTCATTAATACCCAGCCTTGCGCATAATTTTTTTCTGGCTGCACTGTGCTTTCAATAACCACAGTCATCCTGCAACAGGGAAATCCATATACAGGCTATATAGGCAGTGGGCTTTTTCCCAAAAATTGGGAAAAAGTACTATATTTGGGCTGCCTGTGACCGTCTTCAGTTTACTGCGTCTCTGTTGGGGGTACTAGTAGTCGCTCATTAATACCCAGCGTTGCGCATAATTTTTTCTGACTGCACTGTTTTTTCAATAACCACAGTCATCCTCCAACAGGGAAATCCATATACAGGCTATATAGGCAGTGGGCTTTTTCCCAAAAATTGGGAAAAAATACTATATTTGGGCTGCCTGTGACCGTCTTCAGCTTACTGCGTGTCTGCTGGGGGTACTAGTAGTCGCTCATTAATACCCAGCCTTGCGCATAATTATTTCTGGCTGCACTGTGCTTTCAATGACCACAGTCATCCTCCAACAGGGAAATCCATATACAGGCTATATAGGCAGTGGGCTTTATCACAAAAATTTGAAAAAATACTATATTTGGGCTGCCTGTGACCGTCTTCAGTTTACTGCGTGTCTGTTGGGGGTACTAGTAGTTGCTCATTAATACCCAGCCTTGCGCATAATTTTTTTCTGGCTGCACTGTGCTTTCAATAACCACATTCATCCTCCAACAGGGAAATCCATATACAGGCTATATAGGCAGTGGGCTTTTTCCCAAAAATTGGAAAAAATACAATATTTGGGCAGCCTGTGACCGTCTTCAGTTTACTACGTGTCTGTTGGGGGTACTAGTATTCGCTCATTAATACCCAGCCTTGCACATAATTTTTTCTGGCTGCACTGTGCTTTCAATGACCACAGTCATCCTCCAACAGGGAAATCCATATACAGGCTATATAGGCAGTGGGCTTTTTCACAAAAATTGGAAAAAATACAATATTTGGGCAGCCTGTGACCGTCTTCAGTTTACTACGTGTCTGCTGGGGGTACTAGTATTCGCTCATTAATACCCAGCCTTGCACATAATTTTTTCTGGCTGCACTGTGCTTTCAATAACTACAGTCATCCTCCAACAGGGAAATGCATATACAGGCTATATAGGCAGTGGGCTTTTTCCCAAAAATTGGAAAAAATACTATATTTGGACTGCCTGTTACCGTCTTCAGTTTACGGCGCGTCTGCTGGGGGTACTAGTAGTCGCTCATTAATACCCAGCCTTGCGCATAATTTTTTCTGGCTGCACTGTGCTTTCAATAACCACACTCATCCTCCAACAGGGAAATCCATATACAGGCTATATAGGCAGTGGACTTTTTCCCCAAAATTGGGAAAAAATACTATATTTGGGCTGCCTGTGACCATCTTCAGTTTACTGCGTGTCTGCTGGGGGTAGTAGCCGCTAATTAATACCCAGCCTTGTGCATAATTTTGTTCTGGCTGCACTGTGCTTTCAATAACCACAGTCATCCTCCAACAGGGAAATCCATATACAGGCTATATAGGCAGTGGGCTTTTTCCCAAAAATTGGGAAGAAATACAATATTTGGGCTGCCTATGACAGTCTTCAGTTTACTGCGTGTCTGCTGGGGGTACTAGTAGTCGCTCATTAATACCCAGCCTTGCGCATAATTTTTTCTGACCGCACTGTGCTTTCAATAACCACAGTCATCCTCCAACAGGGAAATCCATATACAGGCTATATAGGCAGTGGGCTTTTTCCCAAAAATTGGGAAGAAATACTATATTTGGGCTGCCTGTGACCGTCTTAAGTTTACTGCGTGTCTGCTGGGGGTAGTAGTCGCTCATTAATACCCAGCCTTGCGCGTAATTTTTTCTGGCTGCACTGTGCTTTCAATAACTACAGTCATCCTCCAACAGGGAAATCCATATACAGGCTATATAGGCAGTGGGCTTTTTCCCAAAAATTGGAAAAAATACTATATTTGGGCTGCCTGTGACCGTCTTCAGTTTACTGCATGTCTGCTGGGGATACTAGTAGTCGCTCATTAATACCCAGCCTTGCGCATAATTTTGTTCTGGCTGCACTGTGCTTTCAATAACCACAGTCATCCTCCAACAGGGAAATCCATATACAGGCTATATAGGCAGTGGACTTTTTCCCCAAAATTGGGAAAAAATACTATATTTGGGCTGCCTGTGACCGTCTTCAGTTTACTGCGTGTCTGCTGGGGGTAGTAGTCGCTCATTAATACCCAGCCTTGTGCATAATTTTGTTCTGTCTGCACTGTGCTTTCAATAACTACAGTCATCCTCCAACAGGGAAATCCATATACAGGCTATATAGGCAGTGGGCTTTTTTCCAAAAATCGGGAAGAAATACAAAATTGGGCTGCCTGTGACAGTCTTCAGTTTACTGCGTGTCTGCTGGGGGTACTAGTAGTCGCTCATTAATACCCAGCCTTGCGCATAATTATTTCTGGCTGCACTGTGCTTTCAATGACCACAGTCATCCTCCAACAGGGAAATCCATATACAGGCTATATAGGCAGTGGGCTTTATCACAAAAATTGGAAAAAATACTATATTTGGGCTGCCTGTGACCGTCTTCAGTTTACTGCGTGTCTGTTGGGGGTACTAGTAGTTGCTCATTAATACCCAGCCTTGCGCATAATTTTTTTCTGGCTGCACTGTGCTTTCAATAACCACAGTCATCCTCCAACAGGGAAATCCATATACAGGCTATATAGGCAGTGGGCTTTTTCCCAAAAATTGGAAAAAATACAATATTTGGGCAGCCTGTGACCGTCTTCAGTTTACTACGTGTCTGTTGGGGGTACTAGTATTCGCTCATTAATACCCAGCCTTGCACATAATTTTTTCTGGCTGCACTGTGCTTTCAATGACCACAGTCATCCTCCAACAGGGAAATCCATATACAGGCTATATAGGCAGTGGGCTTTTTCACAAAAATTGGAAAAAATACAATATTTGGGCTGCCTGTGACCGTCTTCAGTTTACTACGTGTCTGCTGGGGGTACTAGTATTCGCTCATTAATACCCAGCCTTGCACATAATTTTTTCTGGCTGCACTGTGCTTTCAATAACCACACATCCTCCAACAGGGAAATCCATATACAGGCTATATAGGCAGTGGGCTTTTTCCCCAAAATTGGGAAAAAATACTATATTTGGGCTGCCTGTGACCGTCTTCAGTTTACTGCGTCTCTGTTGGGGGTACTAGTAGTCGCTCATTAATACCCAGCGTTGTGCATAATTTTTTCTGACTGCACTGTGTTTTCAATAACCACAGTCATCCTCCAACAGGGAAATCCATATACAGGCTATATAGGCAGTGGGCTTTTTCCCAAAAATTGGGAAAAAATACTATATTTGGGCTGCCTGTGACCGTCTTCAGCTTACTGCGTGTCTGCTGGGGGTACTAGTAGTCGCTCATTAATACCCAGCCTTGCGCATAATTATTTCTGGCTACACTGTGCTTTCAATGACCACTGTCATCCTCCAACAGGGAAATCCATATACAGGCTATATAGGCAGTGGGCTTTATCACAAAAATTGGAAAAAATACAATATTTGGGCTGCCTGTGACCGTCTTCAGTTTACTGCGTGTCTGTTGGGGGTACTAGTAGTTGCTCATTAATACCCAGCCTTGCGCATAATTTTTTTCTGGCTGCACTGTGCTTTCAATAACCACAGTCATCCTCCAACAGGGAAATCCATATACAGGCTATATAGGCAGTGGACTTTTTCCCCAAAATTGGGAAAAAATACTATATTTGGGCTGCCTGTGACCGTCTTCAGTTTACTGCGTGTCTGCTGGGGGTAGTAGTCGCTCATTAATACCCAGCCTTGTGCATAATTTTGTTCTGTCTGCACTGTGCTTTCAATAACTACAGTCATCCTCCAACAGGGAAATCCATATACAGGCTATATAGGCAGTGGGCTTTTTTCCAAAAATCGGGAAGAAATACAAAATTGGGCTGCCTGTGACAGTCTTCAGTTTACTGCATGTCTGCTGGGGGTACTAGTAGTCGCTCATTAATACCCAGCCTTGCACATAATTTTTTCTGACTGCACTGTGCTTACAATAACCACAGTCATCCTCCAATAGGGAAATCCATATACAGGCTATATAGGCAGTGGGCTTTTTCCCAAAAATTGGGAAAAAATACTATATTTGGGCTGCCTGTGACCGTCTTCAGCTTACTGCGTGTCTGCTGGGGGTACTAGTAGTCGCTCATTAATACCCAGCCTTGCGCATAATTATTTCTGGCTGCACTGTGCTTTCAATGACCACAGTCATCCTCCAACAGGGAAATCCATATACAGGCTATATAGGCAGTGGGCTTTATCACAAAAATTGGAAAAAATACTATATTTGGGCTGCCTGTGACCGTCTTCAGTTTACTGCGTGTCTGTTGGGGGTACTAGTAGTTGCTCATTAATACCCAGCCTTGCGCATAATTTTTTTCTGGCTGCACTGTGCTTTCAATAACCACAGTCATCCTCCAACAGGGAAATCCATATACAGGCTATATAGGCAGTGGGCTTTTTCCCAAAAATTGGAAAAAATACAATATTTGGGCAGCCTGTGACCGTCTTCAGTTTACTACGTGTCTGTTGGGGGTACTAGTATTCGCTCATTAATACCCAGCCTTGCACATAATTTTTTCTGGCTGCACTGTGCTTTCAATGACCACAGTCATCCTCCAACAGGGAAATCCATATACAGGCTATATAGGCAGTGGGCTTTTTCACAAAAATTGGAAAAAATACAATATTTGGGCTGCCTGTGACCGTCTTCAGTTTACTACGTGTCTGCTGGGGGTACTAGTATTCGCTCATTAATACCCAGCCTTGCACATAATTTTTTCTGGCTGCACTGTGCTTTCAATGACCACAGTCATCCTCCAACAGGGAAATCCATATACAGGCTATATAGGCAGTGGGCTTTTTCACAAAAATTGGAAAAAATACAATATTTGGGCTGCCTGTGACCGTCTTCAGTTTACTACGTGTCTGCTGGGGGTACTAGTATTCGCTCATTAATACCCAGCCTTGCACATAATTTTTTCTGGCTGCACTGTGCTTTCAATAACCACACATCCTCCAACAGGGAAATCCATATACAGGCTATATAGGCAGTGGGCTTTTTCCCCAAAATTGGGAAAAAATACTATATTTGGGCTGCCTGTGACCGTCTTCAGTTTACTGCGTCTCTGTTGGGGGTACTAGTAGTCGCTCATTAATACCCAGCGTTGTGCATAATTTTTTCTGACTGCACTGTGTTTTCAATAACCACAGTCATCCTCCAACAGGGAAATCCATATACAGGCTATATAGGCAGTGGGCTTTTTCCCAAAAATTGGGAAAAAATACTATATTTGGGCTGCCTGTGACCGTCTTCAGCTTACTGCGTGTCTGCTGGGGGTACTAGTAGTCGCTCATTAATACCCAGCCTTGCGCATAATTATTTCTGGCTACACTGTGCTTTCAATGACCACTGTCATCCTCCAACAGGGAAATCCATATACAGGCTATATAGGCAGTGGGCTTTATCACAAAAATTGGAAAAAATACAATATTTGGGCTGCCTGTGACCGTCTTCAGTTTACTGCGTGTCTGTTGGGGGTACTAGTAGTTGCTCATTAATACCCAGCCTTGCGCATAATTTTTTTCTGGCTGCACTGTGCTTTCAATAACCACAGTCATCCTCCAACAGGGAAATCCATATACAGGCTATATAGGCAGTGGACTTTTTCCCCAAAATTGGGAAAAAATACTATATTTGGGCTGCCTGTGACCGTCTTCAGTTTACTGCGTGTCTGCTGGGGGTAGTAGTCGCTCATTAATACCCAGCCTTGTGCATAATTTTGTTCTGTCTGCACTGTGCTTTCAATAACTACAGTCATCCTCCAACAGGGAAATCCATATACAGGCTATATAGGCAGTGGGCTTTTTTCCAAAAATCGGGAAGAAATACAAAATTGGGCTGCCTGTGACAGTCTTCAGTTTACTGCATGTCTGCTGGGGGTACTAGTAGTCGCTCATTAATACCCAGCCTTGCACATAATTTTTTCTGACTGCACTGTGCTTACAATAACCACAGTCATCCTCCAATAGGGAAATCCATATACAGGCTATATAGGCAGTGGGCTTTTTCCCAAAAATTGGGAAAAAATACTATATTTGGGCTGCCTGTGACCGTCTTCAGCTTACTGCGTGTCTGCTGGGGGTACTAGTAGTCGCTCATTAATACCCAGCCTTGCGCATAATTATTTCTGGCTGCACTGTGCTTTCAATGACCACAGTCATCCTCCAACAGGGAAATCCATATACAGGCTATATAGGCAGTGGGCTTTATCACAAAAATTGGAAAAAATACTATATTTGGGCTGCCTGTGACCGTCTTCAGTTTACTGCGTGTCTGTTGGGGGTACTAGTAGTTGCTCATTAATACCCAGCCTTGCGCATAATTTTGTTCTGGCTGCACTGTGCTTTCAATAACCACAGTCATCCTCCAACAGGGAAATCCATATACAGGCTATATAGGCAGTGGGCTTTTTCCCAAAAATTGGAAAAAATACAATATTTGGGCAGCCTGTGACCGTCTTCAGTTTACTACGTGTCTGTTGGGGGTACTAGTATTCGCTCATTAATACCCAGCCTTGCACATAATTTTTTCTGGCTGCACTGTGCTTTCAATGACCACAGTCATCCTCCAACAGGGAAATCCATATACAGGCTATATAGGCAGTGGGCTTTTTCACAAAAATTGGAAAAAATACAATATTTGGGCTGCCTGTGACCGTCTTCAGTTTACTACGTGTCTGCTGGGGGTACTAGTATTCGCTCATTAATACCCAGCCTTGCACATAATTTTTTCTGGCTGCACTGTGCTTTCAATAACCACACATCCTCCAACAGGGAAATCCATATACAGGCTATATAGGCAGTGGGCTTTTTCCCCAAAATTGGGAAAAAATACTATATTTGGGCTGCCTGTGACCGTCTTCAGTTTACTGCGTCTCTGTTGGGGGTACTAGTAGTCGCTCATTAATACCCAGCGTTGTGCATAATTTTTTCTGACTGCACTGTGTTTTCAATAACCACAGTCATCCTCCAACAGGGAAATCCATATACAGGCTATATAGGCAGTGGGCTTTTTCCCAAAAATTGGGAAAAAATACTATATTTGGGCTGCCTGTGACCGTCTTCAGCTTACTGCGTGTCTGCTGGGGGTACTAGTAGTCGCTCATTAATACCCAGCCTTGCGCATAATTATTTCTGGCTGCACTGTGCTTTCAATGACCACAGTCATCCTCCAACAGGGAAATCCATATACAGGCTATATAGGCAGTGGGCTTTATCACAAAAATTGGAAAAAATACAATATTTGGGCTGCCTGTGACCGTCTTCAGTTTACTGCGTGTCTGTTGGGGGTACTAGTAGTTGCTCATTAATACCCAGCCTTGCGCATAATTTTTTTCTGGCTGCACTGTGCTTTCAATAACCACAGTCATCCTGCAACAGGGAAATCCATATACAGGCTATATAGGCAGTGGGCTTTTTCCCAAAAATTGGGAAAAAGTACTATATTTGGGCTGCCTGTGACCGTCTTCAGTTTACTGCGTCTCTGTTGGGGGTACTAGTAGTCGCTCATTAATACCCAGCGTTGCGCATAATTTTTTCTGACTGCACTGTTTTTTCAATAACCACAGTCATCCTCCAACAGGGAAATCCATATACAGGCTATATAGGCAGTGGTCTTTTTCCCAAAAATTGGGAAAAAATACTATATTTGGGCTGCCTGTGACCGTCTTCAGCTTACTGCGTGTCTGCTGGGGGTACTAGTAGTCGCTCATTAATACCCAGCCTTGCGCATAATTATTTCTGGCTGCACTGTGCTTTCAATGACCACAGTCATCCTCCAACAGGGAAATCCATATACAGGCTATATAGGCAGTGGGCTTTATCACAAAAAGTGGAAAAAATACTATATTTGGGCTGCCTGTGACCGTCTTCAATTTACTGCGTGTCTGTTGGGGGTACTAGTAGTTGCTCATTAATACCCAGCCTTGCGCATAATTTTTTTCTGGCTGCACTGTGCTTTCAATAACCACAGTCATCCTCCAACAGGGAAATCCATATACAGGCTATATAGGCAATGGGCTTTTTCCCAAAAATTGGAAAAAATACAATATTTGGGCAGCCTGTGACCGTCTTCAGTTTACTACGTGTCTGTTGGGGGTACTAGTATTCGCTCATTAATACCCAGCCTTGCACATAATTTTTTCTGGCTGCACTGTGCTTTCAATGACCACAGTCATCCTCCAACAGGGAAATCCATATACAGGCTATATAGGCAGTGGGCTTTTTCACAAAAATTGGAAAAAATACAATATTTGGGCAGCCTGTGACCGTCTTCAGTTTACTACGTGTCTGCTGGGGGTACTAGTATTCGCTCATTAATACCCAGCGTTGCACATAATTTTTTCTGGCTGCACTGTGCTTTCAATAACTACAGTCATCCTCCAACAGGGAAATCCATATACAGGCTATATAGGCAGTGGGCTTTTTCCCAAAAATTGGAAAAAATACTATATTTGGGCTGCCTGTTACCGTCTTCAGTTTACTGCGCGTCTGCTGGGGGTACTAGTAGTCGCTCATTAATACCCAGCCTTGCGCATAATTTTTTCTGGCTGCACTGTGCTTTCAATAACCACACTCATCCTCCAACAGGGAAATCCATATACAGGCTATATAGGCAGTGGACTTTTTCCCCAAAATTGGGAAAAAATACTATATTTGGGCTGCCTGTGACCATTTTCAGTTTACTGCGTGTCTGCTGGGGGTAGTAGTCGCTAATTAATACCCAGCCTTGTGCATAATTTTGTTCTGGCTGCACTGTGCTTTCAATAACCACAGTCATCCTCCAACAGGGAAATCCATATACAGGCTATATAGGCAGTGGGCTTTTTCCCAAAAATTGGGAAGAAATACAATATTTGGGCTGCCTATGACAGTCTTCAGTTTACTGCGTGTCTGCTGGGGGTACTAGTAGTCGCTCATTAATACCCAGCCTTGCGCATAATTTTTTCTGACCGCACTGTGCTTTCAATAACCACAGTCATCCTCCAACAGGGAAATCCATATACAGGCTATATAGGCAGTGGGCTTTTTCCCAAAAATTGGGAAGAAATACTATATTTGGGCTGCCTGTGACCGTCTTAAGTTTACTGCGTGTCTGCTGGGGGTAGTAGTCGCTCATTAATACCCAGCCTTGCGCGTAATTTTTTCTGGCTGCACTGTGCTTTCAATAACTACAGTCATCCTCCAACAGGGAAATCCATATACAGGCTATATAGGCAGTGGGCTTTTTCCCAAAAATTGGAAAAAATACTATATTTGGGCTGCCTGTGACCGTCTTCAGTTTACTGCGTGTCTGCTGGGGATACTAGTAGTCGCTCATTAATACCCAGCCTTGCGCATAATTTTGTTCTGGCTGCACTGTGCTTTCAATAACCACAGTCATCCTCCAACAGGGAAATCCATATACAGGCTATATAGGCAGTGGACTTTTTCCCCAAAATTGGGAAAAAATACTATATTTGGGCTGCCTGTGACCGTCTTCAGTTTACTGCGTGTCTGCTGGGGGTAGTAGTCGCTCATTAATACCCAGCCTTGTGCATAATTTTGTTCTGTCTGCACTGTGCTTTCAATAACTATAGTCATCCTCCAACAGGGAAATCCATATACAGGCTATATAGGCAGTGGGCTTTTTCCCAAAAATCGGGAAGAAATACAAAATTGGGCTGCCTGTGACAGTCTTCAGTTTACTGCATGTCTGCTGGGGGTACTAGTAGTCGCTCATTAATACCCAGCCTTGCGCATAATTTTTTCTGGCTGCACTGTGCTTTCAATGACCACAGTCATCCTCCAACAGGGAAATCCATATACAGGCTATATAGGCAGTGGGCTTTTTCACAAAAATTGGAAAAAAAACAATATTTGGGCAGCCTGTGACCGTCTTCAGTTTACTACGTGTCTGCTGGGGGTACTAGTATTCGCTCATTAATACCCAGCCTTGCACATAATTTTTTCTGGCTGCACTGTGCTTTCAATAACGACACTCATCCTCCAACAGGGAAATCCATATACAGGCTATATAGGCAGTGGGCTTTTTCCCAAAAATTGGAAAAAATACAATATTTGGGCAGCCTGTGACCGTCTTCAGTTTACTACGTGTCTGTTGGGGGTACTAGTATTCGCTCATTAATACCCAGCCTTGCACATAATTTTTTCTGGCTGCACTGTGCTTTCAATGACCACAGTCATCCTCCAACAGGGAAATCCATATACAGGCTATATAGGCAGTGGGCTTTTTCACAAAAATTGGAAAAAATACAATATTTGGGCAGCCTGTGACCGTCTTCAGTTTACTACGTGTCTGCTGGGGGTACTAGTATTCGCTCATTAATACCCAGCCTTGCACATAATTTTTTCTGGCTGCACTGTGCTTTCAATGACCACAGTCATCCTCCAACAGGGAAATCCATATACAGGCTATATAGGCAGTGGGCTTTTTCCCAAAAATTGGAAAAAATACTATATTTGGGCTCCCTGTGACCGTCTTCAGTTTACTGCGTGTCTGCTGGGGGTAGTAGTCGCTAATTAATACCCAGTCTTGTGCATAATTTTGTTCTGGCTGCACTGTGCTTTCAATAACCACAGTCATCCTCCAACAGGGAAATCCATATACAGGCTATATAGGCAGTGGGCTTTTTCCCCAAAATTGGGAAGAAATACTATATTTGGGCTGCCTGTGACCGTCTTCAGTTTACTGCGTGTCTGCTGGGGGTAGTAGTCGCTCATTAATACCCAGCGTTGCGCATAATTTTTTCTGACTGCACTGTGTTTTCAATAACCACAGTCATCCTCCAACAGGGAAATCCATATACAGGCTATATAGGCTGTGGGCTTTTTCCCAAAAATTGGAAGAAATACTATATTTGGGCTGCCTGTGACCGTCTTCAGTTTACTGCGCGTCTGCTGGGGGTACTAGTAGTCGCTCATTAATACCCAGCCTTGCGCATAATTTTTTCTGGCTGCACTGTGCTTTCAATAACCACAGTCATCCTCCAACAGGGAAATCCATATACAGGCTATATAGGCAGTGGGCTTTTTCCCCAAAATTGGGAAGAAATACTATATTTGGGCTGCCTGTGACCGTCTTCAGTTTACTGCGTGTCTGCTGGGGGTAGTAGTCGCTCATTAATACCCAGCGTTGCGCATAATTTTTTCTGACTGCACTGTGTTTTCAATAACCACAGTCATCCTCCAACAGGGAAATCCATATACAGGCTATATAGGCAGTGGGCTTTTTCCCAAAAATTGGAAAAAATACTATATTTGGGCTGCCTGTGACCGTCTTCAGTTTACTGCGTGTCTGCTGGGGATACTAGTAGTCGCTCATTAATACCCAGCCTTGCGCATAATTTTGTTCTGGCTGCACTGTGCTTTCAATAACCACAGTCATCCTCCAACAGGGAAATCCATATACAGGCTATATAGGCAGTGGACTTTTTCCCCAAAATTGGGAAAAAATACTATATTTGGGCTGCCTGTGACCGTCTTCAGTTTACTGCGTGTCTGCTGGGGGTAGTAGTCGCTCATTAATACCCAGCCTTGTGCATAATTTTGTTCTGTCTGCACTGTGCTTTCAATAACTACAGTCATCCTCCAACAGGGAAATCCATATACAGGCTATATAGGCAGTGGGCTTTTTCCCAAAAATCGGGAAGAAATACAAAATTGGGCTGCCTGTGACAGTCTTCAGTTTACTGCATGTCTGCTGGGGGTACTAGTAGTCGCTCATTAATACCCAGCCTTGCACATAATTTTTTCTGACTGCACTGTGCTTACAATAACCACAGTCATCCTCCAATAGGGAAATCCATATACAGGCTATATAGGCAGTGGGCTTTTTCCCAAAAATTGGGAAAAAATACTATATTTGGGCTGCCTGTGACCGTCTTCAGCTTACTGCGTGTCTGCTGGGGGTACTAGTAGTCGCTCATTAATACCCAGCCTTGCGCATAATTATTTCTGGCTGCACTGTGCTTTCAATGACCACAGTCATCCTCCAACAGGGAAATCCATATACAGGCTATATAGGCAGTGGGCTTTTTCCCAAAAATTGGGAAGAAATACAATATTTGGGCTGCCTATGACAGTCTTCAGTTTACTGCGTGTCTGCTGGGGGTACTAGTAGTCGCTCATTAATACCCAGCCTTGCGCATAATTTTTTCTGACCGCACTGTGCTTTCAATAACCACAGTCATCCTCCAACAGGGAAATCCATATACAGGCTATATAGGCAGTGGGCTTTTTCCCAAAAATTGGGAAGAAATACTATATTTGGGCTGCCTGTGACCGTCTTAAGTTTACTGCGTGTCTGCTGGGGGTAGTAGTCGCTCATTAATACCCAGCCTTGCGCGTAATTTTTTCTGGCTGCACTGTGCTTTCAATAACTACAGTCATCCTCCAACAGGGAAATCCATATACAGGCTATATAGGCAGTGGGCTTTTTCCCAAAAATTGGAAAAAATACTATATTTGGGCTGCCTGTGACCGTCTTCAGTTTACTGCGTGTCTGCTGGGGATACTAGTAGTCGCTCATTAATACCCAGCCTTGCGCATAATTTTGTTCTGGCTGCACTGTGCTTTCAATAACCACAGTCATCCTCCAACAGGGAAATCCATATACAGGCTATATAGGCAGTGGACTTTTTCCCCAAAATTGGGAAAAAATACTATATTTGGGCTGCCTGTGACCGTCTTCAGTTTACTGCGTGTCTGCTGGGGGTAGTAGTCGCTCATTAATACCCAGCCTTGTGCATAATTTTGTTCTGTCTGCACTGTGCTTTCAATAACTATAGTCATCCTCCAACAGGGAAATCCATATACAGGCTATATAGGCAGTGGGCTTTTTCCCAAAAATCGGGAAGAAATACAAAATTGGGCTGCCTGTGACAGTCTTCAGTTTACTGCATGTCTGCTGGGGGTACTAGTAGTCGCTCATTAATACCCAGCCTTGCGCATAATTTTTTCTGGCTGCACTGTGCTTTCAATGACCACAGTCATCCTCCAACAGGGAAATCCATATACAGGCTATATAGGCAGTGGGCTTTTTCACAAAAATTGGAAAAAAAACAATATTTGGGCAGCCTGTGACCGTCTTCAGTTTACTACGTGTCTGCTGGGGGTACTAGTATTCGCTCATTAATACCCAGCCTTGCACATAATTTTTTCTGGCTGCACTGTGCTTTCAATAACGACACTCATCCTCCAACAGGGAAATCCATATACAGGCTATATAGGCAGTGGGCTTTTTCCCAAAAATTGGAAAAAATACAATATTTGGGCAGCCTGTGACCGTCTTCAGTTTACTACGTGTCTGTTGGGGGTACTAGTATTCGCTCATTAATACCCAGCCTTGCACATAATTTTTTCTGGCTGCACTGTGCTTTCAATGACCACAGTCATCCTCCAACAGGGAAATCCATATACAGGCTATATAGGCAGTGGGCTTTTTCACAAAAATTGGAAAAAATACAATATTTGGGCAGCCTGTGACCGTCTTCAGTTTACTACGTGTCTGCTGGGGGTACTAGTATTCGCTCATTAATACCCAGCCTTGCACATAATTTTTTCTGGCTGCACTGTGCTTTCAATAACCACACTCATCCTCCAACAGGGAAATCCATATACAGGCTATATAGGCAGTGGGCTTTTTCCCCAAAATTGGGAAAAAATACTATATTTGGGCTGCCTGTGACCGTCTTCAGTTTACTGCGTGTCTGCTGGGGGTAGTAGTCGCTCATTAATACCCAGCCTTGTGCATAATTTTGTTCTGTCTGCACTGTGCTTTCAATAACTACAGTCATCCTCCAACAGGGAAATCCATATACAGGCTATATAGGCAGTGGGCTTTTTCCCAAAAATCGGGAAGAAATACAAAATTGGGCTGCCTGTGACAGTCTTCAGTTTACTGCATGTCTGCTGGGGGTACTAGTAGTCGCTCATTAATACCCAGCCTTGCGCATAATTTTTTCTGACTGCACTGTGCTTACAATAACCACAGTCATCCTCCAATAGGGAAATCCATATACAGGCTATATAGGCAGTGGGCTTTTTCCCAAAAATTGGAAAAAATACTATATTTGGGCTGCCTGTGACCGTCTTCAGTTTACTGCGTGTCTGCTGGGGGTAGTAGTCGCTAATTAATACCCAGTCTTGTGCATAATTTTGTTCTGGCTGCACTGTGCTTTCAATAACCACAGTCATCCTCCAACAGGGAAATCCATATACAGGCTATATAGGCAGTGGGCTTTTTCCCCAAAATTGGGAAGAAATACTATATTTGGGCTGCCTGTGACCGTCTTCAGTTTACTGCGTGTCTGCTGGGGGTAGTAGTCGCTCATTAATACCCAGCGTTGCGCATAATTTTTTCTGACTGCACTGTGTTTTCAATAACCACAGTCATCCTCCAACAGGGAAATCCATATACAGGCTATATAGGCTGTGGGCTTTTTCCCAAAAATTGGAAGAAATACTATATTTGGGCTGCCTGTGACCGTCTTCAGTTTACTGCGCGTCTGCTGGGGGTACTAGTAGTCGCTCATTAATACCCAGCCTTGCGCATAATTTTTTCTGGCTGCACTGTGCTTTCAATAACCACAGTCATCCTCCAACAGGGAAATCCATATACAGGCTATATAGGCAGTGGGCTTTTTCCCCAAAATTGGGAAGAAATACTATATTTGGGCTGCCTGTGACCGTCTTCAGTTTACTGCGTGTCTGCTGGGGGTAGTAGTCGCTCATTAATACCCAGCGTTGCGCATAATTTTTTCTGACTGCACTGTGTTTTCAATAACCACAGTCATCCTCCAACAGGGAAATCCATATACAGGCTATATAGGCAGTGGGCTTTTTCCCAAAAATTGGAAAAAATACTATATTTGGGCTGCCTGTGACCGTCTTCAGTTTACTGCGTGTCTGCTGGGGATACTAGTAGTCGCTCATTAATACCCAGCCTTGCGCATAATTTTGTTCTGGCTGCACTGTGCTTTCAATAACCACAGTCATCCTCCAACAGGGAAATCCATATACAGGCTATATAGGCAGTGGACTTTTTCCCCAAAATTGGGAAAAAATACTATATTTGGGCTGCCTGTGACCGTCTTCAGTTTACTGCGTGTCTGCTGGGGGTAGTAGTCGCTCATTAATACCCAGCCTTGTGCATAATTTTGTTCTGTCTGCACTGTGCTTTCAATAACTACAGTCATCCTCCAACAGGGAAATCCATATACAGGCTATATAGGCAGTGGGTTTTTTCCCAAAAATCGGGAAGAAATACAAAATTGGGCTGCCTGTGACAGTCTTCAGTTTACTGCATGTCTGCTGGGGGTACTAGTAGTCGCTCATTAATACCCAGCCTTGCACATAATTTTTTCTGACTGCACTGTGCTTACAATAACCACAGTCATCCTCCAATAGGGAAATCCATATACAGGCTATATAGGCAGTGGGCTTTTTCCCAAAAATTGGGAAAAAATACTATATTTGGGCTGCCTGTGACCGTCTTCAGCTTACTGCGTGTCTGCTGGGGGTACTAGTAGTCGCTCATTAATACCCAGCCTTGCGCATAATTATTTCTGGCTGCACTGTGCTTTCAATGACCACAGTCATCCTCCAACAGGGAAATCCATATACAGGCTATATAGGCAGTGGGCTTTATCACAAAAATTGGAAAAAATACTATATTTGGGCTGCCTGTGACCGTCTTCAGTTTACTGCGTGTCTGTTGGGGGTACTAGTAGTTGCTCATTAATAGCCAGCCTTGCGCATAATTTTTTTCTGGCTGCACTGTGCTTTCAATAACCACAGTCATCCTCCAACAGGGAAATCCATATACAGGCTATATAGGCAGTGGGCTTTTTCCCAAAAATTGGAAAAAATACAATATTTGGGCAGCCTGTGACCGTCTTCAGTTTACTACGTGTCTGTTGGGGGTACTAGTATTCGCTCATTAATACCCAGCCTTGCACATAATTTTTTCTGGCTGCACTGTGCTTTCAATGACCACAGTCATCCTCCAACAGGGAAATCCATATACAGGCTATATAGGCAGTGGGCTTTTTCACAAAAATTGGAAAAAATACTATATTTGGGCTGCCTGTGACCGTCTTCAGTTTACTACGTGTCTGCTGGGGGTACTAGTATTCGCTCATTAATACCCAGCCTTGCACATAATTTTTTCTGGCTGCACTGTGCTTTCAATAACCACACTCATCCTCCAACAGGGAAATCCATATACAGGCTATATAGGCAGTGGGCTTTTTCCCCAAAATTGGGAAAAAATACTATATTTGGGCTGCCTGTGACCGTCTTCAGTTTACTGCGTCTCTGTTGGGGGTACTAGTAGTCGCTCATTAATACCCAGCGTTGTGCATAATTTTTTCTGACTGCACTGTGTTTTCAATAACCACAGTCATCCTCCAACAGGGAAATCCATATACAGGCTATATAGGCAGTGGGCTTTTTCCCAAAAATTGGGAAAAAATACTATATTTGGGCTGCCTGTGACCGTCTTCAGCTTACTGCGTGTCTGCTGGGGGTACTAGTAGTCGCTCATTAATACCCAGCCTTGCGCATAATTTTTTCTGGCTGCACTGTGCTTTCAATAACCACACTCATCCTCCAACAGGGAAATCCATATACAGGCTATATAGGCAGTGGACTTTTTCCCCAAAATTGGGAAAAAATACTATATTTGGGCTGCCTGTGACCATCTTCAGTTTACTGCGTGTCTGCTGGGGGTAGTAGTCGCTAATTAATACCCAGCCTTGTGCATAATTTTGTTCTGGCTGCACTGTGCTTTCAATAACCACAGTCATCCTCCAACAGGGAAATCCATATACAGGCTACATAGGCAGTGGGCTTTTTCCCAAAAATTGGGAAGAAATACAATATTTGGGCTGCCTATGACAGTCTTCAGTTTACTGCGTGTCTGCTGGGGGTACTAGTAGTCACTCATTAATACCCAGCCTTGCGCATAATTTTTTCTGACCGCACTGTGCTTTCAATAACCACAGTCATCCTCCAACAGGGAAATCCATATACAGGCTATATAGGCAGTGGGCTTTTTCCCAAAAATTGGGAAGAAATACTATATTTGGGCTGCCTGTGACCGTCTTAAGTTTACTGCGTGTCTGCTGGGGGTAGTAGTCGCTCATTAATACCCAGCCTTGCGCGTAATTTTTTCTGGCTGCACTGTGCTTTCAATAACTACAGTCATCCTCCAACAGGGAAATCCATATACAGGCTATATAGGCAGTGGGCTTTTTCCCCAAAATTGGAAAAAATACTATATTTGGGCTGCCTGTGACCGTCTTCAGTTTACTGCGTGTCTGCTGGGGATACTAGTAGTCGCTCATTAATACCCAGCCTTGCGCATAATTTTGTTCTGGCTGCACTGTGCTTTCAATAACCACAGTCATCCTCCAACAGGGAAATCCATATACAGGCTATATAGGCAGTGGACTTTTTCCCCAAAATTGGGAAAAAATACTATATTTGGGCTGCCTGTGACCGTCTTCAGTTTACTGCGTGTCTGCTGGGGGTAGTAGTCGCTCATTAATACCCAGCCTTGTGCATAATTTTGTTCTGTCTGCACTGTGCTTTCAATAACTACAGTCATCCTCCAACAGGGAAATCCATATACAGGCTATATAGGCAGTGGGCTTTTTCCCAAAAATCGGGAAGAAATACAAAATTGGGCTGCCTGTGACAGTCTTCAGTTTACTGCATGTCTGCTGGGGGTACTAGTAGTCGCTCATTAATACCCAGCCTTGCACATAATTTTTTCTGACTGCACTGTGCTTACAATAACCACAGTCATCCTCCAATAGGGAAATCCATATACAGGCTATATAGGCAGTGGGCTTTTTCCCAAAAATTGGAAAAAATACAATATTTGGGCAGCCTGTGACCGTCTTCAGTTTACTACGTGTCTGTTGGGGGTACTAGTATTCGCTCATTAATACCCAGCCTTGCACATAATTTTTTCTGGCTGCACTGTGCTTTCAATGACCACAGTCATCCTCCAACAGGGAAATCCATATACAGGCTATATAGGCAGTGGGCTTTTTCACAAAAATTGGAAAAAATACAATATTTGGGCAGCCTGTGACCGTCTTCAGTTTACTACGTGTCTGCTGGGGGTACTAGTATTCGCTCATTAATACCCAGCCTTGCACATAATTTTTTCTGGCTGCACTGTGCTTTCAATAACCACACTCATCCTCCAACAGGGAAATCCATATACAGGCTATATAGGCAGTGGGCTTTTTCCCAAAAATTGGAAAAAATACAATATTTGGGCAGCCTGTGACCGTCTTCAGTTTACTACGTGTCTGTTGGGGGTACTAGTATTCGCTCATTAATACCCAGCCTTGCACATAATTTTTTCTGGCTGCACTGTGCTTTCAATGACCACAGTCATCCTCCAACAGGGAAATCCATATACAGGCTATATAGGCAGTGGGCTTTTTCACAAAAATTGGAAAAAATACAATATTTGGGCAGCCTGTGACCGTCTTCAGTTTACTACGTGTCTGCTGGGGGTACTAGTATTCGCTCATTAATACCCAGCCTTGCACATAATTTTTTCTGGCTGCACTGTGCTTTCAATAACCACACTCATCCTCCAACAGGGAAATCCATATACAGGCTATATAGGCAGTGGGCTTTTTCCCCAAAATTGGGAAAAAATACTATATTTGGGCTGCCTGTGACCGTCTTCAGTTTACTGCGTGTCTGCTGGGGGTAGTAGTCGCTCATTAATACCCAGCCTTGTGCATAATTTTGTTCTGTCTGCACTGTGCTTTCAATAACTACAGTCATCCTCCAACAGGGAAATCCATATACAGGCTATATAGGCAGTGGGCTTTTTCCCAAAAATCGGGAAGAAATACAAAATTGGGCTGCCTGTGACAGTCTTCAGTTTACTGCATGTCTGCTGGGGGTACTAGTAGTCGCTCATTAATACCCAGCCTTGCGCATAATTTTTTCTGACTGCACTGTGCTTACAATAACCACAGTCATCCTCCAATAGGGAAATCCATATACAGGCTATATAGGCAGTGGGCTTTTTCCCAAAAATTGGAAAAAATACTATATTTGGGCTGCCTGTGACCGTCTTCAGTTTACTGCGTGTCTGCTGGGGGTAGTAGTCGCTAATTAATACCCAGTCTTGTGCATAATTTTGTTCTGGCTGCACTGTGCTTTCAATAACCACAGTCATCCTCCAACAGGGAAATCCATATACAGGCTATATAGGCAGTGGGCTTTTTCCCCAAAATTGGGAAGAAATACTATATTTGGGCTGCCTGTGACCGTCTTCAGTTTACTGCGTGTCTGCTGGGGGTAGTAGTCGCTCATTAATACCCAGCGTTGCGCATAATTTTTTCTGACTGCACTGTGTTTTCAATAACCACAGTCATCCTCCAACAGGGAAATCCATATACAGGCTATATAGGCTGTGGGCTTTTTCCCAAAAATTGGAAGAAATACTATATTTGGGCTGCCTGTGACCGTCTTCAGTTTACTGCGCGTCTGCTGGGGGTACTAGTAGTCGCTCATTAATACCCAGCCTTGCGCATAATTTTTTCTGGCTGCACTGTGCTTTCAATAACCACAGTCATCCTCCAACAGGGAAATCCATATACAGGCTATATAGGCAGTGGGCTTTTTCCCCAAAATTGGGAAGAAATACTATATTTGGGCTGCCTGTGACCGTCTTCAGTTTACTGCGTGTCTGCTGGGGGTAGTAGTCGCTCATTAATACCCAGCGTTGCGCATAATTTTTTCTGACTGCACTGTGTTTTCAATAACCACAGTCATCCTCCAACAGGGAAATCCATATACAGGCTATATAGGCAGTGGGCTTTTTCCCAAAAATTGGAAAAAATACTATATTTGGGCTGCCTGTGACCGTCTTCAGTTTACTGCGTGTCTGCTGGGGATACTAGTAGTCGCTCATTAATACCCAGCCTTGCGCATAATTTTGTTCTGGCTGCACTGTGCTTTCAATAACCACAGTCATCCTCCAACAGGGAAATCCATATACAGGCTATATAGGCAGTGGACTTTTTCCCCAAAATTGGGAAAAAATACTATATTTGGGCTGCCTGTGACCGTCTTCAGTTTACTGCGTGTCTGCTGGGGGTAGTAGTCGCTCATTAATACCCAGCCTTGTGCATAATTTTGTTCTGTCTGCACTGTGCTTTCAATAACTACAGTCATCCTCCAACAGGGAAATCCATATACAGGCTATATAGGCAGTGGGTTTTTTCCCAAAAATCGGGAAGAAATACAAAATTGGGCTGCCTGTGACAGTCTTCAGTTTACTGCATGTCTGCTGGGGGTACTAGTAGTCGCTCATTAATACCCAGCCTTGCACATAATTTTTTCTGACTGCACTGTGCTTACAATAACCACAGTCATCCTCCAATAGGGAAATCCATATACAGGCTATATAGGCAGTGGGCTTTTTCCCAAAAATTGGGAAAAAATACTATATTTGGGCTGCCTGTGACCGTCTTCAGCTTACTGCGTGTCTGCTGGGGGTACTAGTAGTCGCTCATTAATACCCAGCCTTGCGCATAATTATTTCTGGCTGCACTGTGCTTTCAATGACCACAGTCATCCTCCAACAGGGAAATCCATATACAGGCTATATAGGCAGTGGGCTTTATCACAAAAATTGGAAAAAATACTATATTTGGGCTGCCTGTGACCGTCTTCAGTTTACTGCGTGTCTGTTGGGGGTACTAGTAGTTGCTCATTAATAGCCAGCCTTGCGCATAATTTTTTTCTGGCTGCACTGTGCTTTCAATAACCACAGTCATCCTCCAACAGGGAAATCCATATACAGGCTATATAGGCAGTGGGCTTTTTCCCAAAAATTGGAAAAAATACAATATTTGGGCAGCCTGTGACCGTCTTCAGTTTACTACGTGTCTGTTGGGGGTACTAGTATTCGCTCATTAATACCCAGCCTTGCACATAATTTTTTCTGGCTGCACTGTGCTTTCAATGACCACAGTCATCCTCCAACAGGGAAATCCATATACAGGCTATATAGGCAGTGGGCTTTTTCACAAAAATTGGAAAAAATACTATATTTGGGCTGCCTGTGACCGTCTTCAGTTTACTACGTGTCTGCTGGGGGTACTAGTATTCGCTCATTAATACCCAGCCTTGCACATAATTTTTTCTGGCTGCACTGTGCTTTCAATAACCACACTCATCCTCCAACAGGGAAATCCATATACAGGCTATATAGGCAGTGGGCTTTTTCCCCAAAATTGGGAAAAAATACTATATTTGGGCTGCCTGTGACCGTCTTCAGTTTACTGCGTCTCTGTTGGGGGTACTAGTAGTCGCTCATTAATACCCAGCGTTGTGCATAATTTTTTCTGACTGCACTGTGTTTTCAATAACCACAGTCATCCTCCAACAGGGAAATCCATATACAGGCTATATAGGCAGTGGGCTTTTTCCCAAAAATTGGGAAAAAATACTATATTTGGGCTGCCTGTGACCGTCTTCAGCTTACTGCGTGTCTGCTGGGGGTACTAGTAGTCGCTCATTAATACCCAGCCTTGCGCATAATTTTTTCTGGCTGCACTGTGCTTTCAATAACCACACTCATCCTCCAACAGGGAAATCCATATACAGGCTATATAGGCAGTGGACTTTTTCCCCAAAATTGGGAAAAAATACTATATTTGGGCTGCCTGTGACCATCTTCAGTTTACTGCGTGTCTGCTGGGGGTAGTAGTCGCTAATTAATACCCAGCCTTGTGCATAATTTTGTTCTGGCTGCACTGTGCTTTCAATAACCACAGTCATCCTCCAACAGGGAAATCCATATACAGGCTACATAGGCAGTGGGCTTTTTCCCAAAAATTGGGAAGAAATACAATATTTGGGCTGCCTATGACAGTCTTCAGTTTACTGCGTGTCTGCTGGGGGTACTAGTAGTCACTCATTAATACCCAGCCTTGCGCATAATTTTTTCTGACCGCACTGTGCTTTCAATAACCACAGTCATCCTCCAACAGGGAAATCCATATACAGGCTATATAGGCAGTGGGCTTTTTCCCAAAAATTGGGAAGAAATACTATATTTGGGCTGCCTGTGACCGTCTTAAGTTTACTGCGTGTCTGCTGGGGGTAGTAGTCGCTCATTAATACCCAGCCTTGCGCGTAATTTTTTCTGGCTGCACTGTGCTTTCAATAACTACAGTCATCCTCCAACAGGGAAATCCATATACAGGCTATATAGGCAGTGGGCTTTTTCCCCAAAATTGGAAAAAATACTATATTTGGGCTGCCTGTGACCGTCTTCAGTTTACTGCGTGTCTGCTGGGGATACTAGTAGTCGCTCATTAATACCCAGCCTTGCGCATAATTTTGTTCTGGCTGCACTGTGCTTTCAATAACCACAGTCATCCTCCAACAGGGAAATCCATATACAGGCTATATAGGCAGTGGACTTTTTCCCCAAAATTGGGAAAAAATACTATATTTGGGCTGCCTGTGACCGTCTTCAGTTTACTGCGTGTCTGCTGGGGGTAGTAGTCGCTCATTAATACCCAGCCTTGTGCATAATTTTGTTCTGTCTGCACTGTGCTTTCAATAACTACAGTCATCCTCCAACAGGGAAATCCATATACAGGCTATATAGGCAGTGGGCTTTTTCCCAAAAATCGGGAAGAAATACAAAATTGGGCTGCCTGTGACAGTCTTCAGTTTACTGCATGTCTGCTGGGGGTACTAGTAGTCGCTCATTAATACCCAGCCTTGCACATAATTTTTTCTGACTGCACTGTGCTTACAATAACCACAGTCATCCTCCAACAGGGAAATCCATATACAGGCTATATAGGCAGTGGGCTTTTTCCCAAAAATTGGAAAAAATACAATATTTGGGCAGCCTGTGACCGTCTTCAGTTTACTACGTGTCTGTTGGGGGTACTAGTATTCGCTCATTAATACCCAGCCTTGCACATAATTTTTTCTGGCTGCACTGTGCTTTCAATGACCACAGTCATCCTCCAACAGGGAAATCCATATACAGGCTATATAGGCAGTGGGCTTTTTCACAAAAATTGGAAAAAATACTATATTTGGGCTGCCTGTGACCGTCTTCAGTTTACTACGTGTCTGCTGGGGGTACTAGTATTCGCTCATTAATACCCAGCCTTGCACATAATTTTTTCTGGCTGCACTGTGCTTTCAATAACCACACTCATCCTCCAACAGGGAAATCCATATACAGGCTATATAGGCAGTGGGCTTTTTCCCCAAAATTGGGAAAAAATACTATATTTGGGCTGCCTGTGACCGTCTTCAGTTTACTGCGTCTCTGTTGGGGGTACTAGTAGTCGCTCATTAATACCCAGCGTTGTGCATAATTTTTTCTGACTGCACTGTGTTTTCAATAACCACAGTCATCCTCCAACAGGGAAATCCATATACAGGCTATATAGGCAGTGGGCTTTTTCCCAAAAATTGGGAAAAAATACTATATTTGGGCTGCCTGTGACCGTCTTCAGCTTACTGCGTGTCTGCTGGGGGTACTAGTAGTCGCTCATTAATACCCAGCCTTGCGCATAATTTTTTCTGGCTGCACTGTGCTTTCAATAACCACACTCATCCTCCAACAGGGAAATCCATATACAGGCTATATAGGCAGTGGACTTTTTCCCCAAAATTGGGAAAAAATACTATATTTGGGCTGCCTGTGACCATCTTCAGTTTACTGCGTGTCTGCTGGGGGTAGTAGTCGCTAATTAATACCCAGCCTTGTGCATAATTTTGTTCTGGCTGCACTGTGCTTTCAATAACCACAGTCATCCTCCAACAGGGAAATCCATATACAGGCTACATAGGCAGTGGGCTTTTTCCCAAAAATTGGGAAGAAATACAATATTTGGGCTGCCTATGACAGTCTTCAGTTTACTGCGTGTCTGCTGGGGGTACTAGTAGTCACTCATTAATACCCAGCCTTGCGCATAATTTTTTCTGACCGCACTGTGCTTTCAATAACCACAGTCATCCTCCAACAGGGAAATCCATATACAGGCTATATAGGCAGTGGGCTTTTTCCCAAAAATTGGGAAGAAATACTATATTTGGGCTGCCTGTGACCGTCTTAAGTTTACTGCGTGTCTGCTGGGGGTAGTAGTCGCTCATTAATACCCAGCCTTGCGCGTAATTTTTTCTGGCTGCACTGTGCTTTCAATAACTACAGTCATCCTCCAACAGGGAAATCCATATACAGGCTATATAGGCAGTGGGCTTTTTCCCCAAAATTGGAAAAAATACTATATTTGGGCTGCCTGTGACCGTCTTCAGTTTACTGCGTGTCTGCTGGGGATACTAGTAGTCGCTCATTAATACCCAGCCTTGCGCATAATTTTGTTCTGGCTGCACTGTGCTTTCAATAACCACAGTCATCCTCCAACAGGGAAATCCATATACAGGCTATATAGGCAGTGGACTTTTTCCCCAAAATTGGGAAAAAATACTATATTTGGGCTGCCTGTGACCGTCTTCAGTTTACTGCGTGTCTGCTGGGGGTAGTAGTCGCTCATTAATACCCAGCCTTGTGCATAATTTTGTTCTGTCTGCACTGTGCTTTCAATAACTACAGTCATCCTCCAACAGGGAAATCCATATACAGGCTATATAGGCAGTGGGCTTTTTCCCAAAAATCGGGAAGAAATACAAAATTGGGCTGCCTGTGACAGTCTTCAGTTTACTGCATGTCTGCTGGGGGTACTAGTAGTCGCTCATTAATACCCAGCCTTGCACATAATTTTTTCTGACTGCACTGTGCTTACAATAACCACAGTCATCCTCCAATAGGGAAATCCATATACAGGCTATATAGGCAGTGGGCTTTTTCCCAAAAATTGGAAAAAATACAATATTTGGGCAGCCTGTGACCGTCTTCAGTTTACTACGTGTCTGTTGGGGGTACTAGTATTCGCTCATTAATACCCAGCCTTGCACATAATTTTTTCTGGCTGCACTGTGCTTTCAATGACCACAGTCATCCTCCAACAGGGAAATCCATATACAGGCTATATAGGCAGTGGGCTTTTTCACAAAAATTGGAAAAAATACAATATTTGGGCAGCCTGTGACCGTCTTCAGTTTACTACGTGTCTGCTGGGGGTACTAGTATTCGCTCATTAATACCCAGCCTTGCACATAATTTTTTCTGGCTGCACTGTGCTTTCAATAACCACACTCATCCTCCAACAGGGAAATCCATATACAGGCTATATAGGCAGTGGGCTTTTTCCCCAAAATTGGGAAAAAATACTATATTTGGGCTGCCTGTGACCGTCTTCAGTTTACTGCGTCTCTGTTGGGGGTACTAGTAGTCGCTCATTAATACCCAGCGTTGTGCATAATTTTTTCTGACTGCACTGTGTTTTCAATAACCACAGTCATCCTCCAACAGGGAAATCCATATACAGGCTATATAGGCAGTGGGCTTTTTCCCAAAAATTGGGAAAAAATACTATATTTGGGCTGCCTGTGACCGTCTACAGCTTACTGCGTGTCTGCTGGGGCTACTAGTATTCGCTCATTAATACCCAGCCTTGCACATAATTTTTTCTGGCTGCACTGTGCTTTCAATAACCACACTCATCCTCCAACAGGGAAATCCATATACAGGCTATATAGGCAGTGGGCTTTTTCCCAAAAATTGGGAAGAAATACTATATTTGGGCTGCCTGTGAACGTCTTCAGCTTACTACGTGTCTGCTGGGGGTACTAGTAGTCGCTCATTAATACCCAGCCTTGCGCATAATTATTTCTGGCTGCACTGTGCTTTCAATGACCACAGTCATCCTCCAACAGGGAAATCCATATACAGGCTATATAGGCAGTGGGCTTTATCACAAAAATTGGAGAAAATACTATATTTGGGCTGCCTGTGACCGTCTTCAGTTTACTGCGTGTCTGTTGGGGGTACTAGTAGTTGCTCATTAATACCCAGCCTTGTGCATAATTTTTTTCTGGCTGCACTGTGCTTTCAATAACCACAGTCATCCTCCAACAGGGAAATCCATATACAGGCTATATAGGCAGTGGGCTTTTTCCCAAAAATTGGAAAAAATACAATATTTGGGCAGCCTGTGACCGTCTTCAGTTTACTACGTGTCTGCTGGGGGTACTAGTATTCGCTCATTAATACCCAGCCTTGCACATAATTTTTTCTGGCTGCACTGTGCTTTCAATGACCACAGTCATCCTCCAACAGGGAAATCCATATACAGGCTATATAGGCAGTGGGCTTTTTCACAAAAATTGGAAAAAAATACAATATTTGGGCAGCCTGTGACCGTCTTCAGTTTACTACGTGTCTGCTGGGGGTACTAGTATTCGCTCATTAATACCCAGCCTTGCACATAATTTTTTCTGGCTGCACTGTGCTTTCAATAACCACACTCATCCTACAACAGGGAAATCCATATACAGGCTATATAGGCAGTGGGCTTTTTCCCAAAAATTGGGAAAAAATACTATATTTGGGCTGCCTGTGACCGTCTTCAGTTTCCTGCATGTCTGCTGGGGGTACTAGTAGTCACTCATTAATATCCAGCCTTGTGCATAATTTTTTCTGGCTGCACTGTGCTTTCAATAACTACAGTCATCCTCCAACAGGGAAATCCATATACAGGCTATATAGGCAGTGGGCTTTTTCCCAAAAATCGGGAAGAAATACAAAATTGGGCTGCCTGTGACAGTCTTCAGTTTACTGCATGTCTGCTGGGGGTACTAGTAGTCGCTCATTAATACCCAGCCTTGCGCATAATTTTTTCTGACTGCACTGTGCTTACAATAACCACAGTCATCCTCCAATAGGGAAATCCATATACAGGCTATATAGGCAGTGGGCTTTTTCCCAAAAATTGGAAAAAATACTATATTTGGGCTGCCTGTGACCGTCTTCAGTTTACTGCGTGTCTGCTGGGGGTAGTAGTCGCTAATTAATACCCAGTCTTGTGCATAATTTTGTTCTGGCTGCACTGTGCTTTCAATAACCACAGTCATCCTCCAACAGGGAAATCCATATACAGGCTATATAGGCAGTGGGCTTTTTCCCCAAAATTGGGAAGAAATACTATATTTGGGCTGCCTGTGACCGTCTTCAGTTTACTGCGTGTCTGCTGGGGGTAGTAGTCGCTCATTAATACCCAGCGTTGCGCATAATTTTTTCTGACTGCACTGTGTTTTCAATAACCACAGTCATCCTCCAACAGGGAAATCCATATACAGGCTATATAGGCTGTGGGCTTTTTCCCAAAAATTGGAAGAAATACTATATTTGGGCTGCCTGTGACCGTCTTCAGTTTACTGCGCGTCTGCTGGGGGTACTAGTAGTCGCTCATTAATACCCAGCCTTGCGCATAATTTTTTCTGGCTGCACTGTGCTTTCAATAACCACAGTCATCCTCCAACAGGGAAATCCATATACAGGCTATATAGGCAGTGGGCTTTTTCCCCAAAATTGGGAAGAAATACTATATTTGGGCTGCCTGTGACCGTCTTCAGTTTACTGCGTGTCTGCTGGGGGTAGTAGTCGCTAATTAATACCCAGCGTTGCGCATAATTTTTTCTGACTGCACTGTGTTTTCAATAACCACAGTCATCCTCCAACAGGGAAATCCATATACAGGCTATATAGGCAGTGGGCTTTTTCCCAAAAATTGGAAAAAATACTATATTTGGGCTGCCTGTGACCGTCTTCAGTTTACTGCGTGTCTGCTGGGGATACTAGTAGTCGCTCATTAATACCCAGCCTTGCGCATAATTTTGTTCTGGCTGCACTGTGCTTTCAATAACCACAGTCATCCTCCAACAGGGAAATCCATATACAGGCTATATAGGCAGTGGACTTTTTCCCCAAAATTGGGAAAAAATACTATATTTGGGCTGCCTGTGACCGTCTTCAGTTTACTGCGTGTCTGCTGGGGGTAGTAGTCGCTCATTAATACCCAGCCTTGTGCATAATTTTGTTCTGTCTGCACTGTGCTTTCAATAACTACAGTCATCCTCCAACAGGGAAATCCATATACAGGCTATATAGGCAGTGGGCTTTTTCCCAAAAATCGGGAAGAAATACAAAATTGGGCTGCCTGTGACAGTCTTCAGTTTACTGCATGTCTGCTGGGGGTACTAGTAGTCGCTCATTAATACCCAGCCTTGCACATAATTTTTTCTGACTGCACTGTGCTTACAATAACCACAGTCATCCTCCAATAGGGAAATCCATATACAGGCTATATAGGCAGTGGGCTTTTTCCCAAAAATTGGGAAAAAATACTATATTTGGGCTGCCTGTGACCGTCTTCAGCTTACTGCGTGTCTGCTGGGGGTACTAGTAGTCGCTCATTAATACCCAGCCTTGCGCATAATTATTTCTGGCTGCACTGTGCTTTCAATGACCACAGTCATCCTCCAACAGGGAAATCCATATACAGGCTATATAGGCAGTGGGCTTTATCACAAAAATTGGAAAAAATACTATATTTGGGCTGCCTGTGACCGTCTTCAGTTTACTGCGTGTCTGTTGGGGGTACTAGTAGTTGCTCATTATTAGCCAGCCTTGGGCATAATTTTTTTCTGGCTGCACTGTGCTTTCAATAACCACAGTCATCCTCCAACAGGGAAATCCATATACAGGCTATATAGGCAGTGGGCTTTTTCCCAAAAATTGGAAAAAATACAATATTTGGGCAGCCTGTGACCGTCTTCAGTTTACTACGTGTCTGTTGGGGGTACTAGTATTCGCTCATTAATACCCAGCCTTGCACATAATTTTTTCTGGCTGCACTGTGCTTTCAATGACCACAGTCATCCTCCAACAGGGAAATCCATATACAGGCTATATAGGCAGTGGGCTTTTTCACAAAAATTGGAAAAAATACTATATTTGGGCTGCCTGTGACCGTCTTCAGTTTACTACGTGTCTGCTGGGGGTACTAGTATTCGCTCATTAATACCCAGCCTTGCACATAATTTTTTCTGGCTGCACTGTGCTTTCAATAACCACACTCATCCTCCAACAGGGAAATCCATATACAGGCTATATAGGCAGTGGGCTTTTTCCCCAAAATTGGGAAAAAATACTATATTTGGGCTGCCTGTGACCGTCTTCAGTTTACTGCGTCTCTGTTGGGGGTACTAGTAGTCGCTCATTAATACCCAGCGTTGTGCATAATTTTTTCTGACTGCACTGTGTTTTCAATAACCACAGTCATCCTCCAACAGGGAAATCCATATACAGGCTATATAGGCAGTGGGCTTTTTCCCAAAAATTGGGAAAAAATACTATATTTGGGCTGCCTGTGACCGTCTTCAGCTTACTGCGTGTCTGCTGGGGGTACTAGTAGTCGCTCATTAATACCCAGCCTTGCGCATAATTTTTTCTGGCTGCACTGTGCTTTCAATAACCACAGTCATCCTCCAACAGGGAAATCCATATACAGGCTATATAGGCAGTGGACTTTTTCCCCAAAATTGGGAAAAAATACTATATTTGGGCTGCCTGTGACCATCTTCAGTTTACTGCGTGTCTGCTGGGGGTAGTAGTCGCTAATTAATACCCAGCCTTGTGCATAATTTTGTTCTGGCTGCACTGTGCTTTCAATAACCACAGTCATCCTCCAACAGGGAAATCCATATACAGGCTACATAGGCAGTGGGCTTTTTCCCAAAAATTGGGAAGAAATACAATATTTGGGCTGCCTATGACAGTCTTCAGTTTACTGCGTGTCTGCTGGGGATACTAGTAGTCGCTCATTAATACCCAGCCTTGCGCATAATTTTGTTCTGGCTGCACTGTGCTTTCAATAACCACAGTCATCCTCCAACAGGGAAATCCATATACAGGCTATATAGGCAGTGGACTTTTTCCCCAAAATTGGGAAAAAATACTATATTTGGGCTGCCTGTGACCGTCTTCAGTTTACTGCGTGTCTGCTGGGGGTAGTAGTCGCTCATTAATACCCAGCCTTGTGCATAATTTTGTTCTGTCTGCACTGTGCTTTCAATAACTACAGTCATCCTCCAACAGGGAAATCCATATACAGGCTATATAGGCAGTGGGCTTTTTCCCAAAAATCGGGAAGAAATACAAAATTGGGCTGCCTGTGACAGTCTTCAGTTTACTGCATGTCTGCTGGGGGTACTAGTAGTCGCTCATTAATACCCAGCCTTGCGCATAATTTTTTCTGACTGCACTGTGCTTACAATAACCACAGTCATCCTCCAATAGGGAAATCCATATACAGGCTATATAGGCAGTGGGCTTTTTCCCAAAAATTGGAAAAAATACTATATTTGGGCTGCCTGTGACCGTCTTCAGTTTACTGCGTGTCTGCTGGGGGTAGTAGTCGCTAATTAATACCCAGTCTTGTGCATAATTTTGTTCTGGCTGCACTGTGCTTTCAATAACCACAGTCATCCTCCAACAGGGAAATCCATATACAGGCTATATAGGCAGTGGGCTTTTTCCCCAAAATTGGGAAGAAATACTATATTTGGGCTGCCTGTGACCGTCTTCAGTTTACTGCGTGTCTGCTGGGGGTAGTAGTCGCTCATTAATACCCAGCGTTGCGCATAATTTTTTCTGACTGCACTGTGTTTTCAATAACCACAGTCATCCTCCAACAGGGAAATCCATATACAGGCTATATAGGCTGTGGGCTTTTTCCCAAAAATTGGAAGAAATACTATATTTGGGCTGCCTGTGACCGTCTTCAGTTTACTGCGCGTCTGCTGGGGGTACTAGTAGTTGCTCATTAATACCCAGCCTTGCGCATAATTTTTTCTGGCTGCACTGTGCTTTCAATAACCACAGTCATCCTCCAACAGGGAAATCCATATACAGGCTATATAGGCAGTGGGCTTTTTCCCCAAAATTGGGAAGAAATACTATATTTGGGCTGCCTGTGACCGTCTTCAGTTTACTGCGTGTCTGCTGGGGGTAGTAGTCGCTCATTAATACCCAGCGTTGCGCATAATTTTTTCTGACTGCACTGTGTTTTCAATAACCACAGTCATCCTCCAACAGGGAAATCCATATACAGGCTATATAGGCAGTGGGCTTTTTCCCAAAAATTGGAAAAAATACTATATTTGGGCTGCCTGTGACCGTCTTCAGTTTACTGCGTGTCTGCTGGGGATACTAGTAGTCGCTCATTAATACCCAGCCTTGCGCATAATTTTGTTCTGTCTGCACTGTGCTTTCAATAACTACAGTCATCCTCCAACAGGGAAATCCATATACAGGCTATATAGGCAGTGGGCTTTTTCCCAAAAATTGGAAAAAATACAATATTTGGGCAGCCTGTGACCGTCTTCAGTTTACTACGTGTCTGTTGGGGGTACTAGTATTCGCTCATTAATACCCAGCCTTGCACATAATTTTTTCTGGCTGCACTGTGCTTTCAATGACCACAGTCATCCTCCAACAGGGAAATCCATATACAGGCTATATAGGCAGTGGGCTTTTTCACAAAAATTGGAAAAAATACTATATTTGGGCTGCCTGTGACCGTCTTCAGTTTACTACGTGTCTGCTGGGGGTACTAGTATTCGCTCATTAATACCCAGCCTTGCACATAATTTTTTCTGGCTGCACTGTGCTTTCAATAACCACACTCATCCTCCAACAGGGAAATCCATATACAGGCTATATAGGCAGTGGGCTTTTTCCCCAAAATTGGGAAAAAATACTATATTTGGGCTGCCTGTGACCGTCTTCAGTTTACTGCGTCTCTGTTGGGGGTACTAGTAGTCGCTCATTAATACCCAGCGTTGTGCATAATTTTTTCTGACTGCACTGTGTTTTCAATAACCACAGTCATCCTCCAACAGGGAAATCCATATACAGGCTATATAGGCAGTGGGCTTTTTCCCAAAAATTGGGAAAAAATACTATATTTGGGCTGCCTGTGACCGTCTTCAGCTTACTGCGTGTCTGCTGGGGGTACTAGTAGTCGCTCATTAATACCCAGCCTTGCGCATAATTTTTTCTGGCTGCACTGTGCTTTCAATAACCACACTCATCCTCCAACAGGGAAATCCATATACAGGCTATATAGGCAGTGGACTTTTTCCCCAAAATTGGGAAAAAATACTATATTTGGGCTGCCTGTGACCATCTTCAGTTTACTGCGTGTCTGCTGGGGGTAGTAGTCGCTAATTAATACCCAGCCTTGTGCATAATTTTGTTCTGGCTGCACTGTGCTTTCAATAACCACAGTCATCCTCCAACAGGGAAATCCATATACAGGCTACATAGGCAGTGGGCTTTTTCCCAAAAATTGGGAAGAAATACAATATTTGGGCTGCCTATGACAGTCTTCAGTTTACTGCGTGTCTGCTGGGGGTACTAGTAGTCACTCATTAATACCCAGCCTTGCGCATAATTTTTTCTGACCGCACTGTGCTTTCAATAACCACAGTCATCCTCCAACAGGGAAATCCATATACAGGCTATATAGGCAGTGGGCTTTTTCCCAAAAATTGGGAAGAAATACTATATTTGGGCTGCCTGTGACCGTCTTAAGTTTACTGCGTGTCTGCTGGGGGTAGTAGTCGCTCATTAATACCCAGCCTTGCGCGTAATTTTTTCTGGCTGCACTGTGCTTTCAATAACTACAGTCATCCTCCAACAGGGAAATCCATATACAGGCTATATAGGCAGTGGGCTTTTTCCCCAAAATTGGAAAAAATACTATATTTGGGCTGCCTGTGACCGTCTTCAGTTTACTGCGTGTCTGCTGGGGATACTAGTAGTCGCTCATTAATACCCAGCCTTGCGCATAATTTTGTTCTGGCTGCACTGTGCTTTCAATAACCACAGTCATCCTCCAACAGGGAAATCCATATACAGGCTATATAGGCAGTGGACTTTTTCCCCAAAATTGGGAAAAAATACTATATTTGGGCTGCCTGTGACCGTCTTCAGTTTACTGCGTGTCTGCTGGGGGTAGTAGTCGCTCATTAATACCCAGCCTTGTGCATAATTTTGTTCTGTCTGCACTGTGCTTTCAATAACTACAGTCATCCTCCAACAGGGAAATCCATATACAGGCTATATAGGCAGTGGGCTTTTTCCCAAAAATCGGGAAGAAATACAAAATTGGGCTGCCTGTGACAGTCTTCAGTTTACTGCATGTCTGCTGGGGGTACTAGTAGTCGCTCATTAATACCCAGCCTTGCACATAATTTTTTCTGACTGCACTGTGCTTACAATAACCACAGTCATCCTCCAATAGGGAAATCCATATACAGGCTATATAGGCAGTGGGCTTTTTCCCAAAAATTGGAAAAAATACAATATTTGGGCAGCCTGTGACCGTCTTCAGTTTACTACGTGTCTGTTGGGGGTACTAGTATTCGCTCATTAATACCCAGCCTTGCACATAATTTTTTCTGGCTGCACTGTGCTTTCAATGACCACAGTCATCCTCCAACAGGGAAATCCATATACAGGCTATATAGGCAGTGGGCTTTTTCACAAAAATTGGAAAAAATACAATATTTGGGCAGCCTGTGACCGTCTTCAGTTTACTACGTGTCTGCTGGGGGTACTAGTATTCGCTCATTAATACCCAGCCTTGCACATAATTTTTTCTGGCTGCACTGTGCTTTCAATAACCACACTCATCCTCCAACAGGGAAATCCATATACAGGCTATATAGGCAGTGGGCTTTTTCCCCAAAATTGGGAAAAAATACTATATTTGGGCTGCCTGTGACCGTCTTCAGTTTACTGCGTCTCTGTTGGGGGTACTAGTAGTCGCTCATTAATACCCAGCGTTGTGCATAATTTTTTCTGACTGCACTGTGTTTTCAATAACCACAGTCATCCTCCAACAGGGAAATCCATATACAGGCTATATAGGCAGTGGGCTTTTTCCCAAAAATTGGGAAAAAATACTATATTTGGGCTGCCTGTGACCGTCTACAGCTTACTGCGTGTCTGCTGGGGCTACTAGTATTCGCTCATTAATACCCAGCCTTGCACATAATTTTTTCTGGCTGCACTGTGCTTTCAATAACCACACTCATCCTCCAACAGGGAAATCCATATACAGGCTATATAGGCAGTGGGCTTTTTCCCAAAAATTGGGAAGAAATACTATATTTGGGCTGCCTGTGAACGTCTTCAGCTTACTACGTGTCTGCTGGGGGTACTAGTAGTCGCTCATTAATACCCAGCCTTGCGCATAATTATTTCTGGCTGCACTGTGCTTTCAATGACCACAGTCATCCTCCAACAGGGAAATCCATATACAGGCTATATAGGCAGTGGGCTTTATCACAAAAATTGGAGAAAATACTATATTTGGGCTGCCTGTGACCGTCTTCAGTTTACTACGTGTCTGCTGGGGGTACTAGTATTCGCTCATTAATACCCAGCCTTGCACATAATTTTTTCTGGCTGCACTGTGCTTTCAATGACCACAGTCATCCTCCAACAGGGAAATCCATATACAGGCTATATAGGCAGTGGGCTTTTTCACAAAAATTGGAAAAAAATACAATATTTGGGCAGCCTGTGACCGTCTTCAGTTTACTACGTGTCTGCTGGGGGTACTAGTATTCGCTCATTAATACCCAGCCTTGCACATAATTTTTTCTGGCTGCACTGTGCTTTCAATAACCACACTCATCCTACAACAGGGAAATCCATATACAGGCTATATAGGCAGTGGGCTTTTTCCCAAAAATTGGGAAAAAATACTATATTTGGGCTGCCTGTGACCGTCTTCAGTTTCCTGCATGTCTGCTGGGGGTACTAGTAGTCACTCATTAATATCCAGCCTTGTGCATAATTTTTTCTGGCTGCACTGTGCTTTCAATAACCACAGTCATCCTCCAACAGGGAAATCCATATACAGTCTATATAGGCAGTGGGCTTTTTCCCAAAAATTGGAAAAAATACTATATTTGGGCTGCCTGTGACCGTCTTCAGTTTACTGCGTGTCTGCTGGGGGTAGTAGTCGCTAATTAATACCCAGTCTTGTGCATAATTTTGTTCTGGCTGCACTGTGCTTTCAATAACCACAGTCATCCTCCAACAGGGAAATCCATATACAGGCTATATAGGCAGTGGGCTTTTTCCCCAAAATTGGGAAGAAATACTATATTTGGGCTGCCTGTGACCGTCTTCAGTTTACTGCGTGTCTGCTGGGGGTAGTAGTCGCTCATTAATACCCAGCGTTGCGCATAATTTTTTCTGACTGCACTGTGTTTTCAATAACCACAGTCATCCTCCAACAGGGAAATCCATATACAGGCTATATAGGCAGTGGGCTTTATCACAAAAATTGGAAAAAATACTATATTTGGTCTGCCTGTGACCGTCTTCAGTTTACTGCGTGTCTGTTGGGGGTACTAGTAGTTGCTCATTAATACCCAGCCTTGCGCATTATATTTTTTTCTGGCTGCACTGTGCTTTCAATAACCACAGTCATCCTCCAACAGGGAAATCCATATACAGGCTATATAGGCAGTGGGCTTTTTCCCAAAAATTGGGAAAAAGTACTATATTTGGGCTGCCTGTGACCGTCTTAAGTTTACTGCGCGTCTGCTGGGGGTACTAGTAGTCGCTCATTAATACCCAGCCTTGCGCATAATTTTTTCTGGCTGCACTGTGCTTTCAATAACCACAGTCATCCTCCAACAGGGAAATCCATATACAGGCTATATAGGCAGTGGGCTTTTTCCCCAAAATTGGGAAGAAATACTATATTTGGGCTGCCTGTGACCGTCTTCAGTTTACTGCGTGTCTGCTGGGGGTAGTAGTCGCTCATTAATACCCAGCGTTGCGCATAATTTTTTCTGACTGCACTGTGTTTTCAATAACCACAGTCATCCTCCAACAGGGAAATACATATACAGGCTATATAGGCTGTGGGCTTTTTCCCAAAAATTGGGAACAATACCATATTTGGGCTGCCTGTTACCGTCTTCAGTTTACTGCGCGTCTGCTGGGGGTACTAGTAGTCGCTCATTAATACCCAGCCTTGCGCATAATTTTGTTCTGGCTGCACTGTGCTTTCAATAACCACAGTCATCCTCCAACAGGGAAATCCATATACAGGCTATATAGGCAGTGGACTTTTTCCCCAACATTGGGAAAAAATACTATATTTTGGCTGCCTGTGACCGTCTTCAGTTTACTGCGTGTCTGCTGGGGGTAGTAGTCGCTCATTAATACCCAGCCTTGTGCATAATTTTGTTCTGTCTGCACTGTGCTTTCAATAACTACAGTCATCCTCCAACAGGGAAATCCATATACAGGCTATATAGGCAGTGGGCTTTTTCCCAAAAATCGGGAAGAAATACAAAATTGGGCTGCCTGTGACAGTCTTCAGTTTACTGCATGTCTGCTGGGGGTACTAGTAGTCGCTCATTAATACCCAGCCTTGCACATAATTTTTTCTGACTGCACTGTGCTTACAATAACCACAGTCATCCTCCAATAGGGAAATCCATATACAGGCTATATAGGCAGTGGGCTTTTTCCCAAAAATTGGGAAAAAATACTATATTTGGGCTGCCTGTGACCGTCTTCAGCTTACTGCGTGTCTGCTGGGGGTACTAGTAGTCGCTCATTAATACCCAGCCTTGCGCATAATTATTTCTGGCTGCACTGTGCTTTCAATGACCACAGTCATCCTCCAACAGGGAAATCCATATACAGGCTATATAGGCAGTGGGCTTTATCACAAAAATTGGAAAAAATACTATATTTGGGCTGCCTGTGACCGTCTTCAGTTTACTGCGTGTCTGTTGGGGGTACTAGTAGTTGCTCATTAATACCCAGCCTTGCGCATAATTTTTTTCTGGCTGCACTGTGCTTTCAATAACCACAGTCATCCTCCAACAGGGAAATCCATATACAGGCTATATAGGCAGTGGGCTTTTTCCCAAAAATTGGAAAAAATACAATATTTGGGCAGCCTGTGACCGTCTTCAGTTTACTACGTGTCTGTTGGGGGTACTAGTATTCGCTCATTAATACCCAGCCTTGCACATAATTTTTTCTGGCTGCACTGTGCTTTCAATGACCACAGTCATCCTCCAACAGGGAAATCCATATACAGGCTATATAGGCAGTGGGCTTTTTCACAAAAATTGGAAAAAATACAATATTTGGGCTGCCTGTGACCGTCTTCAGTTTACTACGTGTCTGCTGGGGGTACTAGTATTCGCTCATTAATACCCAGCCTTGCACATAATTTTTTCTGGCTGCACTGTGCTTTCAATAACCACACTCATCCTCCAACAGGGAAATCCATATACAGGCTATATAGGCAGTGGGCTTTTTCCCCAAAATTGGGAAAAAATACTATATTTGGGCTGCCTGTGACCGTCTTCAGTTTACTGCGTCTCTGTTGGGGGTACTAGTAGTCGCTCATTAATACCCAGCGTTGTGCATAATTTTTTCTGACTGCACTGTGTTTTCAATAACCACAGTCATCCTCCAACAGGGAAATCCATATACAGGCTATATAGGCAGTGGGCTTTTTCCCAAAAATTGGGAAAAAATACTATATTTGGGCTGCCTGTGACCGTCTTCAGCTTACTGCGTGTCTGCTGGGGGTACTAGTAGTCGCTCATTAATACCCAGCCTTGCGCATAATTTTTTCTGGCTGCACTGTGCTTTCAATAACCACACTCATCCTCCAACAGGGAAATCCATATACAGGCTATATAGGCAGTGGACTTTTTCCCCAAAATTGGGAAAAAATACTATATTTGGGCTGCCTGTGACCATCTTCAGTTTACTGCGTGTCTGCTGGGGGTAGTAGTCGCTAATTAATACCCAGCCTTGTGCATAATTTTGTTCTGGCTGCACTGTGCTTTCAATAACCACAGTCATCCTCCAACAGGGAAATCCATATACAGGCTACATAGGCAGTGGGCTTTTTCCCAAAAATTGGGAAGAAATACAATATTTGGGCTGCCTATGACAGTCTTCAGTTTACTGCGTGTCTGCTGGGGGTACTAGTAGTCACTCATTAATACCCAGCCTTGCGCATAATTTTTTCTGACCGCACTGTGCTTTCAATAACCACAGTCATCCTCCAACAGGGAAATCCATATACAGGCTATATAGGCAGTGGGCTTTTTCCCAAAAATTGGGAAGAAATACTATATTTGGGCTGCCTGTGACCGTCTTAAGTTTACTGCGTGTCTGCTGGGGGTAGTAGTCGCTCATTAATACCCAGCCTTGCGCGTAATTTTTTCTGGCTGCACTGTGCTTTCAATAACTACAGCCATCCTCCAACAGGGAAATCCATATACAGGCTATATAGGCAGTGGGCTTTTTCCCCAAAATTGGAAAAAATACTATATTTGGGCTGCCTGTGACCGTCTTCAGTTTACTGCGTGTCTGCTGGGGATACTAGTAGTCGCTCATTAATACCCAGCCTTGCGCATAATTTTGTTCTGGCTGCACTGTGCTTTCAATAACCACAGTCATCCTCCAACAGGGAAATCCATATACAGGCTATATAGGCAGTGGACTTTTTCCCCAAAATTGGGAAAAAATACTATATTTGGGCTGCCTGTGACCGTCTTCAGTTTACTGCGTGTCTGCTGGGGGTAGTAGTCGCTCATTAATACCCAGCCTTGTGCATAATTTTGTTCTGTCTGCACTGTGCTTTCAATAACTACAGTCATCCTCCAACAGGGAAATCCATATACAGGCTATATAGGCAGTGGGCTTTTTCCCAAAAATCGGGAAGAAATACAAAATTGGGCTGCCTGTGACAGTCTTCAGTTTACTGCATGTCTGCTGGGGGTACTAGTAGTCGCTCATTAATACCCAGCCTTGCACATAATTTTTTCTGACTGCACTGTGCTTACAATAACCACAGTCATCCTCCAATAGGGAAATCCATATACAGGCTATATAGGCAGTGGGCTTTTTCACAAAAATTGGAAAAAATACAATATTTGGGCAGCCTGTGACCGTCTTCAGTTTACTACGTGTCTGTTGGGGGTACTAGTTTTCGCTCATTAATACCCAGCCTTGCACATAATTTTTTCTGGCTGCACTGTGCTTTCAATGACCACAGTCATCCTCCAACAGGGAAATCCATATACAGGCTATATAGGCAGTGGGCTTTTTCACAAAAATTGGAAAAAATACAATATTTGGGCAGCCTGTGACCGTCTTCAGTTTACTACGTGTCTGCTGGGGGTACTAGTATTCGCTCATTAATACCCAGCCTTGCACATAATTTTTTCTGGCTGCACTGTGCTTTCAATAACCACACTCATCCTCCAACAGGGAAATCCATATACAGGCTATATAGGCAGTGGGCTTTTTCCCCAAAATTGGGAAAAAATACTATATTTGGGCTGCCTGTGACCGTCTTCAGTTTACTGCGTCTCTGTTGGGGGTACTAGTAGTCGCTCATTAATACCCAGCGTTGTGCATAATTTTTTCTGACTGCACTGTGTTTTCAATAACCACAGTCATCCTCCAACAGGGAAATCCATATACAGGCTATATAGGCAGTGGGCTTTTTCCCAAAAATTGGGAAAAAATACTATATTTGGGCTGCCTGTGACCGTCTACAGCTTACTGCGTGTCTGCTGGGGGTACTAGTATTCGCTCATTAATACCCAGCCTTGCACATAATTTTTTCTGGCTGCACTGTGCTTTCAATAACCACACTCATCCTCCAACAGGGAAATCCATATACAGGCTATATAGGCAGTGGGCTTTTTCCCAAAAATTGGGAAGAAATACTATATTTGGGCTGCCTGTGACCGTCTTCAGCTTACTACGTGTCTGCTGGGGGTACTAGTAGTCGCTCATTAATACCCAGCCTTGCGCATAATTATTTCTGGCTGCACTGTGCTTTCAATGACCACAGTCATCCTCCAACAGGGAAATCCATATACAGGCTATATAGGCAGTGGGCTTTATCACAAAAATTGGAGAAAATACTATATTTGGGCTGCCTGTGACCGTCTTCAGTTTACTGCGTGTCTGTTGGGGGTACTAGTAGTTGCTCATTAATACCCAGCCTTGTGCATAATTTTTTTCTGGCTGCACTGTGCTTTCAATAACCACAGTCATCCTCCAACAGGGAAATCCATATACAGGCTATATAGGCAGTGGGCTTTTTCCCAAAAATTGGAAAAAATACAATATTTGGGCAGCCTGTGACCGTCTTCAGTTTACTACGTGTCTGCTGGGGGTACTAGTATTCGCTCATTAATACCCAGCCTTGCACATAATTTTTTCTGGCTGCACTGTGCTTTCAATGACCACAGTCATCCTCCAACAGGGAAATCCATATACAGGCTATATAGGCAGTGGGCTTTTTCACAAAAATTGGAAAAAAATACAATATTTGGGCAGCCTGTGACCGTCTTCAGTTTACTACGTGTCTGCTGGGGGTACTAGTATTCGCTCATTAATACCCAGCCTTGCACATAATTTTTTCTGGCTGCACTGTGCTTTCAATAACCACACTCATCCTACAACAGGGAAATCCATATACAGGCTATATAGGCAGTGGGCTTTTTCCCAAAAATTGGGAAAAAATACTATATTTGGGCTGCCTGTGACCGTCTTCAGTTTCCTGCATGTCTGCTGGGGGTACTAGTAGTCACTCATTAATATCCAGCCTTGTGCATAATTTTTTCTGACCGCACTGTGCTTTCAATAACCACAGTCATCCTCCAACAGGGAAATCCATATACAGGCTATATAGGCAGTGGGCTTTTTCCCCAAAATTGGGAAGAAATACTATATTTGGGCTGCCTGTGACCGTCTTAAGTTTACTGCGTGTCTGCTGGGGGTAGTAGTCTCTCATTAATACCCAGCCTTGCGCGTAATTTTTTCTGGCTGCACTGTGCTTTCAATAACTACAGTCATCCTCCAACAGGGAAATCCATATACAGGCTATATAGGCAGTGGGCTTTTTCCCAAAAATTGGAAAAAATACTATATTTGGGCTGCCTGTGACCGTCTTCAGTTTACTGCGTGTCTGCTGGGGATACTAGTAGTCGCTCATTAATACCCAGCCTTGCACATAATTTTTTCTGGCTGCACTGTGCTTTCAATGACCACAGTCATCCTCCAACAGGGAAATCCATATACAGGCTATATAGGCAGTGGGCTTTTTCACAAAAATTGGAAAAAATACAATATTTGGGCAGCCTGTGACCGTCTTCAGTTTACTACGTGTCTGCTGGGGGTACTAGTATTCGCTCATTAATACCCAGCCTTGCACATAATTTTTTCTGGCTGCACTGTGCTTTCAATAACCACACTCATCCTCCAACAGGGAAATCCATATACAGGCTATATAGGCAGTGGGCTTTTTCCCCAAAATTGGGAAAAAATACTATATTTGGGCTGCCTGTGACCGTCTTCAGTTTACTGCGTCTCTGTTGGGGGTACTAGTAGTCGCTCATTAATACCCAGCGTTGTGCATAATTTTTTCTGACTGCACTGTGTTTTCAATAACCACAGTCATCCTCCAACAGGGAAATCCATATACAGGCTATATAGGCAGTGGGCTTTTTCCCAAAAATTGGGAAAAAATACTATATTTGGGCTGCCTGTGACCGTCTACAGCTTACTGCGTGTCTGCTGGGGGTACTAGTATTCGCTCATTAATACCCAGCCTTGCACATAATTTTTTCTGGCTGCACTGTGCTTTCAATAACCACACTCATCCTCCAACAGGGAAATCCATATACAGGCTATATAGGCAGTGGGCTTTTTCCCAAAAATTGGGAAGAAATACTATATTTGGGCTGCCTGTGACCGTCTTCAGCTTACTACGTGTCTGCTGGGGGTACTAGTAGTCGCTCATTAATACCCAGCCTTGCGCATAATTATTTCTGGCTGCACTGTGCTTTCAATGACCACAGTCATCCTCCAACAGGGAAATCCATATACAGGCTATATAGGCAGTGGGCTTTATCACAAAAATTGGAGAAAATACTATATTTGGGCTGCCTGTGACCGTCTTCAGTTTACTGCGTGTCTGTTGGGGGTACTAGTAGTTGCTCATTAATACCCAGCCTTGTGCATAATTTTTTTCTGGCTGCACTGTGCTTTCAATAACCACAGTCATCCTCCAACAGGGAAATCCATATACAGGCTATATAGGCAGTGGGCTTTTTCCCAAAAATTGGAAAAAATACAATATTTGGGCAGCCTGTGACCGTCTTCAGTTTACTACGTGTCTGCTGGGGGTACTAGTATTCGCTCATTAATACCCAGCCTTGCACATAATTTTTTCTGGCTGCACTGTGCTTTCAATGACCACAGTCATCCTCCAACAGGGAAATCCATATACAGGCTATATAGGCAGTGGGCTTTTTCACAAAAATTGGAAAAAAATACAATATTTGGGCAGCCTGTGACCGTCTTCAGTTTACTACGTGTCTGCTGGGGGTACTAGTATTCGCTCATTAATACCCAGCCTTGCACATAATTTTTTCTGGCTGCACTGTGCTTTCAATAACCACACTCATCCTACAACAGGGAAATCCATATACAGGCTATATAGGCAGTGGGCTTTTTCCCAAAAATTGGGAAAAAATACTATATTTGGGCTGCCTGTGACCGTCTTCAGTTTCCTGCATGTCTGCTGGGGGTACTAGTAGTCACTCATTAATATCCAGCCTTGTGCATAATTTTTTCTGACCGCACTGTGCTTTCAATAACCACAGTCATCCTCCAACAGGGAAATCCATATACAGGCTATATAGGCAGTGGGCTTTTTCCCCAAAATTGGGAAGAAATACTATATTTGGGCTGCCTGTGACCGTCTTAAGTTTACTGCGTGTCTGCTGGGGGTAGTAGTCTCTCATTAATACCCAGCCTTGCGCGTAATTTTTTCTGGCTGCACTGTGCTTTCAATAACTACAGTCATCCTCCAACAGGGAAATCCATATACAGGCTATATAGGCAGTGGGCTTTTTCCCAAAAATTGGAAAAAATACTATATTTGGGCTGCCTGTGACCGTCTTCAGTTTACTGCGTGTCTGCTGGGGATACTAGTAGTCGCTCATTAATACCCAGCCTTGCGCATAATTTTGTTCTGGCTGCACTGTGCTTTCAATAACCACAGTCATCCTCCAACAGGGAAATCCATATACAGGCTATATAGGCAGTGGACTTTTTCCCCAACATTGGGAAAAAATACTATATTTTGGCTGCCTGTGACCGTCTTCAGTTTACTGCGTGTCTGCTGGGGGTAGTAGTCGCTCATTAATACCCAGCCTTGTGCATAATTTTGTTCTGTCTGCACTGTGCTTTCAATAACTACAGTCATCCTCCAACAGGGAAATCCATATACAGGCTATATAGGCAGTGGGCTTTTTCCCAAAAATCGGGAAGAAATACAAAATTGGGCTGCCTGTGACAGTCTTCAGTTTACTGCATGTCTGCTGGGGGTACTAGTAGTCGCTCATTAATACCCAGCCTTGCACATAATTTTTTCTGACTGCACTGTGCTTACAATAACCACAGTCATCCTCCAATAGGGAAATCCATATACAGGCTATATAGGCAGTGGGCTTTTTCCCAAAAATTGGGAAAAAATACTATATTTGGGCTGCCTGTGACCGTCTTCAGCTTACTGCGTGTCTGCTGGGGGTACTAGTAGTCGCTCATTAATACCCAGCCTTGCGCATAATTATTTCTGGCTGCACTGTGCTTTCAATGACCACAGTCATCCTCCAACAGGGAAATCCATATACAGGCTATATAGGCAGTGGGCTTTATCACAAAAATTGGAAAAAATACTATATTTGGGCTGCCTGTGACCGTCTTCAGTTTACTGCGTGTCTGTTGGGGGTACTAGTAGTTGCTCATTAATACCCAGCCTTGCGCATAATTTTTTTCTGGCTGCACTGTGCTTTCAATAACCACAGTCATCCTCCAACAGGGAAATCCATATACAGGCTATATAGGCAGTGGGCTTTTTCCCAAAAATTGGAAAAAATACAATATTTGGGCAGCCTGTGACCGTCTTCAGTTTACTACGTGTCTGTTGGGGGTACTAGTATTCGCTCATTAATACCCAGCCTTGCACATAATTTTTTCTGGCTGCACTGTGCTTTCAATGACCACAGTCATCCTCCAACAGGGAAATCCATATACAGGCTATATAGGCAGTGGGCTTTTTCACAAAAATTGGAAAAAATACAATATTTGGGCTGCCTGTGACCGTCTTCAGTTTACTACGTGTCTGCTGGGGGTACTAGTATTCGCTCATTAATACCCAGCCTTGCACATAATTTTTTCTGGCTGCACTGTGCTTTCAATAACCACACTCATCCTCCAACAGGGAAATCCATATACAGGCTATATAGGCAGTGGGCTTTTTCCCCAAAATTGGGAAAAAATACTATATTTGGGCTGCCTGTGACCGTCTTCAGTTTACTGCGTCTCTGTTGGGGGTACTAGTAGTCGCTCATTAATACCCAGCGTTGTGCATAATTTTTTCTGACTGCACTGTGTTTTCAATAACCACAGTCATCCTCCAACAGGGAAATCCATATACAGGCTATATAGGCAGTGGGCTTTTTCCCAAAAATTGGGAAAAAATACTATATTTGGGCTGCCTGTGACCGTCTTCAGCTTACTGCGTGTCTGCTGGGGGTACTAGTAGTCGCTCATTAATACCCAGCCTTGCGCATAATTTTTTCTGGCTGCACTGTGCTTTCAATAACCACACTCATCCTCCAACAGGGAAATCCATATACAGGCTATATAGGCAGTGGACTTTTTCCCCAAAATTGGGAAAAAATACTATATTTGGGCTGCCTGTGACCATCTTCAGTTTACTGCGTGTCTGCTGGGGGTAGTAGTCGCTAATTAATACCCAGCCTTGTGCATAATTTTGTTCTGGCTGCACTGTGCTTTCAATAACCACAGTCATCCTCCAACAGGGAAATCCATATACAGGCTACATAGGCAGTGGGCTTTTTCCCAAAAATTGGGAAGAAATACAATATTTGGGCTGCCTATGACAGTCTTCAGTTTACTGCGTGTCTGCTGGGGGTACTAGTAGTCGCTCATTAATACCCAGCCTTGCGCATAATTTTTTCTGACCGCACTGTGCTTTCAATAACCACAGTCATCCTCCAACAGGGAAATCCATATACAGGCTATATAGGCAGTGGGCTTTTTCCCCAAAATTGGGAAGAAATACTATATTTGGGCTGCCTGTGACCGTCTTAAGTTTACTGCGTGTCTGCTGGGGGTAGTAGTCGCTCATTAATACCCAGCCTTGCGCGTAATTTTTTCTGGCTGCACTGTGCTTTCAATAACTACAGTCATCCTCCAACAGGGAAATCCATATACAGGCTATATAGGCAGTGGGCTTTTTCCCCAAAATTGGAAAAAATACTATATTTGGGCTGCCTGTGACCGTCTTCAGTTTACTGCGTGTCTGCTGGGGATACTAGTAGTCGCTCATTAATACCCAGCCTTGCGCATAATTTTGTTCTGGCTGCACTGTGCTTTCAATAACCACAGTCATCCTCCAACAGGGAAATCCATATACAGGCTATATAGGCAGTGGACTTTTTCCCCAAAATTGGGAAAAAATACTATATTTGGGCTGCCTGTGACCGTCTTCAGTTTACTGCGTGTCTGCTGGGGGTAGTAGTCGCTCATTAATACCCAGCCTTGTGCATAATTTTGTTCTGTCTGCACTGTGCTTTCAATAACTACAGTCATCCTCCAACAGGGAAATCCATATACAGGCTATATAGGCAGTGGGCTTTTTCCCAAAAATCGGGAAGAAATACAAAATTGGGCTGCCTGTGACAGTCTTCAGTTTACTGCATGTCTGCTGGGGGTACTAGTAGTCGCTCATTAATACCCAGCCTTGCACATAATTTTTTCTGACTGCACTGTGCTTACAATAACCACAGTCATCCTCCAATAGGGAAATCCATATACAGGCTATATAGGCAGTGGGCTTTTTCCCAAAAATTGGAAAAAATACAATATTTGGGCAGCCTGTGACAGTCTTCAGTTTACTGCATGTCTGCTGGGGGTACTAGTAGTCGCTCATTAATACCCAGCCTTGCACATAATTTTTTCTGGCTGCACTGTGCTTTCAATGACCACAGTCATCCTCCAACAGGGAAATCCATATACAGGCTATATAGGCAGTGGGCTTTTTCCCAAAAATTGGAAAAAATACAATATTTGGGCAGCCTGTGACAGTCTTCAGTTTACTGCATGTCTGCTGGGGGTACTAGTAGTCGCTCATTAATACCCAGCCTTGCACATAATTTTTTCTGGCTGCACTGTGCTTTCAATGACCACAGTCATCCTCCAACAGGGAAATCCATATACAGGCTATATAGGCAGTGGGCTTTATCACAAAAATTGGAGAAAAAACTATATTTGGGCTGCCTGTGACCGTCTTCAGTTTACTGCGTGTCTGTTGGGGGTACTAGTAGTTGCTCATTAATACCCAGCCTTGTGCATAATTTTTTTCTGGCTGCACTGTGCTTTCAATAACCACAGTCATCCTCCAACAGGGAAATCCATATACAGGCTATATAGGCAGTGGGCTTTTTCCCAAAAATTGGAAAAAATACAATATTTGGGCAGCCTGTGACCATCTTCAGTTTACTACGTGTCTGCTGGGGGTACTAGTATTCGCTCATTAATACCCAGCCTTGCACATAATTTTTTCTGGCTGCACTGTGCTTTCAATGACCACAGTCATCCTCCAACAGGGAAATCCATATACAGGCTATATAGGCAGTGGGCTTTTTCACAAAAATTGGAAAAAAATACAATATTTGGGCAGCCTGTGACCGTCTTCAGTTTACTACGTGTCTGCTGGGGGTACTAGTATTCGCTCATTAATACCCAGCCTTGCACATAATTTTTTCTGGCTGCACTGTGCTTTCAATAACCACACTCATCCGCCAACAGGGAAATCCATATACAGGCTATATAGGCAGTGGGCTTTTTCCCAAAAATTGGGAAGAAATACTATATTTGGGCTGCCTGTGACCGTCTTAAGTTTACTGCGTGTCTGCTGGGGGTAGTAGTCTCTCATTAATACCCAGCCTTGCGCGTAATTTTTTCTGGCTGCACTGTGCTTTCAATAACTACAGTCATCCTCCAACAGGGAAATCCATATACAGGCTATATAGGCAGTGGGCTTTTTCCCAAAAATTGGAAAAAATACTATATTTGGGCTGCCTGTGACCGTCTTCAGTTTACTGCGTGTCTGCTGGGGATACTAGTAGTCGCTCATTAATACCCAGCCTTGCGCATAATTTTGTTCTGGCTGCACTGTGCTTTCAATAACCACAGTCATCCTCCAACAGGGAAATCCATATACAGGCTATATAGGCAGTGGACTTTTTCCCCAACATTGGGAAAAAATACTATATTTTGGCTGCCTGTGACCGTCTTCAGTTTACTGCGTGTCTGCTGGGGGTAGTAGTCGCTCATTAATACCCAGCCTTGTGCATAATTTTGTTCTGTCTGCACTGTGCTTTCAATAACTACAGTCATCCTCCAACAGGGAAATCCATATACAGGCTATATAGGCAGTGGGCTTTTTCCCAAAAATCGGGAAGAAATACAAAATTGGGCTGCCTGTGACAGTCTTCAGTTTACTGCATGTCTGCTGGGGGTACTAGTAGTCGCTCATTAATACCCAGCCTTGCACATAATTTTTTCTGACTGCACTGTGCTTACAATAACCACAGTCATCCTCCAATAGGGAAATCCATATACAGGCTATATAGGCAGTGGGCTTTTTCCCAAAAATTGGGAAAAAATACTATATTTGGGCTGCCTGTGACCGTCTTCAGCTTACTGCGTGTCTGCTGGGGGTACTAGTAGTCGCTCATTAATACCCAGCCTTGCGCATAATTATTTCTGGCTGCACTGTGCTTTCAATGACCACAGTCATCCTCCAACAGGGAAATCCATATACAGGCTATATAGGCAGTGGGCTTTATCACAAAAATTGGAAAAAATACTATATTTGGGCTGCCTGTGACCGTCTTCAGTTTACTGCGTGTCTGTTGGGGGTACTAGTAGTTGCTCATTAATACCCAGCCTTGCGCATAATTTTTTTCTGGCTGCACTGTGCTTTCAATAACCACAGTCATCCTCCAACAGGGAAATCCATATACAGGCTATATAGGCAGTGGGCTTTTTCCCAAAAATTGGAAAAAATACAATATTTGGGCAGCCTGTGACCGTCTTCAGTTTACTACGTGTCTGTTGGGGGTACTAGTATTCGCTCATTAATACCCAGCCTTGCACATAATTTTTTCTGGCTGCACTGTGCTTTCAATGACCACAGTCATCCTCCAACAGGGAAATCCATATACAGGCTATATAGGCAGTGGGCTTTTTCACAAAAATTGGAAAAAATACAATATTTGGGCTGCCTGTGACCGTCTTCAGTTTACTACGTGTCTGCTGGGGGTACTAGTATTCGCTCATTAATACCCAGCCTTGCACATAATTTTTTCTGGCTGCACTGTGCTTTCAATAACCACACTCATCCTCCAACAGGGAAATCCATATACAGGCTATATAGGCAGTGGGCTTTTTCCCCAAAATTGGGAAAAAATACTATATTTGGGCTGCCTGTGACCGTCTTCAGTTTACTGCGTCTCTGTTGGGGGTACTAGTAGTCGCTCATTAATACCCAGCGTTGTGCATAATTTTTTCTGACTGCACTGTGTTTTCAATAACCACAGTCATCCTCCAACAGGGAAATCCATATACAGGCTATATAGGCAGTGGGCTTTTTCCCAAAAATTGGGAAAAAATACTATATTTGGGCTGCCTGTGACCGTCTTCAGCTTACTGCGTGTCTGCTGGGGGTACTAGTAGTCGCTCATTAATACCCAGCCTTGCGCATAATTTTTTCTGGCTGCACTGTGCTTTCAATAACCACACTCATCCTCCAACAGGGAAATCCATATACAGGCTATATAGGCAGTGGACTTTTTCCCCAAAATTGGGAAAAAATACTATATTTGGGCTGCCTGTGACCATCTTCAGTTTACTGCGTGTCTGCTGGGGGTAGTAGTCGCTAATTAATACCCAGCCTTGTGCATAATTTTGTTCTGGCTGCACTGTGCTTTCAATAACCACAGTCATCCTCCAACAGGGAAATCCATATACAGGCTACATAGGCAGTGGGCTTTTTCCCAAAAATTGGGAAGAAATACAATATTTGGGCTGCCTATGACAGTCTTCAGTTTACTGCGTGTCTGCTGGGGGTACTAGTAGTCGCTCATTAATACCCAGCCTTGCGCATAATTTTTTCTGACCGCACTGTGCTTTCAATAACCACAGTCATCCTCCAACAGGGAAATCCATATACAGGCTATATAGGCAGTGGGCTTTTTCCCCAAAATTGGGAAGAAATACTATATTTGGGCTGCCTGTGACCGTCTTAAGTTTACTGCGTGTCTGCTGGGGGTAGTAGTCGCTCATTAATACCCAGCCTTGCGCGTAATTTTTTCTGGCTGCACTGTGCTTTCAATAACTACAGTCATCCTCCAACAGGGAAATCCATATACAGGCTATATAGGCAGTGGGCTTTTTCCCCAAAATTGGAAAAAATACTATATTTGGGCTGCCTGTGACCGTCTTCAGTTTACTGCGTGTCTGCTGGGGATACTAGTAGTCGCTCATTAATACCCAGCCTTGCGCATAATTTTGTTCTGGCTGCACTGTGCTTTCAATAACCACAGTCATCCTCCAACAGGGAAATCCATATACAGGCTATATAGGCAGTGGACTTTTTCCCCAAAATTGGGAAAAAATACTATATTTGGGCTGCCTGTGACCGTCTTCAGTTTACTGCGTGTCTGCTGGGGGTAGTAGTCGCTCATTAATACCCAGCCTTGTGCATAATTTTGTTCTGTCTGCACTGTGCTTTCAATAACTACAGTCATCCTCCAACAGGGAAATCCATATACAGGCTATATAGGCAGTGGGCTTTTTCCCAAAAATCGGGAAGAAATACAAAATTGGGCTGCCTGTGACAGTCTTCAGTTTACTGCATGTCTGCTGGGGGTACTAGTAGTCGCTCATTAATACCCAGCCTTGCACATAATTTTTTCTGACTGCACTGTGCTTACAATAACCACAGTCATCCTCCAATAGGGAAATCCATATACAGGCTATATAGGCAGTGGGCTTTTTCCCAAAAATTGGAAAAAATACAATATTTGGGCAGCCTGTGACAGTCTTCAGTTTACTGCATGTCTGCTGGGGGTACTAGTAGTCGCTCATTAATACCCAGCCTTGCACATAATTTTTTCTGGCTGCACTGTGCTTTCAATGACCACAGTCATCCTCCAACAGGGAAATCCATATACAGGCTATATAGGCAGTGGGCTTTTTCCCAAAAATTGGAAAAAATACAATATTTGGGCAGCCTGTGACAGTCTTCAGTTTACTGCATGTCTGCTGGGGGTACTAGTAGTCGCTCATTAATACCCAGCCTTGCACATAATTTTTTCTGGCTGCACTGTGCTTTCAATGACCACAGTCATCCTCCAACAGGGAAATCCATATACAGGCTATATAGGCAGTGGGCTTTATCACAAAAATTGGAGAAAAAACTATATTTGGGCTGCCTGTGACCGTCTTCAGTTTACTGCGTGTCTGTTGGGGGTACTAGTAGTTGCTCATTAATACCCAGCCTTGTGCATAATTTTTTTCTGGCTGCACTGTGCTTTCAATAACCACAGTCATCCTCCAACAGGGAAATCCATATACAGGCTATATAGGCAGTGGGCTTTTTCCCAAAAATTGGAAAAAATACAATATTTGGGCAGCCTGTGACCATCTTCAGTTTACTACGTGTCTGCTGGGGGTACTAGTATTCGCTCATTAATACCCAGCCTTGCACATAATTTTTTCTGGCTGCACTGTGCTTTCAATGACCACAGTCATCCTCCAACAGGGAAATCCATATACAGGCTATATAGGCAGTGGGCTTTTTCACAAAAATTGGAAAAAAATACAATATTTGGGCAGCCTGTGACCGTCTTCAGTTTACTACGTGTCTGCTGGGGGTACTAGTATTCGCTCATTAATACCCAGCCTTGCACATAATTTTTTCTGGCTGCACTGTGCTTTCAATAACCACACTCATCCGCCAACAGGGAAATCCATATACAGGCTATATAGGCAGTGGGCTTTTTCCCAAAAATTGGGAAAAAATACTATATTTGGGCTGCCTGTGACCGTCTTCAGTTTACTGCGTGTCTGCTGGGGGTACTAGTAGGCGCTCATTAATACCCAGCCTTGCGCATAATTTTTTCTGGCTGCACTGTGCTTTCAATAACCACACTCATCCTCCAACAGGGAAATCCATATACAGGCTATATAGGCAGTGGGCTTTTTCACAAAAATTGGAAAAAAGTACTATATTTTGGCTGCCTGTGACCGTCTTCAGTTTACTGCGCGTCTGCTGGGGGTACTAGTAGTCGCTCATTAATACCCAGCCTTGCGCATAATTTTTTCTGGCTGCACTGTGCTTTCAATAACCACAGTCATCCTCCAACAGGGAAATCCATATACAGGCTATATAGGCAGTGGACTTTTTCCCCAAAATTGGGAAAAAATACAATATTTGGGCAGCCTGTGACCGTCTTCAGTTTACTACGTGTCTGTTGGGGGTACTAGTATTCGCTCATTAATACCCAGCCTTGCACATAATTTTTTCTGGCTGCACTGTGCTTTCAATGACCACAGTCATCCTCCAACAGGGAAATCCATATACAGGCTATATAGGCAGTGGGCTTTTTCACAAAAATTGGAAAAAATACAATATTTGGGCAGCCTGTGACCGTCTTCAGTTTACTACGTGTCTGCTGGGGGTACTAGTATTCGCTCATTAATACCCAGCCTTGCACATAATTTTTTCTGGCTGCACTGTGCTTTCAATAACCACACTCATCCTCCAACAGGGAAATCCATATACAGGCTATATAGGCAGTGGGCTTTTTCCCCAAACTTGGGAAAAAATACTATATTTGGGCTGCCTGTGACCGTCTTCAGTTTACTGCGTGTCTGCTGGGGGTAGTAGTCGCTCATTAATACCCAGCCTTGTGCATAATTTTGTTCTGTCTGCACTGTGCTTTCAATAACTACAGTCATCCTCCAACAGGGAAATCCATATACAGGCTATATAGGCAGTGGGCTTTTTCCCAAAAATCGGGAAGAAATACAAAATTGGGCTGCCTGTGACAGTCTTCAGTTTACTGCATGTCTGCTGGGGGTACTAGTAGTCGCTCATTAATACCCAGCCTTGCGCATAATTTTTTCTGACTGCACTGTGCTTACAATAACCACAGTCATCCTCCAACAGGGAAATCCATATACAGGCTATATAGGCAGTGGGCTTTTTCCCAAAAATTGGAAAAAATACAATATTTGGGCAGCCTGTGACCGTCTTCAGTTTACTACGTGTCTGTTGGGGGTACTAGTATTCGCTCATTAATACCCAGCCTTGCACATAATTTTTTCTGGCTGCACTGTGCTTTCAATGACCACAGTCATCCTCCAACAGGGAAATCCATATACAGGCTATATAGGCAGTGGGCTTTTTCACAAAAATTGGAAAAAATACAATATTTGGGCAGCCTGTGACCGTCTTCAGTTTACTACGTGTCTGCTGGGGGTACTAGTATTCGCTCATTAATACCCAGCCTTGCACATAATTTTTTCTGGCTGCACTGTGCTTTCAATAACCACACTCATCCTCCAACAGGGAAATCCATATACAGGCTATATAGGCAGTGGGCTTTTTCCCCAAAATTGGGAAAAAATACTATATTTGGGCTGCCTGTGACCGTCTTCAGTTTACTGCGTCTCTGTTGGGGGTACTAGTAGTCGCTCATTAATACCCAGCGTTGTGCATAATTTTTTCTGACTGCACTGTGTTTTCAATAACCACAGTCATCCTCCAACAGGGAAATCCATATACAGGCTATATAGGCAGTGGGCTTTTTCCCAAAAATTGGGAAAAAATACTATATTTGGGCTGCCTGTGACCGTCTTCAGCTTACTGCGTGTCTGCTGGGGGTACTAGTAGTCGCTCATTAATACCCAGCCTTGCGCATAATTATTTCTGGCTGCACTGTGCTTTCAATGACCACAGTCATCCTCCAACAGGGAAATCCATATACAGGCTATATAGGCAGTGGGCTTTATCACAAAAATTGGAAAAAATACTATATTTGGGCTGCCTGTGACCGTCTTCAGTTTACTGCGTGTCTGTTGGGGGTACTAGTAGTTGCTCATTAATACCCAGCCTTGCGCATAATTTTTTTCTGGCTGCACTGTGCTTTCAATAACCACAGTCATCCTCCAACAGGGAAATCCATATACAGGCTATATAGGCAGTGGGCTTTTTCCCAAAAATTGGAAAAAATACAATATTTGGGCTGCCTGTGACCGTCTTCAGTTTACTACGTGTCTGCTGGGGGTACTAGTATTCGCTCATTAATACCCAGCATTGCACATAATTTTTTCTGGCTGCACTGTGCTTTCAATAACCACACTCATCCTCCAACAGGGAAATCCATATACAGGCTATATAGGCAGTGGGCTTTTTCCCCAAAATTGGGAAAAAATACTATATTTGGGCTGCCTGTGACCGTCTTCAGTTTACTGCGTCTCTGTTGGGGGTACTAGTAGTCGCTTATTAATACCCAGCGTTGTGCATAATTTTTTCTGACTGCACTGTGTTTTCAATAACCACAGTCATCCTCCAACAGGGAAATCCATATACAGGCTATATAGGCAGTGGGCTTTTTCCCAAAAATTGGGAAAAAATACTATATTTGGGCTGCCTGTGACCGTCTTCAGCTTACTGCGTGTCTGCTGAGGGTACTAGTAGTCGCTCATTAATACCCAGCCTTGCGCATAATTATTTCTGGCTGCACTGTGCTTTCAATGACCACAGTCATCCTCCAACAGGGAAATCCATATACAGGCTATATAGGCAGTGGGCTTTATCACAAAAATTGGAAAAAATACTATATTTGGGCTGCCTGTGACCGTCTTCAGTTTACTGCGTGTCTGTTGGGGGTACTAGTAGTTGCTCATTAATACCCAGCCTTGCGCATAATTTTTTTCTGGCTGCACTGTGCTTTCAATAACCACAGTCATCCTGCAACAAGGAAATCCATATACAGGCTATATAGGCAGTGGGCTTTTTCCCAAAAATTGGGAAAAAGTACTATATTTGGGCTGCCTGTGACCGTCTTCAGTTTACTGCGTGTCTGTTGGGGGTACTAGTAGTTGCTCATTAATACCCAGCCTTGCGCATAATTTTTTCTGGCTGCACTGTGCTTTCAATAACCACACTCATCCTCCAACAGGGAAATCCATATACAGGCTATATAGGCAGTGGACTTTTTCCCCAAAATTGGGAAAAAATACTATATTTGGGCTGCCTGTGACCATCTTCAGTTTACTGCGTGTCTGCTGGGGGTAGTAGTCGCTAATTAATACCCAGCCTTGTGCATAATTTTGTTCTGGCTGCACTGTGCTTTCAATAACCACAGTCATCCTCCAACAGGGAAATCCATATACAGGCTATATAGGCAGTGGGCTTTTTCCCAAAAATTGGGAAGAAATACAATATTTGGGCTGCCTATGACAGTCTTCAGTTTACTGCGTGTCTGCTGGGGGTACTAGTAGTCGCTCATTAATACCCAGCCTTGCGCATAATTTTTTCTGACCGCACTGTGCTTTCAATAACCACAGTCATCCTCCAACAGGGAAATCCATAAACAGGCTATATAGGCAGTGGGCTTTTTCCCAAAAATTGGGAAGAAATACTATATTTGGGCTGCCTGTGACCGTCTTAAGTTTACTGCGTGTCTGCTGGGGGTAGTAGTCGCTCATTAATACCCAGCCTTGCGCGTAATTTTTTCTGGCTGCACTGTGCTTTCAATAACTACAGTCATCCTCCAACAGGGAAATCCATATACAGGCTATATAGGCAGTGGGCTTTTTCCCAAAAATTGGAAAAAATACTATATTTGGGCTGCCTGTGACCGTCTTCAGTTTACTGCGTGTCTGCTGGGGGTACTAGTATTCGCTCATTAATACCCAGCCTTGCACATAATTTTTTCTGGCTGCACTGTGCTTTCAATAACCACACTCATCCGCCAACAGGGAAATCCATATACAGGCTATATAGGCAGTGGGCTTTTTCCCAAAAATTGGGAAAAAATACTATATTTGGGCTGCCTGTGACCGTCTTCAGTTTACTGCGTGTCTGCTGGGGGTACTAGTAGGCGCTCATTAATACCCAGCCTTGCGCATAATTTTTTCTGGCTGCACTGTGCTTTCAATAACCACACTCATCCTCCAACAGGGAAATCCATATACAGGCTATATAGGCAGTGGGCTTTTTCACAAAAATTGGAAAAAAGTACTATATTTTGGCTGCCTGTGACCGTCTTCAGTTTACTGCGCGTCTGCTGGGGGTACTAGTAGTCGCTCATTAATACCCAGCCTTGCGCATAATTTTTTCTGGCTGCACTGTGCTTTCAATAACCACAGTCATCCTCCAACAGGGAAATCCATATACAGGCTATATAGGCAGTGGACTTTTTCCCCAAAATTGGGAAAAAATACAATATTTGTGCAGCCTGTGACCGTCTTCAGTTTACTACGTGTCTGTTGGGGGTACTAGTATTCGCTCATTAATACCCAGCCTTGCACATAATTTTTTCTGGCTGCACTGTGCTTTCAATGACCACAGTCATCCTCCAACAGGGAAATCCATATACAGGCTATATAGGCAGTGGGCTTTTTCACAAAAATTGGAAAAAATACAATATTTGGGCAGCCTGTGACCGTCTTCAGTTTACTACGTGTCTGCTGGGGGTACTAGTATTCGCTCATTAATACCCAGCCTTGCACATAATTTTTTCTGGCTGCACTGTGCTTTCAATAACCACACTCATCCTCCAACAGGGAAATCCATATACAGGCTATATAGGCAGTGGGCTTTTTCCCCAAACTTGGGAAAAAATACTATATTTGGGCTGCCTGTGACCGTCTTCAGTTTACTGCGTGTCTGCTGGGGGTAGTAGTCGCTCATTAATACCCAGCCTTGTGCATAATTTTGTTCTGTCTGCACTGTGCTTTCAATAACTACAGTCATCCTCCAACAGGGAAATCCATATACAGGCTATATAGGCAGTGGGCTTTTTCCCAAAAATCGGGAAGAAATACAAAATTGGGCTGCCTGTGACAGTCTTCAGTTTACTGCATGTCTGCTGGGGGTACTAGTAGTCGCTCATTAATACCCAGCCTTGCGCATAATTTTTTCTGACTGCACTGTGCTTACAATAACCACAGTCATCCTCCAACAGGGAAATCCATATACAGGCTATATAGGCAGTGGGCTTTTTCCCAAAAATTGGAAAAAATACAATATTTGGGCAGCCTGTGACCGTCTTCAGTTTACTACGTGTCTGTTGGGGGTACTAGTATTCGCTCATTAATACCCAGCCTTGCACATAATTTTTTCTGGCTGCACTGTGCTTTCAATGACCACAGTCATCCTCCAACAGGGAAATCCATATACAGGCTATATAGGCAGTGGGCTTTTTCACAAAAATTGGAAAAAATACAATATTTGGGCAGCCTGTGACCGTCTTCAGTTTACTACGTGTCTGCTGGGGGTACTAGTATTCGCTCATTAATACCCAGCCTTGCACATAATTTTTTCTGGCTGCACTGTGCTTTCAATAACCACACTCATCCTCCAACAGGGAAATCCATATACAGGCTATATAGGCAGTGGGCTTTTTCCCCAAAATTGGGAAAAAATACTATATTTGGGCTGCCTGTGACCGTCTTCAGTTTACTGCGTCTCTGTTGGGGGTACTAGTAGTCGCTCATTAATACCCAGCGTTGTGCATAATTTTTTCTGACTGCACTGTGTTTTCAATAACCACAGTCATCCTCCAACAGGGAAATCCATATACAGGCTATATAGGCAGTGGGCTTTTTCCCAAAAATTGGGAAAAAATACTATATTTGGGCTGCCTGTGACCGTCTTCAGCTTACTGCGTGTCTGCTGGGGGTACTAGTAGTCGCTCATTAATACCCAGCCTTGCGCATAATTATTTCTGGCTGCACTGTGCTTTCAATGACCACAGTCATCCTCCAACAGGGAAATCCATATACAGGCTATATAGGCAGTGGGCTTTATCACAAAAATTGGAAAAAATACTATATTTGGGCTGCCTGTGACCGTCTTCAGTTTACTGCGTGTCTGTTGGGGGTACTAGTAGTTGCTCATTAATACCCAGCCTTGCGCATAATTTTTTTCTGGCTGCACTGTGCTTTCAATAACCACAGTCATCCTCCAACAGGGAAATCCATATACAGGCTATATAGGCAGTGGGCTTTTTCCCAAAAATTGGAAAAAATACAATATTTGGGCTGCCTGTGACCGTCTTCAGTTTACTACGTGTCTGCTGGGGGTACTAGTATTCGCTCATTAATACCCAGCATTGCACATAATTTTTTCTGGCTGCACTGTGCTTTCAATAACCACACTCATCCTCCAACAGGGAAATCCATATACAGGCTATATAGGCAGTGGGCTTTTTCCCCAAAATTGGGAAAAAATACTATATTTGGGCTGCCTGTGACCGTCTTCAGTTTACTGCGTCTCTGTTGGGGGTACTAGTAGTCGCTTATTAATACCCAGCGTTGTGCATAATTTTTTCTGACTGCACTGTGTTTTCAATAACCACAGTCATCCTCCAACAGGGAAATCCATATACAGGCTATATAGGCAGTGGGCTTTTTCCCAAAAATTGGGAAAAAATACTATATTTGGGCTGCCTGTGACCGTCTTCAGCTTACTGCGTGTCTGCTGAGGGTACTAGTAGTCGCTCATTAATACCCAGCCTTGCGCATAATTATTTCTGGCTGCACTGTGCTTTCAATGACCACAGTCATCCTCCAACAGGGAAATCCATATACAGGCTATATAGGCAGTGGGCTTTATCACAAAAATTGGAAAAAATACTATATTTGGGCTGCCTGTGACCGTCTTCAGTTTACTGCGTGTCTGTTGGGGGTACTAGTAGTTGCTCATTAATACCCAGCCTTGCGCATAATTTTTTTCTGGCTGCACTGTGCTTTCAATAACCACAGTCATCCTGCAACAAGGAAATCCATATACAGGCTATATAGGCAGTGGGCTTTTTCCCAAAAATTGGGAAAAAGTACTATATTTGGGCTGCCTGTGACCGTCTTCAGTTTACTGCGTGTCTGTTGGGGGAACTAGTAGTTGCTCATTAATACCCAGCCTTGCGCATAATTTTTTCTGGCTGCACTGTGCTTTCAATAACCACACTCATCCTCCAACAGGGAAATCCATATACAGGCTATATAGGCAGTGGACTTTTTCCCCAAAATTGGGAAAAAATACTATATTTGGGCTGCCTGTGACCATCTTCAGTTTACTGCGTGTCTGCTGGGGGTAGTAGTCGCTAATTAATACCCAGCCTTGTGCATAATTTTGTTCTGGCTGCACTGTGCTTTCAATAACCACAGTCATCCTCCAACAGGGAAATCCATATACAGGCTATATAGGCAGTGGGCTTTTTCCCAAAAATTGGGAAGAAATACAATATTTGGGCTGCCTATGACAGTCTTCAGTTTACTGCGTGTCTGCTGGGGGTACTAGTAGTCGCTCATTAATACCCAGCCTTGCGCATAATTTTTTCTGACCGCACTGTGCTTTCAATAACCACAGTCATCCTCCAACAGGGAAATCCATATACAGGCTATATAGGCAGTGGGCTTTTTCCCAAAAATTGGGAAGAAATACTATATTTGGGCTGCCTGTGACCGTCTTAAGTTTACTGCGTGTCTGCTGGGGGTAGTAGTCGCTCATTAATACCCAGCCTTGCGCGTAATTTTTTCTGGCTGCACTGTGCTTTCAATAACTACAGTCATCCTCCAACAGGGAAATCCATATACAGGCTATATAGGCAGTGGGCTTTTTCCCAAAAATTGGAAAAAATACTATATTTGGGCTGCCTGTGACCGTCTTCAGTTTACTGCGTGTCTGCTGGGGATACTAGTAGTCGCTCATTAATACCCAGCCTTGCGCATAATTTTGTTCTGGCTGCACTGTGCTTTCAATAACCACAGTCATCCTCCAACAGGGAAATCCATATACAGGCTATATAGGCAGTGGACTTTTTCCCCAAAATTGGGAAAAAATACTATATTTGGGCTGCCTGTGACCGTCTTCAGTTTACTGCGTGTCTGCTGGGGGTAGTAGTCGCTCATTAATACCCAGCCTTGTGCATAATTTTGTTCTGTCTGCACTGTGCTTTCAATAACTACAGTCATCCTCCAACAGGGAAATCCATATACAGGCTATATAGGCAGTGGGCTTTTTTCCCAAAAATCGGGAAGAAATACAAAATTGGGCTGCCTGTGACAGTCTTCAGTTTACTGCATGTCTGCTGGGGGTACTAGTAGTCGCTCATTAATACCCAGCCTTGCGCATAATTTTTTCTGGCTGCACTGTGCTTTCAATGACCACAGTCATCCTCCAACAGGGAAATCCATATACAGGCTATATAGGCAGTGGGCTTTTTCACAAAAATTGGAAAAAATACAATATTTGGGCAGCCTGTGACCGTCTTCAGTTTACTACGTGTCTGCTGGGGGTACTAGTATTCGCTCATTAATACCCAGCCTTGCACATAATTTTTTCTGGCTGCACTGTGCTTTCAATAACGACACTCATCCTCCAACAGGGAAATCCATATACAGGCTATATAGGCAGTGGGCTTTTTCCCAAAAATTGGAAAAAATACAATATTTGGGCAGCCTGTGACCGTCTTCAGTTTACTACGTGTCTGTTGGGGGTACTAGTATTCGCTCATTAATACCCAGCCTTGCACATAATTTTTTCTGGCTGCACTGTGCTTTCAATGACCACAGTCATCCTCCAACAGGGAAATCCATATACAGGCTATATAGGCAGTGGGCTTTTTCCCAAAAATCGGGAAGAAATACAAAATTGGGCTGCCTGTGACAGTCTTCAGTTTACTGCATGTCTGCTGGGGGTACTAGTAGTCGCTCATTAATACCCAGCCTTGCGCATAATTTTTTCTGACTGCACTGTGCTTACAATAACCACAGTCATCCTCCAATAGGGAAATCCATATACAGGCTATATAGGCAGTGGGCTTTTTCCCAAAAATTGGAAAAAATACAATATTTGGGCAGCCTGTGACCGTCTTCAGTTTACTACGTGTCTGTTGGGGGTACTAGTATTCGCTCATTAATACCCAGCCTTGCACATAATTTTTTCTGGCTGCACTGTGCTTCCAATGACCACAGTCATCCTCCAACAGGGAAATCCATATACAGGCTATATAGGCAGTGGGCTTTTTCACAAAAATTGGAAAAAATACAATATTTGGGCAGCCTGTGACCGTCTTCAGTTTACTACGTGTCTGCTGGGGGTACTAGTATTCGCTCATTAATACCCAGCCTTGCACATAATTTTTTCTGGCTGCACTGTGCTTTCAATAACCACACTCATCCTCCAACAGGGAAATCCATATACAGGCTATATAGGCAGTGGGCTTTTTCCCCAAAATTGGGAAAAAATACTATATTTGGGCTGCCTGTGACCGTCTTCAGTTTACTGCGTCTCTGTTGGGGGTACTAGTAGTCGCTCATTAATACCCAGCGTTGTGCACAATTTTTTCTGACTGCACTGTGTTTTCAATAACCACAGTCATCCTCCAACAGGGAAATCCATATACAGGCTATATAGGCAGTGGGCTTTTTCCCAAAAATTGGGAAAAAATACTATATTTGGGCTGCCTGTGACCGTCTTCAGCTTACTGCGTGTCTGCTGGGGGTACTAGTATTCGCTCATTAATACCCAGCCTTGCACATAATTTTTTCTGGCTGCACTGTGCTTTCAATAACCACACTCATCCTCCAACAGGGAAATCCATATACAGGCTATATAGGCAGTGGGCTTTTTCCCAAAAATTGGGAAAAAATACAATATTTGGGCTGCCTGTGACCGTCTTCAGTTTACTGCGTGTCTGCTGGGGGTACTAGTAGGCGCTCATTAATACCCAGCGTTGCGCATAATTTTTTCTGACTGCACTGTGTTTTCAATAACCACAGTCATCCTCCAACAGGGAAATCCATATACAGGCTATATAGGCAGTGGGCTTATTCCCAAAAATTGGGAAAAAAATACTATATTTGGGCTGCCTGTGACCGTCTTCAGCTTACTGCGTGTCTGCTGGGGGTACTAGTAGTTGCTCATTAATACCCAGCCTTGCGCATAATTATTTCTGGCTGCACTGTGCTTTCAATGACCACAGTCATCCTCCAACAGGGAAATCCATATACAGGCTATATAGGCAGTGGGCTTTATTACAAAAATTTGAAAAAATACTATATTTGGGCTGCCTGTGACCGTCTTCAGTTTACTGCGTATCTGTTGGGGGTACTAGTAGTTGCTCATTAATACCCAGCCTTGCGCATAATTATTTTCTGGCTGCACTGTGCTTTTAATAACCACAGTCATCCTCCAACAGGGAAATCCATATACAGGCTATATAGGCAGTGGGCTTCTTCCCAAAAATTGGAAAAAATACTATATTTGGGCTGCCTGTGACCGTCTTCAGTTTACTGCGTGTCTGCTGGGGGTACTAGTAGTCGCTCATTAATACCCAGCCTTGCGCATAATTTTGTTCTGGCTGCACTGTGCTTTCAATAACCACAGTCATCCTCCAACAGGGAAATCCATATACAGGCTATATAGGCAGTGGGCTTTTTCCCCAAAATTGGGAAAAAATACTATATTTGGGCTGCCTGTGACCGTCTTCAGTTTACTGCGTCTCTGTTGGGGGTACTAGTAGTCACTCATTAATACCCAGCGTTGCGCATAATTTTTTCTGACTGCACTGTGTTTTCAATAACCACAGTCATCCTCCAACAGGGAAATCCATATACAGGCTATATAGGCAGTGGCTTTTTCCCAAAAATTGGGAAAAAATACTATATTTGGGCTGCCTGTGACCGTCTTCAGCTTACTGCGTGTCTGCTGGGGGTACTAGTAGTCGCTCATTAATACCCAGCCTTGCGCATAATTATTTCTAGCTGCACTGTGCTTTCAATGACCACAGTCATCCTCCAACAGGGAAATCCATATACAGGCTATATAGGCAGTGGGCTTTATCACAAAAATTGGAAAAAATACTATATTTGGGCTGCCTGTGACCGTCTTCAGTTTACTGCGTGTCTGTTGGGGGTACTAGTAGTTGCTCATTAATACCCAGCCTTGCGCATAATTTTTTTCTGGCTGCACTGTGCTTTCAATAACCACAGTCATCCTCCAACAGGGAAATCCATATACAGGCTATATAGGCAGTGGGCTTTTTCCCAAAAATTGGGAAAAAGTACTATATTTGGGCTGCCTGTGACCGTCTTCAGTTTACTGCGTGTCTGCTGGGGGTAGTAGTCGCTAATTATTACCCAGCCTTGTGCATAATTTTGTTCTGGCTGCACTGTGCTTTCAATAACCACAGTCATCCTCCAACAGGAAAAACCATATACAGGCTATATAGGCAGTGGACTTTTTCCCCAAAATTGGGAAGAAATACTATATTTGGGCAGCCTGTGACCGTCTTCAGCTTACTGCGTGTCTGCTGGGGGTACTAGTAGTCGCTCATTAATACCCAGCCTTGCGCATAATTATTTCTGGCTGCACTGTGCTTTCAATGACCACAGTCATCCTCCAACAGGGAAATCCATATACAGGCTATATAGGCAGTGGGCTTTTTCCCAAAAATTGGAAAAAATACAATATTTGGGCAGCCTGTGACCGTCTTCAGTTTACTACGTGTCTGCTGGGGGTACTAGTATTCGCTCATTAATACCCAGCCTTGCACATAATTTTTTCTGGCTGCACTGTGCTTTCAATGACCACAGTCATCCTCCAACAGGGAAATCCATATACAGGCTATATAGGCAGTGGGCTTTTTCCCAAAAATTGGGAAAAAATACTATATTTGGGCTGCCTGTGACCGTCTTCAGTTTACTGCGTGTCTGCTGGGGGTAGTAGTCGCTAATTAATAACCAGTCTTGTGCATAATTTTGTTCTGGCTGCACTGTGCTTTCAATAACCACAGTCATCCTCCAACAGGGAAATCCATATGCAGGCTATATAGGCAGTGGGCTTTTTCCCCAAAATTGGGAAGAAATACTATATTTGGGCTGCCTGTGACCGTCTTCAGTTTACTGCGTGTCTGCTGGGGGTAGTAGTCGCTCATTAATACCCAGCGTTGCGCATAATTTTTTCTGACTGCACTGTGTTTTCAATAACCACAGTCATCCTCCAACAGGGAAATCCATATACAGGCTATATAGGCTGTGGGCTTTTTCCCAAAAATTGGGAAAAAATACTATATTTGGGCTGCCTGTGACCGTCTTCAGCTTACTGCGTGTCTGCTGGGGGTACTAGTAGTCGCTCATTAATACCCAGCCTTGCGCATAATTATTTCTGGCTGCACTGTGCTTTCAATGACCACAGTCATCCTCCAACAGGGAAATCCATATACAGGCTATATAGGCAGTGGGCTTTATCACAAAAATTGGAAAAAATACTATATTTGGGCTGCCTGTGACCGTCTTCAGTTTACTGCGTGTCTGTTGGGGGTACTAGTAGTTGCTCATTAATACCCAGCCTTGCGCATAATTTTTTTCTGGCTGCACTGTGCTTTCAATAACCACAGTCATCCTCCAACAGGGAAATCCATATACAGGCTATGTAGGCAGTGGGCTTTTTCCCAAAAATTGGGAAAAAATACTATATTTGGGCTGCCTGTGACCGTCTTCAGTTTACTGCGTGTCTGCTGGGGGTAGTAGTCGCTAATTATTACCCAGCCTTGTGCATAATTTTGTTCTGGCTGCACTGTGCTTTCAATAACCACAGTCATCCTCCAACAGGGAAATCCATATACAGGCTTTATAGGCAGTGGGCTTTTTCCCCAAAATTGGGAAGAAATACTATATTTGGGCTGCCTGTGACCGTCTTCAGCTTACTGCGTGTCTGCTGGGGGTACTAGTAGTCGTTCATTAATAACCAGCCTTGCGCATAATTATTTCTGGCTGCACTGTGCTTTCAATGACCACAGTCATCCTCCAACAGGGAAATCCATATACAGGCTATATAGGCAGTGGGCTTTTTCCCAAAAATTGGAAAAAATACAATATTTGGGCAGCCTGTGACCGTCTTCAGTTTACTACGTGTCTGCTGGGGGTACTAGTATTCGCTCATTAATACCCAGCCTTGCACATAATTTTTTCTGGCTGCACTGTGCTTTCAATGACCACAGTCATCCTCCAACAGGGAAATCCATATACAGGCTATATAGGCAGTGGGCTTTTTCACAAAAATTGGAAAAAATACAATATTTGGGCAGCCTGTGACCGTCTTCAGTTTACTGCGTGTCTGCTGGGGGTACTAGTATTCGCTCATTAATACCCAGCCTTGCACATAATTTTTTCTGGCTGCACTGTGCTTTCAATAACCACAGTCATCCTCCAACAGGGAAATCCATATACAGGCTATATAGGCAGTGGGCTTTTTCCCAAAAATTGGGAAAAAATACTATATTTGGGCTGCCTGTGACCGTCTTCAGTTTACTGCGTGTCTGCTGGGGGTACTAGTAGGCGCTCATTAATACCCAGCCTTGCGCATAATTTTTTCTGGCTGCACTGTGCTTTCAATAACCACACTCATCCTCCAACAGGGAAATCCATATACAGGCTATATAGGCAGTGGGCTTTTTCACAAAAATTGGAAAAAAATACTATATTTGGGCTGCCTGTGACCGTCTTCAGTTTCCTGCATGTCTGCTGGGGGTACTAGTAGTCACTCATTAATATCCAGCCTTGTGCATAATTTTTTCTGGCTGCACTGTGCTTTCAATAACCACAGTCATCCTCCAACAGGGAAATCCATATACAGTCTATATAGGCAGTGGGCTTTTTCCCAAAAATTGGGAAAAAATACTATATTTGGGCTGCCTGTGACCGTCTTCAGTTTACTGCGTGTCTGCTGGGGGTAGTAGTCGCTAATTAATAACCAGTCTTGTGCATAATTTTGTTCTGGCTGCACTGTGCTTTCAATAACCACAGTCATCCTCCAACAGGGAAATCCATATGCAGGCTATATAGGCAGTGGGCTTTTTCCCCAAAATTGGGAAGAAATACTATATTTGGGCTGCCTGTGACCGTCTTCAGTTTACTGCGTGTCTGCTGGGGGTAGTAGTCGCTCATTAATACCCAGCGTTGCGCATAATTTTTTCTGACTGCACTGAGTTTTCAATAACCACAGTCATCCTCCAACAGGGAAATCCATATACAGGCTATATAGGCTGTGGGCTTTTTCCCAAAAATTGGGAAAAAATACTATATTTGGGCTGCCTGTGACCGTCTTCAGCTTACTGCGTGTCTGCTGGGGGTACTAGTAGTCGCTCATTAATACCCAGCCTTGCGCATAATTATTTCTGGCTGCACTGTGCTTTCAATGACCACAGTCATCCTCCAACAGGGAAATCCATATACAGGCTATATAGGCAGTGGGCTTTATCACAAAAATTGGAAAAAATACTATATTTGGGCTGCCTGTGACCGTCTTCAGTTTACTGCGTGTCTGTTGGGGGTACTAGTAGTTGCTCATTAATACCCAGCCTTGCGCATAATTTTTTTCTGGCTGCACTGTGCTTTCAATAACCACAGTCATCCTCCAACAGGGAAATCCATATACAGGCTATGTAGGCAGTGGGCTTTTTCCCAAAAATTGGGAAAAAATACTATATTTGGGCTGCCTGTGACCGTCTTCAGTTTACTGCGTGTCTGCTGGGGGTAGTAGTCGCTAATTATTACCCAGCCTTGTGCATAATTTTGTTCTGGCTGCACTGTGCTTTCAATAACCACAGTCATCCTCCAACAGGGAAATCCATATACAGGCTTTATAGGCAGTGGGCTTTTTCCCCAAAATTGGGAAGAAGTACTATATTTGGGCTGCCTGTGACCGTCTTCAGCTTACTGCGTGTCTGCTGGGGGTACTAGTAGTCGTTCATTAATAACCAGCCTTGCGCATAATTATTTCTGGCTGCACTGTGCTTTCAATGACCACAGTCATCCTCCAACAGGGAAATCCATATACAGGCTATATAGGCAGTGGGCTTTTTCACAAAAATTGGAAAAAATACAATATTTGGGCTGCCTGTGACCGTCTTCAGTTTACTGCGTCTCTGTTGGGGGTACTAGTAGTCGCTCATTAATACCCAGCGTTGCGCATAATTTTTTCTGACTGCACTGTGTTTTCAATAACCACAGTCATCCTTCAACAGGGAAATCCATATACAGGCTATATAGGCAGTGGGCTTTTTCCCAAAAATTGGAAAAAATACTATATTTGGGCTGCCTGTGACCGTCTTCAGCTTACTGCGTGTCTGCTGGGGGTACTAGTAGTCGCTCATTAATACCCAGCCTTGCGCATAATTATTTCTGGCTGCACTGTGCTTTCAATGACCACAGTCATCCTCCAACAGGGAAATCCATATACAGGCTATATAGGCAGTGGGCTTTTTCCCAAAAATTGGGAAAAAGTACTATATTTGGGCTGCCTGTGACCGTCTTCAGTTTACTGCGTCTCTGTTGGGGGTACTAGTAGTCGCTCATTAATACCCAGCGTTGCGCATAATTTTTTCTGACTGCACTGTGTTTTCAATAACCACAGTCATCCTCCAACAGGGAAATCCATATACAGGCTATATAGGCAGTGGGCTTTTTCCCAAAAATTGGGAAAAAATACTATATTTGGGCTGCCTGTGACCGTCTTCAGCTTACTACGTGTCTGCTGGGGGTACTAGTAGTCGCTCATTAATACCCAGCCTTGCGCATAATTATTTCTGGCTGCACTGTGCTTTCAATGACCACAGTCATCCTCCAACAGGGAAATCCATATACAGGCTATATAGGCAGTGGGCTTTATCACAAAAATTGGAGAAAAAACTATATTTGGGCTGCCTGTGACCGTCTTCAGTTTACTGCGTGTCTGTTGGGGGTACTAGTAGTTGCTCATTAATACCCAGCCTTGTGCATAATTTTTTTCTGGCTGCACTGTGCTTTCAATAACCACAGTCATCCTCCAACAGGGAAATCCATATACAGGCTATATAGGGAGCGGGCTTTTTCCCAAAAATTGGAAAAAATACAATATTTGGGCAGCCTGTGACCGTCTTCAGTTTACTACGTGTCTGCTGGGGGTACTAGTATTCGCTCATTAATACCCAGCCTTGCACATAATTTTTTCTGGCTGCACTGTGCTTTCAATGACCACAGTCATCCTCCAACAGGGAAATCCATATACAGGCTATATAGGCAGTGGGCTTTTTCCCAAAAATTGGAAAAAAATACAATATTTGGGCAGCCTGTGACCGTCTTCAGTTTACTACGTGTCTGCTGGGGGTACTAGTATTCGCTCATTAATACCCAGCCTTGCACATAATTTTTTCTGGCTGCACTGTGCTTTCAATAACCACACTCATCCTCCAACAGGGAAATCCATATACAGGCTATATAGGCAGTGGGCTTTTTCCCAAAAATTGGGAAAAAATACTATATTTGGGCTGCCTGTGACCGTCTTCAGTTTACTGCGTGTCTGCTGGGGGTACTAGTAGGCGCTCATTAATACCCAGCCTTGCGCATAATTTTTTCTGGCTGCACTGTGCTTTCAATAACCACACTCATCCTCCAACAGGGAAATCCATATACAGGCTATATAGGCAGTGGGCTTTTTCACAAAAATTGGAAAAAAATACTATATTTGGGCTGCCTGTGACCGTCTTCAGTTTCCTGCATGTCTGCTGGGGGTACTAGTAGTCACTCATTAATATCCAGCCTTGTGCATAATTTTTTCTGGCTGCACTGTGCTTTCAATAACCACAGTCATCCTCCAACAGGGAAATCCATATACAGTCTATATAGGCAGTGGGCTTTTTCCCAAAAATTGGGAAAAAATACTATATTTGGGCTGCCTGTGACCGTCTTCAGTTTACTGCGTGTCTGCTGGGGGTAGTAGTCGCTAATTAATACCCAGTCTTGTGCATAATTTTGTTCTGGCTGCACTGTGCTTTCAATAACCACAGTCATCCTCCAACAGGGAAATCCATATACAGGCTATATAGGCAGTGGGCTTTTTCCCCAAAATTGGGAAGAAATACTATATTTGGGCTGCCTGTGACCGTCTTCAGTTTACTGCGTGTCTGCTGGAGGTAGTAGTCGCTCATTAATACCCAGCGTTGCGCATAATTTTTTCTGACTGCACTGTGTTTTCAATAACCACAGTCATCCTCCAACAGGGAAATCCATATACAGGCTATATAGGCTGTGGGCTTTTTCCCAAAAATTGGAAGAAATACTATATTTGGGCTGCCTGTGACCGTCTTCAGTTTACTGCGCGTCTGCTGGGGGTACTAGTAGTCGCTCATTAATACCCAGCCTTGCGCATAATTTTTTCTGGCTGCACTGTGCTTTCAATAACCACAGTCATCCTCCAACAGGGAAATCCATATACAGGCTATATAGGCAGTGGGCTTTTTCCCCAAAATTGGGAAGAAATACTATATTTGGGCTGCCTGTGACCGTCTTCAGTTTACTGCGTGTCTGCTGGGGGTAGTAGTCGCTCATTAATACCCAGCGTTGCGCATAATTTTTTCTGACTGCACTGTGTTTTCAATAACCACAGTCATCCTCCAACAGGGAAATCCATATACAGGCTATATAGGCAGTGGGCTTTTTCCCAAAAATTGGAAAAAATACTATATTTGGGCTGCCTGTGACCGTCTTCAGTTTACTGCGTGTCTGCTGGGGATACTAGTAGTCGCTCATTAATACCCAGCCTTGCGCATAATTTTGTTCTGGCTGCACTGTGCTTTCAATAACCACAGTCATCCTCCAACAGGGAAATCCATATACAGGCTATATAGGCAGTGGACTTTTTCCCCAAAATTGGGAAAAAATACTATATTTGGGCTGCCTGTGACCGTCTTCAGTTTACTGCGTGTCTGCTGGGGGTAGTAGTCGCTCATTAATACCCAGCCTTGTGCATAATTTTGTTCTGTCTGCACTGTGCTTTCAATAACTACAGTCATCCTCCAACAGGGAAATCCATATACAGGCTATATAGGCAGTGGGCTTTTTCCCAAAAATCGGGAAGAAATACAAAATTGGGCTGCCTGTGACAGTCTTCAGTTTACTGCATGTCTGCTGGGGGTACTAGTAGTCGCTCATTAATACCCAGCCTTGCACATAATTTTTTCTGACTGCACTGTGCTTACAATAACCACAGTCATCCTCCAATAGGGAAATCCATATACAGGCTATATAGGCAGTGGGCTTTTTCCCAAAAATTGGGAAAAAATACTATATTTGGGCTGCCTGTGACCGTCTTCAGCTTACTGCGTGTCTGCTGGGGGTACTAGTAGTCGCTCATTAATACCCAGCCTTGCGCATAATTATTTCTGGCTGCACTGTGCTTTCAATGACCACAGTCATCCTCCAACAGGGAAATCCATATACAGGCTATATAGGCAGTGGGCTTTATCACAAAAATTGGAAAAAATACTATATTTGGGCTGCCTGTGACCGTCTTCAGTTTACTGCGTGTCTGTTGGGGGTACTAGTAGTTGCTCATTAATACCCAGCCTTGCGCATAATTTTTTTCTGGCTGCACTGTGCTTTCAATAACCACAGTCATCCTCCAACAGGGAAATCCATATACAGGCTATATAGGCAGTGGGCTTTTTCCCAAAAATTGGAAAAAATACAATATTTGGGCAGCCTGTGACCGTCTTCAGTTTACTACGTGTCTGTTGGGGGTACTAGTATTCGCTCATTAATACCCAGCCTTGCACATAATTTTTTCTGGCTGCACTGTGCTTTCAATGACCACAGTCATCCTCCAACAGGGAAATCCATATACAGGCTATATAGGCAGTGGGCTTTTTCACAAAAATTGGAAAAAATACAATATTTGGGCTGCCTGTGACCGTCTTCAGTTTACTACGTGTCTGCTGGGGGTACTAGTATTCGCTCATTAATACCCAGCCTTGCACATAATTTTTTCTGGCTGCACTGTGCTTTCAATAACCACACTCATCCTCCAACAGGGAAATCCATATACAGGCTATATAGGCAGTGGGCTTTTTCCCCAAAATTGGGAAAAAATACTATATTTGGGCTGCCTGTGACCGTCTTCAGTTTACTGCGTGTCTGCTGGGGGTAGTAGTCGCTCATTAATACCCAGCCTTGTGCATAATTTTGTTCTGTCTGCACTGTGCTTTCAATAACTACAGTCATCCTCCAACAGGGAAATCCATATACAGGCTATATAGGCAGTGGGCTTTTTCCCAAAAATCGGGAAGAAATACAAAATTGGGCTGCCTGTGACAGTCTTCAGTTTACTGCATGTCTGCTGGGGGTACTAGTAGTCGCTCATTAATACCCAGCCTTGCACATAATTTTTTCTGACTGCACTGTGCTTACAATAACCACAGTCATCCTCCAATAGGGAAATCCATATACAGGCTATATAGGCAGTGGGCTTTTTCCCAAAAATTGGGAAAAAATACTATATTTGGGCTGCCTGTGACCGTCTTCAGCTTACTGCGTGTCTGCTGGGGGTACTAGTAGTCGCTCATTAATACCCAGCCTTGCGCATAATTATTTCTGGCTGCACTGTGCTTTCAATGACCACAGTCATCCTCCAACAGGGAAATCCATATACAGGCTATATAGGCAGTGGGCTTTATCACAAAAATTGGAAAAAATACTATATTTGGGCTGCCTGTGACCGTCTTCAGTTTACTGCGTGTCTGTTGGGGGTACTAGTAGTTGCTCATTAATACCCAGCCTTGCGCATAATTTTTTTCTGGCTGCACTGTGCTTTCAATAACCACAGTCATCCTCCAACAGGGAAATCCATATACAGGCTATATAGGCAGTGGGCTTTTTCCCAAAAATTGGAAAAAATACAATATTTGGGCAGCCTGTGACCGTCTTCAGTTTACTACGTGTCTGTTGGGGGTACTAGTATTCGCTCATTAATACCCAGCCTTGCACATAATTTTTTCTGGCTGCACTGTGCTTTCAATGACCACAGTCATCCTCCAACAGGGAAATCCATATACAGGCTATATAGGCAGTGGGCTTTTTCACAAAAATTGGAAAAAATACAATATTTGGGCTGCCTGTGACCGTCTTCAGTTTACTACGTGTCTGCTGGGGGTACTAGTATTCGCTCATTAATACCCAGCCTTGCACATAATTTTTTCTGGCTGCACTGTGCTTTCAATAACCACACTCATCCTCCAACAGGGAAATCCATATACAGGCTATATAGGCAGTGGGCTTTTTCCCCAAAATTGGGAAAAAATACTATATTTGGGCTGCCTGTGACCGTCTTCAGTTTACTGCGTCTCTGTTGGGGGTACTAGTAGTCGCTCATTAATACCCAGCGTTGTGCATAATTTTTTCTGACTGCACTGTGTTTTCAATAACCACAGTCATCCTCCAACAGGGAAATCCATATACAGGCTATATAGGCAGTGGGCTTTTTCCCAAAAATTGGGAAAAAATACTATATTTGGGCTGCCTGTGACCGTCTTCAGCTTACTGCGTGTCTGCTGGGGGTACTAGTAGTCGCTCATTAATACCCAGCCTTGCGCATAATTTTTTCTGGCTGCACTGTGCTTTCAATAACCACACTCATCCTCCAACAGGGAAATCCATATACAGGCTATATAGGCAGTGGACTTTTTCCCCAAAATTGGGAAAAAAATACTATATTTGGGCTGCCTGTGACCGTCTTCAGTTTACTGCGTGTCTGCTGGGGGTAGTAGTCGCTAATTAATACCCAGCCTTGTGCATAATTTTGTTCTGGCTGCACTGTGCTTTCAATAACCACAGTCATCCTCCAACAGGGAAATCCATATACAGGCTACATAGGCAGTGGGCTTTTTCCCAAAAATTGGGAAGAAATACAATATTTGGGCTGCCTATGACAGTCTTCAGTTTACTTCGTGTCTGCTGGGGGTACTAGTAGTCACTCATTAATACCCAGCCTTGCGCATAATTTTTTCTGACTGCACTGTGCTTTCAATAACCACAGTCATCCTCCAACAGGGAAATCCATATACAGGCTATATAGGCAGTGGGCTTTTTCCCAAAAATTGGGAAGAAATACTATATTTGGGCTGCCTGTGACCGTCTTAAGTTTACTGCGTGTCTGCTGGGGGTAGTAGTCGCTCATTAATACCCAGCCTTGCGCGTAATTTTTTCTGGCTGCACTGTGCTTTCAATAACTACAGTCATCCTCCAACAGGGAAATCCATATACAGGCTATATAGGCAGTGGGCTTTTTCCCCAAAATTGGAAAAAATACTATATTTGGGCTGCCTGTGACCGTCTTCAGTTTACTGCGTGTCTGCTGGGGATACTAGTAGTCGCTCATTAATACCCAGCCTTGCGCATAATTTTGTTCTGGCTGCACTGTGCTTTCAATAACCACAGTCATCCTCCAACAGGGAAATCCATTTACAGGCTATATAGGCAGTGGACTTTTTCCCCAAAATTGGGAAAAAATACTATATTTGGGCTGCCTGTGACCGTCTTCAGTTTACTGCGTGTCTACTGGGGGTAGTAGTCGCTCATTAATACCCAGCCTTGTGCATAATTTTGTTCTGTCTGCACTGTGCTTTCAATAACTACAGTCATCCTCCAACAGGGAAATCCATATACAGGCTATATAGGCAGTGGGCTTTTTCCCAAAAATTGGGAAAAAATACTATATTTGGGCTGCCTGTGACCGTCTTCAGCTTACTGCGTGTCTGCTGGGGGTACTAGTAGTCGCTCATTAATACCCAGCCTTGCACATAATTTTTTCTGGCTGCACTGTGCTTTCAATGACCACAGTCATCCTCCAACAGGGAAATCCATATACAGGCTATATAGGCAGTGGGCTTTTTCCCAAAAATTGGAAAAAATACAATATTTGGGCAGCCTGTGACCGTCTTCAGTTTACTACGTGTCTGCTGGGGGTACTAGTATTCGCTCATTAATACCCAGCCTTGCACATAATTTTTTCTGGCTGCACTGTGCTTTCAATGACCACAGTCATCCTCCAACAGGGAAATCCATATACAGGCTATATAGGCAGTGGGCTTTTTCACAAAAATTGGAAAAAAATACAATATTTGGGCAGCCTGTGACCGTCTTCAGTTTACTACGTGTCTGCTGGGGGTACTAGTATTCGCTCATTAATACCCAGCCTTGCACATAATTTTTTCTGGCTGCACTGTGCTTTCAATGACCACAGCCATCCTCCAACAGGGAAATCCATATACAGGCTTTATAGGCAGTGGGCTTTTTCCCCAAAATTGGGAAGAAATACTATATTTGGGCTGCCTGTGACCGTCTTCAGCTTACTGCGTGTCTGCTGGGGGTACTAGTAGTCGTTCATTAATAACCAGCCTTGCGCATAATTATTTCTGGCTGCACTGTGCTTTCAATGACCACAGTCATCCTCCAACAGGGAAATCCATATACAGGCTATATAGGCAGTGGGCTTTTTCACAAAAATTGGAAAAAATACAATATTTGGGCTGCCTGTGACCGTCTTCAGTTTACTGCGTCTCTGTTGGGGGTACTAGTAGTCGCTCATTAATACCCAGCGTTGCGCATAATTTTTTCTGACTGCACTGTGTTTTCAATAACCACAGTCATCCTCCAACAGGGAAATCCATATACAGGCTATATAGGCAGTGGGCTTTTTCCCAAAAATTGGGAAAAAATACTATATTTGGGCTGCCTGTGACCGTCTTCAGCTTACTGCGTGTCTGCTGGGGGTACTAGTAGTCGCTCATTAATACCCAGCCTTGCGCATAATTATTTCTGGCTGCACTGTGCTTTCAATGACCACCGTCATCCTCCAACAGGGAAATCCATATACAGGCTATATAGGCAGTGGGCTTTATCACGAAAATTGGAAAAAATACTATATTTGGGCTGCCTGTGACCGTCTTCAGTTTACTGCGTGTCTGTTGGGGGTACTAGTAGTTGCTCATTAATACCCAGCCGTGCGCATAATTTTTTTCTGACCGCACTGTGCTTTCAATAACCACAGTCATCCTCCAACAGGGAAATCCATATACAGGCTATATAGGCAGTGGGCTTTTTCACAAAAATTGGGAAAAAGTACTATATTTGGGCTGCCTGTGACCGTCTTCAGTTTACTGCGTCTCTGTTGGGGGTACTAGTAGTCGCTCATTAATACCCAGCGTTGCGCATAATTTTTTCTGACTGCACTGTGTTTTCAATAACCACAGTCATCCTCCAACAGGGAAATCCATATACAGGCTATATAGGCAGTGGGCTTTTTCCCAAAAATTGGAAAAAATACAATATTTGGGCAGCCTGTGACCGTCTTCAGTTTACTACGTGTCTGCTGGGGGTACTAGTATTCGCTCATTAATACCCAGCCTTGCACATAATTTTTTCTGGCTGCACTGTGCTTTCAATGACCATAGTCATCCTCCAACAGGGAAATCCATATACAGGCTATATAGGCAGTGGGCTTTTTCACAAAAATTGGAAAAAAATACAATATTTGGGCAGCCTGTGACCGTCTTCAGTTTACTACGTGTCTGCTGGGGGTACTAGTATTCGCTCATTAATACCCAGCCTTGCACATAATTTTTTCTGGCTGCACTGTGCTTTCAATAACCACACTCATCCTCCAACTGGGAAATCCATATACAGGCTATATAGGCAGTGGGCTTTTTCCCAAAAATTGGGAAAAAATACTATATTTGGGCTGCCTGTGACCGTCTTCAGTTTACTGCGTGTCTGCTGGGGGTACTAGTAGGCGCTCATTAATACCCAGCCTTGCGCATAATTTTTTCTGGCTGCACTGTGCTTTCAATAACCACACTCATCCTCCAACAGGGAAATCCATATACAGGCTATATAGGCAGTGGGCTTTTTCACAAAAATTGGAAAAAAATACTATATTTGGGCTGCCTGTGACCGTCTTCAGTTTCCTGCATGTCTGCTGGGGGTACTAGTAGTCACTCATTAATATCCAGCCTTGTGCATAATTTTTTCTGGCTGCACTGTGCTTTCAATAACCACAGTCATCCTCCAACAGGGAAATCCATATACAGTCTATATAGGCAGTGGGCTTTTTCCCAAAAATTGGGAAAAAATACTATATTTGGGCTGCCTGTGACCGTCTTCAGTTTACTGCGTGTCTGCTGGGGGTAGTAGTCGCTAATTAATACCCAGTCTTGTGCATAATTTTGTTCTGGCTGCACTGTGCTTTCAATAACCACAGTCATCCTCCAACAGGGAAATCCATATACAGGCTATATAGGCAGTGCGCTTTTTCCCCAAAATTGGGAAGAAATACTATATTTGGGCTGCCTGTGACCGTCTTCAGTTTACTGCGTGTCTGCTGGGGGTTGTAGTCGCTCATTAATACCCAGCGTTGCGCATAATTTTTTCTGACTGCACTGTGTTTTCAATAACCACAGTCATCCTCCAACAGGGAAATCCATATACAGGCTATATAGGCTGTGGGCTTTTTCCCAAAAATTGGGAAAAAATACTATATTTGGGCTGCCTGTGACCGTCTTCAGCTTACTGCGTGTCTGCTGGGGGTACTAGTAGTCGCTCATTAATACCCAGCCTTGCGCATAATTATTTCTGGCTGCACTGTGCTTTCAATGACCACAGTCATCCTCCAACAGGGAAATCCATATACAGGCTATATAGGCAGTGGGCTTTATCACAAAAATTGGAAAAAATACTATATTTGGGCTGCCTGTGACCGTCTTCAGTTTACTGCGTGTCTGTTGGGGGTACTAGTAGTTGCTCATTAATACCCAGCCTTGCGCATAATTTTTTTCTGGCTGCACTGTGCTTTCAATAACCACAGTCATCCTCCAACAGGGAAATCCATATAAAGGCTATGTAGGCAGTGGGCTTTTTCCCAAAAATTGGGAAAAAATACTATATTTGGGCTGCCTGTGACCGTCTTCAGTTTACTGCGCGTCTGCTGGGGGTAGTAGTCGCTAATTATTACCCAGCCTTGTGCATAATTTTGTTCTGGCTGCACTGTGCTTTCAATAACCACAGTCATCCTCCAACAGGGAAATCCATATACAGGCTTTATAGGCAGTGGGCTTTTTCCCCAAAATTGGGAAGAAATACTATATTTGGGCTGCCTGTGACCGTCTTCAGCTTACTGCGTGTCTGTTGGGGGTACTAGTAGTTGCTCATTAATACCCAGCCTTGCGCATAATTTTTTTCTGGCTGCACTGTGCTTTTAATAACCACAGTCATCCTCCAACAGGGAAATCCATATACAGGCTATATAGGCAGTGGGCTTTTTCCCAAAAATTGGAAAAAATACAATATTTGGGCAGCCTGTGACCGTCTTCAGTTTACTGCGTGTCTGTTGGGGGTACTAGTAGTTGCTCATTAATACCCAGCCTTGCGCATAATTTTTTTCTGGCTGCACTGTGCTTTCAATAACCACAGTCATCCTCCAACAGGGAAATCCATATACAGGCTATATAGGCAGTGGGCTTTTTCCCAAAAATTGGAAAAAATACAATATTTGGGCAGCCTGTGACCGTCTTCAGTTTACTACGTGTCTGCTGGGGGTACTAGTATTCGCTCATTAATACCCAGCCTTGCACATAATTTTTTCTGGCTGCACTGTGCTTTCAATGACCACAGTCATCCTCCAACAGGGAAATCCATATACAGGCTATATAGGCAGTGGGCTTTTTCACAAAAATTGGAAAAAAATACAATATTTGGGCAGCCTGTGACCGTCTTCAGTTTACTACGTGTCTGCTGGGGGTACTAGTATTCGCTCATTAATACCCAGCCTTGCACATAATTTTTTCTGGCTGCACTGTGCTTTCAATAACCACAGTCATCCTCCAACAGGGAAATCCATATACAGGCTATATAGGCAGTGGGCTTTTTCACAAAAATTGGAAAAAAATACAATTTTTGGGCAGCCTGTGACCGTCTTCAGTTTACTACGTGTCTGCTGGGGGTACTAGTATTCGCTCATTAATACCCAGCCTTGCACATAATTTTTTCTGGCTGCACTGTGCTTTCAATAACCACACTCATCCTCCAACAGGGAAATCCATATACAGGCTATATAGGCAGTGGGCTTTTTCCCAAAAATTGGGAAAAAATACTATATTTGGGCTGCCTGTGAGCGTCTTCAGTTTACTGCGTGTCTGTTGGGGGTACTAGTAGTTGCTCATTAATACCCAGCCTTGCGCATAATTTTTTTCTGGCTGCACTGTGCTTTTAATAACCACAGTCATCCTCCAACAGGGAAATCCATAAACAGGCTATATAGGCAGTGGGCTTTTTCCCAAAAATTGGAAAAAATACAATATTTGGGCAGCCTGTGACCGTCTTCAGTTTACTGCGTGTCTGTTGGGGGTACTAGTAGTTGCTCATTAATACCCAGCCTTGCGCATAATTTTTTTCTGGCTGCACTGTGCTTTCAATAACCACAGTCATCCTCCAACAGGGAAATCCATATACAGGCTATATAGGCAGTGGGCTTTTTCCCCAAAATTGGAAAAAATACAATATTTGGGCAGCCTGTGACCGTCTTCAGTTTACTACGTGTCTGCTGGGGATACTAGTATTCGCTCATTAATACCCAGCCTTGCACATAATTTTTTCTGGCTGCACTGTGCTTTCAATGACCACAGTCATCCTCCAACAGGGAAATCCATATACAGGCTATAGAGGCAGTGGGCTTTTTCACAAAAATTGGAAAAAAATACAATATTTGGGCAGCCTGTGACCGTCTTCAGTTTACTACGTGTCTGCTGGGGGTACTAGTATTCGCTCATTAATACCCAGCCTTGCACATAATTTTTTCTGGCTGCACTGTGCTTTCAATAACCACACTCATCCTCCAACAGGGAAATCCATATACAGGCTATATAGGCAGTGGGCTTTTTCCCAAAAATTGGGAAAAAATACTATATTTGGGCTGCCTGTGACCGTCTTCAGCTTACTGCGTGTCTGCTGGGGGTACTAGTAGTCGCTCATTAATACCCAGCCTTGCACATAATTTTTTCTGGCTGCACTGTGCTTTCAATGACCACAGTCATCCTCCAACAGGGAAATCCATATACAGGCTATATAGGCAGTGGGCTTTTTCCCAAAAATTGGAAAAAATACAATATTTGGGCAGCCTGTGACCGTCTTCAGTTTACTACGTGTCTGCTGGGGGTACTAGTATTCGCTCATTAATACCCAGCCTTGCACATAATTTTTTCTGGCTGCACTGTGCTTTCAATGACCACAGTCATCCTCCAACAGGGAAATCCATATACAGGCTATATAGGCAGTGGGCTTTTTCACAAAAATTGGAAAAAAATACAATATTTGGGCAGCCTGTGACCGTCTTCAGTTTACTACGTGTCTGCTGGGGGTACTAGTATTCGCTCATTAATACCCAGCCTTGCACATAATTTTTTCTGGCTGCACTGTGCTTTCAATGACCACAGTCATCCTCCAACAGGGAAATCCATATACAGGCTTTATAGGCAGTGGGCTTTTTCCCCAAAACTGGGAAGAAATACTATATTTGGGCTGCCTGTGACCGTCTTCAGCTTACTGCGTGTCTGCTGGGGGTACTAGTAGTCGTTCATTAATAACCAGCCTTGCGCATAATTATTTCTGGCTGCACTGTGCTTTCAATGACCACAGTCATCCTCCAACAGGGAAATCCATATACAGGCTATATAGGCAGTGGGCTTTTTCACAAAAATTGGAAAAAATACAATATTTGGGCTGCCTGTGACCGTCTTCAGTTTACTGCGTCTCTGTTGGGGGTACTAGTAGTCGCTCATTAATACCCAGCGTTGCGCATAATTTTTTCTGACTGCACTGTGTTTTCAATAACCACAGTCATCCTCCAACAGGGAAATCCATATACAGGCTATATAGGCAGTGGGCTTTTTCCCAAAAATTGGGAAAAAATACTATATTTGGGCTGCCTGTGACCGTCTTCAGCTTACTGCGTGTCTGCTGGGGGTACTAGTAGTCGCTCATTAATACCCAGCCTTGCGCATAATTATTTCTGGCTGCACTGTGCTTTCAATGACCACAGTCATCCTCCAACAGGGAAATCCATATACAGGCTATATAGGCAGTGGGCTTTATCACAAAAATTGGAAAAAATACTATATTTGGGCTGCCTGTGACCGTCTTCAGTTTACTGCGTGTCTGTTGGGGGTACTAGTAGTTGCACATTAATACCCAGCCGTGCGCATAATTTTTTTCTGACCGCACTGTGCTTTCAATAACCACAGTCATCCTCCAACAGGGAAATCCATATACAGGCTATATAGGCAGTGGGCTTTTTCCCAAAAATTGGGAAAAAGTACTATATTTGGGCTGCCTGTGACCGTCTTCAGTTTACTGCGTCTCTGTTGGGGGTACTAGTAGTCGCTCATTAATACCCAGCGTTGCGCATAATTTTTTCTGACTGCACTGTGTTTTCAATAACCACAGTCATCCTCCAACAGGGAAATCCATATACAGGCTATATAGGCAGTGGGCTTTTTCCCAAAAATTGGAAAAAATACAATATTTGGGCAGCCTGTGACCGTCTTCAGTTTACTACGTGTCTGCTGGGGGTACTAGTATTCGCTCATTAATACCCAGCCTTGCACATAATTTTTTCTGGCTGCACTGTGCTTTCAATGACCATAGTCATCCTCCAACAGGGAAATCCATATACAGGCTATATAGGCAGTGGGCTTTTTCACAAAAATTGGAAAAAAATACAATATTTGGGCAGCCTGTGACCGTCTTCAGTTTACTACGTGTCTGCTGGGGGTACTAGTATTCGCTCATTAATACCCAGCCTTGCACATAATTTTTTCTGGCTGCACTGTGCTTTCAATAACCACACTCATCCTCCAACAGGGAAATCCATATACAGGCTATATAGGCAGTGGGCTTTTTCCCAAAAATTGGGAAAAAATACTATATTTGGGCTGCCTGTGACCGTCTTCAGTTTACTGCGTGTCTGCTGGGGGTACTAGTAGGCGCTCATTAATACCCAGCCTTGCGCATAATTTTTTCTGGCTGCACTGTGCTTTCAATAACCACACTCATCCTCCAACAGGGAAATCCATATACAGGCTATATAGGCAGTGGGCTTTTTCACAAAAATTGGAAAAAAATACTATATTTGGGCTGCCTGTGACCGTCTTCAGTTTACTGCGTGTCTGCTGGGGGTAGTAGTCGCTCATTAATACCCAGCGTTGCGCATAATTTTTTCTGACTGCACTGTGTTTTCAATAACCACAGTCATCCTCCAACAGGGAAATCCATATACAGGCTATATAGGCTGTGGGCTTTTTCCCAAAAATTGGGAAAAAATACTATATTTGGGCTGCCTGTGACCGTCTTCAGCTTACTGCGTGTCTGCTGGGGGTACTAGTATTCGCTCATTAATACCCAGCCTTGCGCATAATTATTTCTGGCTGCACTGTGCTTTCAATGACCACAGTCATCCTCCAACAGGGAAATCCATATACAGGCTATATAGGCAGTGGGCTTTATCACAAAAATTGGAAAAAATACTATATTTGGGCTGCCTGTGACCGTCTTCAGTTTACTGCGTGTCTGTTGGGGGTACTAGTAGTTGCTCATTAATACCCAGCCTTGCGCATAATTTTTTTCTGGCTGCACTGTGCTTTCAATAACCACAGTCATCCTCCAACAGGGAAATCCATATACAGGCTATGTAGGCAGTGGGCTTTTTCCCAAAAATTGGGAAAAAATACTATATTTGGGCTGCCTGTGACCGTCTTCAGTTTACTGCGTGTCTGCTGGGGGTAGTAGTCGCTAATTATTACCCAGCCTTGTGCATAATTTTGTTCTGGCTGCACTGTGCTTTCAATAACCACAGTCATCCTCCAACAGGGAAATCCATATACAGGCTTTATAGGCAGTGGGCTTTTTCCCCAAAATTGGGAAGAAATACTATATTTGGGCTGCCTGTGACCGTCTTCAGCTTACTGCTTGTCTGCTGGGGGTACTAGTAGTCGTTCATTAATAACCAGCCTTGCGCATAATTATTTCTGGCTGCACTGTTCTTTCAATGACCACAGTTATCCTCCAACAGGGAAATCCATATACAGGCTATATAGGCAGTGGGCTTTTTCACAAAAATTGGAAAAAATACAATATTTGGGCAGCCTGTGACCGTCTTCAGTTTACTACGTGTCTGCTGGGGGTACTAGTATTCGCTCATTAATACCCAGCCTTGCACATAATTTTTTCTGGCTGCACTGTGCTTTCAATAACCACACTCATCCTCCAACAGGGAAATCCATATACAGGCTATATAGGCAGTGGGCTTTTTCCTAAAAATTGGGAAAAAATACTATATTTGGGCTGCCTGTGACCGTCTTCAGTTTACTGCGTGTCTGCTGGGGGTAGTAGTCGCTAATTATTACCCAGCCTTGTGCAAATTTTTTTCTGGCTGCACTGTGCTTTCAATAACCACAGTCATCCTCCAACAGGGAAATCCATATACAGGCTTGTGGTGCAAATATAATTGGCTATTTGTAGCCCTCCATTTTGTCCTTCATGCTCCATTTTGTATTTTCCTTTATTCTCCATTTTGTATCTTACATACGAATAGCTATGAACATTCAAGTGGACTTCAAACCTGTTTGGTGTAGGAAGCTTTGATGTCTTACTTATACAGAACAATGCTAACTGCATTAACTACAATTCCATTTGTATAGGTTTTTTGAACTCTGTCCATATGCATTGTATGGCCACAAATCTGTTTAGTCTTGTTAATCTTGTGATACCATCAGCATTGTCTAGGGAGTTGAGTTGTTGATTCTGAACCTTTGATCAATGAAGCTGGCTACTTCAGATGGTGGGGGTCTCAGATTGATAACATTGGTTTGTAAAGCTTATGACTCAGCAAGTTATACTAGTATAAAGGGCAGGAGAGAGTCTAGGGAGTAGTTGGAATGAAGGAGTAGAAGTTTTTGGAACTAAGGAGTAGTAGCTTTTGGAATCTAGGAGGAGAAGCTCTTGGAATCTCTGATGGAAGGATGAGAAGCTCTGTGTAGTAGGGACTCTTCAATACCAGATGAGGATGTCATCTGTTGAACCGCTAGAAGTGAGGGAACCTTTGGTGATGGTAATATGTGATCTGTAACCTTTTAGGTAATAATGTAACTTGCTATCTTTATACTTTGTTATGTAACATCTGCAACCTTTATGTTTTGTATATAGCTATTATCACTTGTATATAGATATTATCCTTTGTATATTAGATCCGATAGTTTACAAACGTAGGACAATTACTCATCACTATGCTCAATTATCATTTGGTTTTAATAAATTCTTATTGTTAACCCTTTTATAGTGTCTTACTCTCTTTAAAGCGTAATCTGTACTTAAGTCTTGCTCCTTGCAGCAATACAAGGCTATATAGGCAGTGGACTTTTTCCCCAAAATTGAGAAAAAAATACTATATTTGGGCTGCCTGTGACCGTCTTCAGTTTACTGCGTGTCTGCTGGGGGTTGTAGTCGCTAATTAATACCCAGCTTTGTGCATAATTTTGTTCTGGCTGCACTGTGCTTTCAATAACCACAGTCATCCTCCAACAGGGAAATCCATATACAGGCTATATAGGCAGTGGGCTTTTTCCCAAAAATTGGGAAGAAATACTATATTTGGGCTGCCTGTGACCGTCTTCAGCTTACTGCGTGTCTGCTGGGGGTACTAGTAGTCGCTCATTAATACCCAGCCTTGCGCATAATTTTTTTCTGGCTGCACTGTGCTTTCAATAACCACAGTCATCCTCCAACAGGGAAATCCATATACAGGCTATATAGGCAGTGGGCTTTTTCCCCAAAATTGGAAAAAATACAATATTTGGGCAGCCTGTGACCGTCTTCAGTTTACTACGTGTCTGCTGGGGATACTAGTATTCGCTCATTAATACCCAGCCTTGCACATAATTTTTTCTGGCTGCACTGTGCTTTCAATGACCACAGTCATCCTCCAACAGGGAAATCCATATACAGGCTATAGAGGCAGTGGGCTTTTTCACAAAAATTGGAAAAAAATACAATATTTGGGCAGCCTGTGACCGTCTTCAGTTTACTACGTGTCTGCTGGGGGTACTAGTATTCGCTCATTAATACCCAGCCTTGCACATAAATTTTTCTGGCTGCACTGTGCTTTCAATAACCACACTCATCCTCCAACAGGGAAATCCATATACAGGCTATATAGGCAGTGGGCTTTTTCCCAAAAATTGGGAAAAAATACTATATTTGGGCTGCCTGTGACCGTCTTCAGCTTACTGCGTGTCTGCTGGGGGTACTAGTAGTCGCTCATTAATACCCAGCCTTGCACATAATTTTTTCTGGCTGCACTGTGCTTTCAATGACCACAATATAGAGAGGAGGAACCAGGCAGCATTCATTGAAGTCTTCTTTATTAAATATCCATGAAGAAGCAAGCAGCAGCCACGTATCGACCCTGTGCTTGGGTCTTTATCAAAGAGCTTGATAAAGACCCAAGCACAGGGTCGATACGTGGCTGCTGCTTGCTTCTTCATGGATATTTAATAAAGAAGACTTCAATGAATGCTGCCTGGTTCCTCCTCTCTATATTGCTGTTCAACAGTGGACCCAGGGAGTCGGGACCCTAACTGGGCTATTGCATTGTACCTTGCACCAGCGGTGTGGCTGAACTCTTGGAGTGCTGCTGTTCCTTTTTTTCTTCAATGACCACAGTCATCCTCCAACAGGGAAATCCATATACAGGCTATATAGGCAGTGGGCTTTTTCACAAAAATTGGAAAAAATACAATATTTGGGCAGCCTGTGACCGTCTTCAGTTTACTACGTGTCTGCTGGGGGTACTAGTATTCGCTCATTAATACCCAGCCTTGCACATAATTTTTTCTGGCTGCACTGTGCTTTCAATGACCACAGTCATCCTCCAACAGGGAAATCCATATACAGGCTATATAGGCAGTGGGCTTTTTCACAAAAATTGGAAAAAAATACAATATTTGGGCAGCCTGTGACCGTCTTCAGTTTACTACGTGTCTGCTGGGGGTACTAGTATTCGCTCATTAATACCCAGCCTTGCACATAATTTTTTCTGGCTGCACTGTGCTTTCAATGACCACAGTCATCCTCCAACAGCGAAATCCATATACAGGCTTTATAGGCAGTGGGCTTTTTCCCCAAAATTGGGAAGAAATACTATATTTGGGCTGCCTGTGACCGTCTTCAGCTTACTGCGTGTCTGCTGGGGGTACTAGTAGTCGTTCATTAATAACCAGCCTTGCGCATAATTATTTCTGGCTGCACTGTGCTTTCAATGACCACAGTCATCCTCCAACAGGGAAATCCATATACAGGCTATATAGGCAGTGGGCTTTTTCACAAAAATTGGAAAAAATACAATATTTGGGCTGCCTGTGACCGTCTTCAGTTTACTGCGTCTCTGTTGGGGGTACTAGTAGTCGCTCATTAATACCCAGCGTTGCGCATAATTTTTTCTGACTGCACTGTGTTTTCAATAACCACAGTCATCCTCCAACAGGGAAATCCATATACAGGCTATATAGGCAGTGGGCTTTTTCCCAAAAATTGGGAAAAAATACTATATTTGGGCTGCCTGTGACCGTCTTCAGCTTACTGCGTGTCTGCTGGGGGTACTAGTAGTCGCTCATTAATACCCAGCCTTGCGCATAATTATTTCTGGCTGCACTGTGCTTTCAATGACCACAGTCATCCTCCAACAGGGAAATCCATATACAGGCTATATAGGCAGTGGGCTTTATCACAAAAATTGGAAAAAATACTATATTTGGGCTGCCTGTGACCGTCTTCAGTTTACTGCGTGTCTGTTGGGGGTACTAGTAGTTGCTCATTAATACCCAGCCGTGCGCATAATTTTTTTCTGACCGCACTGTGCTTTCAATAACCACAGTCATCCTCCAACAGGGAAATCCATATACAGGCTATATAGGCAGTGGGCTTTTTCCCAAAAATTGGGAAAAAGTACTATATTTGGGCTGCCTGTGACCGTCTTCAGTTTACTGCGTCTCTGTTGGGGGTACTAGTAGTCGCTCATTAATACCCAGCGTTGCGCATAATTTTTTCTGACTGCACTGTGTTTTCAATAACCACAGTCATCCTCCAACAGGGAAATCCATATACAGGCTATATAGGCAGTGGGCTTTTTCCCAAAAATTGGAAAAAATACAATATTTGGGCAGCCTGTGACTGTCTTCAGTTTACTACGTGTCTGCTGGGGGTACTAGTATTCGCTCATTAATACCCAGCCTTGCACATAATTTTTTCTGGCTGCACTGTGCTTTCAATGACCATAGTCATCCTCCAACAGGGAAATCCATATACAGGCTATATAGGCAGTGGGCTTTTTCACAAAAATTGGAAAAAAATACAATATTTGGGCAGCCTGTGACCGTCTTCAGTTTACTACGTGTCTGCTGGGGGTACTAGTATTCGCTCATTAATACCCAGCCTTGCACATAATTTTTTCTGGCTGCACTGTGCTTTCAATAACCACACTCATCCTCCAACAGGGAAATCCATATACAGGCTTTATAGGCAGTGGGCTTTTTCCCAAAAATTGGGAAAAAATACTATATTTGGGCTGCCTGTGACCGTCTTCAGTTTACTGCGTGTCTGCTGGGGGTACTAGTAGGCGCTCATTAATTCCCAGCCTTGCGCATAATTTTTTCTGGCTGCACTGTGCTTTCAATAACCACACTCATCCTCCAACAGGGAAATCCATATACAGGCTATATAGGCAGTGGGCTTTTTCACAAAAATTGGAAAAAAATACTATATTTGGGCTGCCTGTGACCGTCTTCAGTTTCCTGCATGTCTGCTGGGGGTACTAGTAGTCACTCATTAATATCCAGCCTTGTGCATAATTTTTTCTGGCTGCACTGTGCTTTCAATAACCACAGTCATCCTCCAACAGGGAAATCCATATACAGTCTATATAGGCAGTGGGCTTTTTCCCAAAAATTGGGAAAAAATACTATATTTGGGCTGCCTGTGACCGTCTTCAGTTTACTGCGTGTCTGCTGGGGGTAGTAGTCGCTAATTAATACCCAGTCTTGTGCATAATTTTGTTCTGGCTGCACTGTGCTTTCAATAACCACAGTCATCCTCCAACAGGGAAATCCATATACAGGCTATATAGGCAGTGCGCTTTTTCCCCAAAATTGGGAAGAAATACTATATTTGGGCTGCCTGTGACCGTCTTCAGTTTACTGCGTGTCTGCTGGGGGTAGTAGTCGCTCATTAATACCCAGCGTTGCGCATAATTTTTTCTGACTGCACTGTGTTTTCAATAACCACAGTCATCCTCCAACAGGGAAATCCATATACAGGCTATATAGGCTGTGGGCTTTTTCCCAAAAATTGGGAAAAAATACTATATTTGGGCTGCCTGTGACCGTCTTCAGCTTACTGCGTGTCTGCTGGGGGTACTAGTAGTCGCTCATTAATACCCAGCCTTGCGCATAATTATTTCTGGCTGCACTGTGCTTTCAATGACCACAGTCATCCTCCAACAGGGAAATCCATATACAGGCTATATAGGCAGTGGGCTTTATCACAAAAATTGGAAAAAATACTATATTTGGGCTGCCTGTGACCGTCTTCAGCTTACTGCGTGTCTGCTGGGGGTACTAGTAGTCGCTCATTAATACCCAGCCTTGCGCATAATTATTTCTGGCTGCACTGTGCTTTCAATGACCACAGTCAACCTCCAACAGGGAAATCCATATACAGGCTATATAGGCAGTGGGCTTTATCACAAAAATTGGAAAAAATACTATATTTGGGCTGCCTGTGACCGTCTTCAGTTTACTGCGTGTCTGTTGGGGGTACTAGTAGTTGCTCATTAATACCCAGCCGTGCGCATAATTTTTTTCTGACCGCACTGTGCTTTCAATAACCACAGTCATCCTCCAACAGGGAAATCCATATACAGGCTATATAGGCAGTGGGCTTTTTCCCAAAAATTGGGAAAAAGTACTATATTTGGGCTGCCTGTGACCGTCTTCAGTTTACTGCGTCTCTGTTGGGGGTACTAGTAGTCGCTCATTAATACCCAGCGTTGCGCATAATTTTTTCTGACTGCACTGTGTTTTCAATAACCACAGTCATCCTCCAACAGGGAAATCCATATACAGGCTATATAGGCAGTGGGCTTTTTCCCAAAAATTGGAAAAAATACAATATTTGGGCAGCCTGTGACTGTCTTCAGTTTACTACGTGTCTGCTGGGGGTACTAGTATTCGCTCATTAATACCCAGCCTTGCACATAATTTTTTCTGGCTGCACTGTGCTTTCAATGACCATAGTCATCCTCCAACAGGGAAATCCATATACAGGCTATATAGGCAGTGGGCTTTTTCACAAAAATTGGAAAAAAATACAATATTTGGGCAGCCTGTGACCGTCTTCAGTTTACTACGTGTCTGCTGGGGGTACTAGTATTCGCTCATTAATACCCAGCCTTGCACATAATTTTTTCTGGCTGCACTGTGCTTTCAATAACCACACTCATCCTCCAACAGGGAAATCCATATACAGGCTATATAGGCAGTGGGCTTTTTCCCAAAAATTGGGAAAAAATACTATATTTGGGCTGCCTGTGACCGTCTTCAGTTTACTGCGTGTCTGCTGGGGGTACTAGTAGGCGCTCATTAATTCCCAGCCTTGCGCATAATTTTTTCTGGCTGCACTGTGCTTTCAATAACCACACTCATCCTCCAACAGGGAAATCCATATACAGGCTATATAGGCAGTGGGCTTTTTCACAAAAATTGGAAAAAAATACTATATTTGGGCTGCCTGTGACCGTCTTCAGTTTCCTGCATGTCTGCTGGGGGTACTAGTAGTCACTCATTAATATCCAGCCTTGTGCATAATTTTTTCTGGCTGCACTGTGCTTTCAATAACCACAGTCATCCTCCAACAGGGAAATCCATATACAGTCTATATAGGCAGTGGGCTTTTTCCCAAAAATTGGGAAAAAATACTATATTTGGGCTGCCTGTGACCGACTTCAGTTTACTGCGTGTCTGCTGGGGGTAGTAGTCGCTAATTAATACCCAGTCTTGTGCATAATTTTGTTCTGGCTGCACTGTGCTTTCAATAACCACAGTCATCCTCCAACAGGGAAATCCATATACAGGCTATATAGGCAGTGCGCTTTTTCCCCAAAATTGGGAAGAAATACTATATTTGGGCTGCCTGTGACCGTCTTCAGTTTACTGCGTGTCTGCTGGGGGTAGTAGTCGCTCATTAATACCCAGCGTTGCGCATAATTTTTTCTGACTGCACTGTGTTTTCAATAACCACAGTCATCCTCCAACAGGGAAATCCATATACAGGCTATATAGGCTGTGGGCTTTTTCCCAAAAATTGGGAAAAAATACTATATTTGGGCTGCCTGTGACCGTCTTCAGCTTACTGCGTGTCTGCTGGGGGTACTAGTAGTCGCTCATTAATACCCAGCCTTGCGCATAATTATTTCTGGCTGCACTGTGCTTTCAATGACCACAGTCATCCTCCAACAGGGAAATCCATATACAGGCTATATAGGCAGTGGGCTTTATCACAAAAATTGGAAAAAATACTATATTTGGGCTGCCTGTGACCGTCTTCAGTTTACTGCGTGTCTGTTGGGGGTACTAGTAGTTGCTCATTAATACCCAGCCTTGCGCATAATTTTTTTCTGGCTGCACTGTGCTTTCAATAACCACAGTCATCCTCCAACAGGGAAATCCATATACAGGCTTTATAGGCAGTGGGCTTTTTCCCCAAAATTGGGAAGAAATACTATATTTGGGCTGCCTGTGACCGTCTTCAGCTTACTGCTTGTCTGCTGGGGGTACTAGTAGTCGTTCATTAATAACCAGCCTTGCGCATAATTATTTCTGGCTGCACTGTTCTTTCAATGACCACAGTTATCCTCCAACAGGGAAATCCATATACAGGCTATATAGGCAGTGGGCTTTTTCACAAAAATTGGAAAAAATACAATATTTGGGCAGCCTGTGACCGTCTTCAGTTTACTACGTGTCTGCTGGGGGTACTAGTATTCGCTCATTAATACCCAGCCTTGCACATAATTTTTTCTGGCTGCACTGTGCTTTCAATAACCACACTCATCCTCCAACAGGGAAATCCATATACAGGCTATATAGGCATTGGGTTTTTCCTAAAAATTGGGAAAAAATACTATATTTGGGCTGCCTGTGACCGTCTTCAGTTTACTGCGTGTCTGCTGGGGGTAGTAGTCGCTAATTATTACCCAGCCTTGTGCAAATTTTTTTCTGGCTGCACTGTGCTTTCAATAACCACAGTCATCCTCCAACAGGGAAATCCATATACAGGCTTGTGGTGCAAATATAATTGGCTATTTGTAGCCCTCCATTTTGTCCTTCATCCTCCATTTTGTATTTTCCTTTTTTCTCCATTTTGTATCTTACATACGAATAGCTATGAACATTCAAGTGGACTTCAAACCTGTTTGGTGTAGGAAGCTTTGATGTCTTACTTATACAGAACAATGCTAACTGCATTATCTACAATTCCATTTGTATAGGTTTTTTGAACTCTGTCCATATGCATTGTATGGCCACAAATCTGTTTAGTCTTGTTAATCTTGTGATACCATCAGCATTGTCTAGGGAGTTGAGTTGTTGATTCTGAACCTTTGATCAATGAAGCTGGCTACTTCAGATGGTGGGGGTCTCAGATTGATAACATTGGTTTGTAAAGCTTATGACTCAGCAAGTTATACTAGTATAAAGGGCAGGAGAGAGTCTAGGGAGTAGTTGGAATGAAGGAGTAGAAGTTTTTGGAACTAAGGAGTAGTAGCTTTTGGAATCTAGGAGGAGAAGCTCTTGGAATCTCTGATGGAAGGATGAGAAGCTCTGTGTAGTAGGGACTCTTCAATACCAGATGAGGATGTCATCTGTTGAACCGCTAGAAGTGAGGGAACCTTTGGTGATGGTAATATGTGATCTGTAACCTTTTAGGTAATAATGTAACTTGCTATCTTTATACTTTGTTATGTAACATCTGCAACCTTTATGTTTTGTATATAGCTATTATCACTTGTATATAGATATTATCCTTTGTATATTAGATCCGATAGTTTACAAACGTAGGACAATTACTCATCACTATGCTCAATTATCATTTGGTTTTAATAAATTCTTATTGTTAACCCTTTTATAGTGTCTTACTCTCTTTAAAGCGTAATCTGAACTTAAGTCTTGCTCCTTGCAGCAATACAAGGCTATATAGGCAGTGGACTTTTTCCCCAAAATTGAGAAAAAATACTATATTTGGGCTGCCTGTGACCGTCTTCAGTTTACTGCGTGTCTGCTGGGGGTTGTAGTCGCTAATTAATACCCAGCTTTGTGCATAATTTTGTTCTGGCTGCACTGTGCTTTCAATAACCACAGTCATCCTCCAACAGGGAAATCCATATACAGGCTATATAGGCAGTGGGCTTTTTCCCAAAAATTGGGAAGAAATACTATATTTGGGCTGCCTGTGACCGTCTTCAGCTTACTGCGTGTCTGCTGGGGGTACTAGTAGTCGCTCATTAATACCCAGCCTTGCGCATAATTTTTTCTGGCTGCACTGTGCTTTCAATAACCACACTCATCCTCCAACAGGGAAATCCATATACAGGCTATATAGGCAGTGGGCTTTTGTCAAAAAATTGGAAAAACATACTATATTTGGGCTGCTGTGACCGTCTTCAGTTTCCTGCGTGTCTGCTGTGGGTACTAGTAGTCACTCATTAATATCCAGCCTTGTGCATAATTTTGTTCTGGCTGCACTGTGCTTTCAATAACCACAGTCATCCTCCAACAGGGAAATCCATATACAGGCTATATAGGCAGTGGGCTTTTTCCCAAAAATTAGGAAAAAATACTATATTTGGGCTGCCTGTGACCGTCTTCAGTTTACTGCGTGTCTGCTGGGGGTAGTAGTCGCTAATTAACACCCAGCCTTGTGCATAATTTTGTTCTGGCTGCACTGTGCTTTCAATAACCACAGTCATCCTCCAACAGGGAAATCCATATACAGGCTATATAGGCAGTGGGCTTTTTCCCAAAAATTGGGAAGAAATACTATATTTGGGCTGCCTGTGACCGTCTTCAGTTTACTGCGTGTCTGCTGGGGGTACTAGTAGTCGTTCAATAATAACCAGCCTTGCGCATAATTATTTCTGGCTGCACTGTGCTTTCAATGACCACAGTCATCCTCCAACAGGGAAATCCATATACAGGCTATATAGGCAGTGGGCTTTTTCACAAAAATTGGAAAAAATACAATATTTGGGCAGCCTGTGACCGTCTTCAGTTTACTACGTGTCTGCTGGGGGTACTAGTATTCGCTCATTAATACCCAGCCTTGCACATAATTTTTTCTGGCTGCACTGTGCTTTCAATAACCACACTCATCCTCCAACAGGGAAATCCATATACAGGCTATATCGGCAGTGGGCTTTTTCCCAAAAATTAGGAATAAAATACTATATTTGGGCTGCCTGTGACCGTCTTCAGTTTACTGCGTGTCTGCTGGGGGTAGTAGTCGCTAATTAACACCCAGCCTTGTGCATAATTTTGTTCTGGCTGCACTGTGCTTTCAATAACCACAGTCATCCTCCAACAGGGAAATCCATATACAGGCTATATGGGCAGTGGGCTTTTTCCTAAAAATTGGAAAAAAATATTTGGGCTGCCTAGGACGTCTTCAGTTTACTGCGGGTCTGCTGGGGGTACTAGTAGTCGCTCATTAATACCCAGCCTTGCGCATAATTTTTTCTGGCTGCACTGTGCTTTCAATAACCACAGTCATCCTCCAACAGGGAAATCCATATACAGGCAATATAGGCAGTGGGCTTTTTCCCAAAAATTGGGAAGAAATTCTTTATTTGGGCTGCCTGTGACTGTCTTCAGTTTACTGCGTGTCTGCTGGGGGTAGTAGTCGCTCATTAATACCCAGCCTTGCGCATAATTTTTTCTGGCTGCACTGTGCTTTCAATAACCACACTCATCCTCCAACAGGGAAATCCATATACAGGCTATATAGGCAGTGGACTTTTTCCCCAAAATTGGAAAAAATACTATATTTAGGCTCCCTGTGACCGTCTTCAGTTTACTGCGTGTCTGCTGGGGGTAGTAGTTGCTAATTAATACCCAGCCTTGCGCATAATTTTGTTCTGGCTGCACTGTGCTTTCAATAACCACAGTCATCCTCCAACAGGGAAACCATGTACAGGCTATATAGGCAGTTGGCTTTTTCCCAAAAATTGGGAAGAAATACTATATTTGGGCTGCCTGTGACCGTCTTCAGTTTACTGCGTGTCTGCTGGGGGTAGTAGTTGCTAATTAATACCCAGCCTTGCGCATAATTTCTGGCTGCACTGTGCTTTCAATAACCACAGTCATCCTCCAACAGGGAAATCCATATACAGGCTATATAGGCAGTGGGCTTTTTCCCAAAAATTGGGAAGAAATACTATATTTGGGCTGCCTGTGACCGTCTTCAGTTTACTGCGTGTCTGCTGGGGGTAGTAGTCGCTAATTAATACCCAGCCTTGCGCATAATTGTTTCCTGGCTCTGCTGTGCGTTCCGTAAGCGAAGTCAGCCTCCAACCACAGGCCAATAAGCGGCACATTTAATTACAGCGTTCAGTTTCTGCTCTGCTCGTAATACACCATGCTGAGCGGTAGGGGTAGTCCTAGAGGACCTGGACGCAGGCGAGGACGCGGAGGCCCAAGTCAAGGTGTGGGCACAGGCCGAGCTCCTGGTCCAGGTGTATCGCAGCCGACTGCTGCGCGATTAGGAGAGAGGCAAGTTTCTGGGGTCCCCAGATTCATCTCTTAATTAATCGGTCTACGCGGTAGACCTTTATTAGAAACTGAGCAGTGTGAGCAGGTCCTGTCATGGATGACAGAAAGTGAATCCAGCAATCTATTGACCACCCAGTCTTCTACGCCGTCCACAGCTGCAACTATGAATCCTCTGGCTGCTGCTCTTCCTTCCTCCCAGCCTCCTCACTCCATGAAAATGACACATTCTGAGGAGCAGGCCGACTCCCAGGAACTGTTCTCGGGCCCCTGCCGAGATTGGGCAGCAATGGTTCCTCTCCCACCGGAGGAGTTTGTCGTGACCGATGCCCAACCTTTGGAAAGTTCCCAGGGTCCAGGGGATGAGGCTGGGGACTTCCGGCAACTGTCTCAAGAGCTTTCATTAGGTGAGGAGGACGATGACGATGAGACACAGTTGTCTATCAGTGAAGTAGTAGTAATTTCAGTAAGTCCGAGGGAGGAGCGCACAGAGGATTCGGAGGAAGAGCAGCTGGACGAGGAGGTGACTGACCCCACCTGGTTTTCTAAGCCTACTGAGGACAGGTCTTCAGAGGGGGAGGCAAGTGCAGCAGTAGGGCAGGTTGGAAAAGGCAGTGCGGTGGCCAGGGGTAGAGGCAGGGCCAGTCCGAATAATCCACCAACTGTTTCCCAAAGCGCCCCCTCGCGCCATGCCACCCTGCAGAGGCCGAGGTGCTCAAGGTGTGGCAGTTTTTCACTGAGAGTGCAGACGACCGACGATCTGTGGTGTGCATGGTTTGTCACGCCAAGATCAGCCGGGGAGTCACCACCACCAGCCTCACCACCACCAGCATGCGCAGGCATATGATGGCCAAGCATCCCACAAGGTGGGACGAAGGCCGTTCACCGCCTCTGGTTTGCACCACTGCCTCTCCCCCTGTGCCCCAACCTGCCACTGAGATCCAACCCCCCTCTCAGGACACAGGCACGACCGTCTCCCGGCCTGCACCCACACGCTCACCTCCGCTGTCCTCGGTCCCATCCAGCAATGTCTCTCAGCGCAGCGCCCAGCCGTCGCTAGCGCAACTGTTTGACCACAAACGCAAGTACGCCGCCACACACCTGCACACTCAAGCGTTAAACGTGCACATTGCCAAATTGATCAGCCTGGAGATGCTGCCATATAGGCTTGTGGAAACGGAGGCTTTCAAAAACATGATGGTGGCGGCGGCCCCGCGCTACTCGGTTCCCAGTCGCCACTACTTTTCCCGATGTGCCGTCCCAGCCCTGCACGACCACGTCTCCAGCAACATTGTACGCGCCCTCACCAACGCGGTTACTGCCAAGGTCCACTTAACAATGGACACATGGACAAGCACAGGCGGGCAGGGCCACTATATCTCCCTGACGGCACATTGCGTGAATTTAGTGGAGGCTGGGAACGAGTCAGAGCCTGGGACAGCTCACGTTCTCCCACCCCCAGAATTGCAGGCCCCAGCTCGGTGCTGCTATCTGTGGCAGTGTATGCTTCCTCCACTAGACCACCCCCTCCTCCTCCTCCTTCTCCTACGCAACCTCTGTCTCGCAATCAAGATGTGTCAGCAGCAGCACGTCGCCAGCAGTCAGTGTTGCGCGGCGTGGCAGCACAGCGGTGGCCAAGCGTCAGCAGGCCGTGCTGAAACTACTCAGCTTAGGAGAGAAGAGGCACACGGCCCACGAACTGCTGCAGGGTCTGACAGAGCAGACCGACCACTAGCTTTCGCCGCTGAACCTCCAACCGGGCATGGTTGTATGTGACAACGGCCGTAACTTGGTGGCGGCTCTGCAGCTCGGCAGCCTCACGCACATGCCATGCCTGGCCCACGTCTTTAATTTGGTGGTTCAGCGGTTTCTGAAAAGCTACCCACGCTTGTCAGACCTGCTCGGAAAGGTACACCGAGTCAGCGCACATTTCCGCAAGTCCAACACGGACGCTGCCACCCTGCGGACCCTGCAACATCGGTTTAATCTGCCAGTGCACTGACTGCTGTGCGATGTGCCCACATGGTGGAACTCTACGCTCCACATGTTGGCCAGGCTCTATGAGCAACGTAGAGCTATAGTGGAATACCAACTCCAACATGGGCGGCGTAGTGGGAGCCAGCCTCCTCAATTCTTTACAGAGGAGTGGGCCTGGTTGGCAGACATCTGCCAGGTCCTTGGAAACTTTGAGGAGTCTACCCAGATGGTGAGCGGCGATGCTGCAATCATTAGCATCACCATTCCTCTGCTATTACTGGGTGTATACACTGCTCGACCCACGGTATAAGGAGAACCTTTCCACTCTCATACCCGAAGAGGAAAGGGGTTCGAGAGTGATGCTATACCACAGGACCCTGGCGGACAAACTGATGGTAAAATTCCCATCCGACAGCGCTAGTGGCAGAAGGCGCAGTTCCGAGGGCCAGGTAGCAGGGGAGGCGCAGAGATCAGGCAGCATGTACAGCGCAGGCAGGGGAACACTCTCCAAGGCCTTTGACAGCTTTATGGCTCCCCAGCAAGACTGTGTTATCGCTCCCCAGTCAAGGCTAAGTCGGCGGGAGCACTGTAAAAGGATGGTGAGGGAGTATGTAGCCGATCGCACGACCGTCCTCCGTGACGCCTCTGCTCCCTATAACTACTGCGTGTCGAAGCTGGACACGTGGCGTGAACTCGCGCTGTATGCCCTGGAGGTGCTTGCTTGCTAACCAAAGCGATTAATGGGTTTCACCTGCCCTCTTGGTTGGGCATGGGCAATTTTTCTGAGGTACATTAGTACTGTTGGTACACCAATTTTTTGGGGCCCTCGCCTACAGTGTAATCCTAGTAATTTTTATGGGCTTCGCCTGCACTCATGGTACAACAAGGTGTGTGGGGTTGGCCTACACTTTTGCTACATAAATGTAACTGGGGCCTTGTCTATACTGCAGCTACTGAAATGTAAAAGAGACTGTAATCTCCCTAAACTGCTGCAACGGGAATGTTACTGTGGCCTGTCTTGACTGCTACTACTACTGAAATGGAACTAATACTGTGCTCCGCCTATACTGCTGCTAGTGATATGTTACTGGGGCCTGTCTAGACTGCTACTACCACTGAAATGGAACTAATACTGTGCTCCCCCTATACTGCTGCTAGTGATATGTTACTGGGTCCTGTCTAGACTGCAACTACTACTGAAATGGAACTAATACTGTGCTCCCCCTATACTGCTGCTAGTGATATGTTACTGGGGCCTGACTAGACTGCTACTACTACTGAAATGGAACTAATACTGTGCTCCCCCTATACTGCTGCTAGTGATATGTTACTGGGTCCTGTCTAGACTGCAACTACTACTGAAATGGAACTAATACTGTGCTCCCCCTATACTGCTGCTAGTGATATGTTACTGGGGCCTGTCTAGACTGCTACTACTACTGAAATGGAACTAATACTGTGCTCCCCCTATACTGCTGCTAGTGATATGTTACTGGGACCTGTCCAGACTGCAACTACCACTGAAATGAACTAATACTGTGCTCCCCCTATACTGCTTCTTCGGAATTGTTACTGGGGTCTGTCTTGACTGCTACTACTACTGAAATGGAACTAATACTGTGCTCCCCCTATACTGCTGCTAGTGATATGTTACTGGGGCCTGTCTAGACTGCTAGTACTACTGAAATGGAACTAATACTGTGCTCCCCCTATACTGCTGCTAGTGATATGTTACTGGGGCCTGTCTAGACTGCTACTACTACTGAAATGGAACTAATACTGTGCTCCCCCTATACTGCTGCTAGTGATATGTTACTGGGGCCTGTCCAGACTGCAACTACTACTGAAATGAACTAATACTGTGCTCCCCCTATACTGCTTCTTCGGAATTGTTACTGGGGCCTGCCTTGACTGCTACTACTACTGAAATGGAACTAATACTGTGCTCCCCCTATACTGCTGCTAGTGATATGTTACTGGGGCCTGTCTAGACTGCTAGTACTACTGAAATGGAACTAATACTGTGCTCCCCCTATACTGCTGCTAGTGATATGTTACTGGGGCCTGTCTAGACTGCTACTACTACTGAAATGGAACTAATACTGTGCTCCCCCTATACTGCTGCTAGTGATATGTTACTGGGGCCTGACTAGACTGCTACTACTACTGAAATGGAACTAATACTGTGCTCCCCCTATACTGCTGCTAGTGATATGTTACTGGAGCCTGTCTAGACTGCTACTACTACGGAAATGGAACTAATACTGTGCTCCCCCCCCCCCCTATACTGCTGCTAGTGATATGTTACTGGGTCCTGTCTAGACTGCAACTACTACTGAAATGGAACTAATACTGTGCTCCCCCTATACTGCTGCTAGTGATATGTTACTGGGGCCTGTCTATACTGCTACTACTACTGAAATGGAACTAATACTGTGCTCCCCCTATACTGCTGCTAGTGATATGTTACTGGGGCCTGTCTAGACTGCAACTCCTACTGAAATGGAACTAATACTGTGCTCCCCCTATACTGCTGCTAGTGATATGTTACTGGGGCCTGTCTGGACTGTTACTACTACTGAAATGGAACTAACACTGTGCTCCCCCTATACTGCTGCTAGTGATATGTTACTGGGGCCTGTCCAGACTGCAACTACTACTGAAATGAACTAATACTGTGCTCCCCCTATACTACTTCTTCGGAATTGTTACTGGGGCCTGTCTTGACTGCTACTGCTACTGAAATGGAACTAATACTGTGCTCCCCCTATACTGCTGCTAGTGATATGTTACTGGGGCCTGTCTAGACTGCTAGTACTACTGAAATGGAACTAATACTGTGCTCCCCCTATACTGCTGCTAGTGATATGTTACTGGGGCCTGTCTAGACTGCTAGTACTACTGAAATGGAACTAATACTGTGCTCCCCCTATACTGCTGCTAGTGATATGTTACTGGGGCCTGTCTAGACTGCTAGTACTACTGAAATGGAACTAATACTGTGCTCCCCCTATACTGCTGCTAGTGATATGTTATTGGGGCCTGTCTAGACTGCTACTACCACTGAAATGGAACTAATACTGTGCTCCCCCTATACTGCTGCTAGTGATATGTTACTGGGGCCTGTCCAGACTGCAACTACTACTGAAATGAACTAATACTGTGCTCCCCCTATACTGCTTCTTCGGAATTGTTACTGGGGCCTGCCTTGACTGCTACTACTACTGAAATGGAACTAATACTGTGCTCCCCCTATACTGCTGCTAGTGATATGTTACTGGGGCCTGTCTAGACTGCTAGTACTACTGAAATGGAACTAATACTGTGCTCCCCCTATACTGCTGCTTGTGATATGTTACTGGGGCCTGTCTAGACTGCTACTACTACTGAAATGGAACTAATACTGTGCTCCCCCTATACTGCTGCTAGTGATATGTTACTGGGGCCTGTCTAGACTGCTACTACTACTGAAATGGAACTAATACTGTGCTCCCCCTATACTGCTGCTAGTGATATGTTACTGGGGCCTGTCTAGACTGTTACTACTACTGAAATGGAATTAATACTGTGCCCTCCCTATACTGCTGCTAGTGATATGTTACTGGGTCCTGTCTAGACTACAACTACTACTGAAATGGAACTAATACTGTGCTCCCCCTATCCTGCTGCTAGTGATATGTTACTGGGGCCTGTCTATACTGCTACTACTACTGAAATGAACTAATACTGTGCTCCCCCTATACTGCTGCTAGTGATATGTTACTGGGACCTGTCCAGACTGCAACTACCACTGAAATGAACTAATACTGTGCTCCCCCTATACTGCTTCTTCGGAATTGTTACTGGGGTCTGTCTTGACTGCTACTACTACTGAAATGGAACTAATGCTGTGCTCCCCCTATACTGCTGCTAGTGATATGTTACTGGGGCCTGTCTAGACTGCTAGTACTACTGAAATGGAACTAAAACTGTGCTCCCCCTATACTGCTGCTAGTGATATGTTACTGGGGCCTGTCTAGACTGCTACTACTACTGAAATGGAACTAATACTGTGCTCCCCCTATACTGCTGCTAGTGATATGTTACTGGGGCCTGTCCAGACTGCAACTACTACTGAAATGAACTAATACTGTGCTCCCCCTATACTGCTTCTTCGGAATTGTTACTGGGGCCTGCCTTGACTGCTACTACTACTGAAATGGAACTAATACTGTGCTCCCCCTATACTGCTGCTAGTGATATGTTACTGGGGCCTGTCTAGACTGCTAGTACTACTGAAATGGAACTAATACTGTGCTCCCCCTATACTGCTGCTAGTGATATGTTACTGGGGCCTGTCTAGACTGCTACTACTACTGAAATGGAACTAATACTGTGCTCCCCCTATACTGCTGCTAGTGATATGTTACTGGGGCCTGTCTAGACTGCTACTACTACTGAAATGGAACTAATACTGTGCTCCCCCTATACTGCTGCTAGTGATATGTTACTGGAGCCTGTCTAGACTGCTACTACTACGGAAATGGAACTAATACTGTGCTCCCCCCCCCCCTATACTGCTGCTAGTGATATGTTACTGGGTCCTGTCTAGACTGCAACTACTACTGAAATGGAAATAATACTGTGCTCCCCCTATACTGCTGCTAGTGATATGTTACTGGGGCCTGTCTATACTGCTACTACTACTGAAATGGAACTAATACTGTGCTCCCCCTATACTGCTGCTAGTGATATGTTACTGGGGCCTGTCTAGACTGCAACTCCTACTGAAATGGAACTAATACTGTGCTCCCCCTATACTGCTGCTAGTGATATGTTACTGGGGCCTGTCTGGACTGTTACTACTACTGAAATGGAACTAACACTGTGCTCCCCCTATACTGCTGCTAGTGATATGTTACTGGGGCCTGTCCAGACTGCAACTACTACTGAAATGAACTAATACTGTGCTCCCCCTATACTACTTCTTCGGAATTGTTACTGGGGCCTGTCTTGACTGCTACTGCTAATGAAATGGAACTAATACTGTGCTCCCCCTATACTGCTGCTAGTGATATGTTACTGGGGCCTGTCTAGACTGCTAGTACTACTGAAATGGAACTAATACTGTGCTCCCCCTATACTGCTGCTAGTGATATGTTACTGGGGCCTGTCTAGACTGCTAGTACTACTGAAATGGAACTAATACTGTGCTCCCCCTATACTGCTGCTAGTGATATGTTACTGGGGCCTGTCTAGACTGCTAGTACTACTGAAATGGAACTAATACTGTGCTCCCCCTATACTGCTGCTAGTGATATGTTACTGGGGCCTGTCTAGACTGCTACTACCACTGAAATGGAACTAATACTGTGCTCCCCCTATACTGCTGCTAGTGATATGTTACTGGGGCCTGTCCAGACTGCAACTACTACTGAAATGAACTAATACTGTGCTCCCCCTATACTGCTTCTTCGGAATTGTTACTGGGGCCTGCCTTGACTGCTACTACTACTGAAATGGAACTAATACTGTGCTCCCCCTATACTGCTGCTAGTGATATGTTACTGGGGCCTGTCTAGACTGCTAGTACTACTGAAATGGAACTAATACTGTGCTCCCCCTATACTGCTGCTTGTGATATGTTACTGGGGCCTGTCTAGACTGCTACTACTACTGAAATGGAACTAATACTGTGCTCCCCCTATACTGCTGCTAGTGATATGTTACTGGGGCCTGTCTAGACTGCTACTACTACTGAAATGGAACTAATACTGTGCTCCCCCTATACTGCTGCTAGTGATATGTTACTGGGGCCTGTCTAGACTGTTACTACTACTGAAATGGAATTAATACTGTGCCCTCCCTATACTGCTGCTAGTGATATGTTACTGGGTCCTGTCTAGACTACAACTACTACTGAAATGGAACTAATACTGTGCTCCCCCTATCCTGCTGCTAGTGATATGTTACTGGGGCCTGTCTATACTGCTACTACTACTGAAATGAACTAATACTGTGCTCCCCCTATACTGCTGCTAGTGATATGTTACTGGGGCCTGTCCAGACTGCAACTACTACTGAAATGGAACTAATACTGTGCTCCCCCTATACTTCTGCTAGTGATATGTTACTGGGGCCTGTCTAGACTGTTACTACTACTGAAATGGAATTAATACTGTGCCCCCCCCCCCTATACTGCTGCTAGTGATATGTTACTGGGTCCTGTCTAGACTACAACTACTACTGAAATGGAACTAATACTGTGCTCCCCCTATCCTGCTGCTAGTGATATGTTACTGGGGCCTGTCTATACTGCTACTACTACTGAAATGAACTAATACTGTGCTCCCCCTATACTGCTGCTAGTGATATGTTACTGGGGCCTGTCCAGACTGCAACTACTACTGAAATGGAACTAATACTGTGCTCCCCCTATACTGCTGCTAGTGATATGTTACTGGGGCCTGTCCAGACTGCAACTACTACTGAAATGAACTAATACTGTGCTCCCCCTATACTGCTTCTTCGGAATTGTTACTGGGGCCTGCCTTGACTGCTACTACTGAAATGGAACTAATACTGTGCTCCCCCTATACTGCTGCTAGTGATATGTTACTGGGGCCTGTCTAGACTGCTAGTACTACTGAAATGGAACTAATACTGTGCTCCCCCTATACTGCTGCTTGTGATATGTTACTGGGGCCTGTCTAGACTGCTACTACTACTGAAATGGAACTAATACTGTGCTCCCCCTATACTGCTGCTAGTGATATGTTACTGGGGCCTGTCTAGACTGCTACTACTACTGAAATGGAACTAATACTGTGCTCCCCCTATACTGCTGCTAGTGATATGTTACTGGGGCCTGTCTAGACTGTTACTACTACTGAAATGGAATTAATACTGTGCCCCCCCTATACTGCTGCTAGTGATATGTTACTGGGTCCTGTCTAGACTACAACTACTACTGAAATGGAACTAATACTGTGCTCCCCCTATCCTGCTGCTAGTGATATGTTACTGGGGCCTGTCTATACTGCTACTACTACTGAAATGAACTAATACTGGGCTCCCCCTATCCTGCTGCTAGTGATATGTTACTGGGGCCTGTCTATACTGCTACTACTACTGAAATGAACTAATACTGTGCTCCCCCTATACTGCTGCTAGTGATATGTTACTGGGGCCTGTCCAGACTGCAACTACTACTGAAATGGAACTAATACTGTGCTCCCCCTATACTGCTGCTAGTGATATGTTACTGGGGCCTGTCCAGACTGCAACTACTACTGAAATGAACTAATACTGTGCTCCCCCTATACTGCTTCTTCGGAATTGTTACTGGGGCCTGTCTTGACTGTTACTGCTACTGAAATGGAACTAATACTATGCTCCCCCTATACTGCTGCTAGTGATATGTTACTGGGGCCTGTCTAGACTGCTAGTACTACTGAAATGGAACTAATACTGTGCTCCCCCTATACTGCTGCTAGTGATATGTTACTGGGGCCTGTCTAGACTGCTACTACTACTGAAACGGAACTAATACTGTGCTCCCCCTATACTGCTGCTTTGGAATTGTTACTGGGGCCTGTCTTGACTGCTACTATTACTGAAATCAGCGGTTGGGCAGCATGTTACCCAGGAGAAGTGGCAGCGGAGTGTCATGCAGGCAGTGATTGTGCTTTGTTGGAGGTAGTTTGGTGCTTAGCTAAGGTATGCCTTGCTAATGAGGGTTTTTCAGAAGTAAAAATTATTGGGGGGGCTACTCTTGCCGCTATTGTGGCTTAATAGTGGGACCTGGGAACTTGAGATGCAGCCCAACATGTAGCCCCTCGCCTGCCCTATCCGTTTCTGTGTCGTTCCCATCAGTTTCTTTAATTTCCCAGATTTTCACAAATGAAAACTTTAGCAGAGCATAGGTCCCATACAAAAATGCTCGGGTCGCCCATTGACTTCAATGGGTTTCGTTACTCGAAACGAACCTTCGAGCATCGCGGGACGTTCGACTCGAGTAACGAGTACCCGAGCATTTTGGTGCTCGCTCATCTCTAATCAACACCAAAGTACTATACAAATAAGATGAAATGGTTGATTGTTGCAAGAGAAATACCCATAGCTGCTCCATTACAGAAATCCTGGAGAAAGGAAATGAAACGCACATTGAGGTGCCTCATTGCTCAATTGGTGGGTATTTTCCAGTATGTGGTTTTGACTTGACTTTCAGTTAGCTGACTTTACTTATGTGCAGTATTCAGCTATACCTGGTGAAGTTAAATACCAGGGCTTGGTCTAAAACGGTAGCGATCAACCTTATTCTGGTTCACTACCTATAATGCCTACGTACTCTACAAGACGTCCCAGGGAACGTACACTTTCCTGCAATTGAGCGTCTTCTGTTTGAGACCACGGCACCTAATCAAGCTTATGAGTCTTCGGAGGTGCGAAGGTTTACAGAGTGCTATTTCCTACACCCCATTCCTGCCATTAAGGTACAAAAATATCCCCCCAAAAGGTAGAATCATAGAATGGTTGACTTGGAAGGTACCTCCAGGGTCATAGGGTCCAACCCCCTGCTCAGTGCAGGATTTACTATATCATCCGAAACAGATATTTGTGCAGCCTCTGTTTGAACACAGGATGTTAGATTTGCAGCAAGCATGGGAGGAGGAGGGATACCCAATATTGTTGCCCCATGCATCCATCCCAACCACGCCTCCGTAATTACCCGTTTTGAGAAATTTTACACGGTTTTTCATTATTAATTTTATCTAAGATATAGATATTGCCAAAAATGTTGTAGGGATATTCTTTTTATGGAGTCAATTTATTTATTTTCTTCTGCACAAGTGTGCAATGGGGCCTGGATATGTATTCAGTTATGCCCTGAAAGTCAATGTGTGTTCCCTCCATTATAGGCCCAGCCATGTGTCCACTAAGCAGATAGGGGCTCCAATAGGGGTATTGCTGAACACAGAAGAACCACTAGGATACAATTTGAGGTGTATCTACTGAGTTTCCCTGCCTGTTTATACTTTTTTTTGTATGAACAAAAAAAAGTCTTGAAATTTACATATTTGTAAAAAATAAATATATTTTTTCACTTGTTTTATATTAAAAACTGTAGGATCAAAATTCTTACTTCACCTATAGATGAATTCATTAAGGGGTCTAATTTTTAAAATGGGGGTACTTATTGGGATATCTATCATTCTGACACCGATGAGCCTTTGCAATCTTGGCTTGGTGTAGGTAAACAAAATGCTCCAGAAAATGTTAATAATTAATGCTAACTTTGTACGTCTCTTAAATGATTAAAAACAAATGTACAGTGTGTTTGCACATATTTGACTTATTGCCATTGAAAATGTGGGAAAATGACAGATAACTATAACTTCAACTTATTTTTGCCTTAACATCATATAAATGATACAAACCACCAATCATGCTGATCAAATGTGAATTATTGTTTCTTAAACAGTCAAAGATAAGAAAATGCTTCTTTATTTGGTACATACCATACAAGTATAAGTGCACAGGTAAATATAAAAATTAAATGTATTTTTATATAAAAAGTATACAATATAGGTAGGAAAAGATTACAAAGATGGTGGGAGCTGCCGTTGTGCTACCAGGAGTCTTTGTTCACATTATCTGGGAAATCTAATGCATGGAACAATGCACACAAGGAGCAGAATGATTCTCTCTGTTGACACTTATGTGCAGGTTGGTACACGCAGAGCAAAAGTCCCACATCAGGAGTTCAGTGCAAAGTGATACAACATGTCTTCTCTGATGCCTGTAACTGTCACTTACATTGTACATCTGTTGGAACTAGATTTACTGTAAAGGCTGGTCAGCTGTCATTTCTTTCTAGTTAGTACAGTACATGGAAAACAACAATTCTGAAGCATCTTTCAGTACAACTCGGCACTGCGCTGTTACTCTCTTACTCTTCTTGGAAATAGGTCAATAAATTGACAATTGGCGATTACTGTTCTGCTTGTAAATTGTGGTGTGCCCCTGTATTCTCTGAAACTGTCCATTCCACAATATACTGACAAGAGGAATGGTTTCACCCAGTTGTCAACTTATTCATACATTCCAAGAAGAATGGCAGAGTTCTAAGTAGAGGTCTTCTACTGCTTGATCACAATGTGTTTACTAAAGTTGAAAATTTGACTTGAACAGACAAGACAGCTGAGGAGTTCTGTTTCATGAAACAGATGTATGGTCTCTGCAGGGCTGTTACTCTTCATGTCAACTATTATTTACTAGGGCTGAAATTCTCCGGAATTCCCTTCAGATTACTTTATGATACTTGGCTGCCATCTTTAGTGTCCTATGAACTTCATTATTTATAGCCGACAATATTTATTTGAATGTTTTAAACTTTCTGAACCTTTAAATACAATATTAATATTACTTGAACTATCAGCACAATTGTATTTTCTTATATGAGACTAGATAAGTAATATATATGTAACACTACACTACTTATGAGCTTGCATGCAAGAGATGGAGAACAATTTGCTCTGCATGTACCAACCAATATCTTAGGCCGGGTTCCCATATACCTGACCACCATTTGCCTTCTTTTCCTCTCCAGCGTTGTAGTAAAAAGTTGGGGGTTAAACTGATCCCACAACTGATCCCGTAGTTTCTATGGAACAATTCAAGCATCCAGCACATCAGATTTGATACCGGACACAACTGTAATATGGGGTCCCGGCCTTAGAGGATAAACTTGTGATTGGAATGGTTCACATTTATTGAGGTTACAGTGGATTCAGTAAAACACAGAAAATGAACATATTGCTATGGCAGTGCATTCTTTCCATAAATCCAGTGCTTTTTAGTATATTTTCAGGTTTATAACATGATTATGGCTTACAAGGTTTAGTAGAAATTGTTTACAATGGCAAACAAAGCATTTATATCCATGATTAACTGTATATTAGAGCATCAGAACCTACAGACATCACTACAGCAAGAGCATTCAGCTGCACCTCATCACATATTACTCGCATTGTAGTTCTTGGGGATATGAATATTTCAGACACCTTTTTTCTCAGAACTTTCATGTGAGAGGAGTATGAAAAGGATGGTAAACTTGTTTAGGGGTGAGCAGTTTACATAAACCACATAGAAATAAGACAATAATGGGTGAGAATTGGAGACTACATTTGGAACCTGCGTACAAGGGTCTGCACACCATGTCTGTAGTATTACTGCTCCAGGCTGTTCTTGTAATAGTTGTAGCATGTTATATGATCAAAGCCGTTTTTGCAGAACGAAAGTTGCTTTTTTGCTTACGCATCGGCATATTTTACTGTACTTTTTCCACACGCAAGGCATGTGCATTTGCGTGCTGCAAAAAAAATATGCATCGATTGAAATGGCTAATGTGTTCCTGATGTATTCTTTTTCCTGCGCAACTACGCAGTGTTTCACTTATCTCCTAGCATACTGCACATATTTGCACATCTCCAATGACTTCTATGGGGACTTTTGATGCAAAAATGTGGGGGTTTTTGCATGACTGAAATGCACAGGAAAATTCACACATGTGAACAAACGCATTGAAATTAATGGATTCTATGCACTACAAAATTGCACAAGCAAATTTTGCATTCACAATTGTGAGCAAATTTGCCTGTGTAAAGCCAGCCTTAGCCTGTACAATAAAGCCATGTGCATGGAGCATGTAGTGTAGCACACGGAGTGCCTACATGTTCATGCTGTGGTATGGTTATGTATGCCATGTACGGTACTATAGATATTCTCATCCAGAAGATAAGGATCCCTTCTTCTTACAAGAAACGATGGGGCGTTCTACAATCTCTGTTAGATTCTGTATAAATATGGCAGAAAGACAACTGTAGATGCTTCTATATGGAAAGGGAGTCTACATGGAAGCACAGGATTGCTTTATAGACCGTTATCAGTATTAAGGGTCTATACAATTTAGCACACATGGAGCCAAAATATGGCTTTACTGGTATTTGATATAGGGGAAGGAAGGGTACTCAGGTAAAGAATGTTAAGAAACTATGAATTAGGCGGTTTGCAAAATGTAGTTTCTGATACATTTCCAAAAGGAATGAAAAGAAAAAGTCTTTCATGAATTTAGTTCATATTAGAATTCTGGCTTTGGCTAAAATCAGTGACAGGAAGTCTAGAGAATGTCTGTCCCCACAATTACTACTTTATTTCAGACATCTTAGAAATATTTCTATGGAAATCTGTACAACATTTATGCTTACTAGTCTTCTAAAATGGAACTTACTGGCTGCTGAAAGAGTGAGCTGCTGTTTAACCCATTACAACTACAAGTAACACTGAGCACCACGTTTTATCTCACTCTCCTCTACATCAACGTAGAAGTACTCATATGCAATCAGTTTACATTTCCTGCTATGCATTGCCTCACAGGTATAGAAGGTAAAACAGCCAAAGGATCTTTACCCCTTCTCAGACTGATGACTTTTTACTTAAACCTATCCACAACACAAGTTTTATCTCCAGAAGTTCTTATTACAATCTGTCCTATACTTACATATCTTTGAATCAGCAGCCTGTGACAGAAGTACTAAATAATGGAAGTCAAATACATTACATAATTAGTGTTGGGCCACTAGCTATGTAATGTATATGACTTCCATTATTAAACAGCTGGCAGGTTTTTTTTTGTCAACTCCACCATAAACTTGGCCCGGTGTACAAGGTTTTCAGTGGTAAGTCAAGAGAAGAGTGGAGCGACTCCTATTATAGATGATATCCTAATATTCAAAATAGGTTTTGTAGAATAGTTTAGTAGGATGCTGCCAGTCCAATAACCATCACTGTAGGCAATGGGGCATAGAAATGCCTAATTGTAAGAAGGAAAAAATAATTGATCGTGCACACTACCCCTGTAATGTAAAGCACCTGAAAGCACAGGGATTAACCCAATTTCTTCTTTACTAATTAAATTAATGCCAGCACAAATAACGCATTTCCTTAGAAATGGCCAGAAAGAATACAAGATGTTACTGGAAATTCATGTCCTGTACTACCAGGGAAGAAGGAATGGTGGGTTTCCTATTTAAAAGACCTTAAAGGGGTGTTCCTAGTTCCCCAATTAAGATCGTTCATTCTATAATGAAGAGTTATACAGTTAGGTAGTATCTATGCATGAAATCTTCACAGTTTTCCATAGACTTGATTTTATATAATGGGAGACGTCATTTTGATGGAAATCTTAGATGAATACAAAGTTCATGGCTTATTACAGTTCAGAGGTGGTTCAGTGTAGGCCATGGATCAGCACAGATTCCTGGAGACAATTCACATGAGCGAATGAGTATCTAAAGAATGGGCGTTGTGTATTTGCATGCGCATCTGCGTATTTTATTGGGTTTTTTTGCATGCAAATCGTGCGCAATTGCGCCTGCAAAAAACACATACCACTGCTCTCTGTTTCATGAGTTCAAAAAGATCAATGTGCAGAAAAATAAAGCTTGCTGCATATTTTTATGCACAAATGAAATATGCACGTGCGAACAAACTGACTGAAATCAATGGGTTGTATCTTCTGGTGCATGTGCAAATTTTATGTGCGCAAACTTTTTGTGCCCAAATACATCCATGTGAATCGGCCTTAGACTAGATTTACTGTACAGTAACTGAAACAATGTGCTTTGAGAAGGCTCTATGGGTTTTCAGCCTCTGTTCCCAATTAAGTGATAGCAAACAAAGATCTTGGAAGTGGTGAGGAGCAGAGACAAAGGATTTGAAAAGGCGCAGAACGTTTTATTTTACAATAATTAATCTTTATTTGCATAAACTGGGCGACCGTTTTCAAGTGCAATCTATGAACCATGGCCAATGCCATGCACATGTCTCTCAGTGCAAACATAGTTATGATGTGAAAGAGGAACAGGGAATTGAATTGAAAAGTCTTGCTATTGAGTACCCATATTATCCCTGAAGTAACGATAGTAGTGTGAAACATTATTACAGCCTATTAATTGGAATGTCTACTTTCTGCTTTACTCGGGATCCCTTCACCAACCTTCAGTCACTTTCTCATTTCCATCTGATTTTAATTCTTTCTCCAGAAATAGATACTAGTGGAATGAAGAGCTGAGGCATTTGGGGGAAATACCGATAAGAAATGGGTTGCAAAATGGAATGCAACTAATGCTGATGAATTGCTAAAGGATTAAAAAAACGAATGAACAACAGATGCTAAGGATTACTATTGAGGCTTTGCATTGCTGGACTACCGTAAATATATATTTGTTCGTACTGCCAAAATCTAATGCATGTTCTTCGTTATTCGGTATCTCAGATTTTGTTTAATTAAAATAATGTAAGCCAAATTTATGGATTGATATCAATGTTTCCAATACTAACACTATTCACACCATCTGTTGTAACATGTATTAGGCCCATGCTAGTGAGTCCCTATAAGGCTGTGATTAGATGAGCGTGTTTTTTTGAGTGCCTATTTGCGCAAAAGTTGAAAATGCGTGTATGAGCAAAGTTTCATATGCACAGCGCATTAAACTTTGCCTGTTCACTGGAGCAGCTGCTCCACGAAGATCCCCTCATCACTGAACACTGTCACAATGTTCAGTGATGATGGGACTCTCTGCTGTGACAGCTGTGACAGCTCCAGCGAGTCTTCTCCCCAGCTCTCTTCTGAAGCATTTCTTCTGGTCGGGCATTTTAAAATCCCCGCCTCCTGGAAGTGCTGCCACTGATTGGCTGAGCGCAGGGACCAATCACAGCCATTCAATGGCCAAAAGCATCTTTTCAATGCCTTGCTGTAAGCAGTGGGGAAGCTATTCCGTGTGCAGGAGTTTCCATCAACTCCTACTCCCATAGAAGTCAATGGAAACTCTGGTAAAACGCGCACCTATGTCCTATCTTTTTTAGGTGCATGCTGTTTTGTGCTGCTAATTCCGCACAAATGAACGCTTCTATAAGAACCCATTTGTTCTTTTAGAAGTGGGTATTATACGCGCGCAAAACACACACTCGTCTGGCCGAGCCCTAAATTAGAATGGATCATTTGGCCTTTCTAGATGTTATCTGCCCCCTTGTCTGAGATATGATGTATGTAATATTACTGTTATGATTGAAATAAGGCCAATCATTTAATTGGACCAGAAAGACCAAAAATAACAGGTTTAAGTAACTTCTTCCTATTAAATATGCAAAGGGAAGGTTGGCAACAATGAAGGTATTTCTTGCTTTTCACTTTTTACTGATCTCCACCTTTTTAACCCTTTTCCCGATCATCCCTGTACAAGGCTTAAGTGCCATTAATGAAGAACAAAATTTTAAATCTTAACTTATCAGTGCAGCTGTCCAATCTGTTAACATTGTTGGATTGACAAGTATCAAGTGCCCATCTCTCTCACTATATATATAAAGTAGAAGCACAGTATGAAGTGGAGTACTGTGTGCAGTTGGAAGCATTTGGCATATTTGGAAGGGATCAGTGCGGGATAATACGGTTGACAAATGTCTTCTGAGCCGCACCTGAGGGAGAGTTTAAGTTTTCACCTTCCTGTTGGTAAAGAAGAAACAGTTGGTAAGAAAAGGATTATATCATATAAATGTTAATTAGGCAATGGCTACACATGTTATAGTAGAATTATATATTTTGCTCTTCTATTTATTTTTTTCAGTTTGACTCTGATTGATCTATAAGTGTGGATGCACATGTAACAATATTTTACACAATTTGCCACAGTGAATGTGCAACAAAATTCGGATTTGGAAATTGCCTTGCCATAGACTTTCAGTACATTTTACTGGAAAAGGTAAAGTTCGCAGCATATACCCAAGGTATCGCTATGCACTGTATGTTTTATCTTCTCAGCCTTACTAAATATTTGAGGCTATTTCCCTAAACACGCTATAAAGCCCGCAGTGCAATAATAGTCAGAGGCACCATATCCAGGATACACATTTGAACTCATGCTATTATTGTATTCTATGGCCGAGGGCATGGACTGCAGCCAAATCATAGCATTTGCCATCAGAAAAAATCCTAGTGTCATTAATGAGGATACTAATGGTAAACATTATTCTAACCTTTTCCATGAATATTGTATGATGGACCTAAACAAGAAAGGGACAACCCCCAATATGTACATAGTTTAAACTGCCTAATCTCTGTGACGTACATGAGCTGCAGTTTGCTATGAAGAGACACCTGCTGCAAACCACCATGATTGGAGCTAGCTGCAGTCACTGCTGTTTAATAACTTACATGCATTCTCAATGTTGACTGCAGTATGTAAGACGTACGTCGGCCACTGGGGGGGATGTCCCTATTCCTACTTATCATCACCCCCCACCCACCCCCGGAATGTGATTGCAGAGTGCCAATGGTTGCCATGGTATTCCTGGGCCAAGTGAATGCTCCCTGGGTTGCCATGTATTTTACCCTATTAAGCCCTGCCTATGTACTGTGTCCTACAAAAAATGATCAGTCACACACCTCTATCACTGTAAAAATAAAAAACTTATGACGCTCAGACTGCGGTGGCAAAAAAAATAGTTTGTATTTAATAAAAGGGTTTTAATTTTTTTAAGTAGTAAAACCTAAAAAAAAAATTATAAATGGAAGGTAGTTAAAGGGTTAAGCAATATTTTTCCATTAGTTCACATAAGAATTAAGAAACAATTTCTGCATTTTCCTTACAAATGGAAGTGATACAATTACTTCCTTATAAATTAAACATTTCCTGCATGTTTACATAAAGAGACATTCTATGTATGTATATATAGAAAATATTCACAGCTTACATAAATGTTCCAAGACAATAATATGCTCCGATCTAATGGTCTATTTCACAACACTGTGTGTGGTATCGTCTATAATATGACTGCAGTATGATTCCTTTTATAAATAGTTTCTATCCATTAAACAATGAAGTCACACAACTAAAAATAAGGCTCAAAGACAAAAGTAATCACATTCTATCATCTTTACAGTTAGCTGTGCTTCCAATAATGCAGAGGTGTCAAACTAATTTTCACCAAGGGCCACATCAGGCTTATGGTGACCTTCAAAGGGCCGATTGTAAGGCCGCCTGCAGACGGCTGGGTCGGATCCTGCTGTGAGAATTCTCGCAGCGGGACCCGACCCGTGCCCCTACAGGAACCAGCGCGGCACTCACTTGCTCCCGCGGCTCCGGCACTGTGATGTGCCAGCTGCCCCGCACAGAAATAAAGCATGCCGCGATTTCTTTTCTGTGCGAGATGTTGCGCAGACAAATCGCAGCCGTCTGCATAGGATTGCGTTTTCTAACGCAATCCTATGGCAGCTTTCACGGGCGGAAATTTTGCAGGAAATCCCGCCGCGGAATTTCTGCCTGTGTACAGGGGGCCTAAGACAGTATAGTTAGGGGTTGTTCACACAAGTGTATTTGCGTACATAATATGCAGTGAATAGAAGCCATTGATTTCAATGAGTCATTCACATGATGTATATTTTCACACAGCATGACCTATTTTGTTACATACTACACACCCCAATAGGTCATTGAAGTGAATGGGCCGTGCAAATACGTGGTGAATTCGCAGGAAACCTATGTATTCACTGCATATTTGCGCACCATTTCAGTGGGCCCATCTGCATTCCTTTGTACGTACGCAATTATACAGGCATAAGCGATTTATGATTGCGCAAATACGCAGCGTATTACAATACAATTACACCCATGTGAACGAGGCCTAATAGTGACCCTGATAGTGGCCCCAGTAAAAATAACGACCCCACAGTGGCCCAATTAGTAATATTAACCCCCATAACAATGTTATAATTATAAGCCCCCCTAGTAAAAAAGCTCCCCCCTCCGTAATAATATTAACCCCCTCAGTAATAAGCCCCCACCTCAGTAATAATAATAAGCAGCCTCCCCCCAGTAATAAGCAGCCCCCCCAATCATAACCAGCCCCCCAGTAATAACCACCCCTCACCCCAGTAATAACCCCCCAGTAATAACCAGCCCCCTCCCCCAGTAATAACCAACCCCCTCCCCCAGTAATAACCAACCCCCTCCCCCAGTAATAACCAGCCCCCCTACCCCCAGTAATAACCAGCCCCCCCAGTAATAAGCAGCCCTCCCCAGTGATAACCAGCCCCCCAGTAATAACCAGCCCCCCCGTAATAAGCAGCCCCTCCCCCAGTAATAAGCAGCCCTCCCCCCAGTAATAAGCACCCCCCAGTAATAAGCACCCCCCCTCAGTAATAATCAGCCCGCCCAGTAATAAGCAGCCCCCCAGTAATAAGCAGCCCCCTCCCCAGTAATAGGCAGTCCCCCCCCCAGTAATAGGCAGCCCCTTCCCCCATAATAGGCAGCCCCTCCCCCAGTAATAGGTAGCCCCCCAGTAATAGGCAGCCCCCACTCCATATACTTACTTTCTTCTGCCTGTCAGCGTCGCTCCCTCTCTGCTTGCCCTGAGCCCGGCGCACACTGACGTCAGTGTGTGTGCCCAGCAAGCTTCCTCCCCGAGTCCTCTCCTGCGGAACTAATGAGCAGGGGACTCAGGGAGGAGGATCCTGGCTGCACACTGACGTCAGTGTGCGCCGGGATCAGTGGCAACAGCGCGATTACCAACGGGGAGCTGCGGCACCCCAGCTGGTAATCGCTGCAGTGGTGAGCGGCGTCGGCACGCCACGAGCCACATAACACGAGGCAGTGGGCCGGATTCGGCCCGCGGGCCTTGTGTTTGACACATGTGCAATTATGTATGGAATGAGCGCTCACTGTGTATTACATAGGCATTCTCCAAATTGAAAGGTGAGAAAGAATAAAAACACAATTACAAATCTGTGTTTCTTCTGTTATGATAATAACAGTTGTAACTAACAATAAAGTAGACAAACTAGAAGTAATGATGTCTGAGGAAAACTAACAGGAATTACCTGGTTGGGTATAAAACTGTTACTGGGCGCTGAACTTACAGGGTTACAGTCTGTTTAGAAGGGACAGTAGAAAACAGAAAGGGGCAGGGGTTTGTCTTTATGTGAAATCCTGTTTAATAGCTGAGAGCTGCCCCTGATTGGTCCTTGCGCTGAGCCAATCAGAGGCAGCACTTACTGAATTCATGAATGGGTGAGTGAGAGCTGCCTCAGATTGGTGAGGGCTGTGACCAATCAGAGGCAGCCCATTCAGCAGGCGGGGATTTTAAATCCCTGGCTGCTGAATACTACACAGAGCAGTTCAGGAGAACTGCCGGCCAGCCGCGACTGAACTCCGGCTGCAGGGACAAGGTGAGTATATATATTTTTTTTATTTTTACACATTCTTGGATGTTTTTCAGGGAAGGGCTTATATTTTTAAGCCCTGCCCGAAAATTCATGCCGCGCTCGCCGGCAGCCAATTGCTTTCAATGGGGCCGGCTGTATTGCCGTCTCCATTGAATTCAATGGGCGAACATCGTTCTTCTCTGCCACAGCTGTTACAGCTGTGGCAGAGGAGAATGATCTTTGGAGTACATGTTCTCAATGGGGTCTGCTGCCGCCGGCCCCATTGAGCGCACTTATAGAACACAAGGAATCGCAGAACGCAGATTGGCGCAATCTGCGATTCCTCGTGTCCTATAATTTATCGGACATCCGCATAAAAAGCGGCCATGTGACCGATGCCATTGCAAAGCAATGGTTCTATATATGCGCAGATCGTGCGAAAAAACGCCCGTCTGACCAAGGGCTGAAAGTGTTGGCCCTTTAATAAATAATGCAGGAACAATTGTAGAGGGTGATGAGGAGAAAGCAAATCTATTTAAAAGCTTTTTCTCTAGTGTGTTAACAGTCTAAAGCCCCATTTACACTGAAAGATGATCGCTCAAAAAACGCTCAAACGACAGTTGGAGTGACATTTTTGAGCGATCATCTTTGTATAAACTCTGAAGTAGCTAATTAGCTATTTAAGAGTTAAATGAAGGCAGAGTGGGACACCACTGACATCTCTGAGAACAGCAGCTGCTTTGTGTATGCAAACAGCTGGTATCCTGCTGAGAAGTCTGAGTGGAATACCAGCTGAAAGCATGCTATCAGAAGTATCCCACTGAGAACTCAGCATGCAACGCTGATAAGAGTCATCACTGATTTTTAGCTTGCTAAAAATCAGCGATGAACTAATAGTGAACAAAAAGCGCACAATGGCAGCGCATTTAGACGCAACGCTGATTGCTCAAAAGATGGCTTTTGAGTGAATTTAGTGCAATAATCGTTGTGTCTAAATCGGCCTTAACCCAGGAAAAAGTGCAGAGCTATCTTAAAAAGATTAAAATAGACAAATTGCCAGTCCTGGTGGCATACACCCCCGGGTTCTAAAGGACTTAAGCAATGACTTGTTTCTTATATTTAGGGACTCTATAGTGACAGGGTCAGTTCCACTGGATTGGCGCATAGCAAATATTGTGATAATATTTAAAAACTAGAGATGAGCAAGCACCAAATGCTCGGGTGCTCGTTACTCGAGTCGAACTTTCCGCGATGCTCGAGAGTTCGTTTCGAGTAACGAACCCCATTGAAGTCAATGGGCGACTCGAGCATTTTTGTATATCGCCCATGCTTGCTAAAGTTTTCATTTGTGAAAATCTGGGAAATTCAAGAAAGTGATGGGAACAACACAGAAACGGATAGGGCAGACGAGGGGCTACATGTTGGGCTGCATCTCAAGTTCCCCGGTCCCACTATTAAGCCACAATAGCGGCAAGAGTGCCTCCCCCCCCCCCTCCCAACAATTTTACTTCTGAAAAACCCTCATTAGCAAGGCATACCTTAAGCTAAGCACCACACTACCTCCAACAAAGCACAATCACTGCCTGCATGACACTCCGCTGCCACTTCTCCTGGGTTACATGCTGCCCAACCCCCCCGCACGACCCAGTGTCCACAGCGCACACCAAAGTGTCCCTGTGCAGCCTTCAGCTGCCCTCATGACACACGCGGGCCTCATAGCCACACCACCCTCATGTCTATTTATAAGTGCATCTGCCATGAGGAGGAACCGCAGGCACACACCGCAGAGGGTTGGCAGGGCAGGCAGCGACCCTCTTTAAAAGGGGCGGGGCGATAGCCCACAATGCTGTACAGAAGCAATGAAAACTCCAATCCTGTGCCACCTCCGTCAGGAGCTGCAAACGTGGGCATAGCAATGGGGAATCCATGTGCCACACAGTATTCATTCTGTCAAGGTGTCGTATAGCTCAATCCACACTGCAAGGGGAAAGCCGTCAGCGCTCTGCCCCCTACCCAAGTCAGTCAGTGCCTTTGTGCCAGACAGGTCAAAAACCGCAATGGGAACTAAGTTTGCACCAACAGCATAGGTGGGTCCTAGGAAACCCAAGGCATGAACCAAAAATTGATTTGAGCGGCCAAACATGGCAGACTTGCACCGTGCCCACGGCATAGGCTTCGGCCCACAGATTCAGCAATCCTAGGCTGGAAGCGGACTTTCACTGCACCCAGGACATAGGCCTCTGCACAAACCCTCAGCAATTGCGTGCCTACAGCGGACTCCAATGCTAGCGTAGCTGTGCATGTCTCATTAGCGCTGTATTGATCCTGTAGTTTGTCCCAATGCAGTGCCCCGGATAGTAGAACTAATGTCAGATTAAATACAGGTGGGCTTCGGCCCACACTGCATGCCCCAGTCTGACCGGGGTTTTTAATACATAGACACAGGCAGGTACAAATCCCTAATGTGAAGTCCGTGTGGACCCAAAGCATGGGTGGCTCCCTGGAACCATAAACAAATCCCATTGCAGTGCCCTGGACAGCAGAGCTAACGTCAGATACAATATAGGTGGGCTTCGGCCCACAGTGCATGCCCCAGTCAGACTGGTAATATGTACCTTAACAGTAACCGCGTTGGTGGGAATGTGGTGGCGACTGCGTACCTAGTAGCGCGGTTTATTTAGTTGGTTTTCGGAATGTGGCCAGGATTAAGTGGGCCGTGGCGGGGGGATGGTGGGGGGGGCTCTCTTGTTGTGTCGTTAAAGGTGAAATTCTTGGACTGCCACCAGATGGACCAATGCACAGGTATTTGCCAAGAATGTTTTCATTGTTGGAGGAGAAGGGGGATGTTTTTGAGGCACTACATGTCCTCTCCACGTCTCCGTGGTTATATGCACCTTAACAGTAACAGCGTTGGTGGGAAATGGCCTCGCCGCCATCATGTCTTTGGAAAGCCTCCGTTTCCACACCCCAGTGACATAGCATTAGCAGCGGTATAGGCAGAGCCCAGAATTAGTAACATTTCAGCGGTAGCATTAGGGACAGGCCCCAGTAACATATCACCAGCAGCATTATAGGGGGAGCACAGTATTAGTTCCATTTCAGTAGTAGTAGCAGTCCAGACAGGCCCCAGTAAGAATTCCGAAGCAGCAGTATAGGGGGAGCGCAGTCTTAGTTCCATTTCAGTAATAGTAGCACTCAAGACAGGCCCCAGTAACAATTCTGAAGCAGCAGTATAGGGGGAGCGCAGTCTTAGTTCCATTTCAGTAATAGTAGCACTCAAGACAGGCCCCAGTAACAATTCCGAACCAGCAGTATAGGGGGAGCGCAGTCTTAGTTCCATTTCAGTAATAGTAGCACTCAAGACAGGCCCCAGTAACAATTCCGAAGCAGCAGTATAGGGAGAGCGCAGTCTTAGTTCCATTTCAGTAATAGTAGCACTCAAGACAAGCCCCAGTAACAATTCCGAAGCAGCAGTATAGGGGGAGCACAGTATTAGTTCCATTTCAGTAGTAGTAGCAGTCAAGACAGGCCACAGTAACATTCCCGTTGCAGCAGTTTAGGGAGATAACAGTCTCTTTCACATTTCAGTAGTTGCAGTATAGACAAGGCCCCAGTTACATTTATGTAGCAAAAGTGTAGGCCAACCCCACACACCTTGCTGTACCATGAGTGCAGGAGAAGCCCATAAAAATTACTAGGATTACACTGTAGGCAAGGGCCCAAAAAAATTGGTGTACTAACAGTACAAATGTGCCTCAGAAAAATTGCCCATGCCCAACCAAGAGGGCAGGTGAAACCCATTAATCGCTTTGGTTACTGTGGCTTAATTTATAACTAGGCCTGGAGGCAGCCCAGTTAAACGAAAAATTGGTTCAGGTGCAAGTTTCAATGCTTTAATGAGAATTGAAACGTATAAACATTGTTTACAAAAGTTATATGACTGAGCCTTGTGGGCCTAAGAAAAATTGCCCGTTCGGCGTGATTACGTGAGGTTTCAGGAGGAGGAGCAGGAGGAGGAGGATGAATATAATACACAGATTGATGACGCTAAAAGGTCCCCGTTTTTTAAGGATGATAGAGAACGATGCTTCCATCCGCAGGTGCAGCCTACGTATTGTTTATGTACTGCTGCTGTCCGCTGGTGGAGAAGAGAAGTCTGGGGAAATCCAGGCTTTGTTCATCTTTCTGAGTGTAAGCCTGTCGGCACTGTCAGTTGACAGGCGGGTACGCTTATCCGTGATGATTCCCCCAGCCGCACTTAACACCCACTCTGACAAGACGCTAGCCGCAGGACAAGCAAGAACCTCCAGGGCATACAGCGCGAGTTCAGGCCACGTGTCCAGCCTCGACACCCAGTAGTTGTAGGGAGCAGAGGCGTCACGGAGGACAGTCGTGCGATCGGCTACGTACTCCCTCACCATCCTTTTACAGTGCTCCCGCTGACTCAGCCTTGACTGGGGAGCGGTGACACAGTCTTGCTGGGGAGCCATAAAGCTGGCAAAGACCTTGGAGAGTGTTCCCCTGCCTGCGCTGTACATGCTGCCTGATCTCCGCGCCTCCCCTGCTACCTGGCCCTCGGAAACTGCGCTTTCTGCCACTAGCGCTGTCGGATGGGAATTTTACCATCAGTTTGTCTGCCAGGGTCCTGTGGTATAGCATCACTCTCGAACCCCTTTCCTCTTTGGGTATGAGAGTGGAAAGGTTCTCCTTATACCGTGGGTCGAGCAGTGTGTACACCCAGTAATCCGTAGTGGCCAGAATGCGTGTAACGCGAGGGTCACGAGAAAGGCATCCTAACATGAAGTCAGACATGTGTGCCAGGGTACCTGTACGCAACACATGGCTGTCCTCACTAGGAAGATCACTTTTAGGATCCTCCTCCTCCTCCTCCTCCTCCTCCTCCTCAGGCCATACACACTAAAAGGATGACAGGCAAGCAGCATGGATACCCTCAGCAGTGGGCCAAGCTGTCTCTTCCCCCTCCTCCTCCTCAACGCACTGAGATATAGACATGAGGGTGCTCTGACTATCCAGCGCCATACTGTCTTCCCCCACCTCCATTTCCGAACGCAAAGCATCTGCCTTTATGCTTTGCAGGGAACTTCTCAAGAGGCATAGCAGAGGAATGGTGACGCTAATGATTGCAGCCTCGCCGCTCACCATCTGGGTAGACTCCTCAAAGTTTCCAAGGACCTGGCAGATGTCTGCCAACCAGGCCCACTCTTCTGTAAAGAATTGAGGAGGCTGACTCCCACTACGCCGCCCATGTTGGAGTTGGTATTCCACTATAGCTCTACGCTGCTCATAGAGCCTGGCCAACATGTGGAGCATAGAGTTCCACTGTGTGGGCACGTCGCACAGCAGTCGGTGCACCGGCAGATTAAACCGATGTTGCAGGGTCCGCAGGGTGGCAGCGTCCGTGTTGGACTTGCGGAAATGTGCGCTGAGCCGGCGCACCTTTCTGAGCAGGTCTGACAAGCGTGGGTAGCTTTTCAGAAAGCGCTGAACCACCAAATTAAAGACGTGGGCCAGGCATGGCACGTGCGTGAGGCTGCCGAGCTGCAGAGCCGCCACCAGGTTACGGCCGTTGTCACATACGACCATGCCCGGTTGGAGGCTCAGCGGCGAAAGCCAGCGGTCGGTCTGCTCTGTCAGACCCTGCAGCAGTTCGTGGGCCATGTGTCTCCTATCTCCTAAGCTGAGTAGTTTCAGCACGGCCTGCTGACGATTGGCCATCACTGTGCTGCCACGCCGCGTGACACCGACTGCTGGCGATGTGCTGCTGCGGACACATCTTGATTGTGAGACAGAGGTTGCATAGGAGGAGGAGAAGGGTGGTTTAGTGGAGGAAGCATACACCGCCGCAGATACCAGCACCGAGCTAGGGCCCGCAATTCTGGGGGTGGGTAGGACGTGAGCGGTCCCAGGCTCTGACTCAGTCCCAGCCTCCACTAAATTCACCCAATGTGCCGTCAGGGAGATATAGTGGCCCTGCCCGCCTGTGCTTGTCCACGTGTCCGTTGTTAAGTGGACCTTGCCAGTAACCGCATTGGTGAGGGCGCTTACAATGTTGCTGGAGACGTGGTCGTGTAGGTCTGGGACGGCACATCGGGAAAAGTAGTGGCGACTGGGAACCAAGTAGCGCGGGGCCACCGCCATCATGTCTTTGAAAGCTTCAGTTTCCACAAGACTATACGGCAGCATCTCAAGGCTGATCAATTTGGCTATGTGCACGTTTAAAGCTTGAGCGTGCGGGTGCGTGGCGGCGTACTTGCACTTGTGCTCAAACAGTTGCGCTAGTGGCGGCTGAATGCTGCGCTGAGAGATATTGCTGGATGGGGCCGAGGACAGCGGAGGTGAGCGTGTGGGTGCAGGCCGGGAGACGGTCGTGCCTGTGTCCTGAGAGGGGGGTTGGATCTCAGTGGCAGGTTGGGGCACAGGGGGAGAGGCAGTGGTGCAAACTAAAGGCGGTGAACGGCCTTCGTCCCACCTTGTGGGGTGCTTGGCCATCATATGCCTACGCATGCTGGTGGTGGTGGCTCCCCAGCTGATCTTGGCGCGACAAACCTTGCACACCACAGTTCGTCGGTCGTCTGCACTCTCAGTGAAAAACTGCCAGACCTTTGAGCACCTCGGCCTCTGCAGGGTGGCATGGCGCGAGGGGGCACTTTGGGAAACAGTTGGTGGATTATTCGGTCTGGCCCTGCCTCTACGCCTGACCACCGCACTGCCTCTTCCAACCTGCCCTGCTGCTGCACTTGCCTCCCTCTCTGAAGACCTGTCCTCAGTAGGCTTAGCAAACCAGGTGGGGTCAGTCACCTCATCGTCCAGCTGCTCTTCCTCCGAATCCTCTGTGCGCTCCTCCCTCGGACTTACTGCAATTACTACTACCTGAATGATAGACAACTGTGTCTCATCGTCGTCGTCCTCCTCACCCACTGAAAGCTCTTGAGACAGTTGCCGGAAGTCCCCAGCCTCATCCCCCGGTCCCCGGGAACTTTCCAAAGGTTGGGCATCGGTCGCGACAAACTCCTCCGGTGGGAGAGGAACCATTGCTGGCCATTCTGGGCAGGGGCCCGGGAACAGTTCCTGGGAGTCGGCCTGCTCCTCAGAATGTGTCATTGTAATGGAGTGAGGAGGCTGGGAGGAAGGAGGAGCAGCAGCCAGAGGATTCAGAGTTGCAGCAGTGGACGGCGCAGAATTCTGGGTGGTCGATAGATTGCTGGATGCACTTTCTGCCATCCACGACAGTACCTGCTCACACTGCTCATTTTCTAATAAAGGTCTACCGCGTGGACCCATTAATTGTGAGATGAATGTGGGGATGCCAGAAATGTGCCTCTCTCCTAATCCTGCAGCAGTCGGCTGCGATACACCTGGATCAGGAGCTCGGCCTGTGCCCACACCCTGACTTGGGCCTCCGCGTCCTCGCCCACGTCCACGTCCTCTAGGCCTACCCCTACCCCTCAGCATGCTGTATTACCAGTAGTGCAGAAACAGAACGCTGTAATTAAATGTGCCGCTTATTGGCCTGTGGTTGGAGGCTGACTTCGCTTACGGAATGCACAGCAGAGGCAGGAAAGAATTTTGCGCAAGCCTGCTGTAACACTTAGCTGGTTGCGTATGAATTAGGACAACTACCCCCAGCAGAGACGCAGTACAGTCAGGACGGTCACAGGCAGCCCAAATAGATTTTTTTTCCCAAATTTTTTTGGAAAAGCCCACTGCGTATATAGACTGGATATGTCTTTCACTGTGCCTGCCTCACCACCACTACTGGCCGTGGACTATGTAAAATTACTGCAGACTGTTTCACTCTGGACAGGATGACAGCGGTGATGTAAGAGGCAACGCAGAGGCAGGAAAGAATTTTGCGCAAGCCTGCTGTAACACTTAGCTGGCTGCGTATGAATTAGGACAACTAGCCCCAGCAGAGACGCAGTACAGTCAGGACGGTCACAGGCAGCCGAAATAGATTTTTTTTTCCCAAATTTTTTTGGAAAAGCCCACTGCGTATATAGACTGGATATATCTTTCACTGTCCCTGCCTTACCACCACTACTGGCCGTGGACTATGTAAAATTACTGCAGACGGTTTCACTCTGGACAGGATGACAGCGGTGATGTAAGAGGCAACGCAGAGCCAGGAAAGAATTTTGCGCAAGCCTGCTGTAACACTTAGCTGGCTGCGTATGAATTAGGACAACTACCCCCAGCAGAGACGCAGTACAGTCAGGACGGTCACAGGCAGCCGAAATAGATTTTTTTCCCCAAATTTTTTTGGAAAAGCCCACTGCGTATATAGACTGGATATGTCTTTCACTGTCCCTGCCTCACCACCACTACTGGCCGTGGACTATGTAAAATTACTGCAGGACGCAATGCTCTGGACGCAATGCTCTGCACGGCCGATATACAAAAAAAAAATGTGCAACACTGCAAAAAGCAGCCTCAACAGTACTGCATACGGTCAGATGTGGCCCTAAGAAGGACCGTTGGGGTTCTTGAAGCCTAAAATCACTCCTAACGCTCTCCGTATAGCAGCTCCGGCATCAGCAGCACTTTCCCTGATCTTGTCAGAATGCATCTGTGGCGAGCCGCGGGAGGGGCCAATTTATATACTCGGGTGACACCTGATCTCGCCAGCCACTCACTGCAGGGGGGTGGTATAGGGCTTGAATGTCGCAGGGGGAAGTTGTAATGCCTTCCCTGTCTTTCTATTGGCCAAAAAAGCGCGCTAACGTCTCAGAGATGAAAGTGAAAGTAACTCGAACATCGCGTGGTGCTCGCCTCTAGTAACGAGCATCTCGAACACGCTAATACTCGAACGAGTAACAAGCTTGGACGAGTACGTTCGCTCATCTCTAATTGGCATCCAAATTTTACATACGGAATCTAATTCTCTCACTTCCTGATGTCATCTATATATATAAAATTGAATGTATGCGTGTGTGTCTGTCTGCGTGCGTGTCTATCTGTGTGTCTTTCTGTCTGTTTGTCCTTTATGCGCTACTACACCATTCATCCGATCACCATAAAACTTTAGGAAGTTGTTGAGTACACTCCGGGGAAGATTATAGGCATAGCAAATCTATCCTATGATAAATGGCGCGCGTGTGAGCGTCGTCGACAGTTACGCACCCCCCCCCCTCGTGTAGATCGTTCGATTTCCATCATTACAACTAAATCTCTCACTTCCCAATGTCGTAGAAACATGAAATTTGGCACAAGCATTGATTATGTCATAAATAGGAAAAGTTAATAGGTCCCAACTCGATTATTCAATTCTAAGCGCAAAAGAATTAGCGTCCAAATTTTACATACGGAATCTAATTTTCTCGCTTCCCAATGTCATAGAAACTTGAAATTTGGCACGAGCATTGATTATGTCATAAATAGGAAAATTTAATGGGTCCCAGCTCAATTATTCAATTCTAAGCGCCAAAGAATTAGTGTCCAAATTTTACGTACGGAATCTAATTTTCTTACTTCCTAATATCATTGAAACATGAAATTTGGCACGAGCATTGATTATGTCATAAATAGGAAAAGTTAATAGGTCCCAACTCGATTATTCAAGCCTAAGCGCAAAAGAATTAGCATCCAAATTTTACGTACGGAATCTAATTCTCTCACTTCCTGATGTCATCTATATATATAAAATTAAATGTATGTGTGTGTGTCTGTCTTCGTGCGTGTCTATCTGTGTGTCTGTCTGTTTGTCTTTTATGCACTACTACGCCATTCATCCGATCGCGATAAAACTTTAGGAAGTTGTTGAGTACACACCTGGGAAGATTATAGGCATAGTACAACTATCCTATGATAAATGGCGCGCGTGCGAGCGTCGTCGAACAGTTACGCCCCCCCCCCCCGTGTAGATCGTTTGATTTCCATCATTGCCACTAAATTTCTCACTTCCCGATGTCGTAAAAACATAAAATTTGGCACGAGCATTGATTATGTCATAAATAGGAAAAGTTAGTAGGTCCCAACCCGATTATTCAATTCTAAGCGCAAAAGAATTAGCGTTCAAATTTTACGTACGGAATCCAATTCTCTCACTTTCCAATGTCATAGAAACTTGAAATTTAGCACGAGCACTGATTATGTCATAAATAGGAAAAGCTAATGGGTCCCAACTCAATTATTCCATTCTATGCTCCAAAGATTTAGCATCCAAATTTTACGTACAGAATCTAATTCTCTCACTTACCGATGTCATTAAAACTTGAAATTTGGCACGAGCATTGATTATATCAAAAATAAGAAAAGATAATGGGTCCCAACTCGATTATTCCATTCTAAGCGCCAAAGATTTAGCATCCAAATTTTACGAACGGAATCTAATTCTCTCACTTACCGATGTCATTAAAACTTAAAATTTGACATGAGCATTAATTATGTCATAAATAGGAAAAGCTAATGGGTCCCAACTCGATTATTCAATTCTAAGCGCCAAAGAATTAGTGTCAAAATTTTACGTACGGAATCTAATTTTCTCACTTCCCAATGTCATAGAAACTTGAAATTTGAGACAAGAATTGATTATGTCATAAATAGGAAAAGTTAATGGGTCCCAACTAGATAATTCAATTCTAAGCGCAAAAGAATTAGCGTCCAAATTTTACGTACGTAATCTAATTCTCTCACTTTCCAATGTCATAGAAACTTGAAATTTGGCACGAGCATTGATTATGTCATAAATAGGAAAAGTTAATGGGTCCCAACTCGATTATTCAATTCTAAGCGCAAAAGAATTAGCGTCCAAATTTTACGTATGGAATCTAATTTTCTCACTTCCCAATGTCATAGAAACTTGTAATTTGGCACAAGCATTGAATATGTCATAAATAGGAAAAGTTAATGGGTGCTAACCCGATCATTCAATTCTAAGCGCCAAAGAATTAGCGTCCAAATTTTACGTACGAAATCTAATTCTCTCACTTCCCAATGTAATAGGAACTTGAAATTTGGCATGAGCATTGAATATGTCATAAATAGGAAAAGTTAATGGGTCCCAACTCGATTATTCAGTTCTAAGCGCCAAAGAATTAGCGTCCAAATTTTGCAAACGGAATGTAATTTTCTCAATTCCCGTTGTCATAGAAACAAAAAATTTGGCATGAGCATTGATTATGTCATAAATAGGAAAAGTTAATGGGTCCCAACTCGATTATCCAATTTTAGGTGCAAAAGAATTAGCGTCCAAATTTTACGTACGGAATCTAATTCTCTCACTTTCCAATGTCATAGAAACTTGAAATTTGGCACAAGCATTGATTATGTATTAAATAGGAAAAGTTTATGGGTCCCAACTCAATTATTCATTTCGACGCGCAAAAGAATTAGCATCCACATTTTACATACGGAATCTAATTTTCTCGCTACCCAATGTCATAGAAACTTGAAATTTGGCATGAGCATTGATTATGTCATAAATAGGGAAAGTTAATGGGTCCCAACTTGATTATTCAATTCTAAGCGCCAAACAATTAGCGTCAAAATTTTACGTACAGAATCTAATTTTCTCACTTCCCAATGTCATAGAAACTTGAAATTTGGCACGAGCATTGATTATGTCATAAATAGGAAAAGTAAAAGGGTCCCAACTCGATTATTCAATTCTAAGCGCAAAAACATTAGCGTCCAAATTTTACGTACAAAATTTATTTCTCTCACTTCCCAATGTAATAGAAACTTGAAACTTGGCACGAGCTTTGAGTATGTCATAAATAGGAAATGTTAATAGGTCCCAACTCGATTATTCAATTCTAAGTACAAAAACATTAGCGTCCAAATTTTACGTTCAAAATCTAATTCTATCACTTCCCAATGTCATAGAAACTTGAAATTTGGCACGAGCATTGATTATGTCATAAATAGGAAACGTTAATGGGTCCCAAGTCGATTATTCAATTCTAAGCGCTAAACAATTGGTGTCCAAATTTTACGTACGGAATCTAATTCTCTTACTTCCCGATGTAATTTGACACGGGCATTGATTATATCATAAGTAGGAAAAGCTAATGGGTCCCAACTCGATTATTTAATTCTAAACGCAAAAGAATTAGCGTTCAAATTTTACATGTGGAATTTAATTTTCTCACTTCCTGATGTCATATATATATATATATATATATATATATATATATATATATAAATGAATGACTGTCTGTCTGTTCTTTATGCATTACTACACTATTCATCCATTGTATGCGCAAAAGAATTAGCGTCCAAATTTTACGTACAGAATCTAAGTCTCTCACTTCCCGGTGTCATAGAAACATGAAATTTGGCAGGAGCATTGATTATGTCATAAATAGGAAAAGCTAATGGGTCCCAACTCGATTATTCAATTCTATGCGCAAAAGAATTAGCGTCCAAATTTAACGTACGGAATGTAATTTTCTCACATAGAAACTTAAAATTTGGCACGGGCTTTGAATATGTCATAAATAGGAAAAGTTAATGGGTCCCAACTCGATAATTTAATTCTCTGCGCAAAAGAATTAGCATCCAAATTTTACTTACGGAATCTAATTCTCTCACTTCCCGGTGTCAAAGAAACTCGAAATTTCGCAGGAGCATTGATTATGTCATAAATAGGAAAAGTAAATAGGTCTCAACTCGATTATTCAATTCTATGCACAAAAGATTTAGCGTCCAAATTTTATGTACGGAATGTAATTTTCTCACATAGAAACTTACTATTTGGCACGGGCATTGAATATGTCATAAATAGGAAAAGTTAATGGGTCCCAACTCGATTATTCAATTTTATGCGCAAAAGAATTAGCGTCCAAATTTTACGTATGGAATCTAATTCTCTCACTTCCCGGTGTCATAGAAACTCGAAATTTCGCAGGAGCATTGATTATGTCATAAATAGGAAAAGCTAATGGGTCCCAACTAGAGATGAGCGAGCACCAAAATGCTCGGGTGCTCGTTACTCGAGACGAACTTTTTGCGATGCTCGAGGGTTCGTTTCGAGTAACGAGCCTCATTGAAGTCAATGGGCGACCCGAGCATTTTTGTATATCGCCGATGCTCGCTAAGGTTTTCATTTGTGAAAATCTGGGCAATTCAAGAAAGTGATGGGAACGACACAGCAACGGATAGGGCAGGCGAGGGGCTACATGTTGGGCTGCATCTTAAGTTCACAGGTCCCACTATTAAGCCACAATAGCGGCAAGAGTGGGCCCCCCCAACAACTTTTACTTCTGAAAAGCCCTCATTAGCAATGGATACCTTAGCTAAGCACCACTCTACCTCCAACAAAGCACAATCACTGCCTGAATGACACTCCGCTGCCACTTCTCCTGGGTTACATGCTGCCCAACCCCCCCTGCACGACCCATTGTCCACAGCGCACACCAAATTGTCCCTGCGCAGCCTTCAGCTGCCCTCATGCCATGCCACACTCATGTCTATTTATAAGTGCGTCTGCCAGAGGAACCGCAGGCACACACTGCAGAGGGTTGGCACGGCTAGGCAGCGATCCTCTTTAAAAGGGGCGGGGTGATAGTCCACAATGCTGTACAGAAGCAATGAGAAATCCAATCCTGTGCCACCTCCATCTGGAGCTGCACACGTGGGCATAGCAATGGGTAACCTATGTGCCACACACTATTCATTCTGTCAAGGTGTCTGCATGCCCCAGTCAGACCGCGGTTTTTTATAAATAGTCACAGGCAGGTACAACTCCGCAATGGGAATTACGTGTGCACCCACAGCATGGGTGGCTCCCTGGAACCCACCGGCGGTACATAAAAAAATTTCCCATTGCATTGCCCATCACAGCTGAGGTAATAATGTCATGTTTAATGCAGGTGGGCTTCGGCCCACACTGCATGCCCCAGTCAGACTGGGGTTCTTTAGAAGTGGACACAGATGCATTTACAACTCCCTGTGGACCCACAGCATGGGTGGCTCCCTGGAACCCACCGGCGGTACATAAATATATCCCATTGCATTGCCCATCACAGCTGATGTTACGTCAGCTGTAATGCAGGTGGGCAAAAAATTAATTGGATTACACTGTAGGCGAGGGCCCCCAAAAATTGGTGTACCAACAGTACTAATGTACCTGAGAAAAATTGCCCATGCCCAACCGAGAGGGCAGGTGAAACCCATTAATCGCTTTGGTTTATGTGGCTTAATTGGTAACTAGGCCTGGAGGCAGCCCAGTTAAAATAAAAATTGGTTGAGGTGAAAGTTTCAACGCTTTAATGAGCATTGAAACGTATAAAAATTGTTTAGAAAAATTATATGACTGAGCCTTGTGGGCCTAAGAAAAATTGCCCGTTCGGCGTGATTACGTCAGGTTTCAGGAGGAGGAGCAGGAGGAGGAGGATGAATATTATACACAGATTGATAAAGCAAAAAGGTCCCCCTTTTGGATGGTGATAGAGAACGATGCTTCCATCCACGGGTGCAGCCTTCGTATTGTTTATGTATCGCTGCTGTCCGCTGGTGGAGAAGAGAAGTCTGGGGAAATCCAGGCTTTGTTCATCTTGATGAGTGTAAGCCTTTCGGCACTGTCGGTTGACAGGTGGGTACGCTTATCCGTGATGATTCCCCCAGCCACACTAAACACACTCTCTGACAAGACGCTAGCCGCAGGACAAGCAAGCACCTCCAGGGCATACAGCGCGAGTTCAGGCCACGTGTCCAGCTTCAACACTCAGTAGTTGTAGGGGGCAGAGGCGTCACCGAGGACGGTCGTGTGATCGGCTACGTACTCCCTCACCATCCTTTTACAGTGCTCCCGCCAACTTAGCCTTGACTGGGGACCGGTGACACAGTCTTTCTGGGGAGCCATAAAGCTGTCAAAGGCCTTAGAGAGTGTTCCCCTGCCTGCGCTGTACATGCTGCCTGATCTCCGCGCCTCCCCTGCTACCTGGCCCTCGGGAATGCGCCTTCGGCCACTAGCGCTGTCGGATGGGAATTTTACCATCAGTTTGTCCACCAGCGCCCTGTGGTATAGCATCATTCTCGAACCCCTTTCCTCTTCGGGAATGAGAGTGGAAAGGCTCTCCTTATACCGTGGGTCGAGCAGTGTGTACACCCAGTAATCCCTAGTGGCCAGAATGCGTGTAACGCGAGGGTCATGAGAAAGGCATCCTAACATGAAGTCAGCCATGTGTGCCAGGGTACCTGTACGCAACACATGGCTGTCCTCACTAGGAAGATCACTTTCAGGATCCTCCTCCTCCTCCTCTGGCCATACACGCTGAAAGGATGACAGGCAAGCTGCATCTGTACCCTCAGCAGTGGGCCAAGCTGTCTCTTCCCCCTCCTCCTCATGCTCCTCCCCCTCCTCCTCCTCCTCCTCTGGCCATACACGCTGAAAGGATGACAGGCAAGCAGCATCTGTCCCCTCAGCAGTGGGCCAAGCTGTCTCTTCCCCCTCCTCCTCATGCTCCTCCCCCTCCTCCTCAACGCGCTGAGATATAGACATCAGGTTGCTCTGACTATCCAGCGACATACTGTCTTCCCCCGCCTCCGTTTCTGATTCCAAAGCGTCTGCCTTTATGCTTTGCAGGGAACTTCTCAAGAGGCATAGCAGAGGAATGGTGATGCTAATGATTGCAGCATCCCCGCTCACCATCTGGGTAGACTCCTCAAAGTTTCCAAGGACCTGGCAGATGGCTGCCAACCAGGCCCACTCTTCTGTAAATAATTGAGGAGGCTGACTTCCACTGCGCCGCCCATGTTGGAGTTGGTATTCCACTATAGCTCTACGCTGCTCATAGAGTCTGGCCAACATGTGGAGCGTAGAGTTCCACTGTGTGGGCACGTCGCACAGCAGTCGGTGCACTGGCAGATTAAACCGATGTTGCAGTGTCCGCAGGGTGGCAGCGTGCGTGTGGGATTTGCGGAAATGTGCGCAGAGCTGGCGCACCTTTCCGAGCAGGTATGACAAGTGGGGGTAGCTTTTCAGAAAGCGCTGAACCACTAAATTAAAGACATGGGTCAGGCATGGCACGTGCGTGAGGCTGCCGAGCTGCAGAGCCGCCACCAGGTTACGGCCGTTGTCACACACGACCATGCCCGGTTGGAGGCTCAGCGGCGAAAGCCAGTGGTCGGTCTGCTCTGTCAGACCCTGCAGCAGTTCGTGGGCCGTGTGGCTCTTCTCTCCTAAGCTGAGTAGTTTCAGCACAGCCTGCTGACGCTTGCCCACCGCTGTGCTGCCACGCCGCATGACACCGACTGCTGGCGACGTGCTGCTGCTGACACATCTTGATTGCGAGACAGAGGTTGCGTAGGAGGAGGAGGAGGGTGGTTTAGTGGAGGAAGCATACACCCCCGCAGATACCACCACCGAGCTGGGGCACGCAATTCGGGGGGTGGGTAGGACGTGAGCGGTCCCAGGCTCTGACTCTGTCCCAGCCTCCACTAAATTCACCCAATGTGCCGTCAGGGAGATATAGTGGCCCTGCCCGCCTGTGCTTGTCCACGTGTCTGTTGTTAAGTGGACCTTGGCAGTAACCGTGTTGGTGAGTGCGCGTACAATGTTGCGGGAGACGTGGTCGTGTAGGCCTGGGACGGCACATCGGGAAAATTAGTGCCGACTGGGAACCGAGTAGCGCGGGGCCGCCGCCGCCATCATGCTTTTGAAAGCCTCCGTTTCCACAAGCCTATACGGCAGCATCCGTAGGCTGATCAATTTTGCAATGTGCACGTTTAACGCTTGAGCGTGCGGGTGCGTGGCGTCGTACTTGCGCTTGCGCTCAAACAGTGGCGCTAGCGACGTCTGGACGCTACGCTGAGAGACATTGCTGGATGGGGCCGAGGACAGCGGAGGTGAGGGTGTGGGTGCAGGCCGGGAGACGGTACTGCCTGTGTCCTCAGAGGGTGGTTGGATCTCAGTGGCAGGTTGGGGCACAGGGGGAGAGGCAGTGGTGCAAACCGGAGGCGGTGAATGGGCATCGTCCCACCTTGTGGGGTGCTTGGCCATCATATGCCTGCGCATGCTGGTGGTGGTGCCTCCCCAGCTGATCTTGGCGCGACAAAGGTTGCACACCACTGTTCGTCGGTCATCAGGCGTCTCTGTGAAAAACTGCCACACCGTAGAGCACCTTGACCTCTGCAGGGTGGCATGGCACGAGGGGGCGCTTTGGGAACCAGTTGGTGGATTATTCGGTCTGGCCCTGCCTCTACCCCTGGCCACCGCACTGGCTCGGCCTGTGCCCACACTCTGACTTGGGCCTCCGCGTCCTCGCCCGCGTCCACGTCCTATAGGCCTGCCCCTACCCCTCAGCATGGTGTATTAGCAGTAGTGCAGAAACAGAACGCTGTAATTAAATGTGCCGCTTATTGGCCTGTGGTTGGAGGCTGACTTCGTTTACGGAACCCCAGGAAATAATTTGGCGCACGCCTGCTGTAACACTTAGCTGGCTGCGTATTTATTTGGAGAACTAATACCCCCAGCAGACACGGACCCAGAACACTGAGCACAGTGACAGGCAGGCCAAATAGATTTTTTTCCAATATTTTTTTGAAAAGGACCACTGCGTATATTCAATATATAATATATGTCTTCTGGCCCTGCCTACACAATTCTGTCCCTGGACTGTGTCACGGAACTGCAGTGTTGCACTGTTATTAACTGCAACAGAGAGGTGATTTCAGAGCCAGGAAATAATTTGGCGCAAGCCTGCTGTAACACTTAGCTGGCTGCGTATGATTTTGGAGAACTACTACCCCCAGCAGACACGGACCCAGAACACTGAGCACAGTGACAGGCAGGCCAAATAGATTTTTTTCCAATATTTTTTTGAAAAGGACCACTGCGTATATTCAATCTATAATATATGTCTTCTGGCCCTGCCTACACACTTCTGTCCCTGGAGTATTACTGCAGGGCGCAATGCTCTGCACGGCTGATATACCAAAAAAAAAAAAATGTGCAACACTGCTAAAAGCAGCCTCCACAGTACTGCACACGGTTAGATGTGGCCCTAAGAAGGACCGTTGGGGTTCTTGAAGCCTACACTAACTCCTAACACTCTCCCTACAGCAGCTCCAACACGATACCACTGTCCCTCAGCTATGTCACAACGCATCTGAGGCGAGCCGCGGGAGGGGCCGATTTTTATACTCGGGTGACACCTGATCTCCCCAGCCACTCACTGCAGGGGGGTGGTATAGGGCTTGAACGTCGCAGGGGGAAGTTGTAATGCCTTCCCTGTCTTTCAATTGGCCAGAAAAGCGCGCTAACGTCTCAGAGATGAAAGTGAAAGTAACCCGAACATCGCGTGGTACTCGTTACGAGTAACGAGCATCCCGAACACGCTAATACTCAAACGAGTATCAAGCTCGGACGAGTACGTTCGCTCATCTCTAGTTGTTATCTCGATATATAAACCGAATGTATGTATGGCTGTCTGTCCGTCTTCGCAGCAACGTGCGACGGGTAAGCTAGTCTGCAATAAAACCTATTTATTCTTCTATCAATAATTAACCTGTTTTAAATATTTAGCATGTACATTTCAGCAGCTAAAATGCAGCTGACTAAAATACTTCTTTGGTAATTGTTAGAGACATGTTTTCACAACTAATGCTAATCTGTTAGCCCTTATCCAGTCTTTGATATGTAGCTAGTTAAGCACTAAGTAGTAACCTAAGAAAAAAGCAGGTAGAAGATGAGGAGGAATAAGAGGGATGTTGGGATTTGTAGTTTGGCTGGCACTCACATCTGCATAACACCTGACAAAGGAAAGACATAGGCCAAGGAGAAGGACAATAAGAAATGTAACCTGCCCATCATGTTTCATTGCTCTATCACAAATCACAAGATATTCTTCTCTTCTGATTCTGCCAAAATGCTAAAAATGAAGATTTTTTTATTCTCCAGTTTTGTTTTTCACTTGTACATATTATTTTATTTTTACCCAAATCATCCCTATTTAGAAAGTATTCCATGATTGACAATGCTGCCCAGAGTATCCCTTATTCCTTGAACAGGCAATTGAGGGTGTAAACTAGTGCATGAGAAACATAGTAACATAGTGTGTAAAGCTAAAAAAAGACAAATCTCCATTCAGTTCAACGTATTACTGATCCAGAGTAAAGCCAAAGAAAACATATAATGGAAAAAATTAATTCCTGACTCCAGTCTAGTAATAGGAATAATACCCAAATCACCAAACCTTCTGAGTAATAAGTGATACAACATGTAATATTGTAACACTCAAGAACGGCGTCCAGGCCCCTCTTAAACTTTTATCATATCACCATCACCACGTCCTCAGCAGAGAGTTACATAGTCTCACTGCTTTTAAAGTATAGAACCCCCTTATATGTCCATGTAGAAATCTTCTTTCCGTTCGATGTAGAGAGCGTGCCCTTGTTACAGTCCTGGTTATAATAGATGATGGGAGATCATATATATATATAGTTATTAGAGCGCCCCCTTGTTACAGTCCTGGGTTGGGGCACTCTAGTAACTCTATAGACATATTAGGGGTCAGTACAGAGATCTCTGCTATCATCTATTATACCCAGGACTGTAACAAGGGGGCGCTTTAATAACTATGTATAGATATATCAGGGGTCAATATAGAGATCTCTTCCTTCATCTGTTATACCCAGGATTGTAACAAGGGGGCGCTCTAATAACTATGTATAGATATATCAGGAGTCAATACAGAGATCTCTCCCATCATCTGTTATACCCAGGATTGTAACAAGTGGGTGCCCTTTACATATAGAGTAAAGAAGGTTTCTACACTAACATAGAAGGAGGTCTTTACTATAATAGCCGTGAGAATAGGGCTTCTACCTCATTTGGGATTTTGCCTTCCTCTAGATCAACACGGTGGGGTAATAGGCTGAACTAGATGGACATATCTCTTTTTTCAGCCTTACACACTGTGTTACTATGTTAATATGATGCTAGCATACAGAAAGCATGAAGAATTACACAGCTGCATAGATGAGACTGCTTTTTATAAGCCAGCATGTGGCAACCAGATGGGACTTGATATTATTAAAAAGTTGAACTTTTTCCCATAACTAAGCAAATTTAAACCTAAAATTAGGCAGCGGCCAACAAACTTGAGAGCTTGTTTTAAATAAGGGAGGAGAAAGGGGGCAAGAAAAAAATAGAATTTAATGAAGAGCTCGTAAATGGAGAGAATATGCCACATGCTAACTGATATGTCTCTGGTTGTTAGTTCAGCCCATAATTTGAAAGGAAATTGTATATCCAGTGTTACAATTACAGTATAGAAATATCTAAGGAACTGTAATCTATCCTTAAATACGGATTGTGTTTGGTTTCTGTGTAGTTACTAAAGAAAATAGATCCACAAATACATTTATTTGATAATGAAGGGGTGTTAAAGCCCTTTTACACGCTACGATTATCACTCAAGATTCGTCCAAACGTCCGAAAATGAGTGATAATCGTTACATGTAAAAGCAGGCACTTTTCGTTCGAACAATAGATTTTAGTTAAACTTAAAATCCATCCAGCAGCTGAAAGACTGACCAAATACATTTTATTTGAATGTGTTTCACTCATCTTTCAAAAGACTCCACAAAGTTCTTCCCACTGCATGTTTATACTAGCCAGGAGAACAATGCAATCTGCCAGCAACCCAGGAGGAGAACAATGCAGTCTGTTGGCAACTGCAAGGAGAACAATGTACTCTGCAGGCAACCATGTGGAGAACAATGCAATCTGCCAGCAGCTGTTTGCATAGCTGGGTGTGTGTTTAAACACACACTGGGCTCTGCAACCAACTCATACAGGTCCTTTTACATGTAAATGAAGATGATCAAGTGTTAATAGCCATTACACTTTATGCAGATAGATCGCTAAATCTTTCAATCCTTTGAAAAATTATTGTTGCGTGTCAAAGGGCGTTTAAAGGAGATGTCTCGAGGAAGCAGTTAATTTTTTTTTTTGCCCAGTCCCCCCCATTAAACACACATTACTAAGCCCCCCTGTAAATGACATTTCTAGCTGGTTCGTACTTACCGTTCCAGCGTTTCAGCAAGTTATAAAAGTTTCCTCAAGATGGCCGCCGGCTCTTTCCCCGTCGCTCGCTGCAGCCCGACGTGCGCGCTCCCGAGACGCCGCCAGCTGTGTCTCCATGGCAACCGGACGCATCGCAGCCGCCGACCAGACGCCCCGCAGCCGCCGACCAGACAGCAGGTAACCGGCGCTAGCCCCCGGCTCCCCAGCGCTAGCTCCCCCGGCGCAGCGACAGCCCCACCCATCGCAGCGACAGCCCCCCCGGCCTAGCGACAGCCCCCCCGGCCTAGCGCTAGCTCCCCCGGCGCAGCGACAGCCCCCCCGGCCTAGCGCTAGCTCCCCCGGCGCAGCGACAGCCCCCCCGGCCTAGCGCTAGCTCCCCCGGCGCAGCGACAGCCCCCCCGGCCTAGCGACAGCCCCCCCCATCGCAGCGACAGCCCCCCCGGCCTAGCGCTAGCTCCCCCGGCGCAGCGACAGCCCCCCCGGCCTAGCGACAGCCCCCCCGGCGCAGCGACAGCCCCCCCGGCCTAGCGACAGCCCCCCCCATCGCAGCGACAGCCCCCCCGGCCTAGCGCTAGCTCCCCCGGCGCAGCGACAGCCCCCCCCCATCGCAGCGACAGCCCCCCCGGCCTAGCGCTAGCTCCCCCGGCGCAGCGGCAGCCCCCCCGGCGCAGCCCGGCGCAGCGGCAGCCCCCCCCCGACCCATCACTTACCTGGGAGGCTTCTCGGGGCTGCTGGGCTGGGCTGGGCTGGTCTTCTCCGCTGGGCAGCTCCAGTTTCTGCACCTTCCTCTAACAGAGGATGGTGCAGAATGGCCGCTTCAGCGCGCTCCCGAGCAGTGACAGCTCGTCTGCGCATGCGCAGAAGAGCTGTAGCGGGGAGCACACTGAAGCGGCTCGTGCTGAATGGAGAAGACCGGACTGCGCAAGCGCGTCTAAAAAAGCAAGCTGCCAGCGAATTTAGACGGAACCATGGAGACGAGGACGCTAGCAACGGAGCAGGTAAGTGGAATAACTTCTGTATGGCTCATATTTAATGCACAATGTACATTACAAAGTGCATTAATATGGCCATACGGAAGTGTATAACCCCACTTGGTTTCGCGAGACCACCCCTTTAATAGATTAATTTAGAACTTTATTCCCTCCTAGAACATGAACAACATGTTAAATTTTTCAGATTATAAGAGCCAATTCACACGGACATAGTTTGGTGCAGTGTGTTGTATGTGCATTGCATAAATTGCATATGGCACCATTATAGCTAATGTAGCTATTCAGACGACTGATTTGTCATATGGACCAATGGTCCATGGGTAAATAAACATTGCATGTCATATTCTTGGCCATTTTCACAGATGAGGGTAGGACATGGCCTGTGAAAATGGCCGAGAATACGACATTCAATGTTTTTTTTCCCCAGGAACATCACGGACATAGACGCTGTCTGGGCGCTGTGCACTGAAAATTATCCCCCAGTCTGTATGGACACAACTCACATATGGCAGGAAAAAAAGTTTCAATAAAAAGTCCCCATGTTTTATATCCCATAGTCAGGGGGGCGGCTAGACTCCCCTGACTGATTCTTTAATGATCATGCACAGTACTTACAAAGGTATAATGATAATGCAAGTTCCAGCACTGACCTTGCTTCATCTGATTGGTCTCCTTTTACAATTAGTGCTGTCTCTCTCCAGGATTTAGAGCCACACTTAAACTGGAGCGTAACTGTCGGTAGCTGCCATCTTGTTTTAGTGGCACTTTGCTTACAAACACATTCACCGGGCTTTACTAGTAGCAGACCATAAAATTATTTCCTGGAGCTGTCTATGGCATCTGATGTCTTCCCTGGGCAAGCCCCCTGTGCCACAGAAGATCTTCCTCTCATAATCCATCGTCTGCAGCTCAGCACTGGGCAATATCCTCTTTCACAAGATATCGCCACAAGAAAATCACAGTGATATCGCACCAGTGGTCTGTGCGATATCGCTGCATATTCTCGCAGCGATATCGCGATTTTGTGGTGCTACATTTCTGCAAATATATATATTTAAGCCCTACCCCCAAAATAAGGCCTTGTTGCAGTAAAAAAAAAAAACACCCCAAAATAATACATCACCTCAAAAGCGCTGTCAGCTCCAGAGCTGGTCTCCTCTGCAGCAAGGGAACTTGTGTTTAGTCTTCTGACAGCCCTTCTGGGTTGGAGGATAAAACTCCTCGCCTCCAGGAATGGCTGGCTGTGATTGGTTCACAAGCGCAGTGGCTCAGCCAATCAGAGCCGACGCTTGATGAACCAATCACAGCCATTCAATGGGCTTCACATACATGCAATTTGTGTCCCACTTCTGGGTGCATTCAGACGTTGTGCAAATGCTGTTGAAAAACTGCAGTGGAAATGTTTGCTATTAAAGTAAATGAGATTAAAGCGAATCCTGTGCAGAAAAAAACTGCTGCTGATTTTTATCTGTAACTGTACGCAGTTTTGCTGTGTTTCCGCTAAGGAAATTCAGCAACGAAACCGCAGCCTTTTTGCAATGTGTAAATGCACCCTCTAGCTATATGCTGCAGGATCAGACAGCTTTGTACATTGTGTAGTTGTGGTCGAGTGGTTAAGGTGATGGACTAGAAATCCATTGGGATTTCCCCACGCAGGTTCAAAATTCTGCTGACTATGCTTACATGTGTCTGGGATGATTTTGTGGTCCTGCAGGGAGTTGGATTGGATGAACCTGGAGGTCCCTTCCTTCTGATTGTACAGAGACCCAGGTTGACACTGCAGGCTGAGTGCCATTCACTTCAATAGGACTCATGTGATAATGTACAGAGCTGTCTGCTTTCTGCAACTAAAAGCGAATCTTTTCATCCGAGTAGTCAGTTACTCGGAAAAAGTGGTGCTCGAGTGCAAAAACGCCATAAACGAGTAGGTTCGCTCATCTCTACCCGAGACCATAAAAAATACCCAACTGCTACTAAATCCTCTCCTAGGAAAAAATAATGTTCAATGTTCATTTGTTCATATTTTGTTTTAATTCTATAGAAATGATTGTTTTAAATAAAAATGCATTACTCTTAGGCCCAATGTCCACTTGCACACACGGATTCCACTGCTGAATCCCGCAGCGGAATCCCTGTGTGCCTGCAGACATTGGGAGAAAAATAGGTTTTCTTAGCATTTCGGCTCCCGCACGTATCTCCTCTGCGCCGGCCAGATCTTCTTTCTTCAGCATGGCAGATGCGTCCGGATGTGCCGGGGAGATGACGGACGCATGCGCAGTGCATTTTTTCTTTTTTAGAATATCCTGCTCTCCCGCGGAATCTGTGGCACAGCCAAAATGACAGCTGTGGCTGTGCCGCAGATATGACAGCTTCAATGGAGCATGCTGTGATTTTCTCACACAGCGTGCAACCCGCACGACGGGAGAGAATGGCATTGGCATTCTTTTAAATCATTTGCAGATGCTAATGCATCCCTTTGGGCAGCTTCAATTTGCTGATCTCCCGTGCGGGTGACCTGCGTTGATTCCAGAAATCAAAGCCACAAGTGGACATTGGACCTTATAGGAGTTGTGTGCATTATTTAGAAAAAAACTAATATTTTTTACATTTCTCATGTTATTTCGGGAACTTTTTGGAATTACCTATTAGGAAATTTAATTCAGTATGTTTTTAAACAATTGCTGGGGTTGCCTGGATGTGTCCACATAAATTTCTCTAAGAAATAATAAAATGGTCGAGATAGGGAAGAGTATACCGCTTTTGAACTAAACATTGTGTAATACATATACTATGTTCCAACTTTAAGGTATTGGAGTCGCCTAGCAGTTGTCCAAATGAGCTGAAGTGTTGCAAAGCCTGTTTTTTGTTGTTGATTGGAACAGGATTAAGGGGTGGGAGCAGCAAAAGTTTAACTTTCGGGAAAATTACCTATAGCTAAGCGCCGCCCGTCAGCTGTTTTTTTTTTCCCAAAGTAAAAAACCCAAATTTTGATAACCACTCTGGTCTGATATATGCTTCTCGAGTACTGGTGCCCAAAACTGTGCACAATATTCCATGCATGGTCTCACCAGTTACAAAGACGGGGAATACAGAAAGACAAAAGTACAAAAATTTCAGAACCACGGTTACATAGTAATCAGTTGATGGAAACAATATGCGTGAGGGTCCTGCACCAATTAGCTTACATACTACAACAGCAAGGGGAAAAGAGAGGAAGTTGATATTGTATTTTACGACTAGAGATGAGCGAGCACCAAAATGCTCGGGTGCTCGTTACTCGGGACGAACTTTTCGCGATGCTCGAGGGTTCGTTTCGAGTAACGAACCCCATTGCAGTCAATGGGCAACCCGAGCATTTTTGTATATCGCCGATGCTCGCTAAGGTTTTCGTTTGTGAAAATCGGGGCAATTCAAGAAAGTGATGGGAACGACACAGCAACAGATAGGGCAGGCGAGGGGCTACATGTTGGGCTGCATCTCAAGTTCCCAGGTCCCACTATTAAGCCACAATAGCGGCAAGAGTGCCCCCCCCCCCCTGCACTGTCAACATAAAGATCGTTCTCCTCTGCCATAGCTGTAACAGCTGTGGCAGAGAAGGACGATGTTTGCCCATTGAATTCAATGGAGTCGGCAATACAGCAGGTTCCACTGAAAGAAATGGGCTGCCGGCGATCGCGGGATGAATTGTTGGGAAGGGCTTAAATATATAAGCCCTTCCCTGCAATTCATCCAGAAATGTGTTACAATAAAATATATACCGTATATACCGGCGTATAAGGCGACGGGGCGTATAAGACGACCCCCCAACTGTCACCTTATACGCCGGGAATACAGCGGAGCAAAGAATAAAAATCATTACTCACTTCTCCTGGCGTTCTGCGGTGCTGCTGCAGGCTGTTGCTCCCTCCTGGTCCCCGGCAGAGCATTGCTTTCTGGACGCAGTGGTTGAAATCCCCGCCTCCAGAAACACACGTGCCTTCAGCCAATCACAGCCATTCAATGACATCATTGTCATTGGCTGTGATTGGCTGTGACATATTCTATGGTTAAAATGATAAATTCAGAATATTGTTGTTTCAGGTTAAAATTTCATAATACTTTTATGTTTTTAACTTTTGAACCATTTTACGTTATTTATTGGCCTTGAACTGTGTTGATGACAAAAATAACTGGATATATTGAGATGTTCTAAAACCTTTGACCAGTAGTGTAGTTTGGCTAGATCAAGAGGAGGAATTGTATAAGATACAACCACAAGCTATAGAATGACTTAGAAGAGAGAAGTTGCAGAAACCAACAATGATGACCATAAACTTGGTTCAAGCGATAGAGGGATAAATGAATTCAGGTAACAAAGCTAAACGAGCAGGAAGGAAGCGCAACCAAAAGGAAGCCTGGAGGGAACATTTCTTCTTCCGGTGTAGAGGGCCAGGGCATATCACTCAAGATTGCCCTGTCTGCTGGTGTTGCACCACTCTAGGGACCTGGCAATCTAGCGTCCACCCCATCCCCAATGCAGATGGTGAGAGCGGTTTTTATAATCCGACAGCATAAATAGAAATGGAGTAAACAAAGAAAGTGGCAAGCTGCAGGAGTGACGTATATACATGCCAGACATTCAAAAGTACTAATATGGGGGCGTGGCCTGGACGGCACCGATGGCGGACAGCTTATAGTGCGCTCCGCTTAAAATTCTCACCCACTGCAAAACCAAGCGACTCCAGAGGGAAAAGCAGCACCTAAAAGCTACCAGAAGAATCACAGTGGGCAGCGATGTCACGGAGGAGAGCAGTAAAACCGGGACCAAGGCGTCTAACTTATTTCTTCTTGGCACGCAGGGAAGAGGAGGAGAGGATAATGAAGGATGCGTCAAGCAGAGCAGGGAGCAGTGAGGAGACGGAGGCAGCGGGCTGGCGAGACCCTGCACAGAGAAGAGTCGGTAAGCGGGCTTCCTCCTGCCCTTCATCTCCCCAACACTTGCAACATCCACTATTAACAATAACACAGAGCGTACAGAGTGTGCAGGGGAAAGGTAAAATGGCCGCCCGTTAGCAAGATGAAGAAGGAGAACGGCTCAGACAGCACTGCACCAACTCCTCTATCCACTCAGCCAGAGCAGGGAGAAAGAAATATGGCCACAGATTCTCCCTCTTGTAGCCCAGAAAAAAGAAAACCAAAGAGAGAGGGAAACACACATGATCTCAACTTACAATATAATAGTGAAGAAGGAGACTCTTCTTATCCCATACTTAATGTTGAATGCACCAAACAGCCTCAGAAGTTTTCATTAGGGATATGGTGCTGGCCCTAAGAGGTTCCCTAAAAAAGGACCTAAATGAAATCAACACAAAATTTAACACTGCGATTACGAGTCTGGGTGACAGGGTGGACCACCTAGAAAACAAAACCAGTGAAATTACAAGCTCACACAATGAGCTTATTGACGCCCACTACATAAAGTTTAGAGGGATACCGGAAACAGTGAAACCGGAAGACCTCAACAAATACGCCCAAGATCTTATAAAAACCCTCCTACCAAACTCCAAACCAGAATAACACATCCTAGATAGAATTCACAGACTCCCTAAACCTCGAAATATCCCTGAAAATGCTCCCAGAGACGTGATCGCCAGAATTCACTTTTTCCACATCAAAGAGCATCTAATGAAAATTTCAAGAAATCTGAAGGAACTACCCCAACCATATGGCAACATTAAGCTGTATTCCGATTTTTCACAGACCACTATGTTAGCACGTAAAAAATTCCTACCCATCACTGCAGTGCTTAGAGAGCATAAAATCCTCTATGGATGGGGCTTCCCGACCAAACTAATTATAAATAAAGATGGAATAACCAACACAATTCCAACATACGAAGAGGGCATATCCCTGCTGGAAAAGTGGAGACTCCCCCTCCCTACGTTAACAGGGACGGTCCCAAAAACAAGCTCCTAGAGCTAACAAACACCCACTAACCCGCCGCTATCTGAAATGTTCTTACCAACCTCGATTACAATGGGGTTCCTCTGACCAAAAAAGAAGAAAGGGTGCCGCCTGATTATGGCTGAACTTTTTACACCCCAACACATGACCTCTTCGATATGGGCTTTGGTTGCCACCAAACCCCGAACAGGTCCGTTTCTGTTACACTATGACAAGTTGGCTACTTACTAGAGATGAGCGAGCACCAAAATGCTCGGGTGCTCGTTACTCGGGACGAACTTTTCGCGATGCTCGAGGGTTCGTTTCGAGTAACGAACCCCATTGAAGTCAATGGGCGACCCGAGCATTTTTGTATTTCGCCGTTCCTTGCTAAGGTTTCCTTGTGTGAAAATCTGGGCAATTCAAGAAAGTGATGGGAACGACACAGCAACGGATAGGGCAGGCGAGGGGCTACATGTTGGGCTGCATCTCAAGTTCACAGGTCCCACTATTAAGCCACAATAGCGGCAAGAGTGGGCCCCCCCCCTCCCAAAAACTTTTACTTCTGAAAAGCCCTCATTAGCATGGCATACCTTAGCTAAGCACCACACTACCTCCAACAAAGCACAATCACTGCCTGCATGACACTCCACTGCCACTTCTCCTGGCTTACATGCTGCCCAACCGCCCCCCCTCCCCCCCACAGCGCACACCAAACTGTCCCTGCGCAGCCTTCAGCTGCCCTCATGCCACACCACCCTCATGTCTATTGAGAAGTGCGTCTGCCATGAGGAGGAACCGCAGGCACACACTGCAGAGGTTGGCATGGCTAGGCAGCGACCCTCTTTAAAAGGGGTGGGGCGATAGCCCACAATGCTGTACAGAAGCAATGAGAAATAGAATCCTGTGCCACCGCCATCAGGAGCTGCACACGTGGGCATAGCAATGGGGAAGCTATGTGCCACACACTATTCATTCTGTCAAGGTGTCTCTGCATGCCCCAGTCAGACCGGGCTTTTTAATTCATAGACAAAGGCAGGTACAACTCCCTATTGTGAAGTCCCTGTCGACCGACAGCATGGGTGGCTCCCTGGAACCCACCGGCGATACACAAAAATATCCCATTGCATTGCCCAACACAGCTGAGGTAGTAATGTCGTGCTTAATGCAGGTGGGCTTCGGCCCACACTGCATGCCCCAGTCAGACTGGGGTTCTTTACAAGTGGAAACAGATGCATTTATAATTCCCTGTGGACCCACAGCATGGGTGGGTGCCAGGAAGCCACCGGCGGTACATAGAAATATCCCATTGCATTGCCCAACACAGCTGAGGTAGTAATGTCGTGCTTAATGCAGGTGGGCTTCGGCCCACACTGCATGCCCCAGTCAGACTGGGGTTCTTTACAAGTGGACACATGTAGGTTAAACTCCGTGTGCACTTACAGCATGGGTGGCTCCCTAGAACCCACCGGCGATACACAAAAATATCCCATTGCATTGCCCAACACAGCTGAGGTAGTAATGTCGTGCTTAATGCAGGTGGGCTTCGGCCCACACTGCATGCCCCAGTCAGACTGGGGTTCTTTACAAGTGGAAACAGATGCATTTATAATTCCCTGTGGACCCACAGCATGGGTGGGTGCCAGGAAGCCACCGGCGGTACATAGAAATATCCCATTGCATTGCCCAACACAGCTGAGGTAGTAATGTCGTGCTTAATGCAGGTGGGCTTCGGCCCACACTGCATGCCCCAGTCAGACTGGGGTTCTTTACAAGTGGACACATGTAGGTTAAACTCCGTGTGCACCTACAGCATGGGTGGCTCCCTGGAACCCACCGGCGGTACATAAAAATATCCCATTGCATTGCCCAACACAGCAGATGTAACGTCAGCTGTAATGCAGGTGGGCTAAAAATTCATTTGATTACACTGTAGGCGAGGGCCCACAAAAATTGCTGTATCAACAGTACCAATGTACATCCAAAAAATTGGCCATGGCCAACCAAGAGGGCAGGTGAAACCCATTAATCGCTTTGGTTAATGTGGCTTAAGTGGTAACTAGGCCTGGAGGCAGCCCAGTGTAACGAAAAATTGGTTCAAGTTAAAGTTTCAACGCTTTTAAGAGCATTGAAACATAAAAATTGTTTACAAAAATTATATGAGTGAGCCTTGTGGTCCTAAGAAAAATTGCCCGTTCGGCGTGATTACGTGAGGTTTCAGGAGGAGGAGCAGGAGGAGGAGGAATATTATACACAGATTGATGAAGCAGAAATGTCCCCGTTTTGGATGGTGAGAGAGAACGATGCTTCCATCCGCGGGTGCAGCCTACGTATTGCTTAGATATCGCTGCTGTCCGCTGGTGGAGAAGAGAAGTCTGGGGAAATCCAGGCTTTGTTCATCTTGATGAGTGTAAGCCTGTCGGCACTGTCGGTTGACAGGTGGGTAAGCTTATCCGTGATGATTCCCCCAGCCACACTAAACACACTCTCTGACAAGACGCTAGCCGCAGGACAAGCAAGCACCTCCAGGGCATACAGCGCGAGTTCAGGCCACGTGTCCAGCTTCGACACCCAGTAGTTGTAGGGGGCAGAGGCGTCACGGAGGACGGTCGTGCGATCGGCTACGTACTCCCTCACCATCCTTTTACAGTGCTCCCGCCGACTCAGCCTTGACTGGGGAGCGGTGACACAGTCTTGCTGGGGAGCCATAAAGCTGGCAAAGGCCTTGGAGAATGTTCCCCTGCCTGCGCTGTACATGCTGCCTGATCTCTGCGCCTCCCCTGCTACATGGCCCTCGGAACTGCGCCTTCTGCATGGGTCGAGCAGTGTGTACACCCAGTAATCCGTAGTGGCCAGAATGCGTGTAACGCGAGGGTCACGAGAAAGGCATCCTAACATGAAGTCAGCCATGTGTGCCAGGGTACCTGTACGCAACACATGGCTGTCTTCACTAAAAAGATCACTTTCAGGATCCTCCTCCTCCTCCTCTTCCTCCTCCTCAGGCCATACACGCTGAAAGGATGACAGGCAAGCAGCATGGGTACCGTCAGCAGTGGGCCAAGCTGTCTCTTCCCCCTCCTCCTCATCCTCCTCATGCTCCTCCTCCTCCTCCTCCTGAACGCGCTGAGATATAGACAGGAGGGTGCTCTGACTATACTGTCTTCCCCCGCCTCTGTTTCCGAGCGCAAAGCGTCTGCCTTTATGCTTTGCAGGGAACTTCTCAAGATGCATAGCAGAGGAATGGTGACGCTAATGATTGCAGCATCGCCGCTCACGACCTGGGTAGACTCCTCAAATTTTCCAAGGACCTGGCAGAAGGCTGCCAACCAGGGCCACTCTTCTGTAAATAATTGAGGAGGCTGACTCCCACTGCGCCGCGCAAGTTGGAGTTGGTATTCCACTATAGCTCTACGCTGCTCATAGAGTCTGGCCAACATGTGGAGCGTAGAGTTCCACTGTGTGGGCACGTCGCACAGAAGTCGGTGCACTGGCAGATTAAACCTATGTTGCAGTGTCCGCAGGGTGGCAGCGTGCGTGTGAGATTTGCGGAAATGTGCGCAGAGCTGGCGCACCTTTCCGAGCAGGTATGACAAGTGGGGGTAGCTTTTCAGAAAGCGCTGAACCACCAAATTAAAGACATGGGCCAGGCATGGCACGTGCGTAAGGCTGCCGAGCTGCAGAGCCGCCACCAGGTTACGGCCGTTGTCACACACGACCATGCCCGGTTGGAGGCTCAGCGGCGCAAGCCAGTGGTCGGTCTGCTCTGTCAGACCCTGCAGCAGTTCGTGGGCCGTGTGCTTCTTCTCTCCTAAGCTGAGTAGTTTCAGCACGGCCTGCTGACGCTTGCCACCGCTGTGCTGCCACGCTGCGTGACACCGACTGCTGGCAACGTGCTGCTGACACATCTTGATTGCGAGACACAGGTTGCGTTGGAGGAGGAGGAAGGTGCTTTAGTGGAGGAAGCATACACCGCCGCAGATACCACCACCGAGCTGTGGCCAGCAATTCTGGGGGTGGGTAGGACGTGAGCGGTCCCAGGCTCTGACTCTGTCCCAGCCTCCACTAAATTCACCCAATGTGCCGTCAGGGAGATATAGTGGCCCTGCCCGCCTGTGCTTGTCCACGTGTCCGTTGTTAAGTGGACCTTGGCAGTAACCGCGTTGGTGAGGGCGCGTACAATGTTGCGGGAGACGTGGTCGTGCAGGCCTGGGACGGCACATCGGGAAAAGTAGTGGCGACTGGGAACCGAGTAGCGCGGGGCAGTGCGGGTGCGTGGCGTCGTACTTGCGCTTGTGCTCAAACTGTGGCACTAGCGACGTCTGGACGCTACGCTGAGAGACATTGCTGGATGGGGCCGAGGACAGCGGAGGTGATGGTGTGGGTGCAGGCCAGGAGACGGTAGTGCCTGTGTCATCAGAGGGTGGTTGGATCTCAGTGGCAGGTTGGGGCACAGGGGGAGAGGCAGTGGTGCAAACCGGAGGCGGTGAACGGGCATCGTCCCACCTTGTGGGGTGCTTGGCCATCATATGCCTGCGCATGCTGTTGGTGGTGCCTCCCCAGCTGATCTTGGCGCGACAAAGGTTGCACACCACAGTTCGTCGGTCGTCAGGCGTCTCTGTGAAAAACTGCCACACCGTAGAGCACCTTGACCTGTGCAGGGTGGCATGGCGCGAGGGGGCGCTTTGGGAAACAGTTGGTGGATTATTCGGTCTGGCCCTGCCTCTACCCCTGGACACCGCACTGGCTCGGCCTGTGCCCACACCCTCACTTGGCCCTCCGCGTCCTCGGCCACGTCCACGTCCTCTAGGCCTACCCCTACCCCTCAGCATGCTGTATTAGCAGTGATTTGATTTCACAGGCAGGAAAGAAATTGGCGCAAGCCTGCAGGCCAAATATAATTTTTTAACTTTTTTTAAAAAGGAAAGGCCCACTGCCTCTAGTGAATGAATAATAAGTTTAATAACTGTGTTGCGGCCCTGCAAAAGTGTCACAGAACTTTACTGTTGCAGAGTTATTAACTGCAGCAGAGCAGGTATTTCCCAGGCAGGAAAGAAATTGGCGCAAGGCTGCACTCAACCGTAACTGGTTGCGTCTGATTTTTTTACGTTCTCCACGCAGCACACACGTACCCAGAGCCCTTAGGACTGACAGAGGCAGGGCAAATATACTTTCTTCCCTTTTGTTAAAAAAGAAAAGGCCCACTGCGTCTATTCAATGACTAATATAACTGTGTTGCGGCCCTGCAAAAGTGTCACAGAACTTTACTGTTGCAGAGTTATTAACTGTGGCAGAGCAGGTATTTCCCAGGCAGGAAAGAAATTGGCGCAAGGCTGCACTCAACCGTAGCTGGTTGCGTCTGATTTTTTTACGTTCTCCACGCAGCACACACGTACCCAGAGCCCTTAGGACTGACAGAGGCAGGGCAAATATACTTTCTTCCCTTTTGTTAAAAAAGAAAAGGCCCACTGCGTCTATTCAATGACTAATATAACTGCGTTGCGGCCCTGCAAAAGTGTCACAGAACTTTACTGTTGCAGAGTTATTAACTGTGGCAGAGCAGGTATTTCCCAGGCAGGAAAGAAATTGGCGCAAGGCTGCACTCAACCGTAGCTGGTTGCGTCTGATTTTTTTACGTTCTCCACGCAGCACACACGTACCCAGAGCCCTTAGGACTGACAGAGGCAGGGCAAATATACTTTCTTCCCTTTTGTTTAAAAGGATAGGCCCACTGCGTCTATTCACTGAATAATAAGTTTAATAACTGACACTGTGTTGCGGCCCTGCAAAAGTGTCACAGAACTTTACTGTTGCAGAGTTATTAACTGTGGCAGAGCAGGTATTTCCCAGGCAGGAAAGAAATTGGCGCAAGGCTGCACTCAACCGTAGCTGGTTGCGTCTGATTTTTTTACGTTCTCCACGCAGCACACACGTACCCAGAGCCCTTAGGACTGACAGAGGCAGGGCAAATATACTTTCTTCCCTTTTGTTAAAAAAGAGAAGGCCCACTGCGTCTATTCAATGACTAATAACTGTGTTGTGGCCCTGCCTACACAATTCTGTGCCTGTAGTATCAATGGAGGGTGCAATGCTCTGCACCGCCGATTTTGAGAAAAAAAAAAAGCAACAAAGCTAACAGCAGCCTGCACAGTACTCCACACAGTTAAATGTGGCCCTAAAAAGGACCGTTGAGGTTCTTGAAGGCTACACTCACTCCTAACACTCTCCCTGCCTAAGCACCACTTCTGTCCCTAATACCGGGTGCAATGCTCTGCACTGCCGATTTTGAAAAAAAAAAAAAATTAGCAACACAGCTAACAGCAGCCTGCACAGTACTCCACACAGTTAAATGTGGCCCTAGAAAGGACCGTTGAGGTTCTTGAAGGCTACACTCACTCCTAACACTCTCCCTGCCTAAGCACCACTTCTGTTCCTAATACCGGGTGCAATGCTCTGCACTGCCGATTTTGAGGAAAAAAAAAATTTTCTCCACTGCTAACAGCAGCCTGCACACACGTAGATGTGGCCCTAAGAAGGACCGTTGGGGTTCTTGAAGCCTACACTCACTACAAACACTCTCCCTACAGCAAATCCAATAGAACAGCACTTTCCCTCAGCTAACTCACAAGACATCTGAGGCGAGCCGCGGGAGGGGCCGACTTTTATACTCGGGTGACATCTGATCGCCCCAGCCACTCACAGCAGGGGGGTGGTATAGGGCTTGAACGTCACAGGGGGAAGTTGTAATGCCTTCCCTGTCTTTCAATTGGCCAGAAAAGCGCGCTAACGTCTCAGAGAGGAAACTGAAAGTAACCGGAACACCGCGTGGTACTCGTTACGAGTAACGAGCATCCCGAACACCGTAATATTCACACGAATATCAAGCTCGGACGAGTACGTTCGCTCATCTCTACTACTTACACATTGAAATCCGACAGTCATGTTTTCAATTGTTCAGTTCTACTTTCTTTCTTCTCTCTTTTTTCTCAAAACAAGAACCGGTCTCAGGATGGTTTCTACCCTATCGTTTTACACCACCGCTTTACTCAGATCCTATCAATGCTCTCTATTGGAGACAGTAATGAGGTACCAAAAAGCTTTGTCTCCAAATTCAAATGGACATAAACCTGCTATCCCTAAACGCAAGGGGGGCTAAATTCACCTTTCAAGAGATCGGCCTTATGGAGAGAGACTTCCATTTCCAAAGTGGATATTCTCTGTGTGCAAGAGACTCATTTTGCCCTAGAGAAAGTTTCTGCTATAACGCACCCTAGATTCTCCAGAATCTTCCTGGCTAATGCCACCAAAAAGAAAGCGGGAGTACTGATAGCTAGAGATGAGCGAACACCAAAATGTTCGGGTGTTCGTTATTCGGAACGAACTTCCCGCGATGCTCGAGGGTTCGTTTCGAACAACGAACCCCATTGAAGTCAATGGGCGACCAGAGCATTTTTGTATTTCGCCGATGCTCGCTAAGGTTTTCATGTGTGAAAATCTGGGCAATTCAAGAAAGTGATGGGAATGACACAGAAACGGATAGGGCAGGCGAGGGGCTACATGTTGGGCTGCATCTCAAGTTCACAGGTCCCACTATTAAGCCACAATACCGGCAAGAGTGCCCCCCCCCCCCTCCCAACAACTTTTACTTCTGAAAAGCCCTCATTAGCATGGCATACCTTTGCTAAGCACCACACTACCTCCAACAAAGCACAATCACTGCCTGCATGACACTCCACTGACACTTCTCCTGGGTTACATGCTGCCCAACCGCACCCCCTCCCCCCCACAGCGCACACCAAAGTGTCCCTGGGCAGCCTTCAGCTGCCCTCATGCCACACCACGCTCATGTCTATTTAGAATTGCGTCTGCCATGACGAGGGACCGCAGGCACACACTGCAGAGGTTGGCACGGCTAGGCAGCGACCCTCTTTAAAAGTGGCGGAGCGATAGCCCACAATGCTGTACAGAAGCAATGAGAAATAGAATCCTGTGCCACCGCCATCAGGAGCTGCACACGTGGGCATAGCAATGGGGAACCTATGTGCCACACACTATTCATTCTGTCAAGGTGTCTGCATGCCCCAGTCAGACCGGGCTTTTTAATTCATAGACACAGGCAGGTACAACTCCCTATTGTGAAGTCCCTGTCGACCCACAGCATGGGTGGCTCCCTGGAACCCACCGGCGGTACACAGAAATATCCCATTGCATTGCCCAACACAGCTGAGGTAGTAATGTTGTGCTTAACCCTTTCCAATCCAATTTGTATATGGTTTTCCTAGGGGGCTTACTCTTTTTCTGCCGTTATACAACGGCGCTATATGCTGGCTAAAGCCAGTACTGCATGAGCTGACACGTAGGATAGGCTCCGACAGCAGAGAGGCTGGCAATATACAGTAAGAGAACCCCGACGGACGTCTACCAACAACGGAGCTGTACAGCCTTAAACCCTAATGTCTTCACAGGTCACACAGTGGACTGGAAAGGGTTAATGCAGGTGGGTTTCGGCCCACACTGCATGCCCCAGTCAGACTGGGTTTCTTTATAAGTGGAAACAGATGCATTTATAATTCCCTGTGGACCCACAGCATGGGTGGGTGCCAGGAAGCCACCGGCGGTACATAGAAATATCCCATTGCATTGCCCAACACAGCTGAGGTAGTAATGTCGTGCGTAATACAGGTGGGCTTCGGCCCACACTGCATGCCCCAGTCTGACCGGGGTTCTTTACAAGTGGACACATGTAGGTTAAACTCCCTGTGGACCCACTGCCTGGGTGGGTGCCAGGAAGCCACCGGCGGTACATAGAAATATCCCATTGCATTGCCCAACACAGCTGAGGTAGTAATGTCGTGCGTAATACAGGTGGGCTTCGGCCCACACTGCATGCCCCAGTCAGACTGGGGTTCTTTAGAAGTGGACACATGTATTAAAAACTCCGTGTGCACCTACAGCATGGGTGGCTCCCTGGAACCCACCGGCGGTACATAAAAATATCCCATTGCATTGCCCAACACAGCTGAGGTAACGTCAGCTGTAATGCAGGTGGGCTAAAAATTAATTTGATTACACTGTAGGCGAGGGCCCACAAAAATTGCTGTATCAACAGTACTAATGTACATCCCAAAAATTGGCCATGGCCAGCCAAGAGGGCAGGTTAATGTGGCTTAAGTGGTAACTAGGCCTGGAGGCAGCCCAGTGTAACGAAAAATTGGTTCAAGTTAAAGTTCCAACGCTTTTAAGCGCATTGAAACTTATAAAAATTGTTCAGAAAAATTATTTGAGTGAGCCTTGTGGCCCTAAGAAAAATTGCCCGTTCAGCGTGATTACGTGAGGTTTCAGGAGGAGGAGCAGGAGGAGGAGGAGGAATATTAGACACAGATTGATGAAGCAGAAATGTCCCCGTTTTGGATGGTGAGAGAGAACGTAGCTTCCATCCGCGGGTGCAGCCTACGTATTGCTTACGTATCGCTGCTGTCCGCTGGTGGAGAACAGAAGTCTGGCGAAATCCAGCCTTTGTTCATCTTGATGAGTGTTAGCCTGTCGGCACTGTCGGTTGACAAGCGGCTACGCTTATCTGTGATGATTCCCCCAGCCGCACTAAACACCCTCTCCGACAAGACGCTAGCCGCAGGACAAGCAAGCACCTCCAGGGCATACAGCGCTAGTTCAGGCCACGTGTCCAGCTTCGACACCCAGTAGTTGTAGGGGGCAGAGGCGTCACCAAGGATGGTCGTGCGATCCGCTACGTACTCCCTCACCATCCTTTTACAGTGCTCCCGCCGACTCAGCCGTGACTGGGGAGCGGTGACACAGTCTTGGTGGGGAGCCATAAAGCTGGCCAGGCCCTTAAAGACTGTTGCACTGCCTGGGATGTACATGCTGCTCGATCTACGCACATCCCCTGCTACCTTGCCCTCGGTACTGCGCCTTCTGCCACTAGCGCTGTCGGCTGGGAATTTTACCATCTGCTTGTCCGCAAGGGTCCTGTGGTATAGCAACACTCTCGAACCCCTTTCCTCTTCGGGAATCAGAGTGGGCAGGTTCTCCTTATACCGTGGATCGAGCAGTGTGTACACCCAGTAATCCGTCGTGGCCAGAATGCGTGCAACGCGAGGGTCACGAGAAAGGCATCCTAACATGAAGTCAGCCATGTGTGCCAGGGTACCTGTACGCAACACATGGCTGTCGTCACTAGGAAGATCACTTTCAGGATCCTCCTCCTCCTCCTCCTCCTCAGGCCATACACGCTGAAAGGATGACAGGCAATCAGCCGGTGTACCGTCAGCAGCGGCCCAAGCTGTCTCTTCCCCCTCCTCCTCATCCTCCTCATGCTCCTCCTCCTCCTCCTGTACGCACTGAGAAATAGACAGGAGGGTGCCCTGACTATCCAGCGGCATACTGTCTTCCCCCGCCCCCGTTTCCGAGCGCAAAGCAGCTGCCTTTAAGGTTTGCAGGGAATTTCTCAAGATGCATAGCAGAGGAATGGTGACGCTAATGATTGTAGCATCGCCGCTCACCACCTGGGTAGACTCCTCAAAATTACCAAGGACATGGCAGATGTCTGCCAACCAGGCCCACTCTTCTGAAAGGAATTGAGGAGGCTGACTCCCACTGCGCCGCCCATGTTGGAGTTGGTATTCGACTATAGCTCTACGTTGTTCATAGAGCCTGGCCAACATGTGGAGCGTAGAGTTCCACCGTGTGGGCACGTCGCACAGCAGTCGGTGCACTGGCAGCTTAAAGTGATGTTGCAGGGTGGCAGCGTCCGTGTGGGACTTGCGAAAATGTGCACAGAGCCGGCGCGCCTTTACGAGCAGGTCTGACAAGCGTGGGTAGCTTTTCAGAAAGCGCTGAACCACCAAATTAAAGACGTGGGCCAGGCATGGCACGTGCGTGAGGCTGCCGAGCTGCAGAGCCGCCACCAGGTTACGGCCGTTATCACACACGACCATGCCCGGTTGGAGGCTCAGCGGCGCAAGCCAGCGGTCGGTCTGCTGTGTCAGACCCTGCAGCAGTTCGTGGGCCGTGTGCCTCTTATCGCCTAAGCTGAGTAGTTTCAGCACGGCCTGCTGACGCTTGCCCACCGCTGTGCTGCCACACCGGGCGACACCGACTGCTGGCGACATGCTGCTGCTAACACATCTTGATTGCGAGACAGAGGAGGAGGAGGAGGAGGGTGCTTTAGTGGAGGAAGCATACACCTCCGCAGATACCACCACTGAGCTGGGGCCCGCAATTCTGGGGGTGGGTAGGACGTGAGCGGTCCCAGGCTCTGACTCTGTCCCAGCCTCCACTAAATTCACCCAATGTGCCGTCAGGGAGATGTAGTGGCCCTGCCCGCCTGTGCTTGTCCACGTGTCCGTAGTTAAGTGGACCGTGGCAGTAACCGCGTTGGTGAGGGCGCGTACAATGTTGCGGGAGACGTGGTCGTGCAGGGCTGGGACGGCACATCGGGAAAAGTAGTGGCGACTGGGAACTGAGTAGCGCGGGGCCGCCGCCTCCATGATACTTTTGAAGGACTCCGTTTCCACAACCCTATACGGCAGCATCTCAAGGCTGATGAATTTTGCTATGCGGACGGTTAAAGTTTGAGCGTGCGGGTGCATGGCGGCGTACTTGCGCTTGCGCTCCAACAGTTGCGCAAGCGACGGCTGGACGGTGCGCTGAACTACACTGCTGGATGGGGCCGAGGACAGCGGAGGTGAGGGTGTGGGTGCAGGCCAGGAGACGGTAGTGCCTGTGTCCTGAGAGGGGGGTTGCATCTCAGTGGCAGGTTGGGGCACAGGGGGAGAGGCAGGGGTGCAAACCGGAGGCGCTGAACGGCCTTCGTCCCACCTTGCGGGGTGCTTGGCCATCATATGTCTGCGCATGGTGGTGGTGGTGAGGCTGTTGGTGTTGGCTCCCCGGCTGAGCTTTGGGCGACAAAGGTTGCACACCACTGTTCGTCGGTCGTCAGGCGTCTCTGTGAAAAACTGCCAGACCTTAGAGCACCTCGGCCTCTGCAGGGTGGCATGGCGCGAGGGGGCGCTTTGGGAAACACTTGGTGGATTATTCGGTCTGGCCCTGCCTCTACCCCTGGCCACCGCACTGCCTCTTGCAACCTGCCCTGCTGATGCCCTTGACTCCCCCTCTGAAGACCTGTCCTCCTGAGTAAGCGTTGCACACCAGGTGGGGTCAGTCACCTCATCGTCCTGCTGCTCTTCCTCCGAATCCTCTGTGCGCTGCTCCCTCGGACTTACTGCCCTTACTACTACCTCACTGCAAGACAACTGTGTCTGATCGTCATCGTCCTCCTCACCCACAGAAAGTTGTTGAGACAGTTGGCGGAAGTCCCCAGCCTCTTCCCCCGGACCCCGGGAACTTTCGAATGGTTGGGCATCAGTGACGATAAACTCCTCTGGTGGGAGAGGAACCGCTGCTGCCCAATCTAAGCAGGGGCCCGAGAACAGTTCCTGGGAGTGCTCCCGCTCCTGAGCAGGTGTTATTGTAGTGGAGTGAGGAGGCTGGGAGGAAGGAGGAGCAGCAGACAGAGGATTCGGATTGGCAGCAGTGGACGGCGCAGAACTGCGGGTAGACGATAGGTTGCTCGAAGCACTTTCTGCCATCCAGGACAGGACCTGCTCACACTGCTCATTTTCTAATAACCGTCTCCCGCGTGGACCCATTAATTGGGCGATGAATGTGGGGACGCCAGAAACGTGCCTCTCTCCTAATCGCGCAGCAGTCGGCTGCGACACACCTGGATCAGGAGCTTGGCCTGTGCCCACACCCTGACATGGCCCTCCGCGTCCTCGGCCGCGTCCACGTCCTCTAGGCCTACCCCTACCCCTCAGCATGCTGTATTACCAGTGATTTGATTTCACAGGCAGGAAATAAATTGGCGCAAGACTGCAGGCCAAATATAATTTTTTCCCTTTTTTGAAAAAGAAAGGCCCCACTGCCTCTAGTGAATGAATAATCTAAGTTTAATAACTGTGCTGTTTTCCTGCTAATGTGTCACAGAACGTGAGGGTAGCAGAGTTATTAACTGTGGCAGAGCAGGTATTTTTTTTCCCAATTAAGGAAAGCAAATGGCAAAGCCAGGAGTAAAACGTAGCTGGGTGCGTATGATTTTTAAAGGTGTCACACGCAGCCGACACGTGTCCACCGCCCTTAGGACGGACAGAGGCCGGACAAATAGAATTATTTTCCGTTTTTTGGCACCAAAAGGCAGCACTGCGTATATTCTATGAACATGAGAAGTTTAATAACTGTGCTGTGTCCCTGCTAATGTGTCACAGAACGTGAGGGTAGCAGAGTTATTAACTGTGGCAGAGCAGGTATTTTTTTTCCCAATTAAGGAAAGCAAATGGCAAAGCCAGGAGTAAAACGTAGCTGGGTGCGTATGATTTTTAAAGGTGTCACACGCAGCCGACACGTGTCCACCGCCCTTAGGACGGACAGAGGCCGGACAAATAGAATTATTTTCCGTTTTTTGGCACCAAAAGGCAGCACTGCGTATATTCTATGAACATGAGAAGTTTAATAACTGTGCTGTGTCCCTGCTAATGTGTCACAGAACGTGAGGGTAGCAGAGTTATTAACTGTGGCAGAGCAGGTATTTTTTTTCCCAATTAAGGAAAGCAAATGGCGAAGCCAGGAGTAAAACGTAGCTGGGTGCGTATGATTTTTAAAGGTGTCACACGCAGCCGACACGTGTCCACCGCCCTTAGGACGGACAGAGGCCGGACAAATAGAATTATTTTCCGTTTTTTGGCACCAAAAGGCAGCACTGCGTATATTCTATGAACATGAGAAGTTTAATAACTGTGCTGTGTCCCTGCTAATGTGTCACAGAACGTGAGGGTAGCAGAGTTATTAACTGTGGCAGAGCAGGTATTTTTTTTCCCAATTAAGGAAAGCAAATGGCGAAGCCAGGAGTAAAACGTAGCTGGGTGCGTATGATTTTTAAAGGTGTCACACGCAGCCGACACGTGTCCACCACCCTTAGGACGGACAGAGGCCGGACAAATAGAATTATTTTCCGTTTTTTTGCACCAAAAGGCAGCACTGCGTATATTCTATGAACATGAGAAGTTTAATAACTGTGCTGTGTCCCTGCTAATGTGTCACAGAACGTGAGGGTAGCAGAGTTATTAACTGTGGCAGAGCAGGTATTTTTTTTCCCAATTAAGGAAAGCAAATGGCGAAGCCAGGAGTAAAACGTAGCTGGGTGCGTATGATTTTTAAAGGTGTCACACGCAGCCGACACGTGTCCACCGCCCTTAGGACGGACAGAGGCCGGACAAATAGAATTATTTTCACTTGTTTTCCCACCAAAAGGCAGCACTGCATATATTCAATGAATAATAACTGTGTTGTGGCCCTGCCTATACAATTCTTTCCCTGCAGTATCAATGGAGGGTGCAATGCTCTGCAGAAGCGATTTTGAGAAGCAAAAAAAAATGCAGCACAGCTAACAGCAGCCTGGACAGTACTGCACACGGATAAATATGGCCCTAGAAAGGACCGTTGAGGTTCTTGAAGGCTACACTCACTCCTAACACTCTCCCTGCCTATGCAGCACTTCTGTCCCTAATGCCAGGTGCAACGGTCTGCAGAGGCGATTTTGAGAAAAAAAAAATTGCCACTGCTAACAGCAGCCAACACACAGCTATCAGTGGCCCTAATAAGGACCTTTGGGGGGTCTTGAAGCCTACACTAACTACCAATTCTTTCCCTACAGCAGCTCCGGTACAAACAGCACTGTCCCTCATCTAAATCACACGGCATCTGAGGCGAACCGCGGGAGGGGCCGACTTTTATGTTCGGGTGACACCTGATCTTCCCAGCCACTCACAGCAGGGGGGTGGTATAGGGCTTGAACGTCACAGGGGGAAGTTGTAATGCCTTCCCTGTCTTTCAATTGGCCAGAAAAGCGCGCTAACGTCTCAGGGAAGGAAGTGAAAATAACCAGAACACCGCATGGTGTTCGTTACGAATAACGAACATCCCGAACACCCTAATATTCGCACGAATATCAAGCTCGGAAGAACACGTTCGCTCATCTCTACTGATAGCCATAAAGCCATCTGTGGACTTCCAGCTTATCAAAGAAGTATCAGATACTGAAGGATACCAGGATACCTAATCCTGATCTGCAAAACTGAAGGTCTTCTCTTGACATTAGTCAACATATATGCTCCTAACTCCAAGCAACTAAAATTCCTGAATGGAGTGATGAAGAAAATAAAGAAAATTCAGCAGGGCAGTTTGCTCTTGTGTGGAGACTTTAATGTTACAGCAGACGATACTCTGGATACTAGCTTTCAGGGCAGAGGAAGGGGTTCGACTTTATCATCTTGGACCCATAACGCAAACCTGTTTGACTCGTTTAGATGTTTGAATGCTGACTCCAGGGAATACACTTTTTATTCTTTTAGACACAAATCATTCTTCATAATCGACATGTTTCTGGTGGACTTTTCAATACTAAAAAGAGTGAAGGAATCAAAAATTGGGACGACATCTTGGTCAGATCATGCCCCAATAACACTCAAACTGAAGCTAGGCCCTCAAATCCCATCTTTTGGAAATTGGAGAAACAACATATTCCTAATGAAGGAACCCAAGTTCCAAAAGAAAGTAGAAACAGCATTGGAAGAGTATCTTAAATTTAATGACTCCCCAGAGATGTGTCGATTCATCTTGTGGAACGCCCATAAATCCGTAATTAGAGGCGTTATGATCCAGCAGGGCTCTATCTATAAAAAAGAAAGGGACAATTTACTTAAAAATACCCTAACACAACTAGCAGATATAGAAAAAGAGTTATCTCAAAGCCCAACGATGGATTTACATAATAGTCTGGTTGAAACAAGATTAAAAGTACGAAACATTCTCTTAGACAAACACGAAAAAAAAACTAAAATATCTCAAATCCTCTTTTTATATTAATAATAGAGATGAGCGAACGTACTCGTCCGAGCTTGATACTCGTTCGAGTATTAGCGTGTTCGAGAAGCTCGTTACTCGTGACGAGTACCACGCGATGTTCGAGTTACTTTCACTTTCATCTCTGAGACGTTAGCGCGCTTTTCTGGCCAATAGAAAGACAGGGAAGGCATTACAACTTCCCCCTGCGACGTTCAAGCCCTATACCACCCCCCTGCAGTGAGTGGCTGGCGAGATCAGGTGTCACCCGAGTATTTAAATTGGCCCCTCCCGCGGTTCGCAACAGATGCATTCTGACATAGTTCAGGGAAAGTGCTGCTGGTGCCGGAGCTGCTATAGGGAGAGCGTTATGAGTTATTTAAGGCTTCAAGAACCCCAACGGTCCTTCTTAGGGCCACATCTAACTGTGTGCAGTAGTGTGGAGGCTGCTTTTTGCAGTGTTGCACATTTTTTTTTTTTTTTTTGTATATCGGCCGTGCAGAGCATTGCGTCCTGCAGTAATTTTACATTGTCCAGGGCCAGTAGTGGTGAGGCAGGGACAGAAGACATATTTAGTGTATATAGGCAGTGGGCCTTTCCAAAAACATTTGGGAAAAAAAAATCTATTTGGGCTGCCTGTGACAGTCCTCAGTGTACTGGGTCTCTGCTGGGGGTAGTTGTCCTAATTCATACACAGCCAGCTAAGTGTTACAGCAGGCTTGCGCAAAATTCTTTCCTGCCTCTGTGTTGCCTGTTACATCACCGCTGTATTCCTGTCCACAAGTGTACTGGGTCTTTGCTGGGGGTAGTTGTCCTAATTCATACGCAGCCAGCTAAGTGTTACAGCAGGCTTGCGCAAAATTCTTTCCTGCCTCTGTGTTGCCTGTTACATCACCGCTGTATTCTTGTCCACAAGTGTACTGGGTCTCTGCTGGGGGTAGTTGTCCTAATTCATACGCAGCCAGCTAAGTGTTACAGCAGGCTTGCGCAAAATTCTTTCCTGCCTCTGTGTTGCCTGTTACATCACCGCTGTATTCCTGTCCACAAGTGTACTGGGTCTCTGCTGGGGGTAGTTGTCCTAATTCATACGCAGCCAGCTAAGTGTTACAGCAGGCTTGCGCAAAATTCTTTCCTGCCTCTGTGTTGCCTTTTACATCACCGCTGTATTCCTGTCCACAAGTGTACTGGGTCTCTGCTGGGGGTAGTTGTCCTAATTCATACGCAGCCAGCTAAGTGTTACAGCAGGCTTGCGCAAAATTCTTTCCTGCCTCTTCTGTGCGTTCCGTAAGCGAAGTCAGCCTCCAACCACAGGCCAATAAGCGGCACATTTAATTACAGCGTTCTGTTTCTGCACTACTGGTAATACAGCATGCTGAGGGGTAGGGGTAGGCCTAGAGGACGTGGACGCGGGCGAGGACGCGGAGGCCCAAGTCAGGGTGTGGGCACAGGCCGAGCCAGTGCGGTGGCCAGGGGTAGAGGCAGGGCCAGACCGAATAATCCACCAACTGTTTCCCAAAGCGCCCCCTCGCGCCATGCCACCCTGCAGAGGCCAAGGTGCTCTAAAGTGTGGCAGTTTTTCACAGAGACGCCTGACGACCGACGAACAGTGGTGTGCAACCTTTGTCGCGCCAAGATCAGCTGGGGAGCCACCACCACCAGCATGCGCAGGCATATGATGGCCAAGCACCCCACAAGGTGGGACGAAGGCCGTTCACCACCTCCGGTTTGCACCACTGCCTCTCCCCCTGTGCCCCAACCTGCCACTGAGATCCAACCCCCCCTGAGGACACAGGCAGGAGTGCCTACCGGCCTGCACCCACACCCTCACCTCCGCTGTCCTCGGCCCCATCCAGCAATGTCTCTCAGCGCAGCGTCCAGACGTTGCTAGCGCAACTGTTTGAGCGCAAGCGCAAGTACGCCGCCACGCACCCGCACGCTCAAGCGTTAAACGTGCACATAGCCAAATTGATCAGCCTGGAGATGCTGCCGTATAGGCTTGTGGAAACGGAGGCTTTCAAAAGCATGATGGCGGCGGCGGCCCCGCGCTACTCGGTTCCCAGTCGCCACTACTTTTCCCGATGTGCCGTCCCAGCCCTGCACGACCATGTCTCCCGCAACATTGTATGCGCCCTCACCAACGTGGTTACTGCCAAGGTCCACTTAACAACGGACACGTGGACAAGCACAGGCGGGAATGGCCACTATATCTCCCTGATGGCACATTGGGTGAATTTAGTGGAGGCTGCGACAGAGTCAGAGCCTGGGACCGCTCACGTCCTACCCATCCCCAGAATTGCGGGCCCCAGCTCGGTGCTGGTATCTGCGGCAGTGTATGCTTCCTCCACTAAACCACCCTCCTCCTCCTCCTCCAACGCAACCTCTGACTCGCAATCAAGATGTGTCAGCAGCAGCACGTCGCCAGCAGTCGGTGTCGCGCGGTGTGGCAGCACAGCAGTGGCCAAGCGTCAGCAGGCCGTGCTGAAACTACTCAGCTTAGGAGAGAAGAGGCACACGGCCCACGAACTGCTGCAGGGTCTGACAGAGCAGACCGACCGCTGGCTTTCGCCGCTGAGCCTCCAACCGGGCATGGTCGTGTGTGACAACGGTCGTAACCTGGTGGCGGCTCTGCAGCTCGGCAGTCTCACGCACGTGCCATTCCTGGCCCATGTCTTTAATTTGGTGGTTCAGCACTTTCTGAAAAGCTACCCACACTTGTCATACCTGCTCGGAAAGGTGTGCCGGGTCAGAGCACATTTCCGCAAGTCCAAGACGGACGCTGCCACCCTGCGGACCCTGCAACATCGGTTTAATCTGCCAGTGCACCGACTGCTGTGCGACGTGCCCACACGGTGGAACTCTACGCTCCACATGTTGGCCAGACTCTATGAGCAGCGTAGAGCTATAGTGGAATACCAACTCCAACATGGGAGGCGTAGTGGGAGTCAGCCTCCTCAATTCTTTACAGAAGAGTGGGGCTGGTTGGCAGACATCTGCCAGGTCCTTGGAAACTTTGAGGAGTCTACCCAGATGGTGAGCGGGGATGCTGCAATCATAAGCGTCACCATTCCTCTGCTATGCCTCTTGAGAAGTTCCCTGCAAAGCATAAAGGCAGATGCTTTGCGCTTGGAAACGGAGGCGGGGGAAGACAGTATGTCGCTGGATAGTCAGAGCACCCTCATGTCTATATCTCAGCGCGTTGAGGAGGAGGGGGAGGAGCATGAGGAGGAGGGGGAAGATACAGCTTGGCCCACTGCTGAGGGTACCCATGCTGCTTGCCTGTCATCCTTTCAGGGTGTATGGCCGGAGGAAGAGGATCCTGAAAGTGATCTTCCTAGTGAGGACAGCCATGTGTTGCGTACAGGTACCCTGGCACACAAGGCTGACTTCATGTTAGGATGCCTTTCTCGAGACCCTCGCGTTACACGCATTCTGGCCACTACGGATTACTGGGTGTACACACTGCTCGACCCACGGTATAAGGAGAACCTTTCCACTCTCATACCCGAAGAGGAAAGGGGTTCGAGAGTGATGTTATACCACAGGACCCTGGCGGACAAACTGATGGTAACATTCCCATCCGACAGCGCTAGTGGCAGAAGGTGCAGTTCCGAGAGCCAGGTAGCAGGGGAGGCGCAGAGATCAGGCAGCATGTACAGCGCAGGCAGGGGAACATTCTCCAAGGCCTTTGCCAGCTTTATGGCTCCCCAGCAAAGACTGTGTCACCGCTCCCCAGTCAAGGCTGAGTTGGCGGGAGCACTGTAAAAGGATGGTGAGGGAGTACGTAGCCGATCGCACGACCATCCTCGGTGACGCCTCTGCCCCCTACAACTACTGGGTGTCGAAGCTGGACATGTGGCCTGAACTCGCGCTGTATGCCCTGGAGGTGCTTGCTTGTCCTGCGGCTAGCGTCTTGTCAGAGAGGGTGTTTAGTGCGGCTGGGGGAATCATCACGGATAAGCGTACCCGCCTGTCAACCGACAGTGCCGACAGGCTTACACTCATCTAGATGAACAAAGCCTGGATTTCCCCAGACTTCTCTTCTCCACCAGCGGACAGCAGCGTTACCTAAGCAATACGTAGGCTGCACCCGCGGATGGAAGCATCGTTCTCTATCACCATCAAAAACGGGGACCTTTTTGCTTCATCAATCTGTGTATTCTATTCATCCTCCTCCTCCTCCTGCTCCTCCTCCTTAAACCTCACGTAATCACGCCGAACGGGCAATTTTTCTTAGGCCCACAAGGCTCAGTCATATAATTTTTGTAAACAATTTTTATACGTTTCAATGCTCATTAAAGCGTTGAAACTTTCACCTGAACCAATTTTTATTTTAACTGGGCTGCCTCCAGGCCTAGTTACCAATTAAGCCACATTAACCAAAGCGATTAATGGGTTTCACCTGCCCTCTTGGTTGGGCATGGGCAATTTTTCTGAGGTACATTAGTACTGTTGGTACACCAATTTTTTGGGGCCCTCGCCTACAGTGTAATCCAATTAATTTTTTGCCCACCTGCATTAAAGCTGACGTTACATCAGCTGTGATGGGAAATGCAATGGGATATATTTATGTACCGCCGGTGGCTTCCTGGCACCCACCCATGCTGTGGGTCCACAGGGAGTTGTAACTGCATGTGTCCACTTCTAAAGAACCCCAGTCTGACTGGGGCATGCAGTGTGGGCGGAAGCCCACCTGCATTTAATCGGACGTTACCTCAGCTGTGATGGGCACTGCAATGGGATACATTTATGTACAGCCGGTGGGTTCCAGGGAGCCACCCATGCTGTGGGTGCACACGGAATTCCCATTGTGGAGTTGTACCTGCCTGTGACTATTTATAAAAAACCGCGGTCTGACTGGGGCATGCAGACACCTTGACAGAATGAATAGTGTGTGGCACATCGGTTCCCCCTTGCTATGCCCACGTGTGCAGCTCCTGATGGCGGTGGCACAGGATTATATTTCTCATTGCTTCTGTACAGCATTGTGGGCTATCGCCCCGCCCCTTTTAAAGAGGGTCGCTGCCTAGCCGTGCCAACCCTCTGCAGTGTGTGCCTACGGTTCCTCCTCATGGCAGACGCACTTCTAAATAGACATGAGGGTGGTGTGGCATGAGTGCAGCTGAAGGCTGCACAGGGACACTTTGGTGTGCGCTGTGGACACTGAGTCATGCGGGGGGGTTTGGGCAGCATGTAACCCAGGAGAAGTGGCAGCGGAGTGTCATGCAGGCAGTGATTGTGCTTTGTTGGAGGTAGTGTGGTGCTTAGCTAAGGTATGCATTGCTAATGAGGGCTTTTCAGAAGTAAAAGTTGTTGGGAGGGGGGGCACTCTTGCCGCTATTGTGGCTTAATAGTGGGGCCTGGGAACTTGAGATGCAGCCCAACATGTAGCCCCTTCTACGAATCCTGGTACAACCTCAATAGGGAACCATCTCTCCTGCAATCGTCTGAAAAAGAGATAAACCGCTTCCTGGCATCTATCCATCTCCCAAAACAAGACAGAACCCAACTTGACAAACTAAACGCTAAAATCTCTACACATGGAATACTTAAAGTAATTAACAACTCTAAAACAGAAAAAGCTCCGGGACCAGACAGGTTTACCAATGAATATTATAAAACCTTTAAAACCCAACTAGTCCCCCTGCTAACAGATGTCTTCAACAAAGCTATGATAACAGGATATCTCCCTCCGGAGATGTTACAAGCTAATATAGTAACAATCTCTGCGCAACAATGACACTAAATTCTATGCTAAAATAATAGCTCTACGACTTCTACAAATTACTGCCGATCTCATACATAGTGACCAAGCGGGCTTTGTCAAAGGGAGACAAACCTCGGATGCCACCAGAAGGTTGTTGGATGTACTGGAGGAGAGGGATGCCTCTCGAACGCCTTGTCTGCTTCTCACCCTGGATGCGGAGAAGGCGTTTGACAGGATTCATTGGGGGTACACCTTCTCGGTGCTGGAAAAGATGTGGTTTGAAGGAGCAATCCTAGGGGCCATCCAAGCGTTATATAATAAGTCCTAATTAATGGGGTTGTATCCAACTGGTTTAAAATCACAAACGACACGAGACAGGGGTGCCCCTTATCACCTACTTTATTTGTTCTAACTATCGAACCCCTGGCAGAAGCAATCCGCATGGAAAGCAAAATTAGGGGAGCCTCTCTCTCTCACAGACAACACAAAGTAGGTTTTTTTGCCGATGATGTGATCTTGATGTTGACATCCCCCTTAGAGTCTCTTAGAGCGGCTTCTGAGATACTAACCCACTTTGGAAGGATCTCATATTATAAAATTAATCCATTAAAAACCAAAATTCTAGCGATCAATATATCGTCTAAGCTTCAATCCAAAATTAGAGAAGAATTCCCATATGAATGGGAGCCACAAGGCACACAATACCTGGGAAAAACAATTACAACTTCCTCAGAACAAACTATGGCCCTTAATATCAACTCTTTGATAGACGAAATAGAACAGTGCCTAGGACACGATAATAGAGTAGAATTTTTATGGGTGGGACGAATCGTTATTTATAAAACGATGGTCCTCCCAAAAATCCTCTACAAATTTTTCACCATCACAACTAAATGTCCTACAAAACTCCTTAGGAGATTACAAAAACAACTACTGTCCTTTGTCTGGGGTAACAGGAAACCAAGGGTGGCAGCATCAATAATGTACAGCCCCAGGAGATTCGGGGGAATGGGAGTCCCAAACATAGAGGCATACTACAGAACAAATATTCTCATGCAATTAAGAGCTTGGTGTATCCCACACCCAGGGATTAGCTGGCCAAATATCGAACAAAGTACCCTAGGGAAAAAATCCTCACGCAACTTATTGTTAGCTACAGCCTTAGACCTAAAAATAGAGATTCCGGGAAACCCGTTTATAAATGTAGCCATTGATACTTGGAGGCATTTACTTCAAGTTTCTAGAAACCACTCCCCTAGAAAATCAGTTTCCGTTCCAATAGATATAGCGGAATTTTGGTCCACCAACCTAAGCACTCAAAGTTGGAGGATTAAAGGTATCAAATCACTAACAGATATAGTGGATAAAGGAAAACTGAAATCCTTCGAACAAATCAAATCTGAATACAATCTACCAAACAGAGAGTATTTTCTGTATTTACGAATTTGTAGTGTTTGGGCCTCACTCCCAACTCTAAAACTTTCACTCCCATCATACCTCCACAGATTCTTATTTGACCCCCCTCCTTACAAATTAAAATTCAAATTTGTATATGAGATCCTCTGTGAGGGAGATAAATCTGACTTTTATTCACACAAAAAAGCTCACCTTCTAAATTGGGAGAGAGAATTGGGACTCTCCTTCCCTGTTGACCAGTGGAACAGAGCGCACAAGTGGGTAACCAAGGCCTCATTGTGCGCTTCTCTAGTGGAGGTCCACTGCAAGGTTATTACAAGATGGTACAGATCCCCGGTTAGGCTTTCTGACTTCTTCTCCAACTACTCTAATAAATGCTGGAGAGAATGTGGAGGAAGAGGTACACTAATGCATATTTTTTGGAGCTGTCCCTCCATACGGTCAATTTGGCAGGAGTTTACTCTCCTCATCAAAAAATTAACAGAGATAAGAGTTAGCCTCTCACCAGAGCTAGCATTATTCCTAATAGGCATTAAGGAGATCCCAATAAGACATAGAAAACTGATCTCTCACGGTCTCCTCTCCATAAAACTATTAATAGCAAGGTACTGGAGAACGACCTGTATACCTACACTATTAGATCTAACACAGTTACTTTCAGAACACTGTATTTACGAAAAAATCTTTGCATATAGGAATGATACGTTGAAACAATATATGAAGACAATATATGAAGACTTGGGAGCCCTGGTTGGATCATTTTCAACTAGAGAATTTTAAGCCCTAGATTTGACTGAAGAGAGTTATTTGGTAGCGGAGTTTTCTTATATCCAGACTCCATTTATTCCCTCAATCTGGGGGACCAAACCCAAAGATTGAGGGTTTGGTCCCTTAGGGGCTCATAGGATGAAGCTTTAGGATCACGAAATAGGAACCTCAAAGATGTAAGACTGGTTCTTAAACTTTCCTTTTTTTTCTCGTTCCTTTCCTCCTCTTACTCTTCTCTTATATCTTTAATTACATTCAAAAGTTTATCCCTTTCTTTCTTCCTTTTTTCGAGATAATTAATGTTAATTATATCGAATCAATAATATTGAATGGCATAATGATTGATTCCTGCATTTAATGTTCTATCGTCAATGTATGATATTTTTCTTGCATGATATACGATGTTATACAAGATTTTCCTTCAATAAAAACCATTGAATGATAAAAGTACTAATATGAAAACTTGTAATATTGTCTGTAAATGTGTAAATGTTGGAGAAGATAACTAAATTATTCCTTCCGGTACAGGGCATAATTTTTTTTTACCAAACTATGTCTGCGAGCATTAAGAAATACTGAATAGATAAGTGCGTGGGAGGCTACTAACATTGTACTGATTTGTGGGAGAAAAGAAGCCTTTGCCAGCTATGAGATAAATGAAGGACAAAATGTGGTTTTCTCTCAGCGCTGATCCTCCTTTTTTTCTACATTTTGTCTTGACAATCTTTTTTACTGAATATTTTTGTTTCGATCATGAAGAATGTGCGGTTTTGATGTTTTTTCATTTGCTTTTGATTTGTTCATTAGTGTTTTTTTTTAATAAAAAGTTTTTTCATGAAAGTGTATATACGTGTGAGCAAAAGTGTATGTGTGTCTGATTTTTGTGTAAACCTTTAAGCTAGTTTCACATGGCTGAGCACAATATCAGGCCGTGAAACTCGTCCCGATATTGTGCTCCGGAATGTGCAATGTACCCGTGGATGAAAGGTATTTTTGTGTCAAAACGCCTTCCATCACTTCAGTAGAGTTGCAATCATCTGGCTGCTGGCATGGCTTGATAGGCAATCTGCAATGGCAGCCATGGGGGCTTTCAGAATGCCCCCGGCATCCATAGTAATCACACAACATCCCGCAATCTCACTGGCACACCCAAACATCAATTGGGTCATTTAAAATCTGCTGTGAGATTTGGCAACATTAAAAGTGTTAACAGCTCCACTCAGCGGTGCTACTGATCAGAACTGTTGCAGGTGGGTATCAGCTGTATGAAATAGCCGGCACCCACATTGTATTGAGTGATATCAACCCTCAGTCCTCCTCCATACAAACCCTGAATCTCCAGGATGTAAATGTATGCCCTGTAACATTAAGGGGTGAAGTGTTACATTTGAAGATGAAAGTGTAACAAATGAAGATATATGATGAAACAAGATTGTTCAGAGATTTATGTTGAATATATCCCAATAAATCATAAGGTTTGTTAGCCCTATGTGAACTTTTGTGAGATCTGTTGTTGCCATCAATTTTTAAGTGAGTGAATTTATTAAAAAATAAAATAGAAACTGTGTCCCCCTACCCCTCTGACATGTGCTCTATATTCTATTGTAAATAAAATATGGTTAGATTAAATTTCCAAATTATTGTACTCTTTTTTCCTTAACATGCATATAATTTAAACAGCGTCCCAATTTTTTTGATATTGCGGTTGTATATTGCTAATCAAAAAGCTTTGATGGGGGTCATGGCCTGACTGCACACTGCGATTGCTGCTCTCTTCTGATTGCTGACTCCCTTCTACTTTACTCTACAGCACACTCATAGGATACATACTCTGAGAGCTACGAATAGTAAGTGTCTGGCTTACTTCTTTGCTGCCCACAGCTTCCGGCAAGACACAGGGGCTAAGGCTTGCAGTTCTTCATTCCCTGGCAGCTCCCATAATAGTGAGGGTGCTCCGCTCCTATCCCCAGAAGGCTCACCTGGGCCTCTGGCAGTGCATGGCTCTGTTTCCCCAACAAATTGGGTGAGTAATAAAGGGCATGGGCACCAAATAAACATCTCCCCCCCCCCCCCAAGTCTGTCAAGATGGCACCAAAACATACATCTCCATCAAGAGCAGCTTATTCATCTAGACAAACAACATCCCAGGCTGGAGTAGTCTGTATCTCTCAATACCTGCTTCCAGAAAACTTGGAACCCCTACTAATGTTCCAACTTCCAATCATAGGCTTTCATCAAGAAGATGGTTACAAGAGGATCTATACAAAAATGCTTCAGGCCACCAATGTAACTATATCTAAACCAGGCAAGTTATCGGATTCCCCAGCAAATCTCAGGTCAATTACTTTGCTCATCTGTGATACCAAGATATATCCTAAATTATTAACACTGAGACTTCTCACAGTTTTTCCTTTTATTATACACTAGCTTACCCGTCGCGTGTTGCTGCGAAGACAGACAGACATACATTCTTTCGTTTTTATATATCTAGATAACAACCAATCACAGCGCAGCTTTCATGTTACCTCAGTGGTATAATATATAACAACCAATCACAGCGCAGCTTTCATGTTACCTTAGCAGTAAGAGAAATAACAACCAATCACAGCGCAACTTTTATTCTGCCTCAGCAATATAAAAAATAGCAACCAATCACAGCGCAGCTTTCATGTTACCTCTGCGGTATTATATATAGCAACTAATCACAGCGCAGCTTTCATGTTACCTCAGTGGTATAATATATAACAACGAACCGCAGCACAGCTTTCATGCAACCTCAGTAGTATAAGAAGTAGCCACCAATCACAGCACAGCTTTCATGCAACCTCAGTAGTATAAGAAGTAGCCACCAATCACAGCACAGCTTTCATGTTACCTCAGCAGTATAAGAAATAGCAACCAATCACCGCACAGCTTTAATTTTACCTCAGCATTCTGAATATCCAGCAATTGTCTTGCGAAACGTTCGGCGGATGCATCATTTTGTAGTTGAACACGCATCCCGTTGCTCGTAATGCCTTTTGCTTTCGTGCTTGAGATGGAAATCAAACGATCTTTGTCTGGGGGGCATAACTGTCGACGATGCTCGCACGCGCGCCACCTATCGTAGGATACGTGTACTATGCCTATAATCTTCCCAGGAGTGTACTCAGCAACTTCCCAAAGTCTCATGGCATAAAGGACAGACAGACAGACATTCATTTATATATATCAGGAAGTGAGAAAATTAGATTCCACATGTAAAATTTGGACGCTAATTCTTTTGCGCATAGAATTGAATAATCGACTTGGGACCCATTAACTTTTCCTATTTATGGCATAATCAATGCCCGTGCCAAATTTCAAGTTTCTATGTGAGAAAATGACATTCCGTACGTAAAATTTGGACGCTAATTCTTTTGCGCATAGAATTGAATAATGGAGTTGGCACCCATTAGCTTTTCCTATTTATGACATATTCAATGCCCGTGCCAAATTTCAAGTTTCTATGTGAGAAAATGACATTCCGTACGTAAAATTTGGACACTAATTCTTTTGCGCATAGAATTGAATAATCGAGTTGGGACCCATTAGCGTTTTCTATTTATGACATATTCAATGCCCGTGCCAAATTTCAAGTTTCTATGTGAGAAAATTACATTCCGTACATAAAATTTGGACGCTAATTCTTTGGCGCATAGAATTGAATAATCGAGTTGGGACCCATTAGCGTTTCCTATTTATGACATAATCAATGCCCGTGCCAAATTTCAAGTTTCTATGTGAGAAAATTAGATTCCGTACGTAAAATTTGGACGCTAATTCTTTGGCGCATAGAATTGAATAATCGAGTTGGGACCCATTAGCGTTTTCTATTTATGACATATTCAATGCCCGTGCCAAATTTCAAGTTTCTATGTGAGAAAATTACATTCCGCACGTAAAATTTGGACACTAATTCTTATGCGCATAGAATTGAATAATGGAGTTGGGACCTATTAACTTTTCCTATTTATGACATAATCAATGCTCGTGCCAAATTTCAAGTTTCTATGACATTGGGAAGCGACAAAATTAGATTCCGTACGTAAAATTTGGACGCTAATTCTTTGGCACTTAGAATTGAATAATCGGGTTGGGACTCATTACCTTTTCCTATTTATGACATAATCATGGCTCGTGCCAAATTTCAAGTTTCTATGACATTGGGAAGTGAGAGAATTAGATTCCGTACGTAAAATTTGGACGCTAATTCTTTGGCGCTTAGAATTGAATAAGTGAGTTGGGACCTATTAACTTTTCTTATTTATGACATAATCAATGCTCGTGCCAAATTTCAAGTTTCTATGACATCGCGAAGTGAGAGAATTAGTGGCAGTGATGGAAATCGAACGATCTACTTGGGGGGGGGGGCATAACTGTCGACGACGCTCGCACACGCGCCATTTATCGTAGGATAGTTTTACTATGCCTATAATCTTCCCAGGAATGTACTCAGCAACTTCCCAAAGTTTCATGGCGATCGGATGAATGGTGTAGTAGCGCATAAAGGACAAACACACAGACAGACAGACAGACAGACAGACGCATACATTCAATTTTATATATATAGATAATGATCAAGTGGGCTTTATGAAAGGCAGGTAAGATGGTACCAGGAGGATAATAAATCTCATTGCAAGAGCTGAGCTCTCTTGTATGCCTTCTCTGCTCCTTGCTTTGAATGTGGAGAAGGCACTCAACAGATCACACTTGGACTTCACATTTGCAACATTACGTAATTTAAAAAAATATATATATCTTTGAAGTGACACCAGCCTTTTATAGTTCCCCTTCTGCAAAAGTTATTATCAATGGTGTTGTCTCCAAATCATTCCAAATATCCAATGGAAACTGCCAAGGGTGTCCTCTATCGCCCCATTGCTATTTACTTTAGTAATGGAACCCCTCGTGGAACTGATTAGAACAAATATTAATATCAAAGATATTTCAACGGGACAAAGACTTCATAAAATAGGATTATTTGCAGATGATGTGATGGTAATATTATAAGACCAACTGCCATCTTTGGGAGTACCACATGATACCTTACTTCAATTCAGTTAAGTTTCCCATTATAAATTAACTATAAACACATCTCAAATTCTAGGAATTAACATTTCTGCTCCACTTAAAGACTTTATTCAACGAGCATTCCCTTTTCAATGGCAACCAAATGCTTGAATCTTATCTGGGAATAAAGCTTTACTACCCTCCATGCAACCTCGTTTCAGTCTATTTCCTACCATTGCTTTCTACCCTTCAAACAGAACTCAGCCTTCTCACTAAACACAAGCTGTCTTTAGTTTGCCACATTGTACTCTACAAAATGTTAATTTTCCCAAGAATCCTCTACTATTTTTGCACTATAATCATTCTCATTCCCTAATCAATCATAGCTAAATTTCAAAAATAGCTGTTGAGTTTTATATGGAATAACAAAAAAACAATGGAAGCTTCCACCATTATTTATCTCCACTGAAAACAAAGAGGTTTGGGAGTACCTAATTTATGGGTACCATTCTATAATTCTAAACCAATTCCAGCCCTGGGGCTCTAGCTGGCTCTCCTTGGAGAGTCATTTTAATGAAAATAGATAATTATGGTCACTATTGTTAGCCTCTACCATACCCAATCAAACTCCTGAGCTAAATCCCTCACTTAACCCTCTCCTAGGGTCTCCTTCCATGACTGCCTCTATTTAATCCTCACATTTTTGTTCTTATGGATTGGCATGCTCTGTCAAGAAAATAATAACCAACCTTTATATAAAGACCTTTGAATATTTTATCCCCAACGTATATATTGGCTAAAAAAGAGGTATCACTTCCATTTCGGACATTATAATTTATGGTGGAAGTAAAACCTTCTCAATACTAGGTGAACTATACAATATACCACTTAAGAAAGGAGCATATTTGGCTATATTTATGAAAGGCTTTAAGACCTTTTAGGCCACTCTCACACAGATGTTTTTTTCTGCAATTACTGCAGGATTTTGAACACCGCAGTAATCGTGGTAGACGCTCCCATTGATTTCAATAGCACCTCGCGGACATGTGCTCGAACGCGGACCTTTCCGGTACCGTGACTTTCAAGCCCTGTCTGTACTGTTCATTGTGTTTAGCGCACCTCATCAATGATGAGGTGTGCTAAAGCCACTATTAGAGGCAGGAATGCAGCCTCCGAAAACAAAACTGGAGACATGGGAGATTCCAAATGGGCATATTTTTTTAATTAGTAGAAGGATCTAGGTGGTAATATTTCCCTGGATTAGTGGTATACACTATCTGAATGCTCTAACAAGTCTTCTCTATGCGCTTCCCTTCGACAAGTACATTATAAATTCCTTACCAGATGGTACTATACCCCATTAAAGCTTGCAAATGTTTTCCTGATTCTACTAATCTATGCTGAAGAAACGGTGCACACATCAGTTCTATATATCACAACTTTTGGGACTTTCCCATATTCCTATATTTTTGAAAAGATGTGTTTTCCCTAAAAAAAGAAATTACAGGTGAAATCATTACTATGAATTAGAGATGAGCGAGCATACTCGCTAAGGACTCGCTCAAGCGAGTATTGTCCTTGGCGAGTACCTGCCCACTTGTGAGAAAAGATTTGGGTGTCGGCAGGGGGCAGGGAGCAGCGGGGGAAAGCGGGGTGGAATGGGGAGAGAGATAACTCTCTTTCTTCCCCCCGCTCACTCGCGCAACACACCACTCACCCCCGCCTTTTCTCACGAGCGGGCAGGTTCTCGCTAAGGACAATACTCGCTCGTGTATGAATCCTTCGCTAGTTGTACTGTTAGACATTAAATCAGTCTCCCCGTCTTCCAGAAAACTGACTTGTCACATTCTTCTCACTTCTAAATGTCTCCTAACTAGAAACTGAAAATCTACGACTATTAATGCTTTAATAACCAAGATCTCTGAACACAATGTATATGAAAATCTCCTTGCTATTTGAAATAACAATCTGCAGAATTATTATTTAATGTGATTTCCTTGGCTTCAATGTTTTTCTTTAGAACTCTGCCTTTCCTTAAGTTTTCTCTTCCCCTTACTTATCTTCCCTTATTATTAGAGATTCACGTTCTCTTATTTTAACTTCCAGAGGCTGATCCTCATAGACCAACATACCTCGCAGACCCAGAGGCCATTTTCAAGCTTCTAGGTGCCATAGCAACCCATTAGGACTCTACAATCACATTGCAGGGGTCCGATGGGTGAGAGGGGGAGCCCTTTCCCTCAGTCAGCTCTTTACATGCCACAGTCACATTGCAACAGCAGGGGTCGGCGGTTTCTTTAGTCCCCACTGTAAGAGCAAGTGCGGGGCTCTCATCCGACAGCTGGGCAACTGCTTCCCCTGGCATGGGATATCCATGCCAGACTTCTGAGGCAACACCATAAAAAGGTGTATGCATTAGAATAAGGCCACTTAATGGCTACAATCAAAAGGTGAATAGGCGGTCGTTAAGGGATTAAGGTATTAATTCTTAGCATCATAGCTCAAAACACACACTAGCAGCTCACTAGTTAACACATTTGAGTCCAGTAATACGAGTAGTGTTATAAGCTGCTGTTCTGAAAAGCTGCAGACTTGGCCTGAGCTATGATTTAACTCCACTAGTCCAGAATAGAATTCAAGAAATTCTTAATTACACACAAACTGGACACCTATTTTGTTGTTAGGCTTTTTAAGTGCAAATTTCTCATTTAACCTTATCTAATTTTCCAACAAAGAAATATTTAGCCTTAAAGCTAGCTCTACTGTTGACACTACATTCACAAGAGGGGAATAAGAATTTGGGTTTTTATAAAGAACTAGCTTACCCGTCGCGCATACATACAGACATACATACATTTGTTTTTATATATCTAGATAACAACCAATCACAGCGCAGCTTTCAAGTTACCTCAGCGGTATAATATATAACAATCAATCACAGCACAGCTGTCATGTTACCTCAGCGGTATAATATATAACAACGAATCGCAGCGCAGCTTTCATGTAACCTCAGTAGTATAAGAAGTAGCAACCAATCACAGCACAGCTTTCATGTTGCCTCAGCAGTATAATATATAGAAACTAGAGATGAGCGAACACGTTCGGCCCCGCCCCTTTTTCGCCCGAACACCGAACTTTGCGAACACTTCAGTGTTCGGGCGAAAAAGTTCGGGGGCCGCCGTGGCAGCGCGGGGGGGTGCGGCGGGGAGTGGGGGGGAGAGGTAGAGAGAGAGGGCTCCCCCCTGTTCCCCGCTACTGCCGCCCGCGCCGCCGCGCATCTCCCCGCCCCCCGGCGGCACCCGGACACTTACGCGCGAACACTGCAGTGTTCGGCAAAGCGGGTGTCCGGGTGCGGATGTGTCCGTAACGGACACGTTCGCTCATCTCTAATAGAAACCAATCACAGCACAGCTTTCATGTTACCTCAGCAGTATAAGAAATAGCAACCAATCACAGCACAGCTTTCATTTTACCTCAGCATTCTGAATATCCAGCAATTGTCTTGCGAAACGTTCGGCGGATGAATCATTTTGTAGTTGAACACGCATCCCATTGCTGGTAATGCCTTTTGCTTTCGTGCTTGAGATGGAAATCAAACGATCTTTGTCTGGGGGGCATAACTGTCGACGATGCTCGCACGCGCGCCACCTATCGTAGGATAGGTGTACTATGCCTATAATCTTCCCAGGAGTGTACTCAGCAACTTCCCAAAGTCTCATGGCATAAAGGACAGACAGACAGACATTCATTTATATATATCAGGAAGTGAGAAAATTAGATTCCACACGTAAAATTTGGATGCTAATTCTTTTGCGCATAGAATTGAATAATCGACTTGGAACCCATTAACTTTTCCTATTTATGGCATAATCAATGCCCGTGCCAAATTTCAAGTTTCTATGTGAGAAAATTACATTCCGTACGTAAAATTTGGATGCTAATTCTTTTGCGCATAGAATTGAATAATGGAGTTGGGACCCATTAGCTTTTCCTATTTATGACATATTCAATGCCCGTACCAAATTTCAAATTTCTATGTGAGAAAATGAGATTCCGTACGTAAAATTTGGACGCTAATTCTTTTGCGCATAGAATTGAATAATCGAGTTGGGACCCATTAGCGTTTTCTATTTATGACATATTCAATTCAGCGCTGAGCCAATCAGAGGCAGGTCTGACTCACACCCCCTTCACACCCACTGCCGGCCGCAGCGGCTGAACTCCGTCTGCCGGGACAAGGTAAGTATATATATATTTTTTATTTTAACACATTTCTGGATGAATTGCAGGGAAGGGCTTTTATATTTAAGCCCTTCCCGACAATTCATCCCGCGCACGCCGGCAGCCCATTGCTTTCAGTGGAACCTGCTCTATTTCTGGCTCCATTGAATTCAATGGGCAAACATTGTTCTTCTCTGCCACAGCTGTTACAGCTGTGGCAGAGAAGAATGATTTGTCTTCTATATGTTCTCAATGGGGTCGGCGCTTCTGCCGCCGGCCCCATTGAGCGCATATAGAGAGGAGAACAGGAATCGCAGATCGCAGATAGGTACGATCTGCGATTTCTGACTATGGCCTAAGAAGGACCGTTGGGGTTCTTGAAGCCTAAAATCACTCCTAACGCTCTCCCTATAGCAGCTCCGGCATCAACAGCACTTTCCCTGATCTCTGTCAGAATGCATCTGTGGCGAGCCGCGGGAAGGGCCGATTTATATACTCGGGTGACACCTGATCTCGCCAGCCACTCACTGCAGGGGGGTGGTATAGGGCTTGAACGTCGCAGGGGGAAGTTGTAATGCCTTCGCTGTCTTTCCATTGGCCAGAAAAGCGCGCTAATGTCTCAGAGATGAAAGTGAAAGTAACTCAAACATCGCGTGGTACTCGTCTCGAGTAACGAGCATCTCGAACACCCTAATACTCGAACGAGTATCAAGCTCGGACGAGTACGCTCGCTCATCTCTAATAACAACGAATCGCAGCACAGATTTCATGCAACCTCAGTAGTATAAGAAGTAGCCACCAATCACAGCACAGCTTTCATGTTACCTTAGCAGTATAAGAAATAGCAACCAATCACAGCACAGCTTTCATTTTACCTCAGCATTCTCAATATCCAGCAATTGTCGTGCGAAACGTTCGGCGGATGCACCATTTTCTGGTTGAACACTCATCCCGTTGCTCGTAATGCCTTTTGCTTTCGTGCTTGAGATGGAAATCAAACTATCTTTGTCTGGGGGGCATAACTGTCGACGATGCTCGCACGCGCGCCATCTATCGTAGGATAGCTGTACTATGCCAGTAACCTTCCCAGGAGTGTACTCAACCACTTCCCAAAGTCTCATGGCAATTGGATGAACGGTGTAGTAATGCATAAAGGACAGACAGACATTCATTTATATATATCAGTAAGTGAGAGAATTAGATTCCGTATGTAAAATTTGGACGCTAATTCTTTTGCGTTTAGAATTGAATAATCGACTTGGAACCCATTAACTTTTCCTATTTATGACATATTCAATGCCCGTGCCAAATTTCAAGTTTCTATGTGAGAAAATTACATTCCGTACGTAAAATTTGGACGCTAATTCTTTGGCGCATAGAATTGAATAATCGAGTTGCGACCCATAAGTGTTTCCTATTTATGACATATTCAATGCCTGTGCCAAATTTGAAATTTCTATGTGAGAAAATTAGATTCCGTACGTAAAATTTGGACGCTAATTCTTTGGCACATAGAATTGAATAATCGAGTTGGGACTAGAGATGAGCGAACGTACTCGTCCGAGCTTGATGCTCGGGCGAATATTAGCGTGTTCAGGATGCTCGTTACTCGTAACGAGTACCACGCGAAGTTCGGGTTACTTTCACTTTCATCTCTGAGACGTTAGCGCGCTTTTCTGGCCAATTGAAAGACAGGGAAGGCATTACAACTTCCCCCTGTGATGTTCCAGCCCTATACCACCCCCCTGCTGTGAGTGGCTGGGGAGATCAGATGTCACCCGAGTATAAAAGTCGGCCCCTCCCGCGGCTCGCCACAGATGCCTTGTGAGATAGCTGAGGGACAGTGCTGTTGGTGCCGGAGCTGCTATAGGGAGAGCGTTAGGAGTTAGTGTAGGCTTCAAGAACCCCAACGGTCCTTCTTAGGGCCACATCTAACTGTGTGCAGTAGTGTGGAGGCTGCTGTTAGCAGTGTTGCACTTTTTTTCCAAATCGGCCGTACAGAACATTGCGCCGTGCAGTAATACTACAGGGACAGAAGTGGTGGTTAGGCAGGGAGAGTGTTAGGAGTTAGTGTAGGCTTCAAGAACCCCAACGGTCCTTCTTAGGGCCACATCTAACCGTGTGCAGTACTGTCCAGGCTGCTGTTAGTTGTGCTGCATTTTTGTTTTTGCTTCTCAAAATCGCCTCTGCAGAGCATTGCACCCTCCATTGATACTGCAGGGAAAGAATTGTATAGGCAGGGCCACAACACAGTTATTATTCATAGAATATACGCAGTGCTGCCTTTTGGTGCAAAAAAACGGTGGACACGTGTCGGCTGCGTGTGCAACCTGTAAAAATCAGACGCACCCAGCTACGTTTTACTCCTGGCTTCGCCATTTGCTTTCCTTAATTGGGAAAAAAAATACCTGCTCTGCCACAGTTAATAACTCTGCTACCCTCACGTTCTGTGACACATTAGCAGGAAAACAGCACAGTTATTAAACTTCTCATGTTCATAGAATATACGCAGTGCTGCCTTTTGGTGCAAAAAAACGGAAAATAATTCTATTTGTCCTGCCTCTGTCCGTCCTAAGGGCGGTGGACACGTGTCAGCTGCGTGTGCAACCTGTAAAAATCAGACGCACCCAGCTACGTTTTACTCCTGGCTTCGCCATTTGCTTTCCTTAATTGGGAAAAAAAAAACCTGCTCTGCCACAGTTAATAACTCTGCTACCCTCACGTTCTGTGACACATTAGCAGGAAAACAGCACAGTTATTAAACTTCTCATGTTCATAGAATATACGCAGTGCTGCCTTTTGGTGCAAAAAAACGGAAAATAATTCTATTTGTCCTGCCTCTGTCCGTCCTAAGGGCGGTGGACACGTGTCGGCTGCGTGTGCAACCTGTAAAAATCAGACGCACCCAGCTACGTTTTACTCCTGGCTTCGCCATTTGCTTTCCTTAATTGGGAAAAAAAATACCTGCTCTGCCACAGTTAATAACTCTGCTACCCTCACGTTCTGTGACACATTAGCAGGAAAACAGCACAGTTATTAAACTTCTCATGTTCATAGAATATACGCAGTGCTGCCTTTTGGTGCAAAAAAACGGAAAATAATTCTATTTGTCCTGCCTCTGTCCGTCCTAAGGGCGGTGGACACGTGTCGGCTGCGTGTGCAACCTGTAAAAATCAGACGCACCCAGCTACGTTTTACTCCTGGCTTCGCCATTTGCTTTCCTTAATTGGGAAAAAAAATACCTGCTCTGCCACAGTTAATAACTCTGCTACCCTCACGTTCTGTGACACATTAGCAGGAAAACAGCACAGTTATTAAACTTCTCATGTTCATAGAATATACGCAGTGCTGCCTTTTGGTGCAAAAAAACGGAAAACAATTCTATTTGTCCTGCCTCTGTCCGTCCTAAGGGCGGTGGACACGTGTCGGCTGCGTGTGCAACCTGTAAAAATCAGACGCACCCAGCTACGTTTTACTCCTGGCTTCGCCATTTGCTTTCCTTAATTGGGAAAAAAAATACCTGCTCTGCCACAGTTAATAACTCTGCTACCCTCACGTTCTGTGACACATTAGCAGGAAAACAGCACAGTTATTAAACTTCTCATGTTCATAGAATATACGCAGTGCTGCCTTTTGGTGCAAAAAAACGGAAAATAATTCTATTTGTCCTGCCTCTGTCCGTCCTAAGGGCGGTGGACACGTGTCGGCTGCGTGTGCAACCTGTAAAAATCAGACGCACCCAGCTACGTTTTACTCCTGGCTTCGCCATTTGCTTTCCTTAATTGGGAAAAAAAATACCTGCTCTGCCACAGTTAATAACTCTGCTACCCTCACGTTCTGTGACACATTAGCAGGAAAACAGCACAGTTATTAAACTTAGATTATTCATTCACTAGAGGCAGTGGGGCCTTTCGTTTTCAAAAAAGGGAAAAAATTATATTTGGCCTGCAGTCTTGCGCCAATTTATTAGCTGCCTGTGAAATCAAATCACTGGTAATACAGCATGCTGAGGGGTAGGGGTAGGCCGCGGCCGAGGACGCGGAGGGCCAAGTCAGGGTGTGGGCACAGGCCGAGCTCCTGATCCAGGTGTGTCGCAGCCGACTGCTGCGCGATTAGGAGAGAGGCACGTTTCTGGTGTCCCCACATTCATCGCCCAATTAATGGGTCCACGCGGGAGACGGTTATTAGAAAATGAGCAGTGTGAGCAGGTCCTGTCCTGGATGGCAGAAAGTGCTTCGAGCAACCTATCGTCTACCCGCAGTTCTGCGCCGTCCACTGCTGCAAATCCGAATCCTCTGTCTGCTGCTCCTCCTTCCTCCCAGCCTCCTCACTCCACTACAATGACACCTGCTCAGGAGCGGGAACACTCCCAGGAACTGTTCTCGGGCCCGTGCTTAGATTGGGCAGCAGCGGTTCCTCTCCCACCAGAGGAGTTTATCGTCACTGATGCCCAACCATTCGAAAGTTCCCGGGGTCCGGGGGAAGAGGCTGGGGACTTCCGCCAACTGTCTCAACAACTTTCTGTGGGTGAGGAGGACGATGACGATCAGACACAGTTGTCTTGCAGTGAGGTAGTAGTAAGGGCAGTAAGTCCGAGGGAGCAGCGCACAGAGGATTCGGAGGAAGAGCAGCAGGACGATGAGGTGACTGACCCCACCTGGTGTGCAACGCTTACTCAGGAGGACAGGTCTTCAGAGGGGGAGTCAAGGGCATCAGCCGGGCAGGTTGCAAGAGGCAGTGCGGTGGCCAGGGGTAGAGGCAGGGCCAGACCGAATAATCCACCAAGTGTTTCCCAAAGCGCCACCTCGCGCCATGCCACCCTGCAGAGGCCGAGGTGCTCTAATGTCTGGCAGTTTTTCACAGAGACGCCTGACGACCTACGAACAGTGGTGTGCAACCTTTGTCGCGCAAAGCTCAGCCGGGGAGCCAACACCAACAGCCTCACCACCACCACCATGCGCAGACATATGATGGCCAAGCACCCCGCAAGGTGGGACGAAGGCCGTTCAGCACCTCCGGTTTGCACCCCTGCCTCTCCCCCTGTGCCCCAACCTGCCACTGAGATGCAACCCCCCTCTCAGGACACAGGCACTACCGTCTCCTGGCCTGCACCCACACCCTCACCTCCGCTGTCCTCGGCCCCATCCAGCAGTGTAGTTCAGCGCACCGTCCAGCCGTCGCTTGCGCAACTGTTGGAGCGCAAGCGCAAGTACGCCGCCACGCACCCGCACGCTCAAACGTTAACCGTCCGCATAGCAAAATTCATCAGCCTGGAGATGCTGCCGTATAGGGTTGTGGAAACGGAGTCCTTCAAAAGTATCATGGAGGCGGCGGCCCCGCGCTACTCAGTTCCCAGTCGCCACTACTTTTCCCGATGTGCCGTCCCAGCCCTGCACGACCACGTCTCCAGCAACATTGTACGCGCCCTCACCAACGCGGTTACTGCCACGGTCCACTTAACTACGGACACGTGGACAAGCACAGGCGGGCAGGGCCACTACATCTCCCTGACGGCACATTGGGTGAATTTAGTGGAGGCTGGGACAGAGTCAGAGCCTGGGACCGCTCATGTCCTACCCACCCCCAGAATTGCGGGCCCCAGCTCGGTGGTGGTATCTGCGGAGGTGTATGCTTCCTCCACTAAAGCACCCTCCTCCTCCTCCTCCTCTGTCTCGCAATCAAGATGTGTTAGCAGCAGCATGTCGCCAGCAGTCGTTGTCGCGCGGTGTGGCAGCACAGCGGTGGGCAAGCGTCAGCAGGCCGTGCTGAAACTACTCAGCTTAGGCGATAAGAGGCACACGGCCCACGAACTGCTGCAGGGTCTGACACAGCAGACCGACCGCTGGCTTGCGCCGCTGAGCCTCCAACCGGGCATGGTCGTGTGTGACAACGGCCGTAACCTGGTGGCGGCTCTGCAGTTCGGCAGCCTCACGCACGTGCCATGCCTGGCCCACGTCTTTAATTTGGTGGTTCAGCGCTTTCTGAAAAGCTACCCACGCTTGTCAGACCTGCTCGTAAAGGCGCGCCGGCTCTGCGCACATTTTCGCAAGTCCCACACGGACGCTGCCACCCTGCGCACCCTGCAACATCACTTTAAGCTGCCAGTGCACCGACTGCTGTGCGACGTGCCCACACGGTGGAACTATACGCTCCACATGTTGGCCAGGCTCTATGAACAACGTAGAGCTATAGTCGAATACCAACTCCAACATGGGCAGCGCAGTGGGAGTCAGCCTCCTCAATTCCTTTCAGAAGAGTGGGCCTGGTTGGCAGACATCTGCCATGTCCTTGGTAATTTTGAGGAGTCTACCCAGGTGGTGAGCGGCGATGCTACAATCATTAGCGTCACCATTCCTCTGCTATGCATCTTGAGAAACTCCCTGCAAACCATAAAGGCAGCTGCTTTGCGCTCGGAAACGGGGGCGGGGGAAGACAGTATGCCGCTGGATAGTCAGGGCACCCTCCTGTCTATTTCTCAGCGCGTACAGGAGGAGGAGGAGGAGCATGAGGAGGATGAGGAGGAGGGGGAAGAGACAGCTTGGGCCGCTGCTGACGGTACACCGGCTGATTGCCTGTCATCCTTTCAGCGTGTATGGCCTGAGGAGGAGGAGGAGGAGGATCCTGAAAGTGATCTTCCTAGTGAAGACAGCCATGTGTTGCGTACAGGTACCCTGGCACACATGGCTGACTTCATGTTAGGATGCCTTTCTCGTGACCCTCGCGTTGCACGCATTCTGGCCACGACGGATTACTGGGTGTACACACTGCTCGATCCACGGTATAAGGAGAACCTGCCCACTCTGATTCCCGAAGAGGAAAGGGGTTCGAGAGTGTTGCTATACCACAGGACCCTTGCGGACAAGCTGATGGTAAAATTCCCAGCCGACAGCGCTAGTGGCAGAAGGCGCAGTACCGAGGGCAAGGTAGCAGGGGATGTGCGTAGATCAAGCAGCATGTACATCCCAGGCAGTGCAACAGTCTTTAAGGGCCTGGCCAGCTTTATGGCTCCCCACCAAGACTGTGTCACCGCTCCCCAGTCACGGCTGAGTCGGCGGGAGCACTGTAAAAGGATGGTGAGGGAGTACGTAGCAGATCGCACGACCATCCTTGGTGACGCCTCTGCCCCCTACAACTACTGGGTGTCGAAGCTGGACACGTGGCCTGAACTAGCGCTGTATGCCCTGGAGGTGCTTGCTTGTCCTGCGGCTAGCGTCTTGTCGGAGAGGGTGTTTAGTGCGGCTGGGGGAATCATCACAGATAAGCGTAGCCGCTTGTCAACCGACAGTGCCGACAGGCTAACACTCATCAAGATGAACAAAGGCTGGATTTCGCCAGACTTCTGTTCTCCACCAGCGGACAGCAGCGATACGTAAGCAATACGTAGGCTGCACCCGCGGATGGAAGCTACGTTCTCTCTCACCATCCAAAACGGGGACATTTCTGCTTCATCAATCTGTGTCTAATATTCCTCCTCCTCCTCCTGCTCCTCCTCCTGAAACCTCACGTAATCACGCTGAACGGGCAATTTTTCTTAGGGCCACAAGGCTCACTCAAATAATTTTTCTGAACAATTTTTATAAGTTTCTTTGCGCTTAAAAGCGTTGGAACTTTAACTTGAACCAATTTTTCGTTACACTGGGCTGCCTCCAGGCCTAGTTACCACTTAAGCCACATTAACCAAAGCGATTAATGGGTTTCACCTGCCCTCTTGGCTGGCCATGGCCAATTTTTGGGATGCACATTAGTACTGTTGATACAGCAATTTTTGTGGGTCCTCGCCTACAGTGTAATCAAATTAATTTCTAGCCCACCTGCATTACAGCTGACGTTACCTCAGCTGTGTTGGGCAATGCAATGGGATATTTTTATGTACCGCCGGTGGGTTCCAGGGAGCCACCCATGCTGTAGGTGCACACGGAGTTTTTAATACATCTGTCCACTTCTAAAGAACCCCAGTCTGACTGGGGCATGCAGTGTGGGCCGAAGCCCACCTGCATTATGCACTACATTACTACCTCAGCTGTGTTGGGCAATGCAATGGGATATTTCTATGTACCGCCGGTGGCTTCCTGGCACCCACCCATGCTGTGGGTCCACAGGGAATTATAAATGCATCTGTTTCCACTTATAAAGAAACCCAGTCTGACTGGGGCATGCAGTGTGGGCCGAAACCCACCTGCATTAACCCTTTCCAGTCCACTGTGTGACCTGTGAAGACATTAGGGTTTAAGGCTGTACAGCTCCGTTGTTGGTAGACGTCCGTCGGGGTTCTCTTACTGTATATTGCCAGCCTCTCTGCTGTCGGAGCCTATCCTACGTGTCAGCTCATGCAGTACTGGCTTTAGCCAGCATATAGCGCCGTTGTATAACGGCAAAAAAAGAGTAAGCCCCCTAGGAAAACCATATACAAATTGGATTGGAAAGGGTTAAGCACAACATTACTACCTCAGCTGTGTTGGGCAATGCAATGGGATATTTCTATGTACCGCCGGTGGCTTCCTGGCACCCACCCATGCTGTGGGTCCACAGGGAGTTTAACCTACATGTGTCCACTTCTAAAGAACCCCAGTCTGACTGGGGCATGCAGTGTGGGCCGATGCCCACCTGCATTATGCACGACATTACTAGCTCAGCTGTGTTGGGCAATGCAATGGGATATTTTTGTGTACCGCCGGTGGGTTCCAGGGAGCCACCCATGCTGTAGGTGCACACGGAGTTTTTAACACATCTGTACACTTGTAAAGAACCCCAGTCTGACTGGGGCATGCAGTGTGGGCCGAAGCCCACCTGTATTACGCACGACATTACTACCTCAGCTGTGTTGGGCAATGCAATGGGATATTTCTATGTACCGCCGGTGGCTTCCTGGCACCCACCCATGCTGTCGGTCCACAGGGACTTCACAATAGGGAGTTGTACCTGCCTGTGTCTATGAATTAAAAAGCCCGGTCTAACTGGGGCATGCAGACTCCTTGACAGAATGAATAGTGTGTGGCACATAGGTTCCCCATTGCTATGCCTACGTGTGCAGCTCCTGATGGCGGTGGCACAGGATTCTATTTCTCATTGCTTCTGTACAGCATTGTGGGCTATCGTCCCGCCACTTTTAAAGAGGGTCGCTGCCTAGCCGTGCCAACCCTCTGCAGTGTGTGCCTGCGGTTCCTCCTCATGGCAGACGCACTTCTAAATAGACATGAGGGTGGCGTGGCATGAGGGCAGCTGAAGGCTGCGCACGGACACTTTGGTGTGCGCTGTGGGGGGGAGGGGGGGCGGTTGGTCAGCATGTAACCCAGGAGAAGTGGCAGCGGAGTGTCATCCAGGCAGTGATTGTGCTTTGTTGGAGGTAGAGTGGTGCTTAGCTAAGGTATCCATAAGGTATGCCATGCTAATGAGGGCTTTTCAGAAGTAAAAGTTGTTGGGAGGGGGGGGGGGGGCCCACTCTTGCCGGTATTGTGGCTTAATAGTGGGACCTGTGAACTTGAGATGCAGCCCAACATGTAGCCCCTCGCCTGCCCTATCCGTTTCTGTGTCATTCCCATCACTTTCTTGAATTGCCCAGATTTTCACACATGAAAACCTTAGCGAGCATCGGCGAAATACAAAAATGCTCTGGTCGCCCATTGACTTCAATGGGGTTCGTTGTTCGAAACGAACCCTCGAGCATCGCGGGAAGTTCGTTCCGAATAACGAACACCCGAACATTTTGGTGTTCGCTCATCTCTAATAAAAACCCCTCCTTTATAGAGATACATTATGAAAGCCTCACATCCCTTGTACAAGTAGTGCACATATAGACACCATCTAAGCCAACCTTTATGCCCATATTATAAATTGACTTGTATTTAGAGATGAGCGAGCACCAAAATGCTCGGGTGCTCATTGCTCGAGTCGAACTTTTCGCTTTGCTCGAGAGCTCGTTTCGAGTAACGAACCCTATTGAAGTCAATGGGAGACTCGAGCATTTTTGTATATGACCGATGCTCCGCATAGGTCTTCACTTGTGAAACTCTGGAAAACATTTGAAAGTCATGGAAACACCACAGAAATGGATAGGGAAGGGCAGGGGCAGCATGCAGGGCTGCATCTCAGGCTCCCAGGTCCCACTATTAAGCCACAATGGGGGCAAGAGTCTGCCCCCCCCCCCCGCCCCCCGCCCTAACAATTTTTACTTCGGACAAACCCTCATTAGCAAGGCACACCTTAGCTAAGCACCACACTACCTGCAACGAAACACAATCACTGCCTGCGGGTCACACCTCTGCCTCTTCTCCAGGGTTACATGCTGCCCAACCCCCCACACAACCCTGCGTCCAGAGCGCACACAAAAGTTTCCCTGCGCAGCCTTCAGCTGCCCTCATGCCACACGCTCGCTTCATAGCTACACCACCCTCATGTCTATTTCTAAGTGCGTCTGCATTGAGGAGGAACCGTAGGCACACACTGCAGAGGGTTGGCAGGGCCAGGCAGTGACCCTCTTTGAAAGGGGGGGGGGGGGGGGCGATAGCCCGCAATGAAGTTGAGAATCGATGATAAATTGACGTACCATCATCATTCCAATCCCGTGTCCCCTCTGTCGCAAAATGCTCAGGAGCCGCAAACGTGGGCATAAAGGGGACTCAGGTGCCAGCCCAGCATTTCTACACATCTCCACAATGCAGCAATACTCTGTGTGGGAAGTATGTGAGCGGGCCCTGGGTAAGGCTCGGTCCCAGCAAACACCTTGTGTGGCCCAAGGTGCCACTAGTGACATAGCAATGGGAAATCCATGTGTCCACACACTACTCATTCTGTTTGGGTGCCGGATACCTCATCGACTACGCAAGGGGAAAGCCATCTGCACTCTGCACCCTACCCAAGTCAGTCAGTGACTTTGTGCCAGACAGGTAAAACACCGCGATGGGAAGTCACTTACAGCATAGGCGAGTCCAAGGAACCCAAAGACAGTAATAAATATGAAAAAAATCAGAGTGCCCAAACATGGCAGACTTTCACTGTGCCAAGGACATAGGCCTCTGCACAAACCCTCAGCAATCGCGGGCATAGAGTGGACTCCGATGCTAGTGCAGCTGTGAACATCTCATTTCTGCAGTATCGCTCCTCTTGTTTGGCCCAAAGCCGTGCCCCGGATAACTGTGGTAACCTGGGAGAAAATACATATTGGCCTCGGCCCACAATTCAAGATCTTGACCGTACCGTGTTTTCGGTCGCTTTTAAATAAAGTTTTTATTAATGAATATATGGAACACCCAGAGCGTTCCATGTGATGTAGTTCTAATTGATACTACCAGTGACGTAATTGTGGGACAGGAGGGGTGTTTCCCACACCTCCTACCTTTCCCTAGGGAGCAACCTTGATTGCTGCTTTGAAAGCATATGGAAGCATTTCAGTAGACTATTTAAAGACCTGCTTTGTAATACTTGTATGTATGTTTATTTTTGAGCTTGAAAAAGGCGATTGTACTCGCCAAAACGCGTCGCTCGTATTTATGTAAATAAATTTAATTATATTTACACTTTTCATCTTTTATCCCGATGAGCGCAAAAGCAGCTTTTTTCTTTTACTATTGCCATCTATCAAGCACCGGACAGGTGCCTGTTTGCTGTGTACTCTTTTGCTGCTCTCCGTCATGCTGCGGATGTGGGAATAAAGGAACCTGTGCAAAGGCTTCCTGGACATCGGTGCCAACAGGGTTTATCAGGCTGATTTCCCCGTCAGGCACCAGGTGAGTGAATATTGGCTCATTGCATTATACTGTTTTAATCACCTGGCGCGTCCCTGACCTACTCTTCATAGGCAGACCCCTGTAACATTTCTGTAGCAGAAGTATAGGCAGACCCCAGTAACATTTCTGTAGTAACAGTATTGGCACACCCCAGTAACATTTCTGTAGCAGAAGTATAGGCAGATCCCAGTGCCATTTCTGTGGTAGAAGCATAGGCAGACCCCTGTAACATTTTTTGTAGCAGAAATATAGGCATACACCTGTAACATTTCTGCAGCAGCAGTATAGGCAGACCACTGTAACATTTCTGTAGCTGAAGTATAGGCAGCCCCCTGTACCATTTCTGTAGTAGAAGTATAGGCAGACCCCAGTACCATTTCTGCAATAGAAGTATAGGCATACCCCTGTAACATTTCTGTAGTAACAGTATAGATAGAGCCCAGTAACATTCCTGTAGCAAAGGTATAGGCAGACCCCTGTAACATTTCTGTAGAAGAAGTAGAGGCAGACCCCTGTAACATTTCTGTAGCAGAAGAATGGGAAGACCCCTGTAACATTTCTGTAGCAGCAGTATAGGCAGACCCCTGTAACATTTCTGTAGTAGAACTATTGGCAAACCCCAGTAACATTTCTGTAGTAACAGTATAGGCAGACCCCAGTAACATTTCTGTAGCAGAACTAAATGGAGACCCCTGTAACATTTCTGTAGTAGCAGTATAGGCAGACCCCTGTAACATTTCTGTAGCAGCAGTATAGGCAGACCCTAGTACAATTTTTGTAGTAGAAGTATAGGCAGACCCCTGTAAGATTTCTGTAGAAGAACTATTGGCAGACCGCTGTAAAATTTCTGTAGCAGCAGTATAGGCAGACACCTGTTACATTTCTGTAGCAGAGGTATAGGCAGACCCCTGTAACATTTCTGTAGCAGAAGTATAGGCACACCCCAGTAACATTTCTGTAGCAGAAGTATGGGCAGACCCCAGTAACATTTCTGTAGCAGCAGTATAGGCACACCCCAGTAACATTTCTGTAGCAGAAGTATAGGCAGACCCCTGTACCATTTCTGTGGTAGAAGCATAGGCAGACCCCTGTAATATTTTTTGTAGCAGAAATATAGGCAGACACCTGTAACATTTCTGTAGCAGAAGTATAGGCAGACACCTGTAACATTTCTGTAGCTGAAGTATAGGCAGACCCCTGTACCATTTCTGTAGTAGAAGTATAGGCAGACCCCAGTACCATTTCTGCGGTAGAAGTATAGGCAGACCCCTGTAACATTTCTGTAGTAACAGTATAGGTAGAGCCCAGTAAAATTTCTGTAGCAAAAGTATAGGCAGACCCCAGTAACATTTCTGTAGTAGAAGTATAGGCAGACCCCTGTAACATTTCTGTAGCTGAAGTTTAGGCAGACCCCTGTAACATTTCTGTAGCTGAAGTATAGGCAGACCCCTGTACCATTTCTGTAGTAGAAGTATAGGCAGACCCCAGTACCATTTCTGCGGTAGAAGTATAGGCAGACCCCTGTAACATTTCTGTAGTAACAGTATAGGTAGAGCCCAGTAACATTTCTGTAGCAAAAGTATAGGCAGACCCCAGTAACATTTCTGTAGTAGAAGTATAGGCAGACCCCTGTAACATTTCTGTAGCTGAAGTTTAGGCAGACCCCTGTAACATTTCTGTAGTAGCAGTATAGGCAGACCCCTGTAACATTTCTGTAGCAGCAGTATAGGCAGACCCTAGTACAATTTTTGTAGTAGAAGTATAGGCAGACCCCTGTAAGATTTCTGTAGAAGAACTATTGGCAGACCGCTGTAAAATTTCTGTAGCAGCAGTATAGGCAGACCCCTGTACCATTTCTGTAGTAGAAGTATAGGCAGACCCCAGTACCATTTCTGCGGTAGAAGTATAGGCAGACCCCTGTAACATTTCTGTAGTAACAGTATAGGTAGAGCCCAGTAACATTTCTGTAGCAAAAGTATAGGCAGACCCCAGTAACATTTCTGTAGTAGAAGTATAGGCAGACCCCTGTAACATTTCTGTAGCTGAAGTTTAGGCAGACCCCTGTAACATTTCTGTAGCAGCAGTATAGGCAGACCCCTGTAACATTTCTGTAGCAGATGTATAGGCAGACCCCTGTAACATTCCTGTAGCAAAGGTATAGGCAGACCCCTGTAACATTTCTGTAGCAGCAGTATAGGCAGACCCCTGTAGCATTTCTGTAGTAGAACTATTGGCAGACCCAAGTAACATTTCTGTAGTAACAGTATAGGCACACCCCAGTAACATTTCTGTAGCAGAAGTAAAGGGAGACCCCTGTAACATTTCTGTAGAAGCAGTATAGGCAGACCCCTGTAACATTTCTGTAGCAGCAGTATAGGCAGACCCCTGTAACATTTCTGTAGTAGAACTATTGGCAGACCGCTGTAAAATTTCTGTAGCAGCAGTATAGGCAGACCCCTGTTACATTTCTGTAGCAGAGGTATAGGCAGACCCTGTAACATTTCTGTAGCGGAAGTATAGGCAGACCCCAGTAACATTTCTGTAGCAGAAGTATAGGCAGACCCCAGTACCATTTCTGTAGTAGAAGTATAGGCAGACCCCTGTAACATTTCTGTAGCAGAAATATAGGCAGACACCTGTAACGTTTCAGTAGCAGCAGTATAGGCAGACCCCTGTAACATTTCTGTAGCAGCAGTATAGGCAGACCCCTGTAACATTTCTGTATCAGAAGTATAGGCAGACCCCTGTAACATTTCTGTACAAGAGGTATAGGTAGACCCCTGTAACATTTCTGTAGCAGCAGTATAGGCAGAGCCGAGTACCATTTCTGCAGTAAAAGTATAGGCAGACCCCTGTAACATTTCTGTAGCAGCAGTATAGGCAGACCCCTGTAACATTTCTGTAGTAGAACTATTGGCAGACCCCAGTAACATTTGTTTAGTAACAGTATAGGCACACCCCAGTAACATTTGTGTGGTAAAAGTAGAGGCGGACCCCAGTAACATTTCTGTAGTAAAACTAGAGGGGGACCCCAGTAAGATTTATGTAGTAAAAGTATAGGCAGACCCCTGTAACATTTCTGTAGCAGAAGTGAAGGCAGACCCCAGTAACATTCCTGTAGCAAAGGTATACGCAGACCCCTGTAACATTTCTGTAGCAGAAGTATAGGCAGACCCCTGTAACATTTCTGTAGCAAAAGTATAGGCAGACCCCAGTAACATTTCTGTAGCAGCAGTATAGGCAGACCCTAGTACAATTTTTGTAGTAGAAGTATAGGCAGACCCCTGTAAGATTTCTGTAGCAAGACTATAGGCGAGCCCCTGAAACATTGGTGTACCATGTGTGTAGGTGAAGTCTGGAAAAATTAGTTAGATAACAGTATAAGCGAGGGCCAGAAAAATTAGTCTACAAAGAGTACAAGTGTACGCTGAAAAATTTATCAACCGAGAGAACAGGTGAAACCCAGAAATATTTTTTAAAGTTACAGCTCGCTGTTGCTTAATTTGCAACAGAGCCAGGAGACAGCTCAGTGAAAAAAAATGGTTTCTGGTAAAGTATTAATAATTTTGAAACTTTGAAAAATTGTAAAAAAATTGTAAGCAGAGCTTTTTGGGCCGCAGAAAAATTGGCAGTTCAGCGTGATGACATGATGTTTTAGGAGGAGGAGTCTGAGGAGGAGGACTAATATCCAAAAGTGATTGACAAAGGTAATTCCCCTTTTTTTCCGGTGATAGAGAATGCTTATTTATCCGGTTGCAGCGAAAAGAATCTTTAGGTACCTCTGCTTTCCGCCGCTCGAGAAGAGAAGTCTGGGGAAATCCAGGCTTTGTTTATCTTTATGAGTTTAAGCATGTCGGCACTGGCAGTTGACAGGTGGGTACGCTTATCCGTTATGATTCCCACAGCTGCACTAAACACCCTATCTGACAAGATGTTAGTGGCAGGACAAGCCAGCACCTTCAGGACGTACAGCGCAAGTTCGTGCCACGTGTCCAGCTTTGACACCCAACAGTTGTATGGAGCAGAGGCATCCCGGAGGACGGTGGTACGATTCGCTACGTACTCCCTCACCATCTTTTTACAGTGCTCCCTCCGACTTAGCCTTGACTGGGGCGTGGTGACACAGTCTTGCTGGGGAGCCATAAAGCTGGCAAAGGCCTTGGAGAGTGTTCCCCTGCCTGCGCTGTACATGCTGCCTGATCTCCACGCCTCCCCTGCTACTTGGCCCACGGAACTGCGCCTTCTGCCACGAGCGCTGTCAGATGGGAAGTTTAGCATCACTTTTTCCACCAGGGCCCTGTGGTATTGCATCATTCTCATACCCCTTTCCTTTTCGGGAATGGGAGTCGAAAGGTTCTCCTCGTACCGTGGGTCGAGAAGGGTGTACACCCAGTAATCCGTGTTTGCCAGAATGCGTTTAACGCGAAGGTCACGAGAAAGGCAGCCTAACAGGAAGTCAGCCATGTGTGCCAGGGTGCCAGTACGCAAGACATGGCAGTCCTCACTAGGAAGATGACTTTCAGGATCCTCCTCCTCCTCCACAGCCCATATACGCTGAACAAATGAGAGGCAGGCAGCATGGGTACTCTCTGCAGTGTGCCCAGCAGTCTCTTCCCCCTCCTCCTGCTCCACCCCCTACTCCTCCTTATCCAAAACGTGCTGAGATATAGACATGAGGGTCATCTGGCTATCAAGCAACATACTGTCATCCCCCGTCTCCTGCTCCAATGGCAAGGCGTCGGCGTTTATGCCTTGCAGCGAACTTCTCTGCACGCATAGCAGCGGGATGGTAACGCTAATGATTGCAGCATCGCCGCTCACCACCTGGGTAGACTCCTCAAAGTTTCCAAGGACCTGGCAGATGTCTGCCATCCAGGCCCACTCCTCGGTAAAGAATTGGGGAGGCTGACTACCACTATGCCGCCCATGTTGGAGTTGGTATTCCACTATTGCTCTACGCTGCTCATAGAGCCTGGCCAACACGTGCAGCGTAGAATTCCACCGTGTGGGAACGTCGCACAGCAGTCGGTGCTCTGGAAGATTAAACCGATGTTGCAGGGTCCTCAGGGTGGCAGCGTCCGTGGTGGACTTGCGGAAATGTGCGCAGATGTGGGGCACCTTGCCGAGCAGGTCAGACAAGTGCGGGTAGTTTTTCAGAAACCGCTGAACACCAGATTGAAGACGTGGGCCAGGCATGGCACGTGCGTGAGGCTGCCGAGCTGCAGAGCCGCCACCATTTACGGCCCTTGTCACACATGACCATGCCCGGTTGGAGGCTCAGCGGCGAAAGCCAGAGGTCGGTCTGCTCTGTCAGACCCTGCAACAGTTCGGGGGCCGTGTGTCTCTTGTCACCTAAGCTGAGTAGTTTCAGCACAGCCTGCTGACGCCTGCCCACCGCTGTGCTGCCGCACCACACCAACCGCTGGCGACGTGCTGCTCACACTTCTTAATTGAGAGGTAGAGGTTGCGTAGGAGGAGGAGGAGGGGGAAGGTTTAGAGGATGTGGCATAGACCGCCGCAGATACCAGCACCGAGGTAGGACCCGCTATTCTGGGTGTGGGTAGGATGTGAGCGGTCCCAGGCTCTGTCTCGGTCCCAGCCTCCACCAAATTCACCCAATGTGCCATCAGTGAAATATAGTGGCCCTGCCCGCCATTACTTGTCCATGTGTCTGTGGTTAAGTGAACCTTCCCAGTAACCGCGTTGGTGAGGGCACAATTTATGTTGCAGGAGACATGCTGGTGTAGGGCTGGGACGGCACACCAGGAAAAATAGTGGCGACTGGGGACCGAGTATCATGGGACCGCCACTGCCATCAGGTTTTTGAAAGCCTTCGTTTCCACAAGCCTGTACGGCAGCATCTCCAGGCTGATTAATTTGGCAATGTGCACGTTTAAAGCTTGTGTGTGCATGTGCGTGTCGGCGTATTTGCACTTTCGCTCCAACTCTTGTGCTAGCAACAACTGAACGCTGCGCTGAGAGATATTGGTGGATGGGGTCGAGGACAGTGGAGGTGAGGGTGTGGGTGCAGGCCGTTAGGCGCTCGTGCCTGTGTCCTTAATGGGGGGGCTGGATCTGAGTGGCAGGTTGGGGCACAGGGGAAGAGGCAGTGGTGTGACCCGGAGGCTGTGAATGGCCTTCGTTGCACCTTGTGGGGTGCTTGGCCATCATATGCCTGTGCATGCTGCTAGTGGTGAGGCTGGTAGTGGTGGCTCCCCGGCTGATCTTGGTGCGACACAGGTTGCACACCACTGTTCGTCAGTCGTCCTCGCTCTCACTGAAAAACATCCACACCCTGGAACACCTTGCCCTCTGCACGGAGGCTTGGCGCGAGGGGGTGCTTTCGGAAACAGTTGGGGGATTCTTCGCTCTCGCCCTGCCTCTACCCCTGGCCACCCCACTGCCTCTTTCAACCTGCCCTGCTGCTGCACTTGCCTCCCCATCTGAAGACCTGTCCTCAGTAGGCTTAGCAAACCAGGTGGGGTCAGTCACCTCATCGTCCAGCGGCTCTTCCTACGAATCCTCTGTGCGCTCCTCCCTCGGACTTACTGCCCTTACTACTACCTCCCTGATAGACAACTGTGTCTCATCATCATCATCCTCCTCACCCACTGAAAGCCCTTGAGAAAGTTGCCGGAAGTCCCCAGCCTCATCTCCCGGACCCCGGGAACTTTCTAAAGGTTGGGCATCGGTCACGACAAACTCCTCAGGTGAGAGAGGACCCATTTTTCTCACTCATGTCAGGGACCCGAGAACAGTTCCTGGGAGTCTGCCTACTCATCAGAATATGTCATTTTCATGGAGTGAGGAGGCTGGGAGGAAGGAAGAGCAGCAGCCAGAGGATTTGGAGTTGCAGTCCCTAAGCCGGGAGTAGTGGACTGCGTAGAAAACTGGGTGGCCGATACATTGCTGGATGCATTTTCTGCCATCCACGACAGGACCTGCTCACACTGCTCTGTTTGTAATAAAGGTCTACCACGGGGACCCATAAATTGTGCTATGAAGCTGGGGACCCCAGAAACTTGCCTCTCTCCTAATCCCGCAGCAGCCGGCTGTGATTCACCTGGACCAGGAACTTGGCCTGTGCCCACACCCTCACTTGGACGTCCACGTCCTCGACCCTTACCCGTGCTCCTTATCATGGCGGATTACAAATAGAGCAGGGCCCAAATAAATTACCCCACTGTACAGCACTGACAACTGGGCCTTAATTCAGCGCACACAGAGACTTGTAGATAGCGGAGGCTCTATGCTGTGACTAGGAAAAAAGTAACCCGCTGTTTTGCGCTGATACCTAGGGGTAATTTACTGCTCGCAGAGACTTGTAGATTATAGAGGCTGTGTGAAGTGGGAGAAGACTGTAAAGCCAGTGGATAGTGCTGGTAACTGTGGCGATCTCAACCCCTATCAACGGAAATGGTATTGTGAGACACTCTGCACAGCGGCTGAGCTGAAATACTTTGCAGTGTCCCCGGTAATATTGCAGTACTGTTTAGCGGTGAGACCGCTGTTTAATTCACTGCAGACAGAGAACACTATAAATAAGTATGGAATTATTTGCGTCCACATTCACGGTGAGAGTGGTATTTTAATGCAAACTCCAGCCAGAATAAAAAAAATTACAGAAGGCTGCACACAGGCCTAGCTGCTCAGTAGTATAATGGAAGCACTACAACTCCCATCAGCCACCCAGTAAAATGCACACGGTCAGATGTAGCCCTAAGGCCTTAGTCACACGGGCGTTTTTTCACGCGATTTGCGGATCGCATGACGGATGCGCATCTGCAAATCGCGTGACCGGTGCGCGCAAGTCGCCCGCAAATCGCCCGAAAATCTGCTCCTAGCCGCGTTTCATTAGAAACGGGCCGGAGCTGTCCAGCGCATTGCATTCAATGGAGACGGCAATAGAGCCGGCTCCATTTAAAGCAATGCGCTGCGGGCGAGCCCGGGATGAATTGTCGGGAAGGGCTTAAATATATAAGCCCTTCCCTGCAATTCATCCTAAAATGTGTAAAAATAAAAAATATATGTATACTTACCTTCTCCCGGCAGCCGTCCTGCAGTGGGTGTGAAGGGGGTGTGAGTCAGACCTGCCCCCTGATTGGCTCAGCGCTGAGCCAATCAGAGGCATGTCTCACTCACACCCATTCATGAATTCATGAATGGATGTGAGTCAGACCTGCCCCTGATTGGCTCAGCGCTGAGAGGCAGCAGTCACTCACCCATTCATGAATTCATGAATGGGTGTGTGAGTGAAACCTGCCTCTGATTGGTCAGGGCTGTGACCAATCAGAGGCAGATTATTCAGCAGGCGGGGATTTTAAAGTCCCGCCGGCTGAATAGTGCCGAGAAGCAGTTCAGGAGAACTGACAGCGGCCGCGGCTGGACTCCGGCTGCAGCGGAAAGGTGAGTATACAATTTTTTTTTATTTTAACACATTTTAGGATGAATTGCAGGGAAGGGCTTATATATTTAAGCCCTTCCCGACAATTCACCCCGCGCACGCCGGCAGCCCATTGCTTTCAATGGAGCGGCTGTATTGCCGGCTCCATTGAATTCAATGGGCAAACATCGTTCTTCTCTGTCACAGCTGTTACAGCTGTGGCAGAGAAGAATGATTTGTCTTCTATATGTTCTCAATGGGGTCAGCGCTGCTGCCGCCGGCCCCATTGAGCGCATATAGAGAAGAGAACAGGAATCGCAGATCGCACATAGATGCGATCTGCTATTTCTGTTCTATAATTTATCGGACGAGCGCATAAAAAGCGCTCATGTGTCCGATACCATTGCAAAGCAATGGTTTTATAAAATCGCCGGACGCATGCGCATGCGCAAATCGCGGCTAAAAACGCCCGTCTGACTAAGGCCTAAGAAGGACCGTTGGGGTTCTTGTAGACAGGATCCTACACTATCACTTTCCCTATCTCAGCAGTACTTTCCCTATACTCTGTATAATAGATTGCAGACTGAGAACGCTATAGCTGTAATGGCCTGCACAGCCCGAGATGAAAAATAGAAAAGACTGGAAGCCAGAAGCAGCCGGAAACAAGCAACCGTAGCACTGCAGCCCCCTCTAGCAATCAGTGGGGTTTTAGCAGCGGGACTTCCACTGATCAATGTCCCTATGACATGTCAAAAGTTCTCAGAAAATTTTGGTACAATTTAAGTAGTCCTCTGCATGTACTGCTACTAATAAAATGCAGGTTTCTCCTAAACGTCTGTACAGATCCACACAGACGACATATCACTGCAATCAGTGTGATAGGCTCTACCCCATGCTGCCCGCAGAGAGGAATGCAAAAATATGATGACAGAGACTCTTTATGGGTACGTTCACATGTAGCGGAAAATGCTGCCGCATCATTTTCACGTCAAAAATCGCATTAACATCTTCACTACTAGTACAGATACATCGAAGATTTCACCCTTTCAATGAAAGGGGAGAAGTTTGCTGCAAATTCACCCCAAAATCTACATCCAAATCCGTACCATCATGTATGTTCATGAAGCAGAATTCACTGAAAAATTTTCTATGTGAATTCCACCTAAAAAAAAAAGCATCGAAATCCACATTTCTGCATCAAGAAGTGACATGACGTGGAAACTCATGTAAGTGCTATTTTCTGCATTGAAATTCCGCATGTCGAATTTGCCCATTTACAGAACAAATTCTGCATGCGGATCTCTGCCAAAAACCACGGCAAAAGTCTACATATTTTTATGCAGTTTTGAGGCGGAAATCCCTGTGGAAAGTTCCACAGAGTTTCTACCTTGTTAACTTACCCTAAGGGTAAGGTCACAGGAAAACCACACAGACGTGGTTTTACTACAAATCACTTTCAAATAGATTGTTAATAACCACACAGGTTTACGGGCAAAACTGTTGTTCACCTACACAGCCATTAACAAGCAATCTGAAAACTGTGCTGTTTTACCATAAATTTGTATGTTAACGTCATTCTCGGTCATGCCGTGGCCATTACGTACCACTAATCCCCACCCGACACTTTCTCTTTATACTCATGTATGTCGGTGGAGACGGAGACACCCTGTCATTGAAGCGTATGAATAATGTGGCATCTTCCAATTTATGAAGAGGTCAGCCACTAGAATGATTTTCTGGGGGTCCCCGGACGCCCCAGTTGACACTTGATTTACTATACTTGGTAGAGTTCTCGGTGGAAAGTTTAGCTCATTCCAAGTTTTGCGATGGATCCGTGGATCTCTATGTATGTACGAGTGACAGATGTGAGCTTGTCTACGAAATGGAGACTTTTAGACTTTTTGCAAACTTGCTGCATTTTCCATCAGCTTTTTTTTCTAGCCAAAACCAGAAATGGATCTAAAACAAATCCAAATACACAATCTCAAATAAGAAAAACGCTCACCTCCAAATACACAATTGTTGATTCCAAAATGTGAACAAGATCCTATCCCCACATTACAGTCTTGGCTATAGGGAACACAGAACTTGGGGTCACACCTTGTCCTGAAGGGGCCCAACAGCTCTTTACAACGTATGAAGTTGTGAATATTAGAATGGCATATGATTGTCTGCAGCCTTCTTACTGATTTTGCATCAGGGCTATGGAGATTCAAACTGGAATTCTTACCAGAATGGAGATTATTGTACTTAAATTCATTTTCTTTCTATTAAAAATGATTTTGTTGTTTTTTGTGACTCTGCATTCAGATTTAGAAGACACATTTATATACATGATGTAATTTGACACATTCAAACTAAGGCTGGGTTCACACGGGACGGATTTGCTGCGGAAATTCCATGCAGAATTTTCTGTGTGGCAAATCCGCCCGCGGCTCCTAATCCCGGGATTAGCCAGTCATGTGGACGAGATTTTGCAAAAATCTTGTGCACATGGGGCGGCCAATCTGTTGCGGCAAAGCTGGGTGGAACCGGCGATGCGGCGTGGAATTTCAAGTCACAGCATGTCATTTCTCTTTTTTTTCCGCTGCGGCCTCTCTCCTCTCTATGCGGCCGAACCACTCCAAAACCCATGGCAAAATGTCGCGGGCTTTGAAGCTGTGCTTATCCTGCAGAAATCTCACAGTTTTTTGGTGTGGCCAAACCGCAAGATTTCTGCGGCATTTCCGTCCTGTGAGAACCCAGCCTAAGGAGGAAATTTACTAAGACTGGTATCTCCAACGCCGGTCTCAGTATGATTTCCCCCCTGTGTAATATATAAAGAGCTATACGGCTCTTGATGTATTAGGTGCATCTCAGTACCTCTTTGTAGTGTATGTTAGCGCGAGTGGGTCCTGTGCAGGAATTTGCAACTTTTTAACTTCAGAATTTTGGCATGAAAGCTTTCAGAAAGTTCCCTCCTAAGTCCATTAAACCTACCCAATGTTTTCATAAGTTTAATTGAATTGAAGTACTTACAGAAACGTAGTCCACTATATCATGTAATTAATGTGGTTTCATCTAGTCTTAATGCTTGAAAAGTTTAAGACTCTTGTGATTTAGGCTCAGTGGTTAGCATTGTTGCCTTGCAATGCTGAATTTCTGGGTGTGTTACTGACCAAGGACAACATCTACATGGAATTTGTCTATTCTCTCCGTATTTGTGTTGGTTTGCTCCAGGTGCTCCACTGTCCTGTTACACTCCAAAAAACATCTAATTGAGATTCCAAGCAGGAAACTATGGACCATATAATAAGCACAGAGGATTAGCAAAGTTCTACTGTATTAAACAATACGTGTAACAAGAAAGCTCAGTCATTCCTGAGGTTGGGTTCACACGTAGCAGTAGCATGTTACACGGCTAATTACTGTAGTGAAAAACCATTCACGTTTTACCATTTATTACCCTGTTTTGCTAGAAGTCAAAGTCTGACCTTCTAACATGACTTTACTTGTGAATGACGAGGAGCAAAAATTCCCAGTCTACATAGTGATCTTTTCCATCTGGAGAAGACTCTGATTTTGGCTTATATTCTCATTCATGTTACAAGGACTGTTAAAAGTTTTGACTTTGACTTATAGGGAAGCTGTCTTCCAATAGCAGTGCTGTTAAGCCTTGTACCGTCTACCTTTTGGAAACCAAGTTTCCCAGAGGAGCATTGCATAGCCTATGCCTCCTCATGCCTCCTTTCATCTATTGCATGCAGGCTGGTAGCCCGCCTTCTAATACCTAGGACTGGGACTGTTATGGTGGTAATTATGTCTGTGGTTGTGTGAATTTTACAGGTGGCGGACATTTTTTGACATGTTTCACTTGCAAAATTGTGTCATGGCTAGCCACATCAAAAAACACAACAGTTTGCAGTATAATGCACAGGAGTTTTGCCATGCTGTAAGCACATAGCTCGCTATTCAGGATCCAGCCCAAATAACCGGAAAAGAACAAACCAGGGAAAATGCATCTTCCTCTGTAGCTGATGGCCTTTTGTTTCCAAGGACTCTCCAGTTGTTGTTATGTACGGAGTTTATTACATGAGCATCGCTCCTGAAAGCTGCTATTAAGGCATGATTTGATTGAAGGCTTGTGATTCGGCTTTGGAAATGAAGATCTGTCCGTGATGTTCATTCTGCTTCATCTTGCAAGGCTGTTGTCATTATTTTGAGTGTGGATATTTTGATTGTGGCTGACTATACAGTTAAAGGGGTTGTCTCGCGCTGAAACGTTTTTTTTTTTTTTTCCATAGGCCCCCCGTTCAGCGCAGGACAACCTCAAGGGATGTGTTAAAAAAAAAACATATTACTTACCCGAATCCCCGCTCTGCGACGTCTTCCTTCTTCCTTCTTCTTCCTTCACCAAGATGGCCGCCGGGATCTTCACCCACGATGCACCGCGGGTCCTTTCCCATGGTGCACCGTGGGCTCTGTGCGGTCCATTGCCGATTCCAGCCTCCTGATTGGCTGGAATCGGCACACGTGATGGGGCGGAGCTACAATGACCAGCTCTCCGGCACGAGCGGCCCCATTCACCAGGAAGAAGACCACACAGCGCAAGCGCATCCAAAAAAAGCAAGAAGCAATTAGACGGATCCATGGTGACGGGGACGCTAGCAACGGAGCAGGTAAGTGAATAACTTCTGTATGGCTCATATTTAATGCACGATGTACATTACAAAGTGCATTAATATGGCCATACAGAAGTGTATAACCCCACTTGCTGCCACGAGACAACCCCTTTAAACTTCTTACTAATTATACAGACATCAAGGCAAGAATTTACAAAGAAAAATGCAAAATCATCAACAACCAAAAATGAAATGAAGGGGATTCCATAGAGCAGAATTCTGTTGTCTGGCTTAGTAATCAAACATTACGCAACACTTATCCATCAACAATCCAGGTATGGCTTCTTAGCGCGTTACATCACACCATTTCGCTATATTACTGAAAATAGACCAATAAACTAGCAATTACCATTCTCCTTCTCAATTGGACAGCTCTCTACCCGCCCTGACCAGATAGTTGTAGGAACCTCTCAGTGAATATGGGGAACGGGAACATCTAGTTGTCAGTTTATTCCCAATAGAAATAATAGAAGAATGGCACCACAAAGAGTTCTATTCAAAAGAGTTGCTCCATAATTGATATTTTATTGGAAATATGAGCAATCATTGAAATGACAGTAATGAGAAGTCCTCTGTAATATCTACTCTTAGAATTCTGTGAAAAAGTAAAGACATCCCTTGCAAGGTTTGTGATCATAGTACGTACACATATGTAAGCAGCATCTTTCCAGGGGGTATGCTTACTTTTTTGCATGACTGTACAATACAATGCTGCAGTAATTGTGCCAGATTAAGGGAATAGTCATAAGCACAGCAGGGCACAATCATAAAACTGCCAGTCTGTTAAATGGAACTGACAAAAGCACACGCAGGTACGGCGCTATCAACAGGCATTTGAATGTCATTTTCTGCATGTTTTTCCCATGGCAGACAGTTTTCCATTTGTAGTTTGTTTTAAGTGTGACCCAAATTGATAAAATAAGTGCAACTAATAAAAAAAAGTATTAGGGGCCTTTTACACGAGACAAGATAGGCTACCCAGTACACCGCAAGCCGAAATACGCAGGAAACCTGCATACTCGCAAAAGCAATGAGATTGTGTGCATTCTTTTTAAGGGCATGACTACATTACGTATTTACACGAGACAGAAGACAGCCAATGGGCAACAAAACTCTGGGCCACAGCGTATTCCAGCCCATCAGTACACTGTGTATCCGCATACACCCCCAAGGTGGTGAAAGTTATGGGGGTCTTGTTTAGGTCATTAGCATTGTAATAATTATAATTGTTTAGTAAATATTGCTTTCTGATGCTTTAGATGCATCTTATTCTGTCTTACAGACATTGTCTTGGGTTTAATTGAAAATTAACTGGCTGGTTATGAAAGTGTTAAGCTCGTTCAAAAGTCTTAGTAGCACATCATATAGAACCAGGACCAGGTGTTCCTGCAAGTCTCTGTTACTGTCCTGTATGTGATGTTATAACTAAATGCCTGTGACCTCTGCAGCCAATGAGCTGGCAGTAACTGGCTGCATTAGTCACATGTTAGGCCTTGTTCACATGAGCGTTATTTTGCACGCATCCATGCTGGTCACAGTGCTCAGCCAATCACAAGCAGCGCTCAGCCATTCATTTAATTCAACAGAATTCATCAGACACAGCCCTTTCAGAGAGAGCTTCAGTACAGTGCAGGGAAGCCAAGCAGCTAGATGCACTGAGCCTGACAACGTCGGAGAGGTGAGTATATTTTTTAAATTTTTTCTACACAAGCTAGGGATGATTTTCAGGGAAGGCGTTATATTTTAAGCCCTTCCCTGAAAATCACTGCAGTGGTTGCCGGCATCCCATTGCTTTCAATGGGGCCGCCAGCAGCCCCCAACTTATTTTGTTAATTTCTGACATTGAACTCCTTGAATGGGGTTGTCCCACTTCAAGCTGTTTTGCTGCAGGAAGCAGACAGCTCCATACATTTACAGTGGCCCAAGTTAGCACTGCAGGAGTCCCATTCATTTCACTAGGATTCAGTCTGCAGTGAAGGGATTGTACAGTAAAATACGAATATTTGCTGATAATACAAAACTGCTTAAAGAAATTAACACGAGAAAGGACAGAATGCGGTTGCAAATGGATCTGCATATGTTGGGGGCAAAAAAGTGACAGATGAGGTTTAACACTGATAAATGTGAGGTTCTGCACATGGGTAGAGGAAATGCATGTCACCATTACACACTAAATGGGAAACCACTGGGAACACTGACATGAAAAAAGACTTGGTGATTTTAGGTAACTGTAAGCTTAACTAGAGCAACCACTGTCAGGCAGCTGCTACCAAGGGAAGTAGGATCATGGGGTGCATCAAAATAGGTCTAGGGGCGCATGACAAGAACACTGTTCTTCCTCTTTACAAGTCACTGGTCAGACCACACATGGGATATTGTGTTCATTTTTGGGCACTGGTACTCAAGAATACATATCAGAGCTTGAGCAGGTACTAGGGTGGACATAAATTAATAATTGGAATGGGCGGACTGCAATACTCAGAACTGTGAGTATAGCAAGGGGCATCTTCTACGTCTAGAGGAAAAAAGTTTCTACACCAACATAGAGGGCGGTTCTTTACTGTTACAGCAGACTATTTTTTCCCTAAAATTAGGAAAATTGGCTTCTACTTCATTGGGTATTCTTGCCTTGCTCTGTATCAACATTGCAGACTGTTAGGCTGAACCGGATGGACAAGTATTTTTTTAGCCTTATATACATTGTTACTATGCAGTACCAACTCAGGGCACTGTGCAATATATATTAAGCTGCCTGTTTCCTCCAGCAAATCAACTAGAAGTGGGACAAGCCCTTTAATGGAATAGTGACCCAATTTTTGTGAATATTAGTAGTGATTATACTGTCACTTGATGTACTATGTAGACTGCACATTTTAAGCAAGAAAAGAGTAATACTAGATATGTATAAGGGTATGGTCTCATTTAGTGGTCATCACATGGTCAGGTCATGTCTTGGTTGTATCCGTGATGCAGTCAAGAGCCCTGCCAGTGATGCAAGTCCAAGCAGTTTGCAGATTATTTAAGTGTTCAATGGCTGTAGGTTATTAATGTTCAGCAATTAACAATGAATACCTAGTGCACAATTAACCCCTCGAGTACCACGCCCGGAAATTTTCCGGGACGAGCTCCACTGCCCATAGCGATATAGCCCAGAAGATTTCCGGGCTATGTATCACTATGGGAGCTGCAGAGCACAATGCCACAAGCGGTGACATTGTGCTCTGCCTGAACAGACCCACACAGAGGAGTTCAGAATTTTGAAATAAGAAGCAGGAAGATATTGCCGATCTGCCGGCAATCTCCCGCCTTTAATTTTAAACTCCTGCACTAGTTTGTATATAGGTTGCCATAGAGACCATCGGCTTGTCAGAAGCAAGCCGATGGTCTCTGTGGCAGGGAGAGCTGGTGTTTGGCTGTCAGAGGACAGCCAGGCACCAGCTCTTACAGCTGAGATCAGAGAAAACCTCTGATCTCTGCTGTGTTAACCCTTTAAATGCTGCAGTCTATGTGACTGCAGCATGTAAGGGGCTGTCACCATTGGATCCCCGGAATGTGATCAGGGGGTCCTGATGGGTCTCTGTGAAAGTCCCGTAAAGGGACAAAAAAAAAAGTTTAAAAAAAGTTTTAAAAAAAGTTAAAAAAATTATTAAAAAAATAAAAACAAAAACACTTGTCTCCCTTTACTTTGTAAAAAATTAAAAATAACATTACACATATGGTATCCCTGCATCATAATGACACAGAGAAGGAAGTTAGTACATTATTTAACCCCTTAATGACACAGCCCCTTTTTTTCTTTTTTCCCCATTTCTTTTTTTCCTCCCAGTTTAAAAAATCATCACTCCTTTATTTATCCATCGACGTCACTGTATGAGGGCTTGCTTTTTTGTGGGATAAATTGTATTTTTCAATGGTGCTATTTACCATACCATATAATGTTCTGAAAAAACTTTTACAAAATTCTAAGTGGAGTAAAATGAAAAAAAAATGACATTCCGCCATTTTTCGGTGCGTTTTGTTTCTACGGCACACAAACTGCAACAAAAGTGACATGATAACTTTATTCTATGGGTCAGTAGTAGTACGATTGCTACAATACCAAACTTGTATAGTTTTTTTTTGCTGTAGTACTTGTATTTTTTTTCAAAGACATTTACTTTTTAAAAATTATTTTCTGCTGCATCTTCTGCGCACAATAACTTTTTTATTTTTCCATCGACATACTTGAGAAAGGGCTTATTATTTGCGGTATGTCCTGTAGTTTACGTTATTGCTAATTCTGAATACATACGACTTTTTGATTGCTTTTTATTGCATTTTTTTTCTGGGAGACAGGGTGACTGAAAAAGTCCATTTGAGGCGTTCTTTTTTTTTTTTCAGACTACGTTCACCGTGTGGGGAATAATAATGTACTACTTTGATAGATTGGACATTTACGGACACGGTGATACCAAATATGTATTTTTCTTTTATGATTTACATTTTTTTATTATAGATATGGCAAAAGGAGGATGATTTTAACTTTTATTACTTTTTTTTAGGTGTGAAAAAGTCGTGAAAAAGAAAAAGAAACTATTACAATTTGGTATTGGCATAATCGTACTGGCCTGTAGAATTACATCAATATATTATTTATACTGCTCAGAGAATGCAGTGAAAAATAAAAATAAAAAACATGCCAGAATTACAGATTTTGTTAATCTTGCCTCTAGAAAAAATGGAATAAAAAGCTAGCAAAATTTTACATGCTCAAAAAAAATTAGATAAATGAAGACTGGAGTTCATCCCACAAAAAACACGGCCTTCTAGAGCTCTGGCAATGGAAAAATAAAATGATACGGCTCTTGGAATGTGGCGACAGAAAAGCAAACCTTTAAGAAAAAAAATGTTTTTAATGTACAAAAATAGCAAAACATTAAAAAAAACTGTATAAACTTGGTATTGCCGGAATCGTGTTATCACATTATTTATTCTGCACACTGAAAACATGAAATCGAAAAAACAAATGGCAGAATTTCTGTCTTTTTCCCCAATCTCCCTACAAATTTTTTTTACAAAAGTTATGCAATACATTATATATACCCAAAAATGATGCCATAAAAAAGTACAACTTGTCCCGCAAAAAACAAGCCCTCATATGGCTGTGTCAATGGAAAAATGAAAAAGTTATGGCTCTTGGAACGCGACTTCAAAATTAGTTGAAATTAAATGATTAGACCATTTAAAAAACCTGCCCTGGTGGGTCTGACAGGGGGGTAAAAAATCTGCCACTTAAGGGGTTAATTCTTTTACAAGCACCACAGACTTGAACAGCTCTCAAAAACTTTGCTACTGCAACCAAAATAGGCATGGATGCACTGCAAAAGCCATGCGGCACTGCACCCTTAAAAAGACATAAAACATCTGGAGAAGGTTCGGGAATTTAGAGGATTATTATTTTAATATAAAAGTCTGGTGGAAGGGTTCTGGTTCTACTTATAGAGAGCACCACAAAGGTGTAGGGAGTCTTATATAAGCCAATGCAATTATTGCTTGGTTTATATCCCTAGTCATATTACAAGGCCTGTGAAAAGTCAGATATTGACTCATAGGGTAACTGCTATTACAATAGTTTGTGCTTTGTAGGAATATTACTCATTTGCAAGGCATTGTGCAAAAAAACCAACAAGAATTGTAACCAATTATGGACGCAGAATATTTATTTATTTTTTGCTTCTCCTCCCAACTTAAAAAAATCTGAAATAATTTCATAGCTGTCTGTGGGCTTGTTGTTGTTTTTTGTAGGAAGAGTTGTATTTTACATTGGTACTATTTAATGTACCATGTAATGTACCATATACTGGAAAACTATTAAAAATTTATAAGTGAAGAAATAGAAAAAAATGCAATTTAGCAATCTTTGGGGGGGGGGGGGGAGTGTTCTATTTATGGCATATAAACTGCGACAAAAATGACATAACTTTATTCTGTGGGTCAGTACAATCATGACAATACCAAATTTATTTAGGTTTTTACTGTACTATTTTTAAAAAATAAAATATCTTTAAAGAAAAAAAAACAGAAGAGGAGCAGAAATATTATATTGCAAACATAAGTCAGCGTGCGAGCTGTATTCTAGTGTACTGTCTTCTAGAGTGTGCTGTGTCTTTTGATTAGGGATAAAAGTCATTTACTGCTTATCTATTTGAATTTTTGCACATATTACTGGGTGACAGAAGGAAGGGTAGAGAGAAGAGATCCAGGGAGACTAGTCCTGAACTGACACACGCCAACATGTTTGCAAAGTTGGAAAATGAGGGGGATGCCATTACAGGGTTGGCACTGCTGCAGCACAGCATGCCCTCTGACTGCCAGGGAGATCACTGTTCCTGGCACTAATGACAAAGTTAGAGGTACATGGAAGGTCCTTTAAAATAATGTCATGGAACTAGGATATAAGCTTAGGGCAACAACCTCCACAGTAGTATTTTCTGAAATACTACCTGTACTACGTGCCACACCAGAAAAGCAGCAGGAAATTAGGGAGTTAAACAAGTGGCTCTAGAGTTGGTGCAGGAAGGAGGGGTTTGGGTTCCGGGAAAACTAAGCTGACTTTGCTGTTGGCTACAGGCTCTACTGTAGGCATGGGCTGCATCTCAATGGGGAGGGGCAGCTGTGCTAGAGGAGAGGATGGCTAGAAAGTTGGAGGAGTGTTTAAACTAAGGAGTGTTAAACTAGGGGAGGGCAACCAGAGTAATAAGTTAAAAGACAGTGTAGACAGTGACCCGAGACTAAGTAACGGAAATTAGGGGTGGAGAGGTGGGAGGGGTTAGTAACTGCAGAACAGTTAGTAGGGATACACTTAAATTAAAGAAGGACCAAAACCTACTTAACTGTAAGGTGATATAATGCTGGATGTCTGACCAATAAGGGGACTAATGCTAGAAGTCTGACTAATAAGGTTTACGAACTAGAAGCAATGGTGTCTGAGGAAGACTGCAACATAGTGGGAATAACGGAGACCTGGTTGGACTTTACCTGTCCGGATATAAACTGTTAAGCGGAAACCTGCGGATCTCATAAAGGTAACAACTTCCAGTCCATAACTAAAGGTAATTACCTTACCCAACTTGTACAGGATTCAACTAGAGGGATGGCCATTTTGGACTTAATATTAACCAACAGACCTAACAGAATAACAGGGGTGCAGATTGGGGGCACCTGGGAAATAGCTACCATAATATTATACATTTCAACTTGTCTTTCAGGAGGGAGTTTTATTGGGGAGCTACAAATATACTAATCTTTAGGAAGGCAAAGTTCTATCAGCTCAGAGAGGTCCTTAACCTTATTGATTGGGACAATGTCCTCAAAAATTAGAGTACGGACAATAAATTGAAAACATTTAAAAACATCCAAATTACTTAATGTGAATGATTCATACCTTACAGACTAAGGGCTCTTACCCACGAGCACATAAACAGTAATGGCAATTTTACGCCTGCTCCATATAAGCGCCTGAATGGGCGTTTTTCCGCGATCATGGCCAGCGATTTCTCATCCATTCACACAACCACAAGCGTCATTTAAAAAAAAAAAAAAAAACACCACACCCTGGAAAACCCTCTCTCTGCCAAAATCCTCAGGATGCCTTCCAGTGCCTATATAGAGGCACCTGTAAGCTTTTCACACCATTGGAGGCTGCAAAAATGCCTCCCCCTCCCTTCTCTTTCTCTGCTCCCATAGGAGTCTATAGGACCCGCCGGCGTAAATTGGTCAAAACATAGTTCCAGAACTATGTTTTGGCTGAACATATATGCACTGGCTGCATATATGTTCTATTTTTTGTGCTGCTGGCGTATTTATGCACCATATAATTGCCTGTGTGAACGACTGCATTGGAAACCAATGCTTTACATGGGTACCGTATATGCGTCTGGGTGTGAAAACACGGTGTATATGCGCTCGTGGGAATAAAGCCTTAGAAATAGGAATAAACCAATGTGGCTTAATAAAGATGTAAAGGGGGCAACAAACAGCAAAAAGAAAGTGTTTAGGCTACTAAAGCAAGAAGGTAGTGAAGAAGCACTAAAACCTATAAGGAAGAAAAATAAATTGTGCAAAAATCAGATAAAAGCAGCAAAGATGGAGACAGAGAGACTTATTGGTAAGGAGAGTAAAACTAACCATAAAACTAACCATAAACTGTTCAACTATATAAATAGTAAAAAGATTAATACAGAAATAATGTACGAAAAATTGTAAAGGGTGATGAGTAGAGATGAGCAAGCACCAAAATGCTCGGGTGCTCGTTACTCGGGACGAAATTTTCGCAATGCTTGAGGGTTCGTTTCGAGTAACGAACCCCATTGAAGTCAATGGGTGACCCGAGCATTTTTGTATATCGCCGATGCTCGCTAAGGTTTCCATTTGTGAAAATCGGGGCAATTCAAGAAAGTGATGGGAACGACACAGCAACGGATAGGGCAGGCGTGGGGCTACATGTTGGGCTGCATCTCAAGTTCCCAGGTGCCACTATTAAGCCACAATAGCGGCAAGAGTGGGCCCCTTCCCCCCCCCAACAACTTTTACTTCTGAAAAGCCCTCATTAGCCATGCATACCTTAGCTAAGCACCACACTACCTCCAACAAAGCACAATCACTGCCTGCATGACACTCCGGTGCCACTTCTCCTGGGTTACATGCTGTCCAACCCCCCCCCCCCCCCTGCCACCGCCATCAGGAGCTGCACACGTGGGCATAGCAATGGGGTACCTATGTGCCACACACTATTCATTCTGTCAAGGTGTCTGCATGCCCCAGTCAGACCGCGTTTTTTTATAAATAGTCACAGGCAGGTACAACTCCGCAATGGGAATTCCGTGTGCACCCACAGCATGAGTGGCTCCCTGGAACCCACCGGCTGTACATTAATGTATCCCATTGCAGTGCCCATCACAGCTGAGGTAATGTCATGTTTAATGCAAGTGGGCTTTGGCCCACACTGCATGCCCCAGTCAGACTGGGGTTCTTTAGAAGTGGACACATGCAGTTACAACTCCGTGTGGACCCACGGCATGGGTGGCTCCCTGGAACCCACCGGCGGTACATAAATATATCCCATTGCAGTGCCCAACACAGCTGATGTAACGTCAGCTGTAATGCAGGTGGGCTAAAAATTAATTGGATTACACTGTAGGCGAGGGCCCCCAACAATTGGTGTACCAACAGTACTAATGTACCTCAGAAAAATTGCCCATGCCCAACCAAGAGGGCAGGTGAAACCCATTAATCGCTTTGGTTAATGTGGCTTAATTGGTAACTAGGCCTAGAGGAGCCCAGTAAAAATAAAAATTGGTTGAGGTGAAAGTTTCAACACTTTAATGAGCATTGAAACGTATAAAAATTGTTTACAAAAATTATATGACTGAGCCTTGTGGGCCTAAGAAAAATTGCCCGTTCGGCGTGATTATGTGAGGTTTCAAGAGGAGGAGCAGGAGGAGGAATATTATACACAGATTGATGAAGCAAAAATGTCCCCGTTTTTGATGGTGATAGAGAACGATGCTTCCATCCGCGGGTGCAGCCTACGTATTGCTTAGGTATCGCTGCTGTCCGCTGGTGAAGAAGAGAAGTCTGGGGAAATCCAGGCTTTGTTCATCTTGATGAGTGTAAGCCTGTCGGCACTATCGGTTGACAGGCGGGTACGCTTATCCGTGATGATTCCCCCAGCCGCACTAAACACCCTCTCTGACAAGACGCTAGCCGCAGGACAAGCAAGCACCTCCAGGGCATACAGCGTGAGTTCAGGCCATGTGTCCAGCTTCGACACCCAGTAGTTGTAGGGGGCAGAGGCGTCACCGAGGACGGTCGTGCGATCGGCTACGTACTCCCTCACCATCCTTTTACAGTGCTCCCGCCGACTCAGCCTTGACTGGGGAGCGGTGACACAGTCTTGCTGGGGAGCCAGAAAGCTGTCAAAGGCCTTAGAGAGTGTTCCCCTGCCTGTGCTGTACATGCTGCCTGATCTCCGCGCCTCCCCTGCTACCTGGCCCTCGGAACTGCGCCTTCTGCCACTAGCGCTGTCAGATGGGAATTTTACCATTAGCTTGTCCGCCAGGGTCCTGTGGTATAGCATCACTCTCGAACCCCTTTCCTCTTCGGGTATGAGAGTGGAAAGGTTCTCCTTGTACCGTGGGTCGAGCAGTGTGTACACCCAGTAATCCGTAGTGGCCAGAATGCATGTAACGCGAGAGTCACGAGAAAGGCATCCTAACATGAAGTCAGCCATGTGTGCCAGGGTACCTGTACGCAACACATGGCTGTCCTCACTAGGAAGATCACTTTCAGGATCCTACTCCTCCTCTTCTCCTCCTCCTCCTCCTCCTCCTCCTCCTCCTCCTCCTCTGGCCATACACGCTGAAAGGATGACAGGCAAGCAGCATGTGTACCCTCAGCAGTGGGCCAAGCTGTCTCTTCCCCCTCCTCCTCATGCTCCTCCCCCTCCTCCTCCTCCTCAACACGCTGAGATATAGACATGAGGGTGCTCTGACTATCCAGCGACATACTGTCTTCCCACGCCTCCGTTTCCGAGTGCAAAGCGTCTGCCTTTATGCTTTGCAGGGAACTTCTCAAGAGGCATAGCAGAGGAATGGTGACGCTAATGATTGCAGCATCCCCGATCACCATCTGGGTAGACTCCTCAAAGTTTCCAAGGACCTGGCAGATGTCTGCCAACCAGGCCCACTCTTCTGTAAAGAATTGAGGAGGCTGACTCCCACTACGCCGCCCATGTTGGAGTTGGTATTCCACAATAGCTCTACGCTGCTCATAGAGCCTGGCCAACATGTGGAGCGTAGAGTTCCACCGTGTGGGCACATCGCACAGCAATCGGTGCACTGGCAGATTAAACCAATGTTGCAGGGTGCGCAGGGTGGCAGCGTCCGTCTTGGACTTGCAGAAATGTGCGCTGACCCGGCGCACCTTTCCGAGCAGGTATGACAAGTGTGGGTAGCTTTTCAGAAACCGCTGAACCACCAAATTAAAGACATGGGCCAGGCATGGCACGTGCGTGAGGCTGCCGAGCTGCAGAGCCTCCACCAGGTTACGGCCGTTGTCACACACGACCATGCCCGGTTGGAGGCTCAGCGGCGCAAGCCAGCAGTCGGTCTGCTCTGTCAGACCCTGCAGCAGTTCGTGGGCCATGTGCCTCTTCTCTCCTAAGCTGAGTGGTTTCAGCACGGCCTGCTGATGCTTGCCCACCGCTGTGCTGCCACGACGCGCGACAACGACTGCTTGCGACGTGCTGCTGCTGACACATCTTGATTGCGAGACAGAGGTTGCGTAGGAGGAGGAGGAGGGTGGTTTAGTGGAGGAAGCATACACCACCGCAGATACCACCACCGAGCTGGAGCCCGCAATTCTGGGGGTGGGTAGGACGTGAGCGGTCCCAGGCTCTGACTCTGTCCCAGCCTCCACTAAATTCACCCAATGTGCCGTCAGGGAGATATAGTGGCCCTGCCCACCTGTGCTTGTCCACGTGTCTGTTGTTATGTGGACCTTGGCAGTAACCGCGTTGGTGGGGGCGCGTACAATGTTGCGGGAGACGTGGTCGTGCAGGGCTGGGACGGCACATCGGGAAAAGTAGTGGCAACTGGGAACCGAGTAGCGCGGGGCCGCCGCTGCCATCATGCTTTTGAAAGCCTCCGTTTCCACAAGCCTATACAGCAGCATCTCAAGGCCGATCAATTTGGCAATGTGCACGTTTAACGCTTGAGCGTGCGGGTGCGTGGTGGCGTACTTGCGCTTGCGCTCAAACAGTGGCGCTAGCGACGTCTGGACGCTGCGCTGAGAGACATTGCTGGATGGGGCCGAGGACAGCGGAGGTGAGGGTGTGGGTGCAGGCCAGGAGACGGTAGTGCCTGTGTCCTCAGAGGAGGGTTGGATCTCAGTGGCAGGTTGGGGCACAGGGGGAGAGGCAGTGGTGCAAACCGGGGGCGGCGAACGGCCTTCGTCCCACCTTGTGGGGTGCTTGGCCATCATATGCCTGCGCATGCTGGTGGTGGTGGCTCCCCAGCTGATCTTGGCACGACAAAGGTTGCACACCACTGTTCGTCGGTCGTCAGGCGTCTCTGTGAAAAACTGCCACACCGTAGAGCACCTTGACCTCTGCAGGGTGGCATGGCGCGAGGGGGCGCTTTGGGAAACAGTTGGTGGATTATTCGGTCTGGCCCTGCCTCTACCCCTGGCCACCGCACTGGCTCGGCCTGTGCCCACACCCTGACTTGGGCCTCCGCGTCCTCGCCCGCGTCCATGTCCTATAGACCTACCCCTACCCCTCAGCATGGTGTATTACCAGTAGTGCAGAAACAGAACGCTGTAATTAAATGTGACGCTTATTGGCCTATGGTTGGAGGCTGACTTCGCTTACGGAACGCCAGGATATAATTTTGCGCAAGCCTGCTGTAACACTTAGCTGGCTGCGTATGAATTAGGAGGACAACTACACCCAGCACAGACCCAGAACACTGAGGACAGTCACAGGCGGCCCAAATAGATTTTTTTCCCCAAATGTTTTTGCAAAGGCCCACTGCCTATATACACTGTATATGTCTTCTGTCCCTGCGTCACCACTACTGGCCCTGGAGTATGTAAAATAACTGCAGACTGTTGCACTGTGGACTGGAATACAGTGGTGATGTAACAGCCAACACAGAGCCAGGAAATAATTTTGCGCAAGCCTGCTGTAACACTTAGCTGGCTGCGTATGAATTAGGAGGACAACTACACCCAGCACAGACCCAGAACACTGAGGACAGTCACAGGCAGCCCAAATAGATTTTTTTCCCCAAATGTTTTTGGAAAGGCCCACTGCCTATATACACTGTATATGTCTTCTGTCCCTGCGTCACCACTACTGGCCCTGGAGTATGTAAAATAACTGCAGACTGTTGCACTGTGGACTGGAATGTGATGTAACAGCCAACACAGAGCCAGGAAATAATTTTGCGCAAGCCTGCTGTAACACTTAGCTGGCTGCGTATGAATTAGGAGGACAACTACACCCAGCACAGACCCAGAACACTGAGGACAGTCACAGGCAGCCCAAATAGATTTTTTTCCCCAAATGTTTTTGCAAAGGCCCACTGCCTATATTCAATAAATATATGTCTTCTGTCCCTGCCTCACAATATATGTCTTCTGTCCCTGCCTCACAATATATGTCTTCTGTCCCTGCCTCACCACTACTGGTCCTGCACTATGTATAATTATTGCAGGGCGCAATGCTCTGCACGGCCGATATACAAAAAAAAAAAAATGTGCAAGACTGCAAAAAGCAGCCTCCACAGTACTGCACACAGTTAGATGTGGCCCTAAGAAGGACCGTTGGGGTTCTTGAAGCCAAAAATACTCCTAACACTCTCCCTATAGCAGCTCCGGCACCAACAGCACTTTCCCTCCTCTATGTCAGAACAAATCTGTGGCGAGCCGCGGGAGGGGCCGATTTTTATACTCGGGTGACACCTGATCTCGCCAGCCACTTACTGCAGGGGGGTGGTATAGGGCTCGAACGTCGCAGGGGGAAGTTGTAATGCCTTCCCTGTCTTTCTATTGGCCAGAAAAGCGCGCTAACGTCTCAGAGATGAAAGTGAAAGTAACTCGAACATCGCGTGGTACTCGTCACGAGTAACGAGCATCTCGAACACGCTAATACTCGAACAAGTATCAAGCTCGGACGAGTACGTTCGCTCATCTCTAGTGATGAGGAGAAAGCAAATCTAGAACTTACCTCCAAATAGAAGCTGATCAGCTTCTATGAAGAGGTAAGTTCTAGAATGGATTGAGGACAGTCATTAGATCATTACTTTCCCTAAGGCTTTAGGCAGAAAAGTGGCAGGTGAGGTTTAGCATTAATAAACGTAAGGTTCTGCACATGGGGGAGAGGAAATACATGTCACCATTACATGTCACAATTACACACTAAATTGTAAACCACTGGGGAACACTGACATGGAAAGGGACTTGGGGATTTTAGTCAACTGTAAGCTTAACTGGAGCAACCAGTGTCAGGCAGCTGTTGCCAAGGCAAAAAGGATTATGGGGTGCATCAAAAGAGGTCTAGGGACACATGATAAGAACATTTTTTTTCCCTCCCTACAAGTCACATGGAATACTGTGAACAGTTTTGGGCATCGGTACTCAAGAAGGACATATCAGAGCTTAAGCGGATACAAAGGTAGGCAACTAAAGTGATGCATAGAATGGTTGGACTACAATACCAAGAGAGGTTATCAAAATTGGGGTTAAAAAATGACTGCTGAGGAGTGCTCTAATAGCTATGCATAGATATATCAGGGGAAAGTACAGAGATCTTGCCTATCATCTATTTTTACCAAAGACTGTGATTGTAACAAGGGGGTGCTGTAATAACTATGCATAAATAAATCAGGGGTCAGTACAGAGATCTCAACTATCATCTATTTATACCCAGGACTGTAACAAGGGGGCACTCTAATAACTATATATAGATATATCAGTGGCCAGTACAGAGATCTTTCCCATCATCTATTTATTCCCAGGACTGTAACAAGTGGGCGCTCTAATAACTGTGTATAGATATATCAACACATTACAGAGATCTCTCCCATCATCAAAATACTAACAACCACCTGTCTGTGAGTGACTGTGTGAGTTAAATGTGATGATGTTACCATCATGTGATCAGTCACCGGGGCTCTAAGCTCCGCCTCTGATCACATAACGCTGATATCATCACAGGTCCTAAAACATGCAGAGCCTGAAGCAACCGTGTGCTTACAGGAACTGGTGATTGATCACATGATGGTGACATGTGATCACATGACAGGTCATGTAAGCACAAGTCTGCTGACCAGCTCTGCAGGTTTAAGACCTATGACCAATTCCAATCCCTTTTCATTACATTATATTAATTATGTTATTATTTTCCTATGCTACAATGTGCTTATTTTACTATGCTACTATGCTTACTATGGTGGTCACACCAAATATTGATTAGATGTAGGTTTATTTTTTGTTCATTTATTTTGCATTTTGTTACTATGTTACTATTAACCTTTCTTTTTTAAAAATCATTCTTACTTTGCAGCATTTTTCCATACATACCTAAAACTTTTACACAGTCCTGTTTTTGCTGTAATGCAGAAGAAAAGCTTTCTGTATGAAGGGATACATAATTGAGTGGTTTTATATTCAGTGTTAGGACTCCTGCACACTGCGTTTTTCTTGCGCACTTTTTCACGCGATATTGCTGCGTTTTTTTTAATGCAATTGTCAATGGGACTTTCTAATGTTAAAAACACATTGCACAAATATTGCAAAGCACCAACTTGCGATGCGTTTTTAACATTAGAAAATCCCACTGAAAATCGCATGAAAAGAAACGCAGCGATATCGCGTGAAAAAAACGTGCAAGAAAAACACAAGTGAGCAGGAGCCCTTAATGTTATGTGTGTTCATTAGCTATTTCTTTGTATGCCATGATTTTCTTCAAGCTCGTGAAATATGCAACAGGTTTCTGGCAGTTGAATACTTTTGTAAACCAATAACATGACTTGTTAAAATAATGAGCATGCCACGAATGCTTGATATGTGACGGTCGCACTTCTGTAGTCCTCGACCATCAGGAAAATGGGGGTCCCACAGCCACCATACCGTAGTTTACATAAAATATAAAGGAGAAGGTGGCCCTCCATTGCGGTCTACTCTCAACTGAATTCTGTGGAAACTGCAGAGGGCATACATCAGGGACATGGGCCCCCTGCTTCTAATACTTGAGGGTCCTGTAGGGAAGACTTGCACCTACCATGACTTTATAACAATAAAAGTGTTGAAAAGAGAAACATCTCTTTGAAATAAACAAACATATAGTTATGTGATGAATTGTACACAGTGTATGTCATAAAATATGTATATATCAGCCTCCTCAGAGAATATATGAAATTTTTCCAAGAGGTACTGAAAGTTGATCTAGGAAGATTTCCTCCTATCTTACAACTATTTTTATCTCCCATGGTGTGATGAGTTATGAAAAACACCATCTAGCAGACATGGCGGTGCATGCAACCGAGAAGATCTACTTTTACAATATAGATATTACTTGTAGCGAGCTGACAATGTGTATCCTGTAGAGATGAGCGAGCACCAAAATGCTCGGGTGCTCGTTACTCGGGACGAAATTTCCGCGATGCTCGAGGGTTCGTTTCGAGTAACGAACCCCATTGAAGTCAATGGGCGACCCGAGCATTTTTGTATATCGCCGATGCTCGCTAAGGTTTTCATTTGTGAAAATCGGGGCAATTCAAGAAAGTGATGGGAACGACACAGCAACGGATAGGGCAGGCGAGGGGCTACATGTTGGGCTGCATCTCAAGTTCACAGGTCCCACTATTAAGCCACAATAGCGGCAAGAGTGCCCCCCCCCCCCCCCCGCACTGTCAGCATAAAGATTGTTCTTCTCTGCCGCAGCATTAACAGCTCTGGTCGATTTTCGGGCGATTTTCGGGCACCAGTCACGCGATTTGCGGCTGCGCATCCGTCATGTGATCCGCAAATCGCGCAAAAAAAACGCCCGTCTGACTAAGGCCTTAGTCAGACGGGCGTTTTTCGCGCGATTTGCGCATGCGTCCGGCGAATTTTTATCGGACACATGAGCGCTTTTTATGCACTCGTCCGATAAATTATAGAACAGAAATCGCAGATCGCACCTATCTGCGATCTGCGATTCCTGTTCTCTTCTCTATATGCGCTCAATGGGGCCGGCGGCAGCAGCGCCGACCCCATTGAGAACATATAGAAGAGAAATCATTCTTCTCTGCCACAGCATTAACAGCTGTGGCAGAGAAGAACGATGTTAGCCCATTGAATTCAATGGAGCCAGCAATAAATACAGCCGACTCCATTGAAAGCAATGGGCTGCCGACGATCGCGGGATGAATTGCAGGGAAGGGCTTATATATTTAAGCCCTTCCCGACAATTCATCCCGCAATCGTCGGCAGCCCATTGCTTTCAATGGAGTCGGCTGTATTGCTGGCTCCATTGAACTCAATGGGCTAACATCGTTCTTCTCTGCCACAGCTGTTACAGCTGTGGCAGAGAAGAATGATTTCTCTTCTATATGTTCTCAATGGGGTCGGCGCTGCTGCCGCCGGCCCCATTGAGCGCATATAGAGAAGAGAACAGGAATCGCAGATCGCAGATAGGTGCGATCTGCGATTTCTGTTCTATAATTTATCGGACGAGTGCATAAAAAGCGCTCATGTGTCCGATAAAAATTCGCCGGACGCATGCGCAAATCGCGCGAAAAACGCCCGTCTGACTAAGGCCTTAGTCAGACGGGCGTTTTTTCGCGCGATTTGCGGATCGCATGACGGATGCGCAGCCGCAAATCGCGTGACTGGTGCCCGAAAATCGCCCGAAAATCGACCGGAGCTGTCCAGCGCATTGCATTCAATGGAGCCGGCAATACAGCCCGCTCCATTGAAAGCAATGCGCTGCGGGCGAGTGTGGATGAATTGTCGGGAAGGGCTTAAATATATAAGCCCTTCCCTGCAATTCATCCAGAAAAGTGTTAAACTAAAAAATATATATATATATACTGACCTGCTCCCGGCCGCCGGAGTTCCGCGCGGCCGAACTGCAGTGGGTGTGAAGGGGGTGTGAGTCAGACCTGCCCCCTGATTGGCTCAGCGCTGAGCCAATCAGGGGGCGGGTCTGACTCACACCCCCTTCACACCCACTGAGTGGGTGTGAGTGAGACCTGCCTCTGATTGGCTCAGCGCAGAGCCAATCAGGGGGCAGGTCTGACTCACACCCCCTTCACACCCACAGCAGGACGGCCACGCGGAACTCCGGCTGCCGGTAGCAGGTCAGTATATATATATTTTTTAGTTTAACACTTTTCTGGATGAATTGCAGGGAAGGGCTTATATATTTAAGCCCTTCCCGACAATTCATCCCGCAATTGTCGGCAGCCCATTGCTTTCAATGGAGCGGGCTGTATTGCTGGCTCCATTGAACTCAATGGGCTAACATCGTTCTTCTCTGCCACAGCTGTTACAGCTGTGGCAGAGAAGAATGATTTCTCTTCTATATGTTCTCAATGGGGTCGGCGCTGCTGCCGCCGGCCCCATTGAGCGCATATAGAGAAGAGAACAGGAATCGCAGATCGCAGATAGGTGCGATCTGCGATTTCTGTTCTATAATTTATCGGACGAGTGCATAAAAAGCGCTCATGTGTCCGATAAAAATTCGCCGGACGCATGCGCAAATCGCGCGAAAAACGCCCGTCTGACTAAGGCCTTAGTCAGACGGGCGTTTTTTCGCGCGATTTGCGGATCGCATGACGGATGCGCAGCCGCAAATCGCGTGACTGGTGCCCGAAAATCGACCGAAAATCGACCGGAGCTGTCCAGCGCATTGCATTCAATGGAGCCGGCAATACAGCCCGCTCCATTGAAAGCAATGCGCTGCGGGCGAGTGTGGATGAATTGTCGGGAAGGGCTTAAATATATAAGCCCTTCCCTGCAATTCATCCAGAAAAGTGTTAAACTAAAAAATATATATATATATACTGACCTGCTCCCGGCCGCCGGAGTTCCGCGCGGCCGAACTGCAGTGGGTGTGAAGGGGGTGTGAGTCAGACCTGCCCCCTGATTGGCTCAGCGCTGAGCCAATCAGGGGGTGGGTCTGACTCACAGCCCCTTCACACCCACTGAATGGGTGTGAGTGAGACCTGCCTCTGATTGGCTCAGCGCAGAGCCAATCAGGGGGCAGGTCTGACTCACACCCCCTTCACACCCACAGCAGGACGGCCGCGCGGAACTCCGGCTGCCGGTAGCAGGTCAGTATATATATATTTTTTAGTTTAACACTTTTCTGGATGAATTGCAGGGAAGGGCTTATATATTTAAGCCCTTCCCGACAATTCATCCCGTGATCATCGGCAGCCCATTGATTTCAATGGAGTCGGCTGTATTGCCGGCTCCATTGAATTCAATGGGCTAACATCGTTCTTCTCTGCCACAGCTGTTACAGCTGTGGCAGAGAAGAATGATTTGTCTTCTATATGTTCTCAATGGGGTAGGTGCTGCTGCCGCCGGCCCCATTGAGCGCATGTAGAGAAGAAGGACCGTTGGGGTTCTTGAAGCCTAAAATCACTCCTAACACTCTCCCTATAGCAGCCCTGGCATCAACAGCACTTTCCCTCAGCTAAGTGAGAACGCATCTGTGGCGAGCCGCGGGCCGGCAGATTTTAATACTCGGGTGACACCTAATCTCGCCAGCCACTCACTGCAGGGGGGTGGTATAGGGCTTGAACGTTGCAGGGGGAAGTTGTAATGCCTACCCTGTCTTTCTATTGGCCAGAAAAGCGCGCAAATTTCTCAGGGAAGAAAATGAAAGTAACTCGAACATCGCGTCTCGAACACCCTAATACTCGAACGAGTATCAAGCTCGGACGAGTATGCTCGCTCATCTCTAGTATCCTGGAGTCTGGGACTTAATAGACATAATAAAGGCAGTTTGCAGTGTTTACTTGCTAGTAAATTGCATACAATAATTATGCATTCATTCACGGGTGTACATAGAAGGGAGGCCACATAGCAAAAATTTAAATTGGGTCCGTTCTAATGTAGGTTGATGTCTGTACACTTGTGTGCCAACATTATAGGATTTATGGAGAAGGGCTTGCTGCACAAGTCATCATCCATTTAAATTCACTCTTTAGGAGCTATATAGCCACTAGATGGGCTTCATCTATTGCATTTAATGGGAGGCCAGAGTGATGTGGTCAACCCAGGTCACTGTGCTATGGTCAGTGCTTTCTGCTTCCTCTGCTGACAATACCAGGCATCAGCTGATCGGCAAGGATCTGAGTGGCAGGTTCCTGCATTTCTTTTATTGAATTTCAGTCATAAATAGACAAACTAAAAAGTTTCCTGAAAAACCCTTTAATTCTTATAGAGGGAATTGCAAACTTATTTGTAGTATCGTATCTACGTAATAAGCTTGGTCCTGGTATCATCTCTATGTAGTAAATGTTAGGATTATTTTAGAACTTTAGGTCAGTTTCAGATGAGCATATTGTAATACGTGCGTAAAATGGATCCGTATTACAGACATGTTACAGATGACATTACAACTGTATATTATCAGTATTTCAGCACTATTTGCCTCTGTATGTTTTATTTTTAAATAGACAAAGAGAAATCCATATTTGCCCAATAGAAAATAATAGCAATATGGAGGCAAAAACTGAAAAAATAGGTCATGTTGTGTTTTTAAAAAATGGTCATGAAAAATTTGTCTATAGGAATACATACATAGATTTACATTCTCTGTACTACAGTCCATAAAATGGACCAAATATGGAGCTAAAATATACTCATCCAAATGCCACAGTAGACTCGTCGGGGAGGCACACAATTTTTTCATACAGTTCTGGGCCCTTACTAGTCTTAAACCACTCCTACTGTCTACCTATTGTCTAAAGAGAATTTGGTTCAAAGCATTAACAATAACCTACAAGGCTGTCCGCAGTCTGTCCTCTGCATATACCACTGACCTAATCTTCCAGTAGCTCCCTTACCATAATCTGCAATCCTCACAATGCTCTCCTCTTGTCGCACAGTTGCCCCTGGAACTTGCTTTTTTCATGACTTCTCTATTTGATGAGCGAGCCAAATTATCACTTTTCTGTATTTTAAAACTGCACAACTTAAAAAGTAGCATTAATATGCAACAATAATAATAAAACAACATAATACAAATGACTAGAGATGAGCGAGCGCACTCGTCCGAGCTTGATGCTCGTTCGAGCATTAGGGTGTTCGAGATGCTCGTTACTCGAGACGAGCACCACGCGGCACTCGACTCCATTACATTTCCTTCCCTGAGAAATTTGTGCCCTTTTCTGGCCAATAGAAACACAGGGAAGGCATTACAACTTCCTCCTGTGACGTTCCAGCCCTATCCCACACCCCTGCAGTGAGTGGCTGGCGAGATCAAGTGACCCGCGAGTACTTAAATCTGCCCCGCCGGCGGCTCGCCACAGACACACGCTAAGAGAGATCAGGGAAAGTGCTGCTGCTGCTGCTATAGGGACAGTGTTAGCGTCTTCAAGAACCACAACGGTCCTTCTTAGGGCCACAGCTCACCTCGTGCATTACTGTTGTGGCTGCTGTGAGCAGTTTTGCACAATTTTTTTTTTTATGTATATCGGGCGTGCAGGCTATAGCGTTCTCAGGCTGCAGTCTGTACTTGAGTATAGGGGCAGTATTGGTCAGGCAGGAACAGTGGTAGTGTAGAATCCTTTCTACAAGAACCCCAACGGTTCTTCTTAGGGCAACCTGTGACCGTATGCATTTAACTCCATGGTTGCTGGGAGTTGTAGTACCTCAGTATTGCACAGCAGAGCCTGCATGCAGCCTTCATTTAAACATTTTTCTGTCCACACTTTGCGTTGCGTCAGTTTAGTCTGCCTCTAAGTGTATGCCAAGAAACCACACATTTTCTACAACGCTCTGTGTTATACATGTGCTGTCTCACAAGTGCACGGTGTGCCCGACGCCCATAGATTGAAAGTGCAATACACACTGCATAGCCTCAGCCTGCATTGCATAGAAAAATAAGGAGATTTTTAAAAAAATTCCTTTTTACGGCTACTGGAGACCCAGTGCATCTGCCTGCGTGGCCTGTGGAACTTATCGTCCATCCAAACTGCATAGTTCACAGCTAGGCCTAAGTGCAGCCTTCATTTAAACATTTTTCTGTCTGCACTTTGCGTTGCCTCAGTTCAGTCTGCCTCTAAGTGTACGCCAAGAAACCACACATTTTCTACAACACTCTGTGTTATACGTGTGCTGTCTCCCGACGCCCATAGATTGAAAGTGCAATACACACTGCATAGCCTCAGCTTGCATTGCATAGAAAAATAAGGAGCCTTCCTTATAAGTTATCTCTGCCTTCATTTTGCGTTATATTACCGCTGGCAGCCACCAACTGCGCGGCAATAATTCACAAACATTTTTACACCGCTCTGTCTCTGCTCGACTCTTAATCCAGCATGCTGAGGGCTAGGGGTAGGGGCAGAGGACGTGGACACGGTCGCGGTCGAGGATGCAGAGTCCCAAGTGAGGGTGTGGGCAAGGACGAGTTCCTGGTCCAGGTGAATCGCAGCCGGCTGCTGCGGGAGTAGTAGAGAGGACAGTTTCTGGGGTCCCCAGCTTCATATCGCAATTTTTGGGTCCACGTCGTAGACCTTTATTAAAAAATGAGCAGTGTGAGCAGGTGCTGTCATGGATAGCAGAAAGTGCATCCAGCAATCTATTGACCACCCAGTCTTCTACGCCGTCCACTGCTGCAACTCTGAATCCTCTGGCTGCTGCTCCTCCTTCCTCCCAGCCTCCTCACTCCATGAAAATGACACATTCTGAGGAGCAGGCAGACTCGCAGGAACTGTTCTCGGGCCCCTGCCCAGATTGGGCAACAATGGTTCCTCTCCCACTTGAGGATTTTGTCATGACCGATGCCCAACCTTTGGAAAGTTCCCGGGGTCCAGGTGATGAGGCTGGGGACTTCCGGCAACTGTCTCAAGAGCTTTCAGTGGGTGAGGAGGACGATGACGATGAGACACAGTTGTCTATCAGTGAGGTAGTAGTGAGGGCAGTAAGTCCGAGGGAGGAGCGCACAGAGGATTCGGAGGAAGAGCAGCAGGACGATGAGGTGACTGACCCCACCTGGTGTGATAAGCCAACTGAGGACAGGTCTTCAGAGGGGGAGCCAATTGCAGCCGCAGGACAAATTGGAAGAGGCAGTGGGGTGGCCAGGGGTAGAGGCAGGGCAAGAGCAAATAATCCACCAGCTGTTTCCCAAAGCGCCCCCTCGCGCCATGCCAGCCTGCAGAGGCCAAGGTGCTCAAAGGTGTGGCAGTTTTTCACTGAGAGTGCAGACGACCGACGAACTTGTGGTGTGCAATGTTTGTCGCGCCAAGATCAGCCGGGGAGCCACCACCACCAGCCTCACCACCACCAGCATGCGCAGGCATATGATGGCCAAGCACCCCACAAGGTGGGACGAAGGCTGTTCACCGCCTCCAGCTTTCGCCACTGCCTCTCCCCCTGGGCCCCAACCTGCCACTGAGATCCAACCCCCCTCTCAGGACACAGGAACGACCGTCTCCTGGCCTGGACCCACACCCTCACCTCCGCTATCCTCAGCCCCATCCAGCAATGTCTCTCAGCGCAGCGTCCAGCTGTCGCTAAGAGAATCGTTGGAGCGAAAGCGCAAATACGCCGCCACGCACCCGCACGCTCAAGCTTTAAATGTCCACATAGCAATATTGATCAGCCTGGAGATGCTCCCCTACAGGCTGGTGGAAACTAAGGCGTTCAAAAACATGATGGCGGTGGAAGCCCCGCGCTGCTCTGTCCCCAGTCGCCACTATTTTTCATGGAGTGCCGTCCCAGCCCTGTACGGCCACGTCTCACGCAACATCGTACGCACACTCACGAACTCGGTTACTGGCAAGGTCCACTTAACAACGGACACGTGGACACTCACAGGCGTGCAGGGCCACTATATCTCCCTGACGGCACTTTGGGTGAATTTAGTGGAGGCTGGGACCGAGTCAGAGCCTGGGACCGCTCATGTACTACCCACCCCCAGAATTGCGGGCCCCAGATCGGTGCTGGTATCTGCAGCGGTGTATGCTTCCTCCACTAAACCTTCCTCCTCCTCGTCCAACGCAACCTCTACCTCGCAATCAAGACTTGTCAGCAGTAGGAGGTCGCCAGCAGTCGGTGTCGTGCGGCGCGGCAGCACAGTGGTGGGCAAGCGTCAGCTGGCCGTGCTGAAACTACTAAGCTTAGGAGAGAAGAGGCACACGGCCCACGAACTGTGGCACGGTCTGACAGAGCAGACCGACCGCTGGCTTTCCCCACTGAGCCTCCAACCGGGCATGGTCGTGTGTGACAACGGCCATAACCTGGTGGCGGCTGTGCAGCTCGACAGCCTCATGCATGTGCCATGCCTGGCCCACATCTTTAATTTGGTGGTTCAGCGGTTTCTGAAAGGCTACCCACACTTGTCGGACCTGCTCGGCAAGGTGCGCCGGGTCAGCGCACATTTCCGTAAGTCCAACACGGACGCTGCCACCCTGCGCACCCTACAACATCGGTTTAATCTGTCAGTGCACCGACTGCTTTGTGACGTGCCACACGGTGGAACTCTACGCTTCACGTTGTCCCGGCTGTATGAGCAGCATAGAGCTATAGTGGAATACCAACTCCAACATGGGCGGCGAAGTGGGAGTCAGCCTCCTCAATTCTTTACAGAGGAGTGGGCCTGGATGGCAGATATCTGCCAGGTCCTTGGAAACTTTGAGGAGTCCACCCTGATGGTGAGCGGCGATGCTGCAATCATTAGTGTCACCATTCCCCTGCTATGCCTGTTGAGAAGTTCCCTGCAAAGCATAAAGGCTGATGCTTTGCGGGCGGAAACGGAGGTGGGGGAAGACAGTATATCACTGGATAGTCAGAGCACCCTCATGTCTATATCTCAGCGTGTGGAGGAGGAGAAGGAGGAGGGGGAAGAGCCTAAGGAGGAAGAGACAGCTGGGCCCACTGCAGATGGTACCCATGCTGCTTGCCTCTCATCCATTCAGCGTGTATGGCCTGAGGAGGAGGAGGATACTCAAAGTCATCTTCCTAGTGAGGACAGCCATATGCTGCGTACAGGTAGCCTGGCACACATGGCTGACTTTATGTTAGCATGCCTTTCTCGTAACCCTCGTGTTAGACGCATTCTGGCCACTACTGATTACTGGGTGTACACACTGCTTGACCCACGGTATAAGGATAACCTTTCCACTCTCATTCCTGAAGAGGAAAGGGGTTTGAGAGTAATGCAATACCACAGGGCCCTGGTGGACAAACTGATGTTAAACTTCCCATCTGATAGCGCTAGTGGCAGAAGGCGCAGTTCCGTGGGCCAAGTAGAAGGGGAGGCGCGGAGATCAGGCAGCATGTTCAGCGCAGGCAGGGGAACACTCTCCAAGGCCTTTGCCAGCTTTATGGCTCCCCAGCAAGACTGTCTCACACCTCCCCAGTCCAGGCTGAGTCGGAGGGAGCACTGTAAGAAGATGGTGAGGGAGTACGCAACCGATCGTACCACCGTCCTCCATGATGCCTCTGCTCCATACAACTACTGGGTGTCAAAGCTGGACACGTGGCCCGAACTCGCGCTGTATGCCCTGGAGGTGTTGGCTTGCCCTGCGGCTAGCGTCTTGTCAGAGAGGGTGTTTAGTGCAGCTGGGGGAATCATCACGGACAAGCGTACCCGCCTGTCAACTGACAGCGCCGACAGGCTTACACTCATAAAGATGAACAAAGCCTGGATTTCCCAAGACGTCTCCTCTCCACCAGCAAACAGCAGCGCTACCTAAAGACCTTTGTCAATCTATGTATGATATTCGTCCTCCTCCTCTGCCTCCTCCTCCTGAAACCTCACGTAATCACCGCAAATGTGCAATTTTTCTGTGTGCCAAAAGGCTCATATAACTTTTCTAAATAATATATATCTGTTTCAATTCTCATTACAGCATTGAAACTTCCACCTGAACCAATTTTTATTTTGACTGAGCTGCCTCCAGGCCTAGTTAAAAATTAAGCCACAGTACGCTATTGGTGTATACTAGAGATGAGCGAACACCAAAATGTTCGGGTGCTCGTTATTCGGAACGAACTTCCCGCGATGCTCGAGGGTTCGTTTCGAACAACGAACCCCATTGACGTCAATGGGCGACCAGAGCATTTTTGTATTTCGCCGATGCTCGCTAAGGTTTTCATGTGTGAAAATCTGGGCAATTCAAGAAAGTGATGGGAATGACACAGAAACGGATAGGGCAGGCGAGGGGCTACATGTTGGGCTGCATCTCAAGTTCACAGGTCCCACTATTAAGCCACAATACCGGCAAGAGTGCCCCCCCCCCACCCCCTCCCAACAACTTTTACTTCTGAAAAGCCCTCATTAGCATGGCATACCTTTGCTAAGCACCACACTAGCTACAACAAAGCACAATCACTGCCTGCATGACACTCCGCTGCCACTTCTCCTGGATTACATGCTGACCAACCGCCCCCCCTCCCCCCCACAGCGCACACCAAAGTGTCCCTGCGCAGCCTTCAGCTGCCCTCATGCCACGCCACACTCATGTCTATTTAGAAGTGCGTCTGCCATGAGGAGGAACCGCAGGCACACACTGCAGAGGGTTGGCACGGCTAGGCAGCGACCCTCTTTAAAAGTGGCGGGGCGATAGCCCACAATGCTGTACAGAAGCACTGAGAAATAGAATCCTGTGCCACCGCCATCAGGAGCTGCACACGTGGGCATAGCAATGGGGAACCTATGTGCCACACACTATTCATTCTGTCAAGGTGTCTGCATGCCCCAGTTAGACCGGGCTTTTTAATTCATAGACACAGGCAGGTACAACTCCCTATTGTGAAGTCCCTGTGGACCGACAGCATGGGTGGGTGCCAGGAAGCCACCGGCGGTACATAGAAATATCCCATTGCATTGCCCAACACAGCTGAGGTAGTAATGTCGTGCGTAATACAGGTGGGCTTCGGCCATACTGCATGCCCCAGTCTGACCGGGGTTCTTTACAAGTGGACACATGTAGGTTACACTCCCTGTGGACCCACTGCCTGGGTGGGTGCCAGGAAGCCACCGGCGGTACATAGAAATATCCCATTGCATTGCCCAACACAGCTGAGGTAGTAATGTCGTGCGTAATACAGGTGGGCTTCGGCCCACACTGTATGCCCCAGTCAGACTGGGGTTCTTTAGAAGTGTACAGATGTATTAAAAACTCTGTGTGCACCTACAGCATGGGTGGCTCCCTGGAACCCACCGGCGGTACACAAAAATATCCCATTGCATTGCCCAACACAGCTGAGGTAGTAATGTCGTGCATAATGCAGGTGGGCTTTGGCCCACACTGCATGCCCCAGTCAGACTGGGGTTCTTTAGAAGTGGACACATGTAGGTTAAACTCCCTGTGGACCCACTGCCTGGGTGGGTGCCAGGAAGCCACCGGCGGTACATAGAAATATCCCATTGCATTGCCCAACACAGCTGAGGTAGTAATGTCGTGCGTAATACAGGTGGGCTTCGGCCCACACTGCATGCCCCAGTCAGACTGGGGTTCTTTAGAAGTGGACACATGTATTAAAAACTCCGTGTGCACCTACAGCATGGGTGGCTCCCTGGAACCCACCCGCGGTACACAAAAATATCCCATTGCATTGCCCAACACAGCTGAGGTAACGTCAGCTGGAATGCAGTTGGGCTAAAAATTAATTTGATTACACTGTAGGCGAGGGCCCACAAAAATTGCTGTATCAACAGTACTAATGTACATCCCAAAAATTGGCCATGGCCAGCCAAGAGGGCAGGTGAAACCCATTAATCGCTTTGGTTAATGTGGCTTAAGTGGTAACTAGGCCTGGAGGCAGCCCAGTGTAACGAAAAATTGGTTCAAGTTAAAGTTCCAACGCTTTTAAGCGCATTGAAACTTATAAAAATTGTTCAGAAAAATATTTGAGTGAGCCTTGTGGCCCTAAGAAAAATTGCCCGTTCAGCGTGATTACGTGAGGTTTCAGGAGGAGGAGCAGGAGGAGGAGGAGGAATATTAGACACAGATTGATGAAGCAGAAATGTCCCCGTTTTGGATGGTGAGAGAGAACGTAGCTTCCATCCGCGGGTGCAGCCTACATATTGCTTACGTATCGCTGCTGTCCGCTGGTGGAGAACAGAAGTCTGGGGAAATCCAGCCTTTGTTCATCTTGATGAGTGTTAGCCTGTCGGCACTGTCGGTTGGCAAGCGGCTACGCTTATCTGTGATGATTCCCCCAGCCGCACTAAACACCCTCTCCGACAAGACGCTAGCCGCAGGACAAGCAAGCACCTCCAGGGCATACAGCGCTAGTTCAGGCCACGTGTCCAGCTTCGACACCCAGTAGTTGTAGGGGGCAGAGGCGTCACCAAGGATGGTCGTGCGATCCGCTACGTACTCCCTCACCATCCTTTTACAGTGCTCCCGCCGACTCAGCCGTGACTGGGGAGCGGTGACACAGTCTTGGTGGGGAGCCATAAAGCTGGCCAGGCCCTTAAAGACTGTTGCACTGCCTGGGATGTACATGCTGCTCGATCTACGCACATCCCCTGCTACCTTGCCCTCGGTACTGCGCCTTCTGCCACTAGCGCTGTCGGCTGGGAATTTTACCATCAGCTTGTCCGCAAGGGTCCTGTGGTATAGCAACACTCTCGAACCCCTTTCCTCTTCGGGAATCAGAGTGGGCAGGTTCTCCTTATACCGTGGATCGAGCAGTGTGTACACCCAGTAATCCGTCGTGGCCAGAATGCGTGCAACGCGAGGGTCACGAGAAAGGCATCCTAACATGAAGTCAGCCATGTGTGCCAGGGTACCTGTACGCAACACATGGCTGTCTTCACTAGGAAGATCACTTTCAGGATCCTCCTCCTCCTCCTCCTCCTCAGGCCATACACGCTGAAAGGATGACAGGCAAGCAGCCGGTGTACCGTCAGCAGCGGCCCAAGCTGTCTCTTCCCCCTCCTCCTCATCCTCCTCATGCTCCTCCTCCTGTACGCGCTGAGAAATAGACAGGAGGGTGCCCTGACTATCCAGCGGCAAACTGTCTTCTCCCGCCCCCGTTTCCGAGCGCAAAGCAGCTGCCTTTATGGTTTGCAGGGAATTTCTCAAGATGCATAGCAGAGGAATGGTGACGCTAATGATTGTAGCATCGCCGCTCACCACCTGGGTAGACTCCTCAAAATTACCAAGGACATGGCAGATGTCTGCCAACCAGGCCCACTCTTCTGAAAGGAATTGAGGAGGCTGACTCCCACTGCACCGCCCATGTTGGAGTTGGTATTCGACTATAGCTCTACGTTGTTCATAGAGCCTGGCCAACATGTGGAGCGTAGAGTTCCACCGTGTGGGCACGTCGCACAGCAGTCGGTGCACTGGCAGCTTAAAGTGATGTTGCAGGGTGCGCAGGGTGGCAGCGTCCGTGTGGGACTTGCGGAAATGTGCGCAGAGCCGGCGCGCCTTTACGAGCAGGTCTGACAAGCGTGGGTAGCTTTTCAGAAAGCGCTGAACCACCAAATTAAAGACGTGGGCCAGGCATGGCACGTGCGTGAGGCTGCCGAGCTGCAGAGCCGCCACCAGGTTACGGCCGTTGTCACACACGACCATGCCCGGTTGGAGGCTCAGCGGCGCAAGCCAGCGGTCGGTCTGCTGTGTCAGACCCTGCAGCAGTACGTGGGCCGTGTGCCTCTTATCGCCTAAGCTGAGTAGTTTCAGCACGGCCTGCTGACGCTTGCCCACCGCTGTGCTGCCACGACGCGCGACACCGACTGCTGGCGACATGCTGCTGCTAACACATCTTGATTGCGAGACAGAGGAGGAGGAGGAGGAGGGTGCTTTAGTGGAGGAAGCATACACCTCCGCAGATACCACCACCGAGCTGGGGCCCGCAATTCTGGGGGTGGGTAGGACATGAGCGGTCCCAGGCTCTGACTCTGTCCCAGCCTCCACTAAATTCACCCAATGTGCCGTCAGGGAGATGTAGTGGCCCTGCCCGCCTGTGCTTGTCCACGTGTCCGTAGTTAAGTGGACCGTGGCAGTAACCGCGTTGGTGAGGGCGCGTACAATGTTGCGGGAGACGTGGTCGTGCAGGGCTGGGACGGCACATCGGGAGTAGCGCGGGGCCGCCGCCTCCATGATACTTTTGAAGGACTCCGTTTCCACAACCCTATACGGCAGCATCTCAAGGCTGATGAATTTTGCTATGCGGACGGTTAACGTTTGAGCGTGCGGGTGCGTGGCGGCGTACTTGCGCTTGCGCTCCAACAGTTGCGCAAGCGACGGCTGGACGGTGCGCTGAACTACACTGCTGGATGGGGCCGAGGACAGCGGAGGTGAGGGTGTGGGTGCAGGCCAGGAGACGGTAGTGCCTGTGTCCTGAGAGGGGGGTTGCATCTCAGTGGCAGGTTGGGGCACAGGGGGAGAGGCAGGGGTGCAAACCGGAGGTGCTGAACGGCCTTCGTCCCACCTTGCGGGGTGCTTGGCCATCATATGTCTGCGCATGGTGGTGGTGGTGAGGCTGTTGGTGTTGGCTCCCCGGCTGAGCTTTGCGCGACAAAGGTTGCACACCACTGTTCGTCGGTCGTCAGGCGTCTCTGTGAAAAACTGCCAGACCTTAGAGCACCTCGGCCTCTGCAGGGTGGCATGGTGCGAGGGGGCGCTTTGGGAAACACTTGGTGGATTATTCGGTCTGGCCCTGCCTCTACCCCTGGCCACCGCACTGCCTCTTGCAACCTGCCCTGCTGATGCCCTTGACTCCCCCTCTGAAGACCTGTCCTCCTGAGTAAGCGTTGCACACCAGGTGGGGTCAGTCACCTCATCGTCCTGCTGCTCTTCCTCCGAATCCTCTGTGCGCTGCTCCCTCGGACTTACTGCCCTTACTACTACCTCACTGCAAGACAACTGTGTCTGATCGTCATCGTCCTCCTCACCCACAGAAAGTTGTTGAGACAGTTGGCGGAAGTCCCCAGCCTCTTCCCCCGGACCCCGGGAACTTTCGAATGGTTGGGCATCAGTGACGATAAACTCCTCTGGTGGGAGAGGAACCGCTGCTGCCCAATCTAAGCAGGGGCCCGAGAACAGTTCCTGGGAGTGTTCCCGCTCCTGAGCAGGTGTCATTGTAGTGGAGTGAGGAGGCTGGGAGGAAGGAGGAGCAGCAGACAGAGGATTCGGATTTGCAGCAGTGGACGGCGCAGAACTGCGGGTAGACGATAGGTTGCTCGAAGCACTTTCTGCCATCCAGGACAGGACCTGCTCACACTGCTCATTTTCTAATAACCGTCTCCCGCGTGGACCCATTAATTGGGCGATGAATGTGGGTGACACCAGAAACGTGCCTCTCTCCTAATCGCGCAGCAGTCGGCTGCGACACACCTGGATCAGGAGCTCGGCCTGTGCCCACACCCTGACTTGGCCCTCCGCGTCCTCGGCCGCGTCCACGTCCTCTAGGCCTACCCCTACCCCTCAGCATGCTGTATTACCAGTGATTTGATTTCACAGGCAGCTAATAAATTGGCGCAAGACTGCAGGCCAAATATAATTTTTTCCCTTTTTTGAAAACGAAAGGCCCCACTGCCTCTAGTGAATGAATAATCTAAGTTTAATAACTGTGCTGTTTTCCTGCTAATGTGTCACAGAACGTGAGGGTAGCAGAGTTATTAACTGTGGCAGAGCAGGTATTTTTTTTCCCAATTAAGGAAAGCAAATGGCGAAGCCAGGAGTAAAACGTAGCTGGGTGCGTCTGATTTTTACAGGTTGCACACGCAGCCGACACGTGTCCACCGCCCTTAGGACGGACAGAGGCAGGACAAATAGAATTATTTTCCGTTTTTTTGCACCAAAAGGCAGCACTGCGTATATTCTATGAACATGAGAAGTTTAATAACTGTGCTGTTTTCCTGCTAATGTGTCACAGAACGTGAGGGTAGCAGAGTTATTAACTGTGGCAGAGCAGGTATTTTTTTTCCCAATTAAGGAAAGCAAATGGCGAAGCCAGGAGTAAAACGTAGCTGGGTGCGTCTGATTTTTACAGGTTGCACACGCAGCCGACACGTGTCCACCGCCCTTAGGACGGACAGAGGCAGGACAAATAGAATTATTTTCCTTTTTTTGCACCAAAAGGCAGCACTGCGTATATTCTATGAATAATAACTGTGTTGTGGCCCTGCCTATACAATTCTTTCCCTGCAGTATCAATGGAGGGTGCAATGCTCTGCAGAGGCGATTTTGAGAAGCAAAAAAAAATGCAGCACAGCTAACAGCAGCCTGGACAGTACTGCACACGGTTAAATATGGCCCTAGAAAGGACCGTTGAGGTTCTTGAAGGCTACACTCACTCCTAACACTCTCCCTGCCTATGCAGCACTTCTGTCCCTAATGCCGGGTGCAACGCTCTGCAGAGCCGATTTTGAGAAAAAAAAAATTTGCCACTGCTAACAGCAGCCAACACACAGCTATCAGTGGCCCTAATAAGGACCTTTGGGGGGTCTTGAAGCCTACACTAACTACCAATTCTTTCCCTACAGCAGCTCCGGTACAAACAGCACTGTCCCTCATCTAACTCACACGGCATCTGAGGCGAACCGCGGGAGGGGCCGACTTTTATGTTCGGGTGACACCTGATCTTCCCAGCCACTCACAGCAGGGGGGTGGTATAGGGCTTGAACGTCACAGGGGGAAGTTGTAATGCCTTCCCTGTCTTTCAATTGGCCAGAAAAGCGCGCTAACGTCTCAGGGAAGGAAGTGAAAGTAACCAGAACACCGCATGGTGTTCGTTACGAATAACGAACATCCCGAACACCCTAATATTCGCACGAATATCAAGCTCGGAAGAACACGTTCGCTCATCTCTAGTGTATACTGTTACTACTGTAATTTTACTAATACTGGGCTCTACCCATAATGCTTCAACGGAAATGTTACTGGGGCAGGTCTATACTGCTATAACAGAAATGTAACTAATAGTGGGCTCTGCCCATACTGCTTCTACAATAATGTTACTGGGGTCTGACTATACTGCTACTACTGAAATGTTACAAATACTTTGCTCTTCCTACACTGCTGCCAGGGAAATGTTTATCTGCTGCTTTGCTCATACTGCTTCTACGTTACTGTTACTGGGGTCTGTCTGCACTGCTGGAACTGAAATGTGACTGGGGCATGTCGCAACTGATACTACTGAAATGTTACTGGGGTCTGTCAATACTGCTGGAACTGAAATGTTACTGGGGTCTGTCTAGACTTATACTACTGAACAGTTACTGGGGTCTGTCTGTACAGATACTAGAGATGAGCGAGCACCAAAATGCTCGGGTGCTCGTTACTCGAGTCGAACTTTCAGTGATGCTCGAGAGTTCGTTTCGAGTAACGAACCCCATTGAAGTCAATGGGTGACTCGAGCATTTTTGTATATCGCCGATGCTCGCTAAGGTTTTCATTTGTGAAAATCTGCAAAACACAAGAAAGTGATGGAAACGACATAGAAACGAATAGGGCAGGCGAGGAGCTACATTTTGGGCTGTATCTCAAGTTCCCAGGTCCCACTATTAAGCCACAATAGCGGCAAGAGTGAGACCCCCCCCCCCCACTGTCAGCGTAAAGATCGTTCTCCTCTGCCACAGCTGTAACAGCTGTGGCAGAGAAGAACGATGTTAGCCCATTGAATTCAATGGAGCCGGCAATACAGCCGACTCCATTGAAAGCAATGGGCTGCCGGCGATCGCGGGATGAATTGTCGGGAAGGGGTTAAATATATAAGCCCTTCCCTGCAATTCATCCAGAAATGTGTAAAAATAAAAAATATATATATACTTACCTGGTCCCGGCAGATGGAGTTCAGCGCGGCAGGCTGCAGTTCTCCTGAACTGCTCTAAACAGCTGTGAGTAGTATTCAGCAGCCGGGGATTTAAAATCCCTGCCTGCTGAATGAGATACCTCTGATTGGTCACAGCCTGACCAATCAGAGGCATCCATCACTCACACACATTCATGAATTCATGAATGGGTGAGTGAGGGCTGCCTCTGATTGGCTTAGCGCAGGGACAGCTGAGAGCTGCCCCTGAGCCAATCAGAGGTAGCCCTCACTCACCCATTCATGAATTCATGAATGGGTGTGAGTGAGGGATGCCTCTGATTGGTCAGGCTGTGACCAATCAGAGGCATCTCATTCAGCAGGCGGGGATTTTAAATCCCCGGCTGCTGAATACTACTCACAGCTGTTCAGAGCAGTTCAGGAGAACTGCAGCCTGCCGCGCTGAACTCCGTCTGCCGGGACCAGGTAAGTATATATATATTTTTTATTTTAACACATTTCTGGATGAATTGCAGGGAAGGGCTTATATATTTAACCCCTTCCCGACAATTCATCCCGCGATCGCCGGCAGCCCATTGCTTTCAATGGAGTCGGCTGTATTGCCGGCTCCATTGAATTCAATGGGCTAACATCGTTCTGCCGGGACCAGGTGACTATATATATATTTTTTATTTTTACACATTTCTAGATGCCGGCAGCCCATTGCTTTCAATAGAGCCGGCTGTATTGCCGGCTCCATTGAATTCAATGGTCAGTGCTCGTTTAATCGAGACGAGTACCGCGTGGTGCTCGTCTCGAGTAACGAGCATCTCGAGCACCCTAATACTCGAACGAGCATCAAGCTCGGACGAGTATGCTCGCTCATCTCTAACAGATACTCCTGAAATGTTACTGGAGTCTGTGTATACTTATGCAAATGAAATGTTAGTGGGGTCTGTCGTCACTGCTGCCAATGAAATGTTACAGGGGTTTGTGCATACTCTTACCACTGAAATGTTAATAATTCTCGGCTCTGCCTATACTGCTGCTACTGCAATGTTACAGGGTAGTGGAAACGGAGGCTTCGCAAAGACATGATGGTGGCAAGGCCGCGCTACTAGGTTCCCCAGGCGCGACAAATTTGCAGCGACGCGGTCACTGGTAAGGTGCATATAACCACGGACACGGGGACAGGACACGTACTGCCTCAAAAACTTCCCCGTCCTCCTCCTCCAACAATGAAAACATTCTTGGCAAATGCTTTCACAGTGGTCCGTCTGGCGGCAGTCCAAGAATTTCACCTTAAATGACACAATTAGAAAGCCCCCTACCACGGCCCACTTAATCCTGGCCACATTCCGAAAACCAACGGAATAAAACCGCGCTAATAGGTCCACAGTCACGACCACTATCCCACCAACACGGTTACTGGTAAGGTGCATATAACCACAGACACGGGGACAGGACACATACTGCCTCAAAAACTTCCCTGTCCTCCTCCTCCAGCAATGAAAACATTCTTGGCAAATGCTTTCGCAGTGGTCCGTCTGGCAGCAGTCCAAGAATTGCACCTTAAACGATACAATAAGAAAGCCCCCCACTACGGCCCACTTAATCCTGGCCACATTCCGAAAACCAAGGGAATAAAACCGCGCTAATAGGTCAACAGTCGCGACCACTATCCCACCAACGCGGTTACTGGTAAGGTGCATATAACCACGGACACGGGGACAGGACACGTACTGCCTCAAAAACATCCCCGTCCCCCGCCTCCAACAATGAAAACATTCTTGGCAAATGCTTTCGCAGTGGTCCGTCTAGCGGCAGTCCAAGAATTTTACCTTAAACGACACAATAAGAAAACCCCCCACCACGGCCCACTTAATCCTGGCCACATTCCGAAAACCAACGGAATAAAACCGCGCTATTAGGTCCACAGTCGCGACCACTATCCCACCAACGCGGTTACTGGTAAGGTGCATATAACCACGGGGACAGGACACGTACTGCCTCAAAAACTTCCCCGTCCCCCGCCTCCAACAATGAAAACATTCTTGGCAAATGCTTTCGCAGTAGTCCGTCTGGTGGCAGTCCAAGAATTTCACCTTAAATGACACAATAAGAAAGCCCCCTACCACGGCCCACGTAATCCTGGCCACATTCCAAAAACCAACGGAATAAAACCGCGCCAATAGGTCTACAGTCGCGACCACTATCCCACCATTGCGGTTATTGGTAAGGTGCATAAAACCACGGACACGGGGACAGGACACGTACTGCCTCAAAAACTTCCCCGTCCTCCTCCTCCAGCAATGAAAACATTTATGGCAAATGCTTTCGCAGTGGTCCGTCTGGCGGCAGTCCAAGAATTGCACCTTAAACGATACAATAAGAAAGCCTCCCACTAAGGCCCACTTAATCCTGGCCACATTCCGAAAACCAAGGGAATAAAACCGCGCTAATAGGTCAACAGTCGCGAGCACTATCCCACCAGCGCGGTTACTGGTAAGGTGCATATAACCACAGACATGGGGACAGGACACGTACTGCCTCAAAAACTTCCCCGTCCCCCGCCTCCAACAATGAAAACATTCTTGGCAAATGCTTTCGCAGTGGTCTGTCTAGCGGCAGTCCAAGAATTTCACCTTAAACGACACAATAAGAAAGCCCCCCACCACGGCCCACTTAATCCTGGCCACATTCCGAAAACCAACGGAATAAAACCGCGCTAATAGGTCCACAGTCGCGACCACTATCCCACCAACGCGGTTACTGGTAAGGTGCATATAACCACGGACACGGGGACAGGACATGTACTGCCTCAAAAACTTTCCCGTCCCCTGCCTCCAACAATGAAAACATTCTTGGCAAATGCTTTCGCAGTGGTCCGTCTGGCAGGAGTCCAAGAATTTCACCTTAAACGACACAATAAGAAAGCCCCCCACCACGGCCCACTTAATCCTGGCCACATTCCAAAAACCAACGGAATAAAACCGCGCTAATAGGTCCACAGTCGCGACCACTATCCCACCAACGCGGTTACTGGTAAGGTGCATATAACCACGGACACGCGGACAGGACACGTACTGCCTCAAAAACATCCCCGTCCTCCTCCAACAATGAAAACATTCTTGGCCGAAGCCCACCTGTATTTAATCTGACGTTAGCTCTGCTGTCCAGGGCACTGCAATGGGATCTATTTATGTACCGCCGGTGGGTTGCAGGGAGCCACCCATGCTGTCGGTCCACACGGACTTCACATTATTGAGTTGTACCTTCCTGTGTCTATGCATTAAAAACCCCGGTCAGACTGGGGCATGCAGTGTGGGCCGAAACCCACCTGCATTTAATCTGACGTTACCTGAGCTGTGCTTGGCACAGCAATGGGATTTATTTATGTACCGCCGATGGCTTCCTGGGACCCACCCATGCTGTGGGTCCACACGGACTTCACATTAGGGAGTTGTACCTGCCTGTGTATACTTATAAAAAAACCCAGTCTGACTGGGGCATGCAGTGTGGGTCGAAGCCCACCTGCATTTAATCTGACGTTACCTCAGCTGTGCTGGGCAATGCAATGGGATTTATTAATGTACTGCCGGTGGGTTCCAGGGAGCCACCTATGCTGTCGGTCCACACGGAGTTGTAACTGCATGTGTCTACTTATAAAGAACCACAGTCTGACTGGGGCATGCAGTGTGGGCCGAAGCCCACCTGCATTTAATCTGACGTTACCCCAGCTGTGCTGGGCACTGCAATGGGATTTATTTATGTACTGCCGGTGGCTTCCTGGGACCCACCCATGCCATGGGTTCACACAGACTTCACATAGGGGATTTGTACCTGCCTGTGTCTATGTATTAAAAATAGAGATGAGCGAGCACCAAAATGCTCAGGTGCTCGTTACTCGGGACGAAATTATCGCGATGCTCGAGGGTTCGTTTCGAGTAACGAACCCCATTGAAGTCAATGGGCGACCCGAGCATTTTTGTATTTCGCCGATGCTCGCTAAGGTTTTCATGTGTGAAAATCGGGGCAATTCAAGAAAGTGATGGGAACGACACAGCAACGGATAGGGCAGGCGAGGGGCTACATGTTGGGCTGCATCTCAAGTTCACAGGTCCCACTATTAAGCCACAATACCGGCAAGAGTGGGCCCCCCCCCCCAACAACTTTTACTTCTGAAAAGCCCTCATTAGCAATGCATACCTTAGCTAAGCACCACACTACCTCCAACAAAGCACAATCACTGCCTGCATGACACTCCGCTGCCACTTCTCCTGGGTTACATGCTGCCCAACCCCCCCCCCCCCCCCCCGCACGACAGTGTCCACAGCGTACACCAAATTGTCCCTGCCCAGCCTTCAGCTGCCCTCATGCCACGCCACCCTCATGTCTATTTATAAGTGCGTCTGCCACAGGAAAAGCAGGCACACACTGCAGAGGGTTGGCATGGCTAGGCAGCGACCCCCCCCATAAAAGGGGCGGGCCGATAGTCCACAATGCTGTACAGAAGCAATAAGAAATCCAATCCTGTGCCATCTCCATCTGGAGCTGCACACGTGGGCATAGCAATGGGGAACCTATGTGCCACACACTATTCATTCTGTCAAGGTGTCTGCATGCCCCAGTCAGACCGCGGTTTTTTATAAATAGTCACAGGCAGGTACAACACCGCAATGGGAATTCCGTGTGCACCCACAGTATGGGTGGCTCCCTGGAACCCACCCGCTGTACATAAATGTATCCCATTGCAGTGCCCTGGACAGCAGAGCTAACGTCAGATGAAATGCAGGTGGGCTTCACACTGCATGCCCCAGTCAGACTGGGGTTCTTTAGAAGTGGACACATGCAGTTACAACTCCGTGTGGACCCACAGCATGGTTGGGTACCAGGAAGCCACCGGCGGTACATAAAAATATCCCATTGCATTGCCCAACACAGCTGAGGTAGTAATGTCGTGCTTAATACAGGTGGGCTTCGGCCCACACTGCATGCCCCAGTCTGACTAGGGTTCTTTACAAGTGGACAGATGTAGTAACAACTCCCTGTGGACCCACAGCATGGGTGGGTGCCAGGAAGCCACCGGCGGTACATAAAAATATCCCATTGCATTGCCCAACACAGCTGAGGTAGTAATGTCGTGCTTAATGCAGGTGGGCTTCGGCCCACACTGCATGCCCCAGTCAGACTGGTAATATGTACCTTAACAGTAACCTCGTTGGTGGTAATGTGGTGGTGACTGCGGACCTGGTAGAGCGGTTTTATGTAGTTGGTTTTCGGAATGTGGCCAGGATTAAGTGGGCCGTGGCGGGGGGATGGTGGTGGTGCTCTCTTGTTGTGTTGTTAAAGGTGAAATTCTTGGACTGCCACCAGACGGACCAATGCAAAGGTATTTGCCAAGAATGTTTTCATTGTTGGAGGAGGAGGGGGATGTTTTGGAGGCACTATGTGTCCTCTACACGTGTCCGTGGTTATATGCACCTTAACAGTAACAGCGTTGGTGGGAAATGGCCTCGCCGCCATGTCTTTGTGAAGCCTCTGTTTCCACACCCCAGTGACATACCATTAGCAGCGGTATAGGCAGAGCCCAGAATTATTAACATTTCAGCGGTAGCATTCGGGACAGGCCCCACTAACATATCACTAGCAGCAGTATAGGGGGAGCGCAGTCTTAGTTCCATTTCAGTAATAGTAGCACTCAAGATAGGCCCCAGTAACATTCCCATTGCAGCAGTTTAGGGAGATAACAGTCTCTTTCACATTTCAGTAGCTGCAGTATAGACAAGGCCCCAGTTACATTTATGTAGCTAAAGTGTAGGCCAACCCCACACACCTTTCTGTACCATGAGTGCAGGCGAAGAACTTAGAAATTACTATGATTACACTGTAGGTGAGGGCCCAAAAAAATTGGTGTACCAACAGTAGTAATGTACCTCAGAAAAAATTGGCCATGCCCAACCAAGATGGCAGGTGAAACCCATTAATCGCTTTGGTTAATGTGCTTAAGTGGTAACTAGGCCTGGAGGCAGCCCAGTTTAACGAAAAATTGGTTCAAGTTAAAGTTTCAACGCTTTTAAGAGCATTGAAACGTATACAAATTGTTTAGAAAAATTATATGAGTGAGCCTTGTGGCCCTAAGAAAAATTGCCCGTTCTGCGTGATTACGTGAGGTTTCAGGAGGAGGAGCAGGAGGAGGAGGAGGAATATTATACACAGATTGATGAAGCAGAAATGTCCCTGTTTTGGATGGTGAGAGAGAACGATGCTTCCATCCGTGGGTGCAGCCTACGTATTGCTTAGGTATCGCTGCTGTCCGCTGGTGGAGAAGAGAAGTCTGGGGAAATCCAGGCTTTGTTCATCTTGATGAGTGTTAGCCTGTCGGCACTGTCGGTTGACAGGCCGGTACGCTTATCTGTGATGATTCCCCCAGCCGCACTAAACACCCTCTCTGACAAGACGCTAGCCGCAGGACAAGCAAGCACCTCCAGGGCATACAGCGCTAGTTCAGGCCACGTGTCCAGCTTCGACACCCAGTAGTTGTAGGTGGCAGAGGCGTCACGGAGGACGGTCGTGCGATCGGCTACGTACTCCCTCACCATCCTTTTACAGTGCTCCCGCCGACTCAGCCTTGACTGGGGAGCGGTGACACAGTCTTGCTGGGGAGCCATAAAGCTGTCCAGGGCCTTAAAGACTGTTGCACTGCCTGTGCTGTACATGCTGCTCGATCTCCGCACCTCCCCTGCTACCTGGCCCTCGGAACTGCGCCTTCTGCCACTAGCGCTGTCGGATGGGAATTTTACCATCAGCTTGTCCGCCAGGGTCCTGTGGTATAGCAACACTCTCGAACCCCTTTCCTCTTCGGGAATGAGAGTGGAAAGGTTCTCCTTACACCGTGGGTCGAGCAGTGTGTACACCCAGTAATCCGTAGTGGCCAGAATGCGTGTAACGCGAGGGTCACGAGAAAGGCATCCTAACATGAAGTCAGCCATGTGTGCCAGGGTACCTGTACGCAACACATGGCTGTCTTCACTAGGAAGATCACTTTCAGGATCCTCCTCCTCCTCCTCCTCCTCCTCAGGCCATACACGCTGAAAGGATGACAGGCAAGCAGCATGGGTACCGTCAGCAGTGGGCCAAGCTGTCTCTTCCCCCTCCTCCTCATCCTCCTCATGCTCCTCCTCCTCCTCCTGAACGCACTGAGATATAGACAGGAGGGTGCTCTGACTATCCAGCGACATACTGTCTTCCCCCGCTTCCGTTTCCGAGCGCAAAGCATCTGCCTTTATGCTTTGCAGGGAACTTCTCAAGATGCATAGCAGAGGAATGGTGACGCTAATGATTGCAGCATCGCCGCTCACCACCTGGGTAGACTGCTCAAAGTTTCCAAGGACCTGGCAGATGTCTGCCAACCAGGCCCACTCTTCTGAAAATAATTGAGGAGGCTGACTCCCACTGCGCCACCCATGTTGGAGTTGGTATTCCACTATAGCTCTACGCTGCTCATAGAGTCTGGCCAACATGTGGAGCGTAGAGTTCCATCGTGTGGGCACGTCGCACAGCAGTCGGTGCACTGGCAGATTAAACCTATGTTGCAGGGTGCGCAGGGTGGCAGCGTCCGTGTGGGACTTGCGGAAATATGCGCAGAGCCGGCGCACCTTTACGAGCAGGTCTGACAAGCGTGGGTAGCTTTTCAGAAAGCGCTGAACCACCAAATTAAAGACGTGGGCCAGGCATGGCACGTGCGTGAGGCTGCCGAGCTGCAGAGCCGCCACCAGGTTACAGCCGTTGTCACACACGACCATGCCCGGTTGGAGGCTCAGCGGCGCAAGCCAACGGTCGGTCTGCTCTGTCAGACCCTGCAGCAGTTCGTGGGCCGTGTGCCTCTTATCTCCTAAGCTGAGTAGTTTCAGCACGGCCTGCTGACGCTTGCCCACCGCTGTGCTGCCACGACGCGCAACACCAACTGCTGGCGACGTGCTGCTGCTGCTGACACATCTTAATTGCGAGACAGAGGTTGCGTTGGAGGAGGAGGAGGAGGAGGGTGCTTTAGTGGAGGAAGCATACACCGCCGCAGATACCACCACCGAGCTGGGGCCCGCAATTCTGGGGGTGGGTAGGACGTGAGCGGTCCCAGGCTCTGACTCTGTCCCAGCCTCCACTAAATTCACCCAATGTGCCGTCAGGGAGATGTAGTGGCCCTGCCCGCCTGTGCTTGTCCACGTGTCCGTTGTTAAGTGGACCTTGGCAGTAACCGCGTTGGTGAGGGCGCGTACAATGTTGCGGGAGACGTGGTCATGCAGGGCTGGGACGGCACATCGGGAAAAGTAGTGGCGACTGGGAACTGAGTAGCGCGGGGCCGCCGCCGCCATCATACTTTTGAAGGACTCCGTTTCCACAACCCTATACGGCAGCATCTCAAGGCTGATAAATTTGGCTATGTGGACGGTTAACGCTTGAGCGTGCGGGTGCGTGGCGGCGTACTTGCGCTCCAACACTTGCGCTAGCGACGGCTGGACGGTGCGCTGAGAGACATTGGTGGATGGGGCCGAGGACAGCGGAGGTGAGGGTGTGGGTGCAGGCCAGGAGACGGTAGTGCCTGTGTCCTGAGAGGGGGGTTGGATCTCAGTGGCAGGTTGGGGCACAGGGGGAGAGGCAGCGGTGCAAACCGGAGGCGGTGAACGGCCTTCGTCCCACCTTGTTGGGTGCTTGGCCATCATATGTCTGCGCATGCTGGTGGTGGTGAGGCTGTTGGTGGTGGCTCCCCGGCTGATCTTGGCGCGACAAAGGTTGCACACCACTGTTCGTCGGTCGTCAGGCGTCTCTGTGAAAAACTGCCAGACCTTAGAGCACCTTGGCCTCTGCAGGGTGGCATGGCGCGAGGGTGTGCTTTGGGAAACAGTTGGTGGATTATTCGGTCTGGCCCTGCCTCTACCCCTGGCCACCGCACTGCCTCTTCCAACCTGCCCTGCTGCTGCCCTTGCCTCCCCCTCTGAAGACCTGTCCTGAGTAGGCGTTGCAAACCAGGTGGGGTCAGTCACCTCATCGTCCTGCTGCTCTTCCTCTGAATCCTCTGTGCGCTCCTCCCTCGGACTTACTGCCCTTACTACTACCTCACCGATAGACAACTGTGTCTCATCGTCATCGTCCTCCTCACTCACTGAAAGGTCTTGAGACAGTTGCCGGAAGTCCCCAGCCTCATCCCCCGGACCCCGGGAACTTTCCAATAGTTGGGCATCAGTGACGATAAACTCCTCTGGTGGGAGAGGAACCACTGCTGCCCAATCTGAGCAGGGGCACGAGAACAGTTCCTGGGAGTCTTCCCGCTCCTGAGCATGTGTCATTGTAGTGGAGTGAGGAGGCTGGGAGGAAGGAGGAGCAGCAGACAGAGGATTCGGATTTGCAGCAGTGGACGGCGCAGAACTGTGGGTGGACGATAGGTTGCTCCAAGCACTTTCTGCCATCCACGACAGGACCTGCTCACACTGCTCATTTTCTAATAAAGGTCTCCCGCATGGACCCATTAATTGTGCGATGAATGTGGGGACGCCAGAAACGTGCCTCTCTCCTAATCGCGCAGCAGTCGGCTGGGATACACCTGGATCAGGAGTTTGGCCTGTGCCCACACCCTCACTTGGCCCTCCGCGTCCTCGGCTGCGTCCACGTCCTCTAGGCCTACCCCTACCCCTCAGCATGCTGTATTACCAGTGATTTGATTTCTGAGCCAGGAAATAAATTGGCGCAAGCCTGCTGTTAAACTTAGCTGGCTGCGTATGATTTTTTTTACGTTCTCCACCCAGCACACACGTACCCAGAACGCTGAGGACTGTCAGAGGCAGGCCAAATAGAATTTTTTCCCTTTTTTTTTAAAGGAAAGGCCCACTGCGTATATTCAATCAATAATAAATGTGTTGTGGTCCTGCAAATGTGTCACAGAACTGCAGTGTTGCAGTTATTAACTACAGCAGAGCGGTGATTTCCCAGGCAGGAAATAAATTGGCGCAAGCCTGCAGGCCAAATAGAATTTTTTCCCTTTTTTTTAAAGGAAAGGCCCACTGCGTATATTCAATCAATAATAAATGTGTTGTGGCCCTGCAAATGTGTCACAGAACTGCAGTGTTGCAGTTATTAACTACAGCAGAGCGGTGATTTCCCAGGCAGGAAATAAATTGGCGCAAGCCTGCAGGCCAAATAGAATTTTTTCCCTTTTTTTTAAAGGAAAGGCCCACTGCGTATATTCAATCAATAATAAATGTGTTGTGGCCCTGCAAATGTGTCACAGAACTGCAGTGTTGCAGAGTTATTAACTACAGCAGAGCGGTGATTTCCCAGGCAGGAAATAAATTGGCGCAAGCCTGCTGTTAAACTTAGCTGGCTGCGTATGATTTTTTTTACGTTCTCCACCCAGCACACACGTACCCAGAACGCTGAGGACTGTCAGAGGCAGGCCAAATAGAATTTTTTCCCTTTTTTTTTAAAGGAAAGGCCCACTGACTATATTCAATCAATAATAAATGTGTTGTGGCCCTGCAATGTGTCACAGAACTGTAGTGTTGCAGAGTTATTAACTACAGCAGAGCGGTGATTTCCCAGGCAGGAAATAAATTGGCGCAAGCCTGCAGGCCAAATAGAATTTTTGCCCTTTTTTTTAAAAGGAAAGGCCCACTGCGTATATTCAATCAATAAAATATGTCTTCTGGCCCTGCCTACACAATTCTGTCCCTGGAGTATTACTGCAGGGCGCAATGCTCTGCACGGCCGATTTGGAAAAAAAAAAAAAAGTGCAACACTGCTAACAGCAGCCTCCACAGTACTGCACACTGTTAGATGTGGCCCTAAGAAGGGCCGTTGGGGTTCTTGAAGCCTACACTAACTCCTAAAGCTCTCCCTATAGCAGCTCCGGCACCAACAGCACTGTCCCTCAGCTATCTCACAAGGCATCTGTGGCGAGCCGCGGGAGGGGCCGACTTTTATACTCGGATGACATCTGATCTCCCCAGCCACTCACTGCAGGGGGGTGGTATAGGGCTGTAACATCACAGGAGGAAGTTGTAATGCCTTCCCTGTCTTTCAATTGGCCAGAAAAGCGCGCTAACGTCTCAGAGATGAAAGTGAAAGTAACCCGAACATCTCGTGGTACTCGTTACGAGTAACGAGCATCCCGAACACGCTAATATTCGCCCGAGCATCAAGCTCGGACGAGTACGTTCGCTCATCTCTAATTAAAAACCCCGGTCAGGCTGGGGCATGCAGTGTGGGCCGAAGCCCACCTGCATTTAATCTGACGTTACCTCAGCTGTGCTGGGCACTGCAATGGGATTTATTTATGTACCGCCGGTGGCTTCCTGGGACCCACCCATGCTGTCGGTCCACACGGAGTTGTAACTGCATGTGTCTACTTATAAAGAACGCAAGTCTGACTGGGGCATGCAGTGTGGGCCAAAGCCCACCTGCATTTAATCCGACGTTACCTCAGCTGTGCTGGGCACTGCAATGGGATTTATTTATGTACCGCCGGTGGCTTCCTGGGACCCACCCATGCTGTGGGTCCACACGGACTTTACATTAGGGAGTTGTACCTGCCTGTGTATACTTATTTAAAAAAAACAGTCTGACTAGGGCATTCAGTGTGGGCTGAAGCCCACCTGTATTTAATCTGACGTTAGCTCTACTATCCGGGGCACTGCATTGGGACAAACTACAGGATCAATACAGCGCTAATGAGACGTGCACAGCTACGCTAGCATTGGAGTCCGCTGTAGGCCCGTGATTGCTGAGGGTTTGTGCAGAGGCCTATGTCCTGGGTGCAGTGAAAGTCCGCTTCCTGCCTAGGATTGCTGAATCTGTGGGCCGAGGCCTATGCCGTGGGCGTGGTGCCAGTCTGCCATGTTTGGCCGCTCAGATCAATTTTTCGTTCATTTCTTGGGTTTCCTAGGACGCACTTATGCTGTTGGTGCAAACTTAGTTCCCATCGCGATGTTTGACCTGTCTGGCACAAAGACACTGACTGACTTGGGTAGGGGGCAGAGCGCAGGTGGCTTTCCCCTTGCAGTGTCGATTGAGCTATGTGACACCTTGACAGAATGAATACTGTATGGCACATGGATTCCCCATTGCTATGCCCACGTTTGCAGCTCCTGACGGAGGTGGCACAGGATTGGATTTCTCATTGTTTCTGTACAGCATTGTGGGCTATGGCCCCGCCAATTTTAAAGAGGGTCGCTGCCTGGCCCTGCCAACCCTCTGCAGTGTGTGCCTCCGGTTCCTCCTCATGGCAGACGCACTTATAAATAGACAAGAGGGTGGTGTGGCTATGGGGCCAGCGTGTGGCATGAGGGAAGCTGAAGGCTGTGCAGGGACACTTTGATGTGCGCTGTGGACACTGGGTCGTGCGGGGGGGGGGGGGGGGGTTGGGCAGCATGTAACCCAGGAGAAGAGGCAGCTGTGTGTCCCGCAGGCAGTGCTTGTGCTTAGTTGGAGGTAGTGTGGAGCTTAGCTAAGGTGTGGCTTACTAATCAGGGTTTGTCCGAAGTAAAAATTGTTGGGGGGGGGGGGGCACTCTTTCCGCTATTGTGGCTTAATAGTAGGACCAGGGAACCTGAAATGCAGCCCAGCATGTTGCCCCTCGCCTGCCCTATCTGTTTCTGTGTCGTTTCCATCACTTTCTTGGGTTTTGCAGATTTTCACAAATGAAAACCTTAGAGCATCGGCGATATACAAAAATGCTCGAGTCGCCCATTGACTTCAATGGGGTTCGTTACTCGAAACGAACCCTCGAGCATCGCGGAAAGTTCGTCTCGAGCAACGAGCACCCGAGCATTTTGGTGCTCGCTCATCTCTATTACCTGACTTAAATTCTGAATATTCATACTAATGGCAATAATTAAGAATTAAAAAAGACATTTTTTGCTAAAGGCACAAAGGCACTGCCGTCTTGTCCATGTGCTGTTTCTGTTATTGCAGTTTATCCAAATTTCCACATTCACGTCAATAGGGCTGAGTTCCAGAACCAGTCAAAGCCCATGGACAACAGTGATGTGTTTTAGGGGAAATTGTTATACATATATATATATATATATATATATATATATATATATATATATATATATATATATGTAGTCATTTTTTAATAATTCCATTAAGAAAACTTAAAAAAGTGCCGCATTAACAGAATACAATTTTTAATAGCAAAGACTACAAACAAATAACTTATTAGCTCTAATAGCAAATTCATGGATAAGTTAGTGAAGCGCTGTTAAAGAATAGGCATAGGTTGAGTAGAAACTTGTAAGAGAGAGAACATGTATTAAATCTGATGGAGTTTTCAGGATTGAATAGGCAGACAAACTTTTAAAAGCATGAGGCAAGAATTAAAAATAAACAATTTATTTTATTTCTGACACAAAGTATCAAAATGAATAATGTGCATTTTTTCTTTCATTTCCATACAAATATAAAAAAATATATATAACAAGGATAACAGTCGAAGAATAATCTGATTAAAAAAGATTATACCTATTTAGGAAGAAAGCAAAGGTCAGAAGCTGCACTGAGTACAACAATCTTGAATAATGGGGTTTCTCTGTTTATTTCATGGCAATGTGATTCTTTATGACTTAAATTCACTCTGCAGCGCTGCTATCTGCGCTGATCTTGGCGCACATTGTGACGTAAGTGTGCAGCCGGAATCCTCCTCCCCCTCCCCCGACAACTCCTACTTGGTTCTGCGAGAGCAGGGGGAGGAGGTGTCCAGCAGCACACTGATGTCAGTGTGCACCTGCGATCAGTGCTGCTGGAGGGTGCGCCGGGCAGAGGAGGGGCGGCGCTTCCACGAGGAGGGGGGGAAGGATGTGGGTCTCGGGGGTGGAAATGGGGGGCCACTGTGGGATGTCACTATTATACTGGGGCAGCTGTGGAATGTCACTATTACAAAGGGGGCCGCTGTGGGGTGTCACTATTACACTGGGGGCTGCTGTGGGATGTCACTATTACATAGGGGTCCACTGTGGGGTGTCACTATAGCAAAGACTACAAACAAATAACTTATTAGCTCTAATAGCAAATTCATGGATAAGTTAGTGAAGCGCTGTTAAAGAATAGGCATAGGTTGAGTAGAAACTTGTAAGAGAGAGAACATGTATTAAATCTGATGGAGTTTTCAGGATTGAATAGGCAGACAAACTTTTAAAAGCATGAGGCAAGAATTAAAAATAAACAATTTATTTTATTTCTGACACAAAGTATCAAAATGAATAATGTGCATTTTTTCTTTCATTTCCATACAAATATAAAAAAATATATATAACAAGGATAACAGTCGAAGAATAATCTGATTAAAAAAGATTATACCTATTTAGGAAGAAAGCAAAGGTCAGAAGCTGCACTGAGTACAACAATCTTGAATAATGGGGTTTCTCTGTTTATTTCATGGCAATGTGATTCTTTATGACTTAAATTCACTCTGCAGCGCTGCTATCTGCGCTGATCTTGGCGCACATTGTGACGTAAGTGTGCAGCCGGAATCCTCCTCCCCCTCCCCCGACAACTCCTACTTGGTTCTGCGAGAGCAGGGGGAGGAGGTGTCCAGCAGCACACTGATGTCAGTGTGCACCTGCGATCAGTGCTGCTGGAGGGTGCGCCGGGCAGAGGAGGGGCGGCGCTTCCACGAGGAGGGGGGGAAGGATGTGGGTCTCGGGGGTGGAAATGGGGGGCCACTGTGGGATGTCACTATTATACTGGGGCAGCTGTGGAATGTCACTATTACAAAGGGGGCCGCTGTGGGGTGTCACTATTACACTGGGGGCTGCTGTGGGATGTCACTATTACATAGGGGTCCACTGTGGGGTGTCACTATTACTACTGGGGTCCGCTGTGGGGTGTCACTATTATTACTGGAGGCCGCTGTGGGGTGTCACTATTATTACCGTGGGCCACTGTGGGTTGTCACTGTGATACTGGAGGCCACTTTGGGGTATAACTGTGATACTGAGGGCCACTGTGAGGTGTCACTGTGATACTGGGGGCCACTGTGGGGTGTCACTGTGATACTGGGGGCCGCTGTGGGGGGGGGCACTGTGATACTGGGGGCCGCTATTGGGGTGTCACTGTGATACTGGGGGCCGCTATTGGGGTGTCACTGTGATACTGGGGTCCACTGTAGGGGGTGGGGGTCACTTTGATACTGGGGGCCGCTGTGGGGGGGAGGGTCACTGTGATACTAGAGGCCGCTGTGTGTGTGTGTGGGGGGGGGGGGTGAGGGGGGTCACTGTGATACTGGGGGCCGTTGTGGGGGGGTCACTGTCATACTGGGGCCGCTGTGGGGTGATACTGGGGGCTGCTGTGGGGTGTCTCTGTGATGCTGAGGGCCGCTGTGGGGGAGGGGTCACTATTACTGCTAGGGGGGCACTATTATTACTGGGGGCCGCTGTGGGGTGTCACTATTATTACCGTGGGCCACTGTAGGTTGTCACTGTGATACTGGAGGCCACTGTGGGGTATAACTGTGATTCTGAGGGCCGCTGTGAGGTGTCACTGTGATACTGGGGGCCGCTGTGGGGTGTCACTGTGATTCTGGGGGCCGCTGTGGGGGGGCACTGTGATACTGGGGGACGCTATGGGGTGTCACTGTGATACTGGGGGCCGCTGTGGGGGGTCACTTTGATACTGGGGGCCGCTGTGGGGGGGAGGGTCACTGTGATACTAGGGGCAGCTGTGTGTGTGTGTGGGGGGGGGGTCACTGTGATACTGGGGCCGTTGTGGGGGAGGGTCACTGTCATACTGGGGCCGCTGTGGGGTGATACTGGGGGCTGCTGTGGGGTGTCACTGTGATACTGAGGGCCGCTGTGGGGAAGGGGGTCACTATTACTGCTAGGGGAGCACTATTATCACTGGGGGCCGCTGTGGGATGTCCCTATCATTGCCAGGGCCGCTGTGGGGGTCACTATTATCGCTGGGGGGAGGTCACTATTATCGCTGGGGCCAGTGGGTGGGTCAGTATTATCGCTGGGGCCACTGGGAGGGGGGTTGATCACTTATCGCTGGGGCCGCTGGGAGGGTCACTATTATCACTGGGGTATGTTTACATGTGGCGGAAATGGGCAGGTGTGTTTCAAAATAGATAGTGTGCAGATTTTGACTGCTTTTTGGATGCGGAAATGCTGCAGAATTTTCCACAGAAATTTCCGCTGAAGACATTCTGCAGTATTTCTGCGTTCAAAAATCAGTCAAATTCTGCATGCTGTCTATTTTGAAGCAGCCCTGTCCTTTTTAGAACGATGGGGGTAAAATAGTACGGCATGATAAGCCCCGCACCCTGACGTGTTGACACTTCGCAGTAAATAAGTGGATTTTGGGTTGCAGTTTGGGCACTAGGTCTCTAAAAGGTACGCCATTACTGGTATATACCATATTTTCAGAGTATAAGATACACTTTTTAGCAAGACAAAATCTTGCTAAAAATGGCCTGCCTCTTATACAACAAAGATCAGCATCTTGCAGGTCCTGAGCAGAGAGAAGCACAGCACTGCAGTAGAGCATTGTAAAAGAGGTCTCACAGACCTTTCTAATGTCATGATCATGTGACCAGATGTGTGGAAGGGGTCATCTGGCCCCCCAGGAAATCAGAGCTGGAAATAGATTTTTACACTAGCAAATGCATTTTCTTTATCTACTGTTAAACAGAGTTGTTTTTGTGTGGCTGCGCTTTGTGTGTATGCAGCAGTGTTGTGTGTGTGTGTAGCAATGTTGTGTGTCTAGCAGTGCTGTGCTGTTTGTAGCTGTATCATACAGTGAGTACAAAATTCTTAAAGGGCTTTTCAAAGTAAACTTTTTATAAACTCTGCTGGCTACTCTGAAAATTAATTAAAAGGTATACTCGACCCTTCTGGGTCTCTGCAGCTCCAGTGCTGCATCTTTGTCTTTCCCAGCAGCACTCTGTTTGCAGGCTGCAGTCAGCTTGTTTGCAGAATGTTACAGGCTGCTGTAGTCAATCAGGGACCTCAGTTGTCCACCTCGGAGATTTGTGATTGGCTGCAGCAGTCTGTGCAGTTGTGTTCACAGACTGATGTTGTAGCTTGCAACAGATCCGGTAGGTTGAATGGAAATGCATTTTTGGAGCTGTGGGCAACCTGGACAGGCGTACATAGGCTGTTTTGGACATGGCCAACACCATTTAAAAAACATATTCAAAAAATTGAAATATAAAAAAACCACATACAGTAAGGCCCCCTGTCCACGGGCGTGATTTCACCAGCGCCAAATTGCTGGTGAATCACGCCATCTGAAGCTTTCCATAGGGTTGCTATGGAAAGCCCTGCCCCCTGCCAACGAGCGGAGAATCATTGCGATTCTCCGCTCGCGGCCGGCAATTCGCAGTATGCTGCAAATTGCCGCGATTCTCAGCATGCTGCAAATTGCCGCGATTCTCAGCATGCTGCAAATTGCCGCGATTCTCTGTAGTCAGCCTATCTCTCAGATAGGCTGATAGCGGAGATCCGTCGGACGGCTCCTGCTCCCGGGCGGTGGCTTACGCGGCGGAGATCCGCTGCAGAATACCGCAACGCCCGTGGACAGGGGGCCTAAAGCAAAAAATTAAAGCAGGATAATCAAGCACGTTAATCAGACATTTAAATAGCAAAATATAATGATGTGTCCACGTGCGTCATTGTAATTTGTTTCCATGTTCAAAAGATGATTACACAGTAAGTTTAACAAGCACGGACTTTTAGCTATTAACCCCCTCACCCACACTAGAATACCAAGAAAGGAGGCGATACCCTAGACCATCAAAGTACTCATATTTAACCCTCCACACCACCAGGGGAATTTTCATTAGTGTGAAATCTTTTTCCTGCTTTTTGTTGTCTGAACCTGGGGTGTTTCTTATAGTCTGAAAAATATGGTAAGTCTACAATTCATGTCCCTCTGATAAATATTTATGATTCAGATTTCAATTGATCTAATGAAATGTTAAATTATTGGACTTTGACCTACGATCCAATGATCAATATAAAAAGACTGGGATCAGGAAGAAAAGCAAGTATCTTGAATTAGAAACATTTCTATGTGGCTGCTAATCATCTGGTTCATTATTGCAAATACTTTGCTGTTTAGGGTCTAGCCCCTTTGTTGCTAGAAAACCTAACTGCACATTACAATTTGGCACTTGAGGTGTTAAGAGGCCCTAACCACTCTTTGGTTCCTGGTAGTCTAACCTCACATAATGCTCTGGGGCAGCTAATTTATGCACCTCTTAGGGTTTCTGGTGTCTTAATTAATGCAAGCCCTCATACAGGAGCTTACATATCCTGTAGCAAGGTCAGGGCCAGCAGAGAGACAAAAAGCAGCTGATGTACTGAATATCTCACTAGAGGCGAATGATGGGGGGAGTATAGTTCATTCCACAAGGTTGCACAGGATTTATTTATATGTAGAGGCAGGAAGGTAAGGGAACAACAGGGGTTGCGTAGAAGTCAAGGGAGACTAACCAGATGTCCTTTACTCATTACAAGTAATTTTCTTCTAGGGTTGCCCAAACATTACAATGCACAAGCCTTGCCATGCTGTAGATGCAGGTGGTGTTTGAAAGTAAAAAACAAGTATTTTCATGTGAACCTAAACAAAATCCAGTATATCAGCAGTACGGTTAATTCATATTAAACGTGGACGCAAGTGGAGGAAATTTGGTTTATGAAATCAATGGCACTTTTGCCATGCAGATTTTTATTTTTATTTTAAAGAAGATGCACTCATGCTTAAACCCATTATCAGATTGCAAATTCTCGCCTCGACTTTTATACTTTTGATAACAGAACACTTGTTACATAGACATCTGATCCATAGATACAATTCAGATTGGTGCAATGTGGAAAAAGGCTCTCTGCTTGTAAAGGGAGGGATTCCAATCAATCTAACTGACCTGTGAAGATGTAGTCTACAGATGATGTTACAATATGTATGTCATAAAGCTATAATGCTTCCTTATAGTTAGGACATTTGCCTTCTAAAACAAAAAGTTATGGAAGACAAAAGGATTGGCTTACAAAAAGTACTGAATTCCCCTTTGCAGATTGTTAGTAGGGGTCTTTAGGCCAATGCAGAAAGGCATTTCTCCAGAATGCAGGAAACTGTCTCTTCTGCTACCTATAGGTGTATACTATAGTCAATGACCCTTCAACAGCCTTGAAATGACCTGCCACATTTTCATGAATAAAGATACATAAAGTTTCCTCTTCAATAGATAACTACAACAATTTACAATTGTTAAAAGCAGAGGAATGCAGAAAAATGCTAAGGTGATTTGCTTGTCTGTAAAATTAAACTTATACATTTTAAGGACTGAGTGGACAGCTTTGTTTTCAGGGATGCATACATGAACAAAACATTAAATCCAGAAACTAATTAAAATGTTCTAAGGCGGTAGAGTTTGGAAATCTATTCCAAGTTCATTTGCAGGTTTTCACTTCATGACTCAAGTCTTCCTTAGTAGCCAGGAGATTTAGGGCTTATGCACACAGGTCTGGCCGTGGTGTTCCTGAGAAATTCAGGCAACACGCATCAGACAAACACAAGGATACCAATCCGTGTTTGGTAAGATCTCCGTGAAGCCTGCACATTGCGCGTTATACTCTCAACCATTTAAACAGACAATATTGGTCATGTAGCAATTTTTTGTACACAAACCATTGGTGTAAAATTAATAGCCACGTGCTATGTGTGGAATACACGGATGGCAAACGGATAGAAAATACACCAGTATGAATAGGCCCTAAGGCCTCCTTCCCACGAACGGCTTTACGCTGCGTAAATTCGCGGCAAAAATCCGCTGCGTTGCCCCCTGCTATTAGGTTCTATTGAACCTAATAGCTCAATGCTCACGATGCGGAATTCCACCGCGGAATTTCGCACCGTGAAATCTCCCGTCGTCACCCGCAGCATGTTCTATTTGCCGCGGGTGTACGCGCTGACGGCTTTTTTCATTGCAGTCAATGGAAGCCGTCCATTCACTCTATCTCCCGCTGTAACCAGCGGAAGATAGCGTAAAAAACCGCTTTCCCGCCTACCGGCTGCGTCATGTGACGCGGTGGGCGTGTCACATGACGCGACGGCGGTGGGCGGGGAAGCGTCTTCACGCTATCTTCCGCTGGTAAGTATGGGGTCTCTGGGGGGGCGCCGTGACGGGCTTCACTGCGGAATATTCCGCTGTGGAGCCCATCACACTCGTGTGAAGCCGGCCTAAGACTATGATAGAAAAACTGATGAGTAAATCAACCGTATATTAAAGGATGCAAACAGTCTGGTGCTCAAAACTGATATGTAAGGGTAGTTTTGCATTGGGCAACCATGACTAGTTGCTGCAGCAAGTTGTTAGAGTACAAACAACTTGCTCGTGTGCTTTTACACACAGCGATTGTTCATGATCATTGCTGCTGAAGCCCACACTTTCATGCAAGGTTTATTGGCTCTATAAGGACAGAGCTGTGACCTGTAACTGTACTACAGCTGCAGTCCAGACAAAATCAGCAGCATGTCAGTAGCAGACAGCTGAGTGCAAAGATGTACAATCCACAATACCTGGAAGCCTCAGGTGCAGAAAATCCAGAATTCAACTGGACAGCATTTTGGATGCAAAATAAAGTATACTTCAGTCCTCCATAGAGCAACGTTTCGACACTAAATTCTTGGTCAAAGACAATTGTGCTTGGAAAAGACCTTGTTGTCAAAACGTTGCACTATGGAGGATTAAAGTGTTCTGTATTTTGCACACAAATTCTGTCCTGTTGAATTTTATTTATAGTTTAGTCAGTCTTGAATGTAAGGTAGTCACAGATTACAACTCCATCTTAATGTAGATCAGCTAAAAAGCTACGAAAGAGCAATATCAGAGCAAGAATATTTAGCAGGTGACCATTCCCTGCAGGTACTGACTTACATATTAATTTTGAGCTCCAGACTGGAGGGTTGCTTTAAGTAATCATTACGACTAGAAGCTTGGAGATATCACTTATTGTGTAGATGGAAATTAAAGGAGGTGGGAGAAGCTTAGTGTTAAGCAGAATTTCAACCTTTAAGAGCGGTATTGCGGAGACTAGGCAAGATTTTCAAAATTTCCCTGTCGTTTTCACTTATTGCCATTATTCTTAATGCCCATGGGAATAATCAAGCTAAACTGCAGTACCTTTTTTGCTGAGCTGTGCCATCACTGCTTTCCAGTCGGCTTCAGGTTCCAATATTCTTATTTAAAATGGCCACCAGGGAGCGCAAAAACTACATTTCCCACAATACCCCACTGCCAGTACCACAGAGTGCGCATTCACAACTGTACACACTGTGTCATCAGAATATGAAGGCACTAAGCATGTCTGACTGGTAACACAGCGGAGTGTACAGGATGTAACTATTGGATACCAATGGAAAGCAAAGCCAGGGAGGGGGTCACAGGGAAAGCCATATCTCTGCAGCTTTGTAAGACAAGTTATACTATTATGCTGCAAAATTACATGTGATCGCCTGAAGAAGAAAAGAATGGTCACTTTGAATTGCTGGAATATCCCTTTAATATGTTATTAGGTCAACTCTTCAGATAGGAGTTCAAAATGTAAAATAATACCTAAAAAGGACGATTACCTACCATTTATATTTTTCCTCAGCTCTTGCCTTTGGCTGCTTTGTAGCTCATCTCTTTTAGGAAAGAGCTGTGATATTTGAACAATGCCTATTCTAAAGTAGTCTGTGACACACACCCTGTGTATTCATTGGTTTAGGCTGCCGCGGAGGCAGTCTGAACTAGTGATGAAACAGGAGGCATGTCCCAGACTACTTCACATTATCACAGTGTTGTCCTAATACAGCTGAACTAACATAATGCAGTCAAGCAACTAGATTGGAGGGAAAAGAAATAGCAACTAGTCATCCTTTATACAGTAGGTACTTACTTACATATCAATTTTAAGCACCTAATTGGAGAGTCACTTTAACCCATTATAATATCAGGATATACCTGTCCCATATGCTATTTCAGATTTTTGCAATTTGAAAACAGTTTAACGTCAATAAATTGCAAACTTTTGGCAGTTAAATAATTCAGTGCGTTTGTTTACTACTAAGTACAATCAGATAGATAGATAGATAGATAGATAGATAGATAGATAGATAGATAGATAGATAGATAGATGACGGGTTTATGTTTGATCTTTACATATGTGAGTTGCTTAGAGACTCTGGGTTTAGATTAGGATTTTAAATGAATGATAAATGAAGTGCTAAAAATGTAATACGGGACAATAGTGTCAAATTAAACTTTCCCATTGCTAAAGCGGCCCTTCCTGTCTGATAACAGTAGGCTCAGACAACTACAAAGCAGCAACTGTATTTGTATTATGGCACAAGCCAATGAAACCAGTGTTTTGATGCAGGTTAAATATACTCAAAACCCTAGAGGCAACTGGAATGGGAATGTTTTTGAGTAGGCTGAGAAGAAAAGCACCAGATGCTAATAATATTTCTGTGAACCTCAAAATCCAAGATGTAGGCAGCTGGTAAATCTAATTTTGGGGGGGAAAATCAAACTGTACAGTTATCAACTCTATTTCTTCTAAATGCATGAAACATCTTTATGTCCCAATGACACATTTAGGGCCAGTATGAAAGCAGTAACTGTAGACTACATTGTATAATAGTAGCATCTATAAAACAAAGATATAGCACTAAGTGCAAGATATGTTCCACCCTCCATTCATCAAAATGCAATAAAAAGGACTATATTAAATAAAATATTCCATATGTGCATGTGTATATAGATAAATAGATGGATAGAGCAATGTTACTAGTCTGATCAATAAATACCACAAATATAATGTGTTACTCTCTAGTTATCTAATTAAAAAAGTATAATAGATTTCAAACCAATGCTGTCTTAATCTTGCAAAATGAAGCTTCAAAAATGTAGCTTGCTATTTTTCGAGGCTCCGAAGGACAGTGGATGTGTTAAATGCTTCTCATCAGGATGTGTCAGCATTGGAAATTAAGCCCACTCAGTCTTGGGGCCACTTGGTGTTTCTTACAAAGATCAGCACCAGATACATTACAAGATTCCAGGTATAGGAGTACCCATGAAGATCGTGTCTTAACACATTCATGCCGGGAGTGGAAGCGGCACATCTGCTTACTTGGTCAAAGCTTTTTCCAGGTACTCCTGGATCCACTTAATTTTAGGGTCCAAGCAAATCTGTTTACCATTGTGCTTAAGACGGGCCCTGTAAGAGAAGATACAACTAGGTAAGAGAGAATGCCGCAGGTTGGCTGATATATAGGTGACAGAATCTATATGATTCCATATTAGTACACAGGTAAGTGTAATAAAAATCTATCATATGGAACCATATGTAAGGTCCTAATATTCTTTTTTGGAGGTTCCGTGACTACAATATATTCTTTGAGAGAACATCTGTTTTGGGTTCTCTAAAGAAGAAGTAACATTTAGGGTCACATACAGTACATGAACAGTTTCTAAAAAAAGGAGTATAATAAGTGTTGTACAGAGGATTTTATGATGTTACATCTCTTGGGAGTCTTTACAGAGACATGTTCATCTGGTGAACCTTCCCAGCAGCATTCTGTCATTTTGCATGGGAAACCCCTTCTACTAACTGCTTGTTTTACAAGTTGCAATGACACAAATTATCGGAGTGTTGCATGCTGACTGCTCTCATGGTTTGTGTTTGTAACTTGGCATCGGAGGCGTAAGCCACAAGTCCCCTATACTGTTGATAGCAAGGGTGTGTTTGACCATATAAATATTCTCCTATTAGCTAAAGTGGATAGACTCAAACATTTGTTAGCCATTTCTTTTTCAATGTACGCCACAAGTATTCATTATCTTATACCTATGATATACTGAAAGTGTGGTATTGCGGCACTACTGCTTGGCATCCTAGAAGCCTGACACGATGAAAAATAGTCAGTTTTTCACTTGAAAAGGCTTGGAATCTTCCCCATGTTCCCTCTTCTAGGATCCTATAAACGAGTATTCCGGGCACAGACTAAAATTTTAAAATCTAATGTCCATCTGCACAACAAATCATTTTGTAAGGGGCTTTACCCGGTCTAGCTTATTTCTTCATCTCTTATGTCACGTGACCCTTCGCCTGAGAAATATCTCCACTTCCTGACATTTTGTCCACATTTGCTACTTCCTCTCCTGTCCTTAGTCTCCAACATCCTGTGAGCAGTGCACGATGGGAGGACAGGAGCGAAAGCTTTGCACTGTATTGCTCATGTACAGTTCAGTGTACTGGGAGGTTCTGTCCATCTGCTTCAGCAGCTTTTTCATGCACTCTGAATGAGAGGAAGGTTGGTGCTGGTAAGTTGTCGGACCTGTGAGCTGTGGGTGGAGCTATAGTACTGGCCGGTAAACAAGCTTTGTGCATGCTGGGAGTTGTAGGTAACACTCTGCTGTTGTGTTTACTGCAGATGTGATCCATGTAAACACAGTGGTTGATCAGCAGCTGCACGGGACAAAGAAGAGGGTCCAGAACGGCGGATAAATGCTAAAGGGTGCCGCTACTTAGCTGGACCTCCTAGATTTCAGCATTTTAAGAATGTCCATGAGTTATTAGTTTGTACTTACACAATCTGCAGAGAGCAGTTGGTGGTGGAGAGAATCTTCAGGTGTTTGATGTTGCTCTTGGCCACATTACTTTCAAAGTATCTACAGGGACATCGGTAAGTCAAGCTGACTGGTTTCTCTGTGAGGACAAAACAAACATTCAGAGTAAACTCCCTGCATCGAGAACAGGCATTACAAGACAATGTGTCATTTTATCATTTAACATTTTATCTGTTGTAAAAACTGTCACAATTATTGTAGTATCATTATTCATGTAATGTGAGTAACAAAGATACAAAAGAAGGGTGGAGCAAGACGCAAAGAGAATGTTTGGAATGATATGGTATACAGCTGAGTGGTCCAAGCAGGGTATGCAGAGCACAGCTAGAGCGCTGTCTTCTGCAGACTCCTGCTGTGTTCACGGAGTGCTCAGCTGGTATAAAGCTAAGAGCTCCAAGTGCAGTATACAGAAGACAGCTGAACCGCTTGTCTTCTGCATACTCCTGCTGTGTTCTCTGAGTGGGATACCAGCTGAAGCAATATATAAACAATTATAATATCAGGATATACCTGTCCCATATGGTATTTCAGATTTTTGCAATTTGAAAACAGTTTAACGTCAATAAATTGCAAACTTTTGGCAGTTAAATAATTCAGTGCGTTTGTTTACTACTAAGTACAAACAGACAGATAGATAGATAGATAGATAGATAGATAGATAGATAGATAGATAGATAGATAGACTCATTGTTAAAAGACAACTATGAGCAAATCGTTAACGAAAACTGCACAATGGCCGCGTGTTTAAACCCAACGATTCTCGCTCCAAAGGCGTTTTTGAGCGAGAATCATTGGGTCTAAATGGGCCTTAATCCAGCCGAACTGATGAAGGGGCTCAACCTCGACATGCATATTCACTTGCTGGTTCTGTATATTATTAAATAAAAAAGAAGTGCTTTTACTATTGCATCTTAGACCTTTAGCGTTCAACTAGCTTGGAGTGTTACGCCTTTACCAACAGTATTTTACTACATTCTCTTTCGCTTTATTCATATAATAGCTTGAAAAGAAATCTAAAGAAAAAGTGTAGACCGTAGATTATAGGCGTATCTGTCTGTTTAGACGCCATATTAAATTATATGAAAGATATAAGTTCACTAAGTAACTAATCTGATATTGAAAGAGTAAAGCCCCATTTAGACGGGATGAATGCCGTGAAAACTGACTCACAGCAGGGCGGCAGGAGCAGATTTCAGTTCTCGCTCCCCCCGGCTCTCTCTAATCAGTTAATATAGTGGCCGTTCAATACTTAACGGCTGCTATTTACACTGCACTGTCATAGTTAATCTTTCACTGTGGAAATTCTTGTCTCTTAAAACATAACCTTTATTCAATAACAACTTTAAAACTCGTAAACAACCTGACGCTCAAACACCAAGTATTAATCCAGACACTTGTCAGGTGTAGGAAAAGCCTAGAGTAGTGCAGAAGGGGCTCTTCCGAAGAGGAACATTTATGCGAATAGACGAAATGTACTTGTAACATACTGTGATCAATTGACCGCGCAAGGCTATGTCATTTCCGCTACAATAGCTAATCAAGGATGGTGACACTGCTTCTTTGCAGTTTATTTTCATGTTGAGGGGGAGCTGGGTTGGGTTCTGTTAAGTAGGGGTCATCAGAGACAGAATCCAGCCTTCTAGCAGGAGTTATGTAACTTAACCTCTCTCTCTCTATCTGCATTTTTTTGCGGATTTTAGTACTTTTGGTGTACTACCTATTGAGGTGTACTACCTATTGCTATGCAAATATATTCAGAATCTAGTACTTTGCTCACAGTAGGAAGGATAGGTTCCTGATGAAAATACGCTATTGTGGCAGAAACTCGTTGAACCTCGCTATTGATTTGAAAAAATACCATGTCAAACCTACTAATAGACCTATGTTAGGCAGTTGAGGTTATTCCAGTAGGTGCTAAAATCAATCAGAATAATCTGGATATAGCTGTGCCTTGCTGCTATTTCTATTAATATAATTGATTGGGTCAAAATGAATGGGTCTAAGATAGTGAAACGCTGTTTCACTAATATCAAATTAATTTAATATAGCAATGACTCACCTATTTTTGAATTCTATGAGCAGTGCAGGATTGGAGAGAAGCATTGAATATTTATGCGAATGACATAGCCTTGCGCGGTCAATTGATCACAATACGGTACAAGTACATTTCATTTATTCGCATAGATGTCCCTATGCGAATAGATGAAATGTACTTGTAACGTTATGTGATACAGAGGCGAGTATAAGCTGTTTTGTTATGTTTTGACATGGGAAAGACAGATTAAAAAAAAATATTAACTCAGACAAACCCTTTAGTTTAAAACAGTTTGTGTCCTCTCGAGGGTTTTGTGATGGAAAATCTGCAGCTGCCTGCTCATTTTACATAGAATGAGTCAGTGATATCGGAGTATCTCTTTTTTTCATTCTGAAAAATTTCAAACACCCTGTACAATTATTTCAGGTAAGAAAAAACCTTTTCGCCGTTTATAACTACGAGCTATTCAATTTTAATACATTTTATTGAATATTTGGATAAAAAAACAAGATACTGAAGAATGAATAATGCAAGAGTTTCCACTGAGTGATACTTGTGCGCATTAGAACAGTAGACAATATAACTACATATGTAGTCTGGGAGAATAATCATGGAGCGTATAAAAAGGGCATTAAAGTGGGTGTCCTGAGATGTCTTACCTAACTAAGTGAATCAAAGTGAAATCATATTGGGGGATGAGGGTAGAAAAGTAGAAGAAATAATAAAAGCAGAGTCAAAACTGGTCAGATAAATGAGGGCTCTCGATGAGTGACTTCCAAAATGATGGATCACTTTTTTGGCATGCTGTAATCTGCCAGCGTCTGTTGCGAATGGTCATCTGCATTTTCTTCCAAACGATGGTTGCCCAAGATGGCCAAAGTCAGCCATTTCAGGTGACTTTCATCTCACATATATGGGCAGCTTTAGGGTGGCACAAATCACTTCCAAACGATATGTAATTCCTGCCCACAAAGGAAAATCACTATTACCGATTAGGGCAGAAATATTAATAAAACATAACTCAAGCTAACTTACTCATGTTTTATTAACATTTCTGCCCTAGTCAGTGACAGCAGCTTTTGGGTGGCCCTACACATTAGATAACTGCTGATCTTGCCTGACACCCCCATACACACGCACCCTCGGCTCAGCTGAGCATGCATGTGCTCTGAGAATAAAGATTTCTTCCCAAAAAAAAAAAGGTTTGGGGAGCTTAAAGGGGTTGTCCCGCGCCGAAACGGTTTTTTTTTTTTTTTTAAACCCCCCCCCCCCCCCCCGTTCGGCGCGAGACAACCCCGATGCAGGGGTTAAAAAAACCACCCGCACAGCGCTTACCTGAATCCCGGCGGTCCGGCGTCTTCATACTCACCTGCTGAAGATGGCCGCCGGGATCCTCTGTCTTCATGGACCGCAGGGCTTCTGTGCGGTCCATTGCCGATTCCAGCCTCCTGATTGGCTGGAATCGGCACGTGACGGGGCGGAGCTACACGGAGCTACACGGAGCCCCATTCAGAAAAGAAGAAGACCCGGACTGCGCAAGCGCAGCTAATTTGGCCATCGGAGGGCGAAAATTAGTCGGCACCATGGAGACGAGGACGCCAGCAACGGAGCAGGTAAGTATAAAACTTTTTATAACTTCTGTATGGCTCATAATTAATGCACAATGTACATTACAAAGTGCATTATTATGGCCATGCAGAAGTGTATAGACCCACTTGCTGCCTCGGGACAACCCCTTTAACTCTCGGATTCTTATCTGCTCTGACATCTGCTGTCAGTGGAGTGTCAGGAGACCCCCACACAATTGAATCATAAAATCATAAAGTGGTAGAGTTGGAAGGAACCTATAGGGTCATTGAGTCCAACCCCCTGCTCAATGCAGGATTCACTAAATCTTCCCAGACAGATATTTGTTCAGCCTTTGTTTGAGCACTTCCATTGAAAGAGAACTCACCATCTCCCGTGGTAACCTGTTCCACTCATTGATCACCCTCACTGTCAGAAAGTTTTTTCTAATATCTAATTTGTGTCTCCTCCCTTTCAGTTTCATCCCATTGCTTCTAGTCTTTCCAAATAAGAATAGTGCTGATCCCTCTGCACTGTGCCAGCCCTTCAGATATTTGTAAACAACTATTACGTTTCCTCCCAGCCTTCTTTTTTACAAGCTAAACATTCCCAGATCCTTTAACCATTCCTCATAGGACATGTTTTTTAGACCACTCACCATCCTGGTAGCTCTTCTCTGAACTTGCTCCAGTTTGTCAATGGCTTTATTAAATCAGCATGCCCAGAACTGGACATAGTATTTCAGATGAGGTTTGAGTAAGGAAGCGTAGAGGAGGATAATTGCCTTATGTGATATAGACTCTATGCTTCTTTTAATACATCCCAAAATCGTATTTGCCTTTTTTGCTGTTGCATCGTGGACTCATGTTCAATCTGTGATTTATTAATATACCAAAAAGTCTTTCACATGTGCTGCTGTTTAGCTCAATTCCTTCCATTATGTATGTACTTGTTTTCATTTTTCTTGCCCGCTGTAGGATCTTTCATTTCTCCTTGTTAAATACCATTCTGTTAGTCGCCACCCACTGTTCAAGCTTGTCTAGATCTTTTTGAATCCTCTCTTCTCTAGTTTTAGCAATACCTTCTGTGTCGTTCGCAAATTTGATCAGTTTTCCCTAAATTTCCTCCTCCAGATATAAGAATGCTAAACAACACTGGGCCTAGGACAGACTTCGTAGTACCCCACTTGCCACATTCTTTCAGTTGGATGTGTAGCCATTTATGATCACTCTTTGAGTACAATCACTGAAATGATTTTAAAATGTTAGTCTCTGCCCACAAACCCTTTTAACATCAAGACTTACAGAACAACATGTTGCAGAGCTGTACTAGTCTATTCATGGCTTCCAGAAAAAGCACTAAAACCAAATGGTTCTGATTATATTTTGTCATAGCTTCAATGTCAAATCTACAGCATCAGTAATGTAGGTTTCCAAAAACATCAAATGGTAACTTTTCAGAAACAGCATTTGAGGGACACAACAAGTGGGTGGAAAAAAAAAACATCTGGGTCATTCGATTCTAGTAAATCGCAGCAAGATTTTAGCTGGCAGCTACTTAATGCTTTCAATGATGGGTGTTCATAACTACACAAGATAATGGGGCAGATAAATCAGCACTTAGCTGCCTTGTTCTAGTTAATAGAATGGTTTTCAACCTCAGGCTATGAAGACATTTATTTTGGGAGGCAAGGAAGCTAAATTGACTAAAATAGAATGGAATTTTAACAGCAGAAAAGGGATTAACCTCTTTTGTGCTAGATGGACCTAAAGTACAGGTCTTAATGTTCTCCTAGAAAATAACACTACCAATTAATACTACACAACCTGAAAGCACATGATGTCATGCTCAACTTTTTAAACCTAGTCTGATTAATTGATCTATAGATCCTCCAAAGGGGTTGGTGGGGCAGAGACATGTGAAAATGTACGTGTAATATATATATATACCCAGTGGAAAAAAGATAAAAGAAGTTGTTGTCAGAATCGCATTCAAAAGCACATGAGTGATTATAATATCAGAGAGAAATGACAATTTTTTGCAGAAAACTGACCCTTTGAGAAGAGGCTCTAGTATCCTGTTGTACTGCCTCTAGCTTGGATACAAGATGTGATATGGGTGGGCATCGAGGCATACAGGTTCTGTATGATATCCTGTGGCATATCGGTCTACATTTGCTGTAACTGAATCTCTAGATCGTGAAAGCTTGTAGGCTGTGGAATTTGGCATCCCAGATGGTCCCATACATGTAATATTGTTGATAAATCTGACGACTGTGCAGGCCACGGAAGTGTGACAATGTTGTGTAGGTATTCCTGTGACCCCCTTGTGTGTGCAGCTGAGCATTATCCTGTTGGAAACTGCCTCTAGGAAGCCCTGTCATGAGAGGCAACCAATGTGGCTGCAGGATGGCCTGAACATTTCACTGATCTGTCACTGCCCCTCGTACCACTACTAGGAGTGACTGACTGTCATATATGATGGTCACCCAGACCATCACACCAGCAGTTGGGGCAGTGTGCGGCTCCACCACAAAGGCAGGTTTAGGTCACTCACCCCAAGGTCTCCAGACACGAACTCAGCCATCATCAGTGAACAAACTAAACCAGGATTCATCACTAAAGTCAACCCAGTTCCACTCTCTAACAGTCTAGTTGGTTTGTTCATGACACCACTGTAAATGGAGACATTAGGTGTCAAAGGTAGTAAACTTAATTAGCACAGTGAGACCAAATGTGCTTCAGCCAAGTGCCTAGAAATGGTTACGACAGACACAGATTCCTGTAATAATGGTGCCACCTGTCTCTGTATGGACAACAAAACAGTTAGAGTTGTTCGTGCTTGTCAGATGATCAGACACTCCTCTCTACTGGTGGTCTATCAAGGACAACCTGAGCTTAGTCGCCTTGTGTGCCCTCACATATCCACTCATCCCTACACCTCCCAACAATAGTCTGGTTGTATTAACCCAGGTGGTCGACAATTTGTCGATATAACTATTCAGCTTCTCTAATTCCAATAATGCGCACCTTCTCAAACTCTGATAACTCAGATAATGGGAAAAATCTCCTTGATTGTGTTGTAGAGGTGTCTAGTGATTAACAAACTCTACACAAGCTGAAAAATAGGTTCCTACACACAAGGAGCCTCTGAGAGCCTTTATATAGACCAAAGGTGGAACCACTTTTATGGCTTCAGGTGTCATCTGATCACAACACAACTCTAATCATTTGCATATCCACTTGAGATGTAACCTGTATGCTGATTTTGGCAGGAAAATGACAACTCCTTTTAGTGGATTGATTTTTAAAAAAATAAGGCCTCATGTCCACGGGGAAAATCAGATCCGCTACGGATTCTCCATGTAGAATCCGTAGCGGGTCCCTCCTGCCCCGCGGACATGAGGGCTGAAAATAAGAATAAATGAGAATAAACTCACCTCCCATCCGCTCCGTTTCTTCTCTTCGCTGCGGCGTCATCTTCTCTCGTCGCGGCCGGATCTTCTTTCTTCGGCTCGGCGGATGTGCAGGATGACGTCGGTGACGTGTCCCGTGCATGCGCCGTCCCGAAGCAAAATGATCCGACCGCGACTGAGAGAAGATGGCGCGGCGCCGAAGAGAAGAACCGGAGCGTGTGAGTAAAATATGATTTTTGTCTCCCGCGGATCCGGACGGCTTCCATAGGCTTCAGTAGAAGCCCGCGGGAGCCGTCCCCGCGGGAGACCCGCATGAAAATGGAGCATGGTCCAGATTTTTTCATGCTCCATTTTTTTTAAAATCACTTTTATTGATGATCCGCGGGTATTTATCTACCCGCGGGTGGTCAATGCATCCCTATGGGGTGCGGATCCGCGCGCGGGAGAAGAGTTAAAATCCGCTGCGGATTTTAATTCTTATTTTCCCCGTGGACATGAGGCCTAAGAGTGTATATATAAATATTATCATAGACAAGTAAAAACCTGACTTTATAGCAGGGTGTTTAAGGTGAGAACAACCTTTATGGCTGCAATGAGGTCCTTAGAGAAAAGAGGCCCAGACTATGTTGATCTCATCTCCATTGCTATGAGAGATCAAAGATGTATGTAGAACTCCCCTGAAAACTGCACTGTTAGCTAGCAAAGTGTGGGGGAAATTAAACAAGGGTCATAGAAAGGGGATAAAGAGGGAAACACCAGGTCCTTTTGTCCTAACAAGCAAAACAACATTTAGGGGGCTCAAGTTTGATCTTTATCAAGAGGCCCCATCTTTCTCTGTGTGCCAATAGTCCATTTGAGAAGTAATTGATCTTCACAATGAATGTGATAACACTACAGAAGCATGATTTCAAATAGGTAAGCGCTATAACAAATGGAAGGCAAAAAAAAGTTGTGTTTATTCACATGATCATTCTGATTTCAGTTACTCTTGTTTTTATAATTGCCTTAAGAAATATTTTTAGTTTCATAGATATGAATGACAGCATTATATAATACAAACAATAGTTGAGTAGCAGGATTTTTACAGCTCCGTGAGCAATTATCAAATAGATCAAATTATTTATTTATGGGCAATATAATAATAATCTTTATTTGCATAGCGCCAACTTATTCTGCAGCGATATGAATGCAAGTGGCCATTAATAGAAACTAAAGTGATTTACACTGTGCATTTCTAAGACCATGTGGTTTTCTCCAGGGTGAAAAGAACCATTAAAATGAGAACTAATTAATCATTCAGTAGCATGCCACAAATGCAGGAACCATAGGGTAAATCTATTACCTTTGGTGGGTATTAAGTATACTGTAAGTGATGTTTCTGCCAATGAGGCCTAAGAATTCTTGTAAACCAAAGTACAATTCTGGTAACAAGTGTCCAGGGGCAGAGTAATGTATAGATTATGTTCTCACTCCAATATATAATCTAAATTTAGCATCAAGTGGTAGTGCATTAAGAAGGTTATATATGTATGATATCATTACTCTGTTTGATATGTTTAAAGACAATATCATAGAATCCTAGAATGGAAGAGTTGGAAGGGACCTCCACAGTCATGAAATCCAACCCCCTGCTTAATGGAGGATTCACTAAATAATCCTAGCCAGCCTCTGTTTGAAGACTTTCATTGAAGGAGAACTCACTCCTCACCCCCTCCTCGTGGTAACCTGTTCCACTCATTGATCACCCACGCTGTCTAATATCTATCTGTGTCTCCTCCTTTTCAGTTTCATCCCATTGCTTCTAGTCTTTCCTTGTGCAAATGAGAATAGGGCTGATCCCTCTGCACTGTGACAGCCCTTCAGATATTTGTAGACAACTATTAAGTCTTCTATTAGCCTTCTTTTTTACAAGCTAAACATTCCCAGATCCTTTAACCGTTCCTCACAGGACATGATTTGCAGACTGCTCACCATCCTGGTAGCTCTTCCCTGAACTTGCTCTAGTTTGTTGATGGCTTTTTAAAACTGGGGTGCCCCGAACTAGACACGGTATTCCAGATGAGGTCTGACCAAGGAAGGATAGAGGGAGATGCTGCTGTATCACACTTTTGACTCATGTTCAGTCTATGATCTATTAATATATCCAAGTCTTTTTTACATTACTACTCTGAGTAAAATCACTTAGTCAGTTGTTAATCCACGAAACAGTTGCCTTGTCAATCCCCATATTTGTTCATTTTTTTAAATAAGGATGGTATGAGATACTTTGTCAAATGCTTTACCAAAGTCAAGATATATGATGTCTACCGCATTTACCTGATCAACCCAGTCTGTGATTTGTCAAAGAAGGAAATTAAATCTATCTGGCACAACTTGTTTGTCACAAACCCACGCTGGCTTTGGTTAATTACTCCATTCTCATTCAATTACATACTGTATAATAATTTGTTCAAAGTTCTTCCATGGTCTAGAAGTCAGGCTCACAGGTTTGTAGTTTCCTGGGTCCACTTTCTTCTCTCTTTTGAAAATAGGTACAATATTTTCCCTTCTCCAGTTTTTTGGGACTTCTCCTGTTTTCCAGGAATTTTCACGGATTCCATCGAGTGGTTCAGCAATTACTTCTGCTGATTCTTTTAGTATCCTAGGATGTAATTCATCTGGACCTTGAGACTTGAATTCATTTAAGATAGCTAAGTGCTTCCTCACCATCTCTCTGCTTACAGATAGCCTGCATTCTTTTATTCCCCCAATAGCACAGGGAAGATCAGCCGATGTTACATCTACTTTCTGAGAGCAAACAGATACAAAATAGGAATTTAAAAGTTCTGGCTTCTCAACATCATTTTTAATCAATTTACCATTTTCATCCTCTAAACATTCTATAGCATTTTTGACTTTTCTTTTGCTTTTGACATATCTCCAAAATCCAAAATCCTTTTTTATTGGTTTTAACCTCTGTTGCAAGCCTCAATTCATTATTAGCTTTAGCTTTTCTGACACTTGCCCTACATTTTCTGCAGATGGCATTATATTCTTCTTTAGATATTCCCCCCTCTTTCCATTTGATAAACATAGTTTTCTTTCTTTTTAGTATACGTGTAAGTTCTGTGTTCATCCATCCTGGTCTCTTTAAATGCTTTTGATTCTTCATTATTTTAGGGATTGTTAACGATTGTGCTTTGAGAATCTCAATTCATAAAATTTCCCACCTACAGGAGCTCCCATGATAATATAATGTGTTCTAATCTAAGCAGCTAACAGATCAATAGCCAAAGCAAATAGGGCCAGAGAAAGCATGCAGCCTTGACATACTCCACAAAACAATATTAAACCTAGCTGTTTGAATAGAAGGAAGTTTCAGAGAAGCCCATGATCTCCTATTTTCTCAAAAAAAAAATGATAAAAATAGTGTCAGAAAAGCCTATCAAAGGCATTCTTAATTTCAAAAGACAATGGAGAAAGCGGGATATGCGTATTATTAACCCAACGTACAATGTTAAATAATTATCGAACATTGTCTGAAGCTTGGTGACCTGTTATAAAGCCTACTTGGCAGAAATAAACCAAGAATGGCGGGGGGCAATTTGGGTGAAACACTAATCTTAAGAAATATGTTTAGGGAGATTTTTTGTCTGTATGTAATATGTAAACACAAACTGATAATCTGAAAACATCTGGAGCCAGAAAAGACAATATTTGCTGGTTATCTGTTAGCAGACAAGTCTATTGATCATAAGTCTTTCATTATGAAATATCTACATTGGGAAAATAGTTTGCAGAGATAAAATTAAATGTTGCAATATTTTTTATTCCTTATATGAGAAACAGGGGAAGATTTCCCATGAGTGACCTGACTGTAAGTGAGCTGATATAGATCCACAGCTTTGCCTTCTCAAACTTTCACAGGAAAGTTAATTGAACTGTAGACATCTTTTATATCAACCACTCAGTAGTAGAACATGCTCCAAGTGTAAGCATTTCCAAATGGGACTGTAAACAGACTTGAAGTGCCGTAAAATACAGTATTCTGTTTAAACCCAGCACTTCGTAACATATTTATTTGTAATTCTTGGAACACAATCTTATATGTTGCATGAGTTTTCATTTATTTTCTTTTGAAAAGTTTACTTAAAAAGAAGGGCTGTAAAGGATGTCTGCCTTTCTTTAGGATTATAGTAGTAGATTCTCATATAGTTTACTAAATTCAAACCTTTTATATGAAGCTACACTTAACATCTGGTATATAAATCCATATTTTATCAGCATTGTTTAGTTAAACTGTACAACCTACTAATTATGGGACAGCATACACAATTTTTTCCCCATTTTTCAAAGATAAAAATACTAGTATTATTTTAGTATGAGTTAATGAATAACATCAAAAACACAAAATCTTATATTAATTAACATTTCACAATAAGTGTGAAAAAAACCTTCAAAGAGTAACTCGTATGTTAGATTTAAATTTTATAAAATATTAAAGTGTTTTTCTCGTGTTGATAATAGATAATAGAGAACACTAACAGCACCAACTCTGGTTCTGGCAGTCCCAGTCATTCATTTTCCCTGTAGTGGCCAGTGCAGGGAAAATGACCAGCTGACAGCAGCTTCAACTCTTATGAGAATTAATGTTTGTCATTTTGCCACACTGTGCAACCCTACTGATTTAATGCAGGATGAAATTACAAGCTACTGATATAAAATAAAGATTTCCAACTGTTCTTTTAGTTGGCTATTATACTAAGCTCTATGAGATGAAGGCATCTGAGAAGTTTCTACTTGTTACTGTTTATTTTTTTTAAAGTTATTTCTTTCTTGAAATTTTTTAAAATTAATTACCATAACAAAATAAACTTGAGAGGTAGCAGCCTGGGTATAAAACAAAGACTCGGTAGACATATCACAATATGGGAACAACGGGTGTTAAAGACAGTGTGCACATTTGAAATAATTGCATGCATGTAAAAAAAAAATTTAAAAATAGGAGTAAAGTGTCCACCATCACTGAGTAACAAAGAAAGAAAAAAGAAACAGAAAGAAGCAGGGGTTGAACAGATCAAAACAACAGACCATATTGTCTTCCCCATCACATGGGCCTGACACAAGCAACGCAGCTCTGAAAAAAGAAAATGTAGGAAATGTGTAAATTATGTGGGGTTTAAGCCAAATATTCCATCCAAGGTGCTCAGTAAGAAAATGAGGAAGTATTAGTAATGTATCTATAAGAATATAGTTCCTACAAATGATACACAAGATTAATGGAGGTAATAATTTTTCGAGATGCAAGAAAGATGGGAGATAATAACTGAATAAAAATATGGGAGTTTATCTGTAGACAAAAACCAAAGAGTCGGTGCCAGGTCCAGGGCCACAAAATGATGTGATTCAATATAAACAAAATCAAAAATCATATTCCAAAAAGAACAAATGACAAGGAGGGACCACCATATATGAAAGTAGGGACCCTTGAGTCCAAATCCTACAAAACACGTTTAACCCCTAAAGTGACGAATAGAGATGAGCGAGCGTACTCGTCCGAGCTTGATGCTCGTTCGAGTATTAGGGTGTTCGAGATGCTCGTTACTCGAGACGAGCACCACGCGGTGCTCGACTCCATTACATTTCCTTCCCTGAGAAATTTTCACGCTTTTCTGGCAAATAGAAACACAGAGAAGGCATTACAACTTCCTCCTGTGACATTCCAGCCCTATCCCACCCCCCTGCAGTGAGTGGCTGGGGAGATCAGATGACACCCGAGTATTTAAATCTGCCCCGGCCGCGGCTCCCCAAAGATACACGCTGAGAGAGATCAGGGAAAGTGCTGTCTTGCTGTAGCTGCTATAGGGAGAGTGTTAGGTCTTATTTTAGTCTTCAAGAACCCCAATGGTCCTTCTTAGGGCCACATCTGACCGTGTGCAGTACTGTTGAGGCTGCTTTTAGCAGTGTTGCACAATTTTTTTTTTTTTTTTTGTATATCGGGCATGCAGACCATAGGGTCCTCAGTCTGCAGTCATTTTACAGAGTATAGGGGCAGTACTGGTGAGGCAGGGACAGTGGTACAGGGAAAGAGGTATACTGGCTATATAGGCAGTGGGCTTTTTCAAAAAAATTGGGGAAAAATACTATATTTGGGCTGCCTGTGACCGTGTTCAGTTTACTGCGTGTCTGCTGGGGGTAGTAGTCGCTAATTAATACCCAGCTAAGCATTACAGCAGGCTTGCGCATAATTGTTTCCTGGCTCTGCTGTGTCTGTTACATGATCGCCGTCATCCCGCCAGAGGGAAACAGTATACATATATACGCTGCAAACAGTGTCTGTCTCGTTTTTCACCTCACCATTTTAAAAAATTGAAGCAAAATACTTAAGGCCTACCACTGGCCTTTGGCCACTTGACTGGTTCTGCGCTGTGAATTCCAGTAGCTCAGTCATATGCACCTAGGTCTCACTACAGGCTTGCGAATAATTGTTTCCTGGCTCTGCTGTGTCCGTTACATGATCGCCGTCATCCCGCCAGAGGGAAACAGTATACATATATACACTGCATACGGTGTCTGTCTGGTTTTTCACCTCACCATTTTAAAAAATTAAAGCAAAATACTTAAGGCCTACCACTGGCCTTTGACCACTTGACTGGTTCTGCGCTGTGTATTCCAGTAGCTCAGTCATATGCACCTAGGTCTAACTACAGGCTTGCGCATAATTGTTTCCTGGCTCTGCTGTGTCTGTTACATGATCGCCGTCATCCCGCCAGAGGGAAACAGTATACATATATACGCTGCAAACAGTGTCTGTCTGGTTTTTCACCTCACCATTTTAAAAAATTGAAGCAAAATACTTAAGGCCTACCACTGGCCTTTGGCCACTTGACTGGTTCTGCGCTGTGAATTCCAGTAGCTCAGTCATATGCACCTAGGTCTCACTACAGGCTTGCGAATAATTGTTTCCTGGCTCTGCTGTGTCCGTTACATGATCGCCGTCATCCCGCCAGAGGGAAACAGTATACATATATACACTGCATACGGTGTCTGTCTGGTTTTTCACCTCACCATTTTAAAAAATTAAAGCAAAATACTTAAGGCCTACCACTGGCCTTTGACCACTTGACTGGTTCTGCGCTGTGTATTCCAGTAGCTCAGTCATATGCACCTAGGTCTAACTACAGGCTTGCAAATAATTGTTTCCTGGCTCTGCTGTGTCCGTTACATGATCGCCGTCATCCCGCCAGAGGGAAACAGTATACATATATACGCTGCATACGGTGTCTGTCTGGTTTTTCACCTCACCATTTTAAAAAATTGAAGCAAAATACTTAAGGCCTACCACTGGCCTTTGGCCACTTGACTGGTTCTGCGCTGTGAATTCCAGTAGCTCAGTCATACGCACCTAGGTCTCACTACAGGCTTGCGCATAATTGTTTCCTGGCTCTGCTGTGTGCTCCGTAAGCGAAGTCAGCCTCCAACCACAGGCCAATAAGTGGCACATTTAATTACAGCGTTCTGTTTCTGCTCTACTCGTAATACACCATGCTGAGGGGTAGGGGTAGGCCTAGAAGACGTGGACGGGAGTGAGGACGCGGAGGCCCAAGTCAGGGTGTGGGCACAGGCCGAGCTCCTGGTCCAGGGGTATGGCAGCCGACTGCTGCAGGATTAGGAGAGAGGCACGCTTCTGGGGTCCCCAGATTCATCTCATAATTAATGGGTCCACGCGGTAGACCTTTATTAGAAACTGAGCAGTGTGAGCAGGTCCTGTCGTGGATGGCAGAAAGTGCATCCAGCAATCTATCGTCCACCCAGTCTTCTACGCCGTCCACAGCTGCAACTCTGAATCCTCTGGCTGCTGCTCCTCCTTCCTCCCAGCCTCCTCACTCCATGAAAATGACACATTCTGAGCAGCAGGCAGACTCCCAGGAACTGTTCTCGGCCCCCTGCCAAGATTGGGCATCAATGGTTCCTCTCCCACCGGAGGAGTTTGTCGTGACCGATGCCCAGCCTTTGGAAAGTTCAAGGGGTCTGGGGGATGAGGCTGGGGACTTCCGGCAACTGTCTCAAGAGCTTTCAGTGGGTGAGGAGTACGATGACGATGAGACACAATTGTCTATCAGGGAGGTAGTAGTAAGGGCAGTAAGTCCAAGGGAGGAGCGCACGGAGGATTCGTAGGAAGAGCCGCTGCACCATGAGGTCACTGACCCCACCTGGTTTGCTAAGCCTACTGAGGACAGGTCTTCAGAGGGGGAGGCAAGGGCAGCAGCAGGGCAGGTTGGAAGAGGCAGTGCGGTGGCCAGGGGTAGAGGCAGGGCCAGACCGAATAATCCACCAACTGTTTCCCAAAGCGCCCCCTCGTGCCATGCCACCCTGCAGAGGCCGAGGTGCTCAAAGGTGTGGCAGTTTTTCACTGAGAGTGCAGAAGACCGACGAACTGTGATGTGCAAGGTTTGTCGCACCAAGATCAGCCGGGGAGCCACCACCACCAGCCTCACCACCACCAGCATGCGCAGGCATATGATAGCCAAGCACCCCACAAGGTGGGACGAAGGACGTTCACCGCCTCCGGTTTGCACCACTGTCTCTCCCCCTTTGCCCCAACCTGCCACTGAGATCCAACCCCCCTCTCAGGACACAGGCACGACCGTCTCCCAGCCTGCACCCACACGCTCACCTCCGCTGTCCTCGGCCCCATCCAGCAATGTCTCTCAGCGCAGCGTCCAGCCGTTGCTAGCGCAACTGTTTGAGCGCAAGCGCAAGTACGCCGCCACACACCCGCACGCTAAAGCATTAAACGTGCACATTGCCAAATTGATCAGCCTGGAGATGCTGCTGTATAGGCTTGTGGAAACGTAGGCTTTCAAAAACATGATGGCGGCGGCGGCCCCGCGCTACTCGGTTCCCAGTCCCCACTACTTTTCCCGATGTGCCGTCCCAGCCCTGCACGACCACGTCTCCCGCAACATTGTACGCGCCCTCACCAACACGGTTACTGCAAAGGTCCACTTAACAACGGACACGTGGACAAGCACAGGCGGGCAGGGCCACTATATCTCCCTGACGGCATATTGGGTGAATTTAGTGGAGGCTGGGACTGAGTCAGAGCCTGGGACCGCTCACGTTCTACCCACCCCCAGAATTGCGGGCTCCTGCTCGGTGGTGGTATCTGCGGTGGTGTATGCTTCCTCCACTAAACCACCCTCCTCCTCCTCCTCCTACGCAACCTCTGTCTCGCAATCAAGATGTGTCAGCAGCAGCAAGTCGCCAGCAGTCGGTGTCGCGCGACGTGGCAGCACAGCGGTGGGGAAGCGTCAGCAGGCCGTGCTGAAACTACTCAGCTTAGGAGAGAAGAGGCACACGGCCCACGAACTGCTGCAGGGTCTGACAGAGCAGGCAGACCGCTGGCTTTCACCGCTGAGCCTCCAACCGGGCATGGTTGTGTGTGACAACGGCCGTAACCTGGTGGCGGCTCTGCAGCTCGGCAGCCTCACGCACGTGCCATGCCTGGCCCACGTCTTTAATTTGGTGGTTCAGCGGTTTTTGAAAACCTACCCACGCTTGTCAGACCTGCTCGGAAAGGTGCGCTGGGTCAGCGCACTTTTCCGCAAGTCCAAGACGGACGCTGCTACCCTGCGGACCCTGCAACATCGGTTTAATCTGCCAGTGCACCGACTGCTGTGCGATGTGACCACACGGTGGAACTCTATGCTCCACATGTTGGTCAGGCTCTATGAGCAGCGTAGAGCTATAGTGAAATACCAACTCCAACATGGGCGGCACAGTGGGAGTCAGCCTCCTAAATTCTTTACAGAAGAGTGGGCCTGGTTGGCAGACATCTGCCAGGTCCTTGGAAACTTTGAGGAGTCTACCCAGATGGTGAGCGGCGATGCTGCAATCATTAACGTCACCATTCCTCTGCTATGCCTCTTGAGAAGTTCCCTGCAAAGCATAAAGGCAGACGCTTTGCACTCGGAAACGGAGGCGGGGGAAGACAGTATGTCGCTGGATAGTCAGAGCACCCTCATGTTTATATCTCAGCGTGTTTTGGAGGAAGAGGAGGAGGGGGAGGAGCATGAGGAGGAGGGGGAAGAGACAGCTTGGCCCACTGCTGAGGGTACCCATGCTGCTTGCCTGTCATCCTTTCAGCGTGTATGGCCTGAGGAGGAGGAGGAGGAGAAGGAGGAGGAGGATCCTGAAAGTGATCTTCCTAGTGAGGACAGCCATGTGTTGCGTACAGGTACCCTGGCACACATGGCGGACTTCATGTTAGGATGCCTTTCTCGTGACCCTCGCGTTACACGCATTCTGGCCACTACGGATTACTGGGTGTACACACTGCTCGACTCACGGTATAAGGAGAACCTTTCCACTCTCATACCCGAAGAGGAAAGGGGTTCGAGAGTGATGCTATACCACAGGACCCTGGTGGACAAACTGATGGTAAAATTCCCATCCGACAGCGCTAGTGGCAGAAGGCGCAGTTCCGAGGGCCAGGTATCATGGGAGGCGTGGAGAACAGGCAGCATGTACAGCGCAGGCAGGGGAACACTCTCCAAGGCCTTTGCCAGCTTTATGGCTCCCCAGCAAGACTGTGTCACCGCTCCCCAGTCAAGGCTGAGTCGGCGGGAGCACTGTAAAAGGATGGTGAGGGAGTACGTAGCCGATCGCACGACCATCCTCCGTGATGCCTCTGCTCCCTACAACTACTGGGTGTCGAAGCTGGACACGTGGCCTGAACTTGCGCTGTATGCCCTGGAGGTGCTTGCTTGTCCTGCGGCTAGCGTCTTGTGAGAGAGGGTGTTTAGTGCGGCTGGGGAAATCATCACGGATAAGCGTAGCCGCCTGTCAACTGACAGTGCCGACAGGCTTACACTCATAAAGATGAACAAAGCCTGGATTTCCCCAGACTTCTCTTCTCCACCAGCGGACAGCAGCGGTACCTAAACAATACGTAGGCTGCACCCGCGGATGGAAGCATCGTTCTCTATCACCATAAAAAAAACAGGGACCTTTTAGCTTCATCAATCTGTGTATTATATTCATCCTCCTCCTCCTGCTCCTCCTCCTGAAACCTCACGTAATCACGCCGAACGGGCAATTTTTCTTAGGCCCATAAGGCTCAGTCATATTACTTTTGTAAACAATGTTTATACGTTTCAATTCTCATTAAAGCGTTGAAACTTGCACCTAAACCAATTTTTATTTTAACTGGGCTGCCTCCAGGCCTAGTTACAAATTAAGCCACAGTAAGCTAAGCGATTAATGGGTTTCACCTGCCCTCTTGGTTGGGCATAGGCAATTTTTCTGAGGTACATTAGTACTGTTGGTACACCAATTTTTTTGGGCCCTCGCCTACAGTGTAATCCTAGTAATTTTTATGGGCTTCACCTGCACTCATGGTACTGCAAGCTGTGTGGTGTTGGCCTACACTTTTGCTACATAAATGTAACTGGGGCCTTGTCTATACTGCAACTACTGAAATGTGAAAGAGACTGTTATCTCCCTAAACTGCTGCAACGGGAATGTTACTGTGGCCTGTCTTGACTGCTACTACTACTGAAATGGAACTAATACTGTGCTCCCCCTATACTGCTGCTTCAGAATTGTTACTGGGGCCTGTCTAGACTGCTACTATTACTGAAATGGAACTAAGATTGTGCTCCCCCTGTACTGCTGCTTCGGAATTGTTACTGGGGCCTGTCTTGAGTGCTACTATTACTGAAATGGAACTAAGACTGTGCTCCCCCTATACTGCTGCTTCGGAATTATTACTGGGGCCTGTCTTGAGTGCTACTATTACTGAAATGGAACTAAGACTGTGCTCCCCCTATACGGCTGCTTTGGAATTGTTACTGGGGCCTGTCTTGAGTGCTACTATTACTGAAATGGAACTAAGACTGTGCTCCCCCTATACTGCTGCTTCTGAATTGTTACTGGGGCCTGTATTGAGTGCTACTATTACTGAAATGGAACTAAGACTGTGCTCCCCCTATACTGCTGCTTCGGAATTATTACTGGGGCCTGTCTTGAGTGCTACTATTACTGAAATGGAACTAAGACTGTGCTCCCCCTATACTGCTGCTTCGGAATTGTTACTGGGGCCTGTATTGAGTGCTACTATTACTGAAATGGAACTAAGACTGTGCTCCCCCTATACTGCTGCTTCGGAATTGTTACTGGGGCCTGTCTTGAGTGCTACTATTACTGAAATGGAACTAAGACTGTGCTCCCCCTATACTGCTGCTTCGGAATTGTTACTGGGGCCTGTCTGGACTGCTACTACTACTGAAATGGAACTAATACTGTGCTCCCCCTATAATGCTGCTAGTGATATGTTACTGGGGCCTGTCCCTAATGCTACAGCTGAAATGTTACTAATTCTGGGCTCTGCCTATACCGCTGCTAATGCTATGTCACTGGGGTGTGGAAACGGAGGCTTCCCAAAAACATGATGACGGCGAGGCCATTTCCCACCAACGCGGTTACTGTTAAGGTGCATATAACCATGCACACGTGGAGAGGACACGTAGTGCCTCAAAGACATCCCCCTCCTCCTCCAACAATGAAAACATTCTTGGCAAATACCTTTCCATTGGTCCGTCTGGTGGCAGTCCAAGAATTTCACCTTTAACGACACAACAAGAGAGCCCCCCCACCATCCCCCCACCACGGCCCACTTAATCCTGGCCACATTCCGAAAACCAACTAAATAAAACCGCGCTACTAAGTCCGCAGTCGCCACCACATTCCATCCAAAGCGGTTACTGTTAAGGTACATATTACCAGTCTGACTGGGGCATGCACTGTGGGCCGAAGCCCACCTGTATTGTATCTGACGTTGGCTCTGCTGTCCAGGGCACTGCAATGGGATTTGTTTATGTACCGCCGGTGGGTTCCAGGGAGCCACCCATGCTGTCGGTCCACACGGAGTTGTACCTGCCTGTGTATACTTATAAAGAACCCTAGTCTGACTGGGGCATGCAGTGTGGGCCCAAGCCCAGCTCTATTTAAACTGACATTAACTCTACTATCCGGGGCACTGTATTGGGACAAACTACAGGATCAATACAGCGCTGATGAGACGTGCACAGCTACGCTAGCATTGAAGTCTGCTGTAGGCACGCGATTGCTGAGGGTTTGTGCAGAGGCCTATGTCCTGGGTGCAGTGAACGTCCGCTTCCAGCCTAGGATTGCTGAATCTGTGGGCCGAGGCCTATGTCGTGGGCATGGTGCAAGTCTGCCATGTTTGGCCGCTCAGATCAATTTTTTGTTCATGTCTTGGGTTTCCTAGGACCCACCTATGCTGTTGGTGCAAACTTAGTTCCCATTGCGGTGTTTGACCTGTCTGGTACAAAGGCACTGACTGACTTGGGTAGGGGGCAGAGCGCTGACGGCTTTCCCCTTGCAGTGTGGATTGAGCTATGCGACACCTTGACAGAATGAATACTGTGTGGCACATGGATTCTCCATTGCTATGCCCACGTTTGCAGCTCCTGACGGAGGTGGCACAGGATTGGAGTTCTCATTGTTTCTATACAGCATTGTGGGCAATCCCCCCAACCCATTTAAAGAGGGTCGCTGCCTGGCCCTGCCCACCCTCTGCAGTGTGTGCCTCCGGTTCCTCCTCATGGCAGATGCACTTATGAATAGACATGAGGGTGGTGTGGCTATGAGGCCAGCGTGTGGCATGAGGGCAGCTGAAGGCTGCGCAGGGACACTTTGGTGTGTGCTGTGGACACTGGGTCGTGCAGGGGGGTTGGGCAGCATGTAACCCAGGAGAAGTGGCAGCGGAGTGTCATGCAGGCAGTGATTGTGCTTTGTTGGAAGTAGTGTGGTGCTTAGCTAAGGTATGCCTTGCTAATGAGGGTTTTTCAGAAGTAAAAATTGTTGGGAGGGGGGGGGGCAGTCTTGCCGCTATTGTGGCTTAATATTGGGACCTGGGAACTTGAGATGCAGCCCAACATGTAGCCCCTCGCCTGCCCTATCCGTTTCTGTGTCGTTCCCATCACTTTCTTGAATTTCCCAGATTTTCACAAATGAAAACCTTAGCGAGCATCGGCGATATACAAAAATGCTTGACTTCAATGGGGTTCGTTACTCGAAACGAACCCTCGAGCATCGCGGGAAGTTCGACTCGAGTAACGAGCACCCGAGCGTTTTGGTGCTCGCTCATCTCTAGTTGGGACCCATTAACTTTTCATATTTATGACACAATCAATGCCCGTGCCAAATTTCAAGTTTCTATTACACCAAGAAGTGAAAGAATTAGATTCCGTGCGGAAAATTTGGACGCTAATTCTTTTGCACTTAGAATTGAATAATCGAGTTGGGACCCATTAACTTTTCCAATATATGACACAATCAATGCTCGTCTCAAATTTCAAGCTTCTATGACACCTGGAAGTGAGAGAATAAGATTCTGTACGTAAAATTTGGACGCTAATTCTTTTGCGCTTAGAATTGAATAATCGAGTTGGGACCTATTAACTTTTCCTATTTATGACATTATCAATGCTCATGCCAAATTTCATGTTTCTACGACACCGGGAAGTGAGAGAATTAGATCCCGTACGTAAAATTTGGACGGTAATTTTTTTTCGCTAGAACTGAATAATCGAGTTGGGAGCCATTAGGTTTTCCTATTTATGACATAATCAGTGCTCGTGCCAAATTTGACGTTTCTATGACACCGGAAAGTGAGAAAATTAGATTCTGTACGTAAAATTTGGACACTAATTCTTTTGCGCATAGAATTGAATAATCGAGGTAGGACCCATTAGCTTTTCGTATTTATGACATAATCAATGCTCGTGCCAAATTTCACGTTTCTATGATACCAGAAAGTGAGAAAATTAGATTCCGTACGTAAAATTTGGATGCTATTTCTTTTGCGCATAGAATTGAATAATCGAGTTGGGAGCCATTAGCTTTTCCTATTTATGACATATTCAATGCTCGTGCCAAATTTCACCTTTCTATGATACCGGAAAGTGAAAAAAATTACATTTCGCACGTAAAATTTGGACGCTAATTCTTTTGCGCATAGAAGTGAATAATCGAGTTGGGACCCATTAGCTTTTCCTATTTATGACATAATCAATGCTCGTGCCAAATTTCACGTTTCTATGACACCGGAAAGTGAGAAAATTAGATTCCTTACGTAAAATTTGGACGCTAATTCTTTTGCGCTTAGAATTGAATAATCAAGTTGGGACCCATTAGCTTTTCCTATTTATGACATATTAAATGCGTGTGCCAAATTTTAAGTTTCTATGACATTGGGAAGTGAGAGATTTAGATTATGTACGTAAAATTTCGACGCTAATTATTTTGCGCTAGAATTGAATAATCGAGTTAGGACCCAATTATTTTTCTATTTTGGAGATACTCTATGCTTGTGCCAAATTTCATGTTCCTATGACATCGGGAAGTTGGAGAACTTTTGGCGAGTCAGTCAGTGAGTGAGTGAGTGAGTGAGTCAGTCAGTCAGTGAGTGAGACAGTGAGGGCTTTCGTCTTTATATATAAAGATGGTCATTTGTAGAGATGAGCGAGCACCAAAATGCTTGGGTGCTCGTTGCTCGAGTCTTACTTTCCGCGATGCTCGAGGGTTCGTTTCGAGTAACGAACCCCATTGAAGTCAATGGGCGACTCGAGCATTTTTGTATATCGCCGATGCTCTCTAAGGTTTTCATTGGTGAAAATCTGCAAAACCCAAGAAAGTGATGGAAACGACACAGAAACGGATAGGGCAGGCGAGGGGCAACAATTGTTACTTCGGACAAACCCTCATTAGTAAGACACACCTTAGCTAAGCACCACACTACCTCCAACTAAGCACAAGCACTGCCTGCGGGACACATCGCTGCCTCTTCTCCTGGGTTACATGCTGCCCAACCCCCCTGCACGACCCAGTGTCCACAGCGCACACCAAAGTGTCCCTGCGCAGCCTTCAGCTGCCCTCATGTCACACACTAGCCTCATAGCCACACCACCCTCATGTCTATTTATAAGTGCGTCTGCCATGAGGAGGAACCGGAGGCACACACTGCAGAGGGTTGGTAGGGCCAGGCAGCGACCCTCTTTAAAAGGGGCGGGGCGATAGCCCACAATGCTGTACAGAAGCAATGAGAAATTCAATCCTGTGCCACCTCCGTCAGGAGCTGCAAATGTGGGCATAGCAATGGGGAATCCATGTGCCACACAGTATTCATTCTGTCAAGGTGTCGCATAGCTCAATCGACACTGCAAGGGGAAAGCCATCTGCGCTCTGCCCCCTACCCAAGTCAGTCAGTTTCTTTGTACCAGACAGGTCAAACACCGCGATGGAAACTAAGTTTGCACCAACAGCATAGGTGGGTCCAAGGCAACCCAAGCCATGAACAAAAAATTGATGCGAGCGGCCAAACATGGCAGACTTGCACTGCACCCTTGACATAGGCCTCGGCCCACAGCTTCAGCAATCCAAGGCAAAAAGCGGACTTTCACTGTACCCAGGACATAGGCCTCTGCACAAACCCTAAGCAATCGCGGGCCTACAGCGGACTCCAATGCTAGCACAGCTGTGCACATCTCATTAGCGCTGTATTGCTCCTGTAGTTTGTCCCAATGCAGTGCCCCGGATAGTAGAGCTAACGTCAGATTAAATACAGGTGGGCTTCGGCCCACACTGCATGCCCCAGTCAGACTGGGGTTTTTTATAAATAGTCACAGGCAGGTACAACTCCGCAATGGGAATTCCGTGTGCACCCACAGCATGGGTGGCTCCCTGGAACCCAACGGCGGTACATAAATATATCCCATTGCAGTGCCCTGGACAGCAGAGCTAACGTCAGATTACATACAGGTGGGCTTTGGCCCACACTGCATGCCGCAGTCAGACTGGGGTTCTTTATAAGTAGACACAGGCAGGTACAACTCTGTGTGGACCGACAGCATGGGTGGGTCCCAGGAAGCCACCGGCGGTACATAAATGAATCCCATTGCATTGCCCTGCACAGCTGAGGTAACGTCAGATAAAATGCAGGTGGGCTGCAGCCCACACTGCATGCCCCAGTCAGAATGGGGGTTTTTATAAGTAGACACAGGCAGGTACAACTCCCTAATGTGAAGTCCGTGTGGACCGACAGCATGGGTTGGTCCCAGGAAGCCACCGGCGGTACATAAATAAATTCCATTGCATTGCCCAGCGCAGCTGAGGTAACAACAGATTAAATGCAGGTGGGCTTCGGCCCACACTGCATGCCCCAGTCTCACCGGGGTTTTTAATACATAGACAGCCAGGTACAAGTCCCTAATGTGAAATCCCTGTGGACCCACAGCATGGGTGGCTCCCTGGAACCCACCGGCGGTACATAAATATATCCCATTGCAGTGCCCTGGACAGCAGAGCTAACGTCAGATTGAATACAGGTGGGCTTCGGCCCACACTGCATGCCCCAGTCAGACTGGGGTTCTTATAAGTAGACACAGGCAGGTACAACTCCGTGTGGACTGACAGCATGGGTGGGTCCCAGGAAGCCACCGGCGGTACATAAATAAATCCCATTGCATTGTCCAGCACAGCTGAGGTAACGTCAGATTAAATGCAGGTGGTCTTCGGCCCGCACTGCATGCCCCAGTCTGACCGGGGTTTTTAATACATAGACATAAGCAGGTACAAATCCCTAATGTGAAGTCCCTGTGGACCCACAGGATGGGTGGCTCCCTGGAACCCACCGGCGGTACATAAATGTATCCCATTGCAGTGCCCTGGACAGCAGAGCTAACTTCAGATTAAATGCAGGTGGGTTTCGGCCCACACTGCATGCCCCAGTCAGACTGGGGTTTTTAATACATAGATACAGGCAGGTACAAATCCCCTATGTAAAGTCCCTGTGGACCAACAGCATGGGTGGCTCCCTGGAACCCACCGGCGGTACATAAATATTTCCCATTGCAGTGCCCTGGACAGCAGAGCTAACGTCAGGTTACATATAGGTGGGCTTCGGCCCACACTGCATGCCCTAGTCAGACTGGGTAAATGTTTTTTGGGCCATGTACGTGGAACACCGCGATGGGAACACTTAGTGCACCCACTGTATGCACCGACCCCTGTAATACTGCTGTAGCTAAGGTATACGCACACCCCACTAACAGTTATTTTCCAGAAGTCTAGGGAGACCCTATGAACACTTCTGTAGTTACAGTATAGACAGACCCCAGTTACATTTCAGTAGCTGCAGTATAGGCAGAGCACAGTATCAGTTACATTTCAGTAGTAACGGTATCGACAGACCCCTGTAACATTTCCGTAACAGCAGGATAGGCATAGCCCAGTATTAGTGGGATTTCAGTAGTAACAGTATAGACAGATTGACAACACCTATGTGGAAAAGCTAGTACTTTCTAAGACTAGAGAGGGGCATTTGATTGCAATGAAAAGGATACTCAAGCTACTGAAAGTCTGCACTCCTTCTCATCTCAAGCTGGAAAATGGAAAGGCTACATTCCTATGGTTTCCGTTGTCCATTTCATTTGAAGCAGTATTGACAGACCCCAGTAACATTTCATTTCCAGCAGTGCAGATAGACCCCAGTAACATTTCAGTAGTATCATTAGGACAGGCCCCAGTAACATTTCTGTAGCAACAGTATAGACAGACCCCAGTAACATTTCATTTACAGCAGTATTGACAGACCCCAATAACATTTCAGTAGTAGTAACAGTATAGAAACACCCTATTAACCTGTACGTTGAAGCAGTATGGGCAAAGCTGCAGATTCACATTTCCCTTGCAGCAGTGTAGGGAGAGCATATTTTATTTGTAACATTTCAGTACTAGCAGTATAGTCAGACCCCAGTAACATTAATGTAGAAGCAGTATGGACAAAGCAGCAGATTCACAATTTCTTTGCAGCAGTGTAGGGAGAGTACAGCATTTGTGACATTTCAGTAGTAGCAATATAGTCAGACCCCAGTACCATTAACGTAGAAGCAGTATGGACGAAGCAGCAGATTCACATTTCCCTTGCAGCAGTGTAGGGAGGGCACAGCATTTGTAACATTTCAGTAGTAGCAGAATAGACTGGCCCCAGTAACATTTACGTACAAGCAGTAGGGGCAAAGCAGCAGAAAAACATTTCCCAGGCAGCAGTGTAGAGAGAGCTTAATATTTGTAACATTTCTGTAGTAGCAGTATAGGCAGGCCCCAGTAACATTTACGTACAAGCAGTATGGACAAAGCAGCAGATTCACATTTCCCTTGCAACAGTGTAGGGAGAGCACAGCATTTGTAACATTTTAGTAGTAGCAGTATAGTCAGACCCCAGTAACACTTACGTAGAAGCAGTATGGGCAGAGCCCAGTTTAAGTAAAATTACTGTAGTAACAGTATACACCAACCAAGGTAACATTTCAGAAGCAGAAGTATCGGCAGACCGAAATTACATTTCTGTTGCTGAAGTATAGTCAGACCCCTGTAGCATTACTGTGGCAGAAGTATAGGTAGGCAGAACAGAGTTATATTTCTGTAGCAAAAGTGTAGGCCAACCCGAGACACAGTGGTGTAGCATGAGTGCAGGCGAAGCCCATAAAAATTACTTTGATTACATTGTAGGCGAGGGCCCGAAAAATTGGTGTACTGACAGTACAAATGTACCCCAGAAAAAATTGCCCATGCCTAACCCAGAGGGCAGGTGAAACCCATTAATCGCTTAGCGTACTGTGGCTTAATTTTTAACTAGGCCTGGAGACAGCCCAGTCAAAATAACAATTGATTCAGGTGGAAGTTTCAATGCTTTAATGAGAATTGAAACAGAAATAAATATTATTTAGAAGTTATATGAGCCTTTTGGCCCACAGAAAATTAGCCCGTTCGCGGTGATTACGTGAGGTTTCAGGAGGAGGAGCAGGAGGAGGAGGACGAATATCATACACAGATTGACAAAGGTCTTTAGGTAGCGCTGCTGTCCGCTGGTGGAGAAGAGAAGTCTGGGGAAATCTAGGCTTTGTTCATCTTTATGAGTGTAAGCCTGTCGGCACTGTTAGTTGACAGGTGGCTACGCTTGTCCGTGATGATTCCCCCAGCTGCACTAAACACCCTTTCTGACAAGACGCTAACCGCAGGGCAAGCCAACACCTCCAGGGCATACAGCGCGAGTTCAGGCCACATGTCCAGCTTTGACACCCAGTAGTTGTACGGAGCACAGGCGTCATGGAGGACGGTGGTACGATCAGCTACGTACTCCCTCACCATCTTCTTACAGTGCTCCCTCCGACTCAGCCTGGACTGGGGAGGTGTGACACAGTCTTGCTGGGGAGCCATAAAGCTGGCAAAGGCCTTAGAGAGTGTTCCCCTGCCTGCTTTGAACATGCTGCCTCATCTATAATAATAATCTTTATTTGTATAGCGCCAACTTATTCCGCAGCGCTTGATCTCCACACCTCCCCTTCTACTTGGCCCTCGGAACTGCGCCTTCTGCCACTAGCGCTGTCAGATGGGAAGTTTACCATCAGTTTGTCCACCAGGGCCCTGTGGTATTGCATCACTCTCAAACCCCTTTCCTCTTCGGGAATGAGAGTGGAAAGGTTCTCCTTATACCGTGGGTCAGGCAGTGTGTACACCCAGTAATCCGTAGTGGCCAGAATGCGTCTAACGCGAGGGTCACGAGAAAGGCATGCTAACATAAAGTCAGCCATGTGTACCTCTACGCAACATATGGCTGTCCTCACTAGGAAGATCACTTTCAGGATCCTCCTCCTCCTCCTCAGGCTATACACGCTGAATGGATGAGAGGAGAGCAGCATGGGTACCCTCTGCAGTGGGCCCAGCTGTTTCTTCCTCCTCATGCTCCTCCCCCTCCAAAACGCGCTGAGATATAGACATGAGGGTGCTCTGACTATCCAGCGACATACTGTCTTCCCCCGCCTCCGTTTCCGAGCGCAAAGCGTCTGCCTTTATGCTTTGCAGGGAACTTCTCAAGAGGCATAGCAGAGGAATGGTGACGCTAATGATTGCAGCATCGCCGCTCACCATCTGGGTAGACTCCTCAAAGTTTCCAAGGACCTGGCAGATGTCTGCCAACCAGGCCCACTCTTCTGTAAAGAATTGAGGAGGCTGACTCCCACTACGCTGCCCATGTTGGAGTTGGTATTCCACTATAGCTCTACGCTGCTCATAGAGCCTGGCCAACATGTGGAGCGTAGAGTTCCACCGTGTGGGCACGTCGCACAGCAGTCGGTGCACTGGCAGATTAAACCGATGTTGCAGGGTCCGCAGGGTGGCAGTGTCCGTGTTGGACTTGCGGAAATGTGCGCTGACCTGACGCACCTTTCCGAGCAGGTCTGACAAGCGTGGGTAGCTTTTCAGAAAGCGCTGAACCACCAAATTAAAGACGTGGGCCAGGCATGGCACGTGCGTGAGGCTGCCGAGCTGCAGAGCCGCCACCAGGTTACGGCCGTTGTCACACACGACCATGCCCGGTTGGAGGCTCAGAGGCGAAAGCCAGCAGTCGGTCTGTCTGCTCTGTCAGACCGTGCAACAGTTCGTGGGCCGTGTGCCTCTTCTCTCCTAAGCTGAGTAGTTTCAGCATGGCCTGCTGACGCTTGCCCAACGTTGTGCTGCCGCGCCGCGTGACACCGACTGCTGGCGACGTGCTGCTGTTGAAAGTCTTGATTGCGAGGTAGAGGTTGCGTTGGAGGAGGAGGAAGGTTTAGTGGAGGTGGCATACACCGCCGCAGATACCAGCACCGATCTGGGGCCCGCAATTCTGGGGGTGGGTAGTACATGAGCGGTGCCAGGCTCTGACTCGGTCCCAGCCTCCACTAAATTCACCCAATGTGCCGTCAGGGAGATATAGTGGCCCTGCCCGCCTGTGCGTGTCCACGTGTCCGTTGTTAAGTGGACCTTGCCAGTAACCGAGTTGGTGAGGGCGCGTACAATGTTGCGTGAGATGTGGTCGTGCAGGGCTGGGACAGCTCACAGTGATAAATAGTGGCGACTGGGGACAGAGTAGCGTGGGGCTGCCGCCGCCATCATGTTTTTGAACGCCTCAGTTCCCATCAGCCTGTAGGGGAGCATCTCCAGGCTGATCAATTTGGCTATGTGGACATTTAAAGCTTGAGCGTTCAGGTGCGTGGCGGCATATTTGCGCTTTCGCTCCAACGATTCTCTTAGCGACAGCTGGACGCTGCGCTAAGAGACATTGCTGGATGGGGCCGAGGACAGCGGAGGTGAGGGTGTGGGTCCAGGCCAAGAGATGGTCATGCCTGTGCTTGGCCATCATATGCCTGCGCATGCTGGTGGTGATGAGGCTGGTGGTGGTGGCTCCCCGGCTGATCTTGGCGCGGCAAAGGTTGCACACCACTGTTCATCGGTCGTCCGCCGTCTCAGTGAAAAACTGCCACGCCTCAGAGCACCTCGGCCTCTGCATGGTGGCTTGGTGCGAGGGGGGTGCTTTGGGAAACAGTTGGTGGATTATTCGCTCTTGCCCTGCCTCTACCCCTGGCCACCCCACTGCCTCTTCCACCCTGTCCTGCGGCTGCAAT